>NC_136548.1:5796293-6465673 GCF_910591455.1 Pholis gunnellus
TGAATGATGGTCTAGTTAGCAGCGGTCTGAGTCATTCCCACTTCCTGTTCGAAGGCAAACACAGTGTCGCTGTTCGTCTGTCTGGCGTCTGGTTCGGTCTGCGTTAGCTCCAAAATGCTCCTCTATTAACATTCACTGCGCCGCTCTTTACGCACTCGGCGTGTTGTCCCGCTCGTCGTCGGGATGTATGATTTTCATACTTTCCATCTTTTTCGGATTAGCGTTCTGGTTCCGACCGTATGACGAGACCGCCGCCGTTTGCCAAGTTTGTGGCTGTGCTCCGTGAACGTGTGTGTGTGTGTGTGTGTGTGTGTCTGTGCGCATGCATGCGTTTCGGCGTCACTGTGTATTTTATTCCTACATTTTGATTGCCCATATTTGTGGCTTTATCGATGATCTCAGCAGTGTGTGCTTTGTGGGCTTGTGTTGATGTTGTGTGTGTGTGTGTGTGTGTGTGAGTGTGTGTGTGTGTGTGTGGGGGGGGGGGGGGGGGGGGGGGTGTTTGGAGCAGGCAGGTTCGGGGGGCGAGCGTGTTGTGGTGTAGTGTGGCCTTCCTCCAAAGCCCTGTGGCTGTTGAACTTTTATGGAGAGTCGAGAGCTGCGCAGGCCTTCCAGTCTACCCGAGCACATCGCAAGCATGCACACACACACACACACACACACACACACACACACACACACACGCTCACAGACACCAGCAGCAGCCCGGCCTTTCATTAGAAGTGCCACCAGTAGCCAAGCGGGCCTGCAGCCTGACACTTCAAAGAGAGCTCTCTCTCTCTCTCTCTCTCTCTCTCTCTCTCTCTCTCTCTCTCTCTCTCTCTCTCTCTCTCTCTCTCTCTCTCTACTCTGTTGCTCGCTCTGTCATTTTCGGCGCTTGTTTTCTTCCTCTGTCCCGTTCTGCCTTTCTTTATAATACCCCCTTCTTTCTTCCACCATTGCTTTTCTCCGCTTATTTTCCTCTATTTCTGTCATGAGGATGTTCCATTCACTCGTCTGAACCCCGGGGGGGGGGGGGGACACTTTGTGTGATCTTTTAGAAGGTGCACTCCACCAACGCTCTCTCCTTTTGTGATTTAAATACCATTTACTTGACAGGTTTAGCTCCAAAAACGCTCCCGGTTTGCTGCTTGGATTCGCGGCAGTCACGATGAATGTGTGTCGTCGTCATATCGGTGGAGCTGGACGCTTTGTGATCTTGTCACTATTCCACTTCTGTCTCATGACTGAATACAGACCATGCAGCATCTCTGCTGGACAATTTGCATTCTGGAGCAGAAACGATTAGTAGATTAATCAATTCGACAAACGGAGAGAAGACTGGAAGAATATTTTGATGAATTGAGCCTTTCTTTGGTTCCAATTTCTTCATTTCTTATCACATTATTCAGAAATGGCCTGGTCTGAATAATACTTACAGAAAAAAAAAGATTTTACTATTAATCTATTCTGAAACTAATTGGGAGTTGCACTCTTTACTTAAACTGTGCAAATGTGCCTTTATATCTTTGAGAAATTCTCTTCCCCTCCACACGCAAATCTATTCACGATGTTGATCCTTTTGAAGGAAATTCCATCTGAGACTCTTTGTTTGTTCTGAATGTTGTGTAAATGAGTGTGTCCCGGGATCCCAATGGCAACTGAGAGTCAAAACATGTCAAAACATGGACTCGTGCCGCATAATTCACTTCTCCTGCCACTGATATGCTCGCTACAGTCTAAACAACTTTTATACTTGCCAATAAATCGCTGAGTATGTATCTCTGGTGGAACCTCCGAGCCATGAAGAGGTATTGTCCCAACATGGAAGCAGTGTATGTAGTTACACCGTACTGATTGAAATCAGAGGGTGAGATTGGTTGTGCATTTTAATATTTTAATATTGTCTTTTTTCGCCGATATGCCACCGGAATCCATTAACCTTTTACCACCCACTGGTGGCACCAAAGTACAACTTTCATGGACCGCTACTATGAAAGGTCGCATGAATATGAACATGTAATATGTGCATCAATAGATCAGACTCGTCCTTTCTGTCATTTGTCAAAAGAGTTCCACACAAACAATCACGTAGCGCTATAGAGCCTTCAACTGCTTGTACATCAGATCAGATTGAGGATCAAACTGCGACATTTGCAGACCCAGCTTGCAAGCCAACAGGGGGAGGAGGGTGGTATTTAACGCAGAAAATATCGATTTTTATAAGTGGATCTTTTTCTTTAATCCTTCTCTAGCAAGGTCTCAGCCACGTGTCCGAGGACAAAGGACGTGACTGTATTCACTATTTTTCAGCACTGGCCAAGTATCTTAACATCTCTTCTTCCTCTTGTGTTCTCTGTTGTGTCTTTCTCTGGTTTACACAGTTACAAGGGCACACACACACACACACACACACACACACACACACACACACACACACACGTGAGACAGAGACAGATTCACAAGCTGAACTCTATACATCTCTCTCTCAGCAGCCGAGTAGCCGAGCCCTACTTGGCAGCAGACCAGATCCCCGATACCGATTGATCCTCACGTGGATTGCTTCCAGAGTAATGGAGCCCCGTCGACGGGCGCCCCCGCGGCCCGCACGCGATGATGCTCTTTTAAGGGCTATTCCACCGAGGGGAGGGTTCGACTAGGAGTGGGCAGGTCACGCATGTCGTGATTCGGGGACATTTTCTGATGGGTTTGGACCGCTTGATTCGCGCGGTGGGGATGAATCGCAATGTTGTGCACGATAACGTTTCCTGCGAGACGACAAAGAGCCGCGTGGAAGAAGTGTTGTAGTGGGGCAGAAGTCATTTCACCCCAAATGTTATTTCTGATGAAAAAAGCGAGTGTGTGTGAAATTGAAGGTTTCACTCCGGTTCTTTTTTCTTGCTCCATCCCGGTTCAGCCCCTGAGCCAGCTAGCCGCCATGTGGTGCCCAGCTGTGTGTATCCCCTCGCAGAGAGAGAAAAACACAGTCTGGCTTAGACTCAGGGAGACCCCAAATGAGTGTGAGTAGGTGTGTCTAAGAGGGGGTAACCCTGTGACATGCTTGAAATTTGGTCTTTCATTGCAGGAAGCGTTACGCGCATTTCTTTTCCTGGTTCTTATACCGTCCTTACAGAGTGCTCTTTTCTCTCATTACCTCTCTCTCTCTCTCTCTCTCTCTCTCTCTCTCTCTCTCTGTGTGTTATTAGTTATTAATAGTTCTGCTAATTGTGCAGAATATTTAGTCGAAGGCCCGTGTCTATGTGAGGGAGGGGGAAAAATGGCTCCCAATTAGCTCAACTTTGAAACTTTGGCCACGTTCCCCCCTCTGAGCCCCCGGCTAGGTGTGTGTGTGTATGGGTGCACGCGTGTGCATGCATGAGCTTGAGGGTCTGGCACTAAAATGACCAATTAAAACCAGTGCCGGCAGCAAAGGACCAATGGGAGCAGGGCGCCAATGCACTTCTCCGCCGTCGACGTGGTAACGCAAACCAGATGCAGTTGGGCAGTGTGTGTGTGTGTGTGTGTGTGTGTGTGTGTGTGTGTGTGTGTGTGTGTGTGTGTGTGTGTGTGTGTGTGTGTGTGTGTGTGTGTGTGTGTGTGTGTGTGTGCTAAAGTCTACTGTATGTGTTTTTTTGTGCAAATGCCTCTTTGCTGATACACACTTTCTGCTGCTGCGTGTAACGGACATTTTAACCTCTTTGGAAGAAGAGATGCAGAGCTTGCAGATTTGTTTGTGTGAGAAGCAACTGCTGTAAGAAAAGGGTCGGATAACAAAGATGTGGCGAAAGAAAGAGAAGTATTTCTTCCCCTCGTGACTGTTTTCAAAGCGCCACAGTAGGCCCTTGTCCGCTTGCCTCTGAAATATCACTCTCACACACACACACACACACACACACACTTAAGTTGACTTACCGAGCATTGTTCTGGAGCTACGCAGGGAATCATTTCTGACATTCTCCGTCAAAAAGAAAACATCATCCGATCAGATTGCACTTAAAGTTAGCATTATGCACACTAAATTATTTGTCCACCCAGGTCCTCTCATGCACAGCGCGAGAGTGAAGACAGGCCTGCATTCTAAAATATCAGAAGATTTATGAAAGGGAATGCAAAACGCTTCATTCTGTGTGTTTTCAAAACGAAGCAAATCACGTAAGAAATCGCACCACTTCTCCAAGTCACGACTGAGCTGAGACACAGCCGTCATAGACATGCTGTTGGAACCAGGGGAACTTGCTCTTTCCAGCTATTAGCCACAGAGACCCAATCTGTGAAGGACACATTAGCATACATCCACTTAGACATCATTCCACCACGAATGCTAGCTTAAAGGTTAACCCCGGATTCGAAATCATCCAATTTAAAGGACCAGTGTGATGTATTTAGTGGCACCTAGCGGTGAGGTTGCAGATTACAACCAACTAAATACATCTCCACTCATCACTCTGTTTTCCATTAGTGTTGGAGAACTACAGTGGCCTTCAAGCAATGTAAAAATACTAAGGCTTTCTCTAGAGCCACTGTTTGGTTTGTCCATTCTGGGCTACTGTAGAAACATCGTGTTGTGAAATTGATTCAGCAGAGAAAACAGGTTGAAAAGATAAAGATAGAAGCTAAAGCCTACGGATCAGAGTTTAAAAGTGAGTTCAATTCAAAAGGAGTAATTATGGGCACTTTCTGTCCTAACTTAATTGGTCCAGACTTTTCATTTTGATCCGAACAAAATGTACGGCTGTGGAACCTCCCCGGAACCACGGATCTGGATCAAACCACTGAACTTTATTATAACAAGGTGGTCTCTATTAAAGAAAAGAGAAAGGCATCTAACGACAGTGACGACGACGAGACGTAGCTGGACCTGTATTATGTAGCTGTGGTTTTTTTTTACTGCGCTGGCATCACTGCAATCTGAAACCAAAACGAACTGGATCAAGTGTGTACAAGGTAACACAAAAACCAAGAACCTTGCTTTGGACTTCCAGGTGTGTAGAGGCCCAATGCCAAAACCATAAAGGGTGTAAAAAGTTGACTTCTGAGCTTTCGATTTCATACCAATAAAAATTATACCCATAAAGGCTTGGAAAATATGCTCTCAACTTTAGTAGCAGCAGAATTTTTTTTGGCAGTCACAACTCTCTTTAAGTTTTTTTCTTTTTTTGTAACGTATCGGACGCCTGGAGAACAAATCTGACGTCCCCTCCTGACTTTCCAAGATGGTGTCTGGAGATGCTTTCAGCACCGGGGTACTTTGGGGATGATTAAACCCCTCTCTCTCTCTCACATCCACACACACACACACACACACACACACACATGCACACAGCAGCTGTATACTATATGATGGATCTTAACATCCCGCGGGGCAGCCGGAGTTGAAATAAAGTGGATCAATCTGTGCATGTGCCAGTGTGTCTGTGGATGTGTTTTGGCTCCTTCTCCGTCAGTCAGACAACAGTCCGTCCGATCAACTATGTGCAAAAAAAAAAAACCGAGTTGTGGTGCGCGCCGTCCGCCTCGCCTCATCGGAAGGGTTGACTGATCGTGGTGCAGATTTTCACGAGATGATCGACGGATTATTGGGGTCAGAGACGGGAGGTGGAGGCGGTGCGAGGGGGAAGCTAAAGCATGTGTAGAAAAGTGAGTCTCATGTGACAGCCGGAGAGAGAGAGAGAGAGAGAGAGAGAGACGCAGAGAGGGATGGATGGAGAGAGAGAGAGGAGGGAGAGGGATGAATGGAGACGGAGATGGAAAGCGACAGTCAGACGAAGTGATGGAGGGACTTTAGACTTCATCAACCTGTGGAGCCTGTGAGAGCGCGAGAAATGTGTTTGTTTGCAGTATACTATTACTTTTGTGTCCGCCTCCTTGGCGCCAGCAGTTGTGATTTTATTTTTTATTGTGTGTGTGCACATTTGAAAATGTCTCAAACGCGGAGAAGACTGTTTGCATCCCGACCCCGTTTTCTACATTCCCAAAGGAACGGTGTCCATCTGTCCATTACGATACAGCAGATTAGATATTGATCACAGCGTGCCAGAATTCCATCAAGGTGTGTCGTGTGTGATGTTGACTTGGTATCAGGGTTCCATCAAGCTTATAAGCGCGCGTGTGTGTAAGCAGTTGCCTGGATTCAGGTGCACGTGTACTCCGAGAGGCTTCCGCTTATGATTCTGGGCTTAGCTTTCCAAGGACCTGAGCAAAGGTCCTCCTGTGGTTGTGAGCTGATTTTAATAAAACAAAATCAACACATCAGCGCTCCAGAGTCTTCCAGTCGCATGCAGCACTCTCCGTTCGGCTCACTGGCCAGAGCGGTTTCAGAGTTTCCGTAGAACCGTGATGGTAAATCCCAAAGCTTTACCGGGAATCCACCGTTAATCAGGATTCACCTCACGCAAGGCGGATTGTTTTTATTGGGGGAATCTGGGGAAACAACACGCGTGTCGAGCGAATGGAACAGAGAGTTTTTTCCAGATAGCGTTTCATCCCGGCAGTGGAAGCGCCGCCGTACCGCCCTCGGGGGAGGCCTTCATACCTGCTGCCTCCACGTCACTGTTCCCAGATAGCTGCCCACACACATTCACTGCTTGTTGTTTAGAGGAGACAGAATTGTTTTGGTTGCAGTGGCACAGATACATGTTGGCAAACATGCAACTTCCATCAAACTGTTGGTAATCCTGCCAGCCTTTTTCTGTGGTTTGGCCGCGGCTCTGTTGAACCCCATCCCTTGATGTTGAATGGAAGAGCTATTGATCAAACATGGAACGCATGCTGATAATAATTTAATAGAGTCCCGGTGAGGCGACAAATACGCATTCATGTAGCGCCTGTAGCTATATGGAAGAGTGTGTGTGTGTGTGTGTGTGTGTGTGTGTGTGTGTGAGATCAATGGCCTCTGAATGAAGGGACGCAGGGATTAAAGCTCGTTCCTCCCCTACATTACCAGAGAAAGGGAGTGAAAGGAGGAGATATGGAGTGTGTGATAAAAGGATAAAAAAAGTCTCAAGAGGAGGTGGAAAAAAAGTGGACCTGCGGTGTTAATGAGAACCCGTGCTCTAATGCAAATGGGAATTGATTAGC
Source organism: Pholis gunnellus (assembly GCF_910591455.1). Taxonomy (NCBI): domain Eukaryota; kingdom Metazoa; phylum Chordata; class Actinopteri; order Perciformes; family Pholidae; genus Pholis; species Pholis gunnellus. The sequence continues at coordinate 5,803,350 of NC_136548.1, forward strand.
GCCACTGCAAGTCTATGGAGATACTTAACTCTGACAGCAGGAGAATATGTGTGTGTGTGTGTGTGTGTGTGTGTGTGTGTGTGTGTGTGTGTGTGTGTGTGTGTGTGTGTGTGTGTGTGTGTGCGAGGGCACGGACGCATGTTAATCTTTCGTCTATATTGTGGTCAATACGCTGTCTCTTCCATCTTCTTTGCGTGTCACTTCATGAACAATCTTTGATTATGCTTTTGTCAGTGCTGAAGGATTTTGGAAGACGTTTTTCTTTTTTTTTGTTTGCTTTTGTGCATGTGTTTTGATTCATTTTTGTCTTAACTTCCTCCCACACCGGGAACCGCCAGAGAGAATGCGTGTGTGTGTGTATTTGCGCGAGGCCCCAATGTGTTCGGCTTTGTCGTCTCACGTTAGCGGGTGTGGGGCAGCTGTGGCTCCCGAGGGGGCCCCGAGTGACATTTAGACGATGTGCGATGGAGCGGCGGTCCCTGTCGATCGATCGGCTCCTTTGTGCCGCCGCAAATAAACAGAGATCCCCGCCCTTAGACCAAAGACAGGAGCACAAGATGGCTCCAATAGAGTGTGTGTGTGTGTGTGTGTGTGTGTGTGTGCCTGCGATAAAAGCACTGATGAATGTAATTATGTGGCTAATTAGATGAACACACCCATTACTGGTACCACGACAGACAAGATATCTGTTGTTTTTTTTAACAAAAATAAACAGTAATGAGGCAGAGATGGTAAAAAAAAAAAGATAAGCCACGGTGAAGGTCACGGCCCGGAGCTTCAGTTAACACCAGCGGGATCTTTAAATGATTCGTAAAATTGATCTTCGTGAAGCACTCTGTGGATTACCCACCCTTTTAAAAAAAAAAAAAAATGTTTTTCCCTCAACGCCAGCAGCCCTTTAAAAAGTTTACAAAGTGGCCTTCAGCTATCATTTGCGGATGGATCACTCATTAGGAGCTCCATTAGTGTCTCGCGCCGTGTGATCCCAGTGAATTAGCTGCAATCAAGCCGTCTTACTGATGCTAATCTGAATCAACTTAACGGGGTTAGCCTAGCTGCCGCTGCCGGCTCTCCAATTAAAGTGTGAGTCACTTTAAAAAAAAACAAAAAAACAAAAGCTGCGATTCAAAAGACAGTGACAGACAGTCTCACATTGATTTCCACCGGACTGTTGCGTTTTACGGTTGAGCTCTCTGCTAACAGAGTCCACCAGATGTTTAAATGTCTGCTCAGAATCATTCTGCAAATTATATTCCTCCGAATTCCTCGCCCTGCTTCCCAGTCGTGGGTTAACGTTTGTCGTTGCGCAAGCTAAAAGCGTTTGGACGCTCACAAGTAAAGCTGGGGGTAATTTGCACCTGTTGCATTGCGAAGGGGGAAATACATATTTTAGGAAAATGTCTGGATTTCACTAAAGAAGCAGAAAATGAAGACAGGACGTGACGATTATGGGGAGTGCAGAAAGCAAATAGCTTCGACGCCCACCTTTTGTTTATCCCAAATTCTGTGTATTGATTAATGTAGACAACCACGCTCCCTGCTTGAGTAGACCGCAAAATGATCCCACCTACTTACAGAAAACACTTCTCTCGCTGGAGAAAATTGATATGATTTTCTCCTCCGCCACAGTCAGCCGGCTAAGCGATGTTTGTTAGTCTAACCATGTGGTCGGTGCTCATTTTCACCCACTTTCACTGAGCCACACGGAGCATTCATACAAAGTGTGTATTATGCAGTAAATCGTGCAGAGAGAAAGCAGTGCCTTCTGGGGTTCTTTGCTAATGAATGCAACGTCAGATGTGGTAATGAACTATGAGTGCAGGAGTTTGACATTTTTTTTTTGCCATGAGGAGATTGATGGCCTCACGATATTTCCTCTCGTCAGAGGGTGTTTGATTCTCATGAGGACGAAACGGCATCAATGCACACACACACACAATCAAATATAGCTCGATGCCACAGTTATCTGGCTCTCTTGTTGGACATTAATGGCTATTAGCCAACCGCTGGTGTTTACTCATTACCCATTCGATTTGATTGTTAGCCTATGTGGCTAATTAGCATTCTCCAGCTGGCTCTCTCCCTCTTTTATTAGCTCTCTCATGCACCAGGCGCCACTCAAACATATCGTATCAGTGCATCGAACCCCGCTGACACGTTTCAGCTCCGCGGCTATTTAGCCACGATGGTGTTCGGAGCCACGCTGACGACCGTCAATGCCGCACGTCCGAGGCCGATCAAACCGGGATCAGACCGGGATCAAACCGATGCAAATCGAACAGGTGGTAGACCGTTTGGATAATAACGCCTCTTGTGGAGAATAGATAGCAAGTCCTAGATGTGATGGGAAACATCTGAAACAAAGGACACCAGTGTCATTTCAGGTGGCAATGTGCTCATTTAGCCCCCGGACCTCACCTTTCCTTTCATTGAAACTCAGCTAAATCACATATGGAGATGGTGGCGAGAAGCCACGAGAGGGGGACTGCGTTTTCACCGGCATATTAAAAAAGTGAAGGATGTTTCGTTGTTCTTTTACACTGACTGAATGAACTGACGTAGATCAGACTCCTGTGCCTCCATTGTGTCTGCGTATTTGATTGTTCTGGAAAACAGGGAGTATTGGCTCCCCGGCGTTGGGCAGATCTGTCGCGCCTCTAATTGTGCTGTAGATCTGACTCTTATGTCTGGCTCTCCCCTCGTCTCTCGCCGGTCTCTTTGTTTCTGTGTGAAAGGCACATTGTTTGTGCCGTGTGCACCTGGGAAGGCGACCAGCCACTTTCCGCTGCCCCCAGAGAGCCGACTGCTCCATGTTCCTCCTGTAGCTTTTTTTATTCCTCTGCTCCCCTGTTTGCTGATGAGCCTCGGTCTGCAGCTCTTTTACGCCTCCTTTTCTCTTCTTTGAGTCCCAACATAATGCTGTTTTTACAATGCAGAGTTCCTACTAGCTCTGCTTACTCCAAACTAAATCTGTCATCCTCTAGTTTGAGCAAATGGTAAAAGCTTTGGCTACGAGCTTCTATTTAAACCATAGACTGTATTTAAGAAGTGGGCGTCGTCATCTTGACGTCACTCATTGGTTTGTGGACTGCTGGTATTAAGCCTCGGGTTTGGCAATTTCGCCATAGCCATCATGGATTGCGGCCGTTGCCATGTTGTTTTTTCCGCAAACAACGCACGGAAGTTACGATATTTGGAATCGAGAGGAGTGACGTGGAGAAGCCGTATACGTCTCTGGTAGCGTCCTAAAGGCTACTCCGCTTTATGGTCTACTCGGCTCTAAATGGACCATAATTTACAAAATGAACATCATGCTGTACTGAAGACTTGAAACTAGAGATTGAGACCATAAACTTATGTTTACAATGTTTAATGAGGGAATAAATCAAGAGAGAAGTAGATTCATTTTCTCATAGACTTCTATACAATCAGACTTCTTTTTGCAAGTCATCCCCTGCTGGTCAGTAGAGAGTTCCATGTTTTCAGACACTTCCTCATTGACTTCACTCGGCAGAACTGGAGGTTGCCACCTGACTTAAACAGGCTTTAATGTCTCAAAAATGTTTGGAAGCACTTTGAGTATCTTAAAGACGTCCCACTCCAACAATTCACAAAAGCAGACTCTCTTTAAAAACGTTGTTAATGTGTGCATTATATCTTTCCTTCCAGTTAGCCAGTGGTTTCATGGAAGTCCAGTATAAGGCTTAAATGTTCTATATACAACATTAAGAGCATTAATGAAGCAGTAAACAATGTCATTCACACTCCAACTGTGTTTGTTGGCGTCCATTTTAGCTCTTTTTATTTCTTGTTTCCGTTATTGGCACTGTTAGCGCTGTTGGCTGCTAGCCGCCTGCTCACCCATCGCCACGTTGACAGCCACGCTTAGGCTGACTCACGCAGGCGATCCAACGCAGTGAATACCTTCTTTTTGAATGTGAAAGTTGCGTTGGCATTATGTGGTAATGAAGTTGAAAGCGAGGAAAACAGGTCTTCCTCATTGGTGCCTTCCAGCACTTCGATGCACCCCTTGAAAAACTTCACATGGAACAATTTCAGTTGGACTCGGGTGCCAAAACATCACGCTTGCGTTTTCATTGCACAGATATTGATTTCACTAACTGCATCAGAAACTCATTCTGGTCCAATTCCACTCCCTCTCTTCTACCCCGCCTTTTAAAAAGAAAATTTTCTTCGACCCTTTCCACTCGCTTCAGCCTCTCTCTATCCATCTCTCAACAGAGCTGTTGTGTTTTGAGGCTCCCTTCTTGTTTGTTTCCTATTGTTTGGATTTTCCTCCTTTGCTGATTCTTTCCCCAACTCTCTCCATCCATCTTTATTTCCATCCGCCCTTATTTTTCTTTTTTTCCGCTGGCGCTCACTGGTGTTTCCTCATTGCCGGCGGCTGCTACCCGCTGCACTACCCTGTGAGGGCTGAGCGCGGATTAAATGTGTGCGTGTGTGTGTGTGTGTTTGATTTTTGAATTTTTCCTCTTTTTTTTTCCAAGTGGCTCAGTTAGCAGAGAAAACATGACAAATCCCACATTATTTCCAGCACTTTCTTTTGATTTTCTCATGTAAGTAGATGCATTTTAAGGAGATTTGTCTTAACTTAAAAACAAGGCTTTCTTTTCACAGGCTCAGACAGATGTAACTACTTAAACAAGAACATACAACCCATCTAGGCATGACTTAACTATTATTAAAAAACATCCCCGTCTTTGTAGAGGGCTTTCTGCTCAGTTAAACTAATAATGAAAACAGCCAATCAGAGCACTCGCCGCTGCTTTGAACACAAGCCATTGGTCGGACTCCCAATTTCGAGACACACGATATTCCTGCCGCATCTCTGCGTGCATGTTTGTGTAATCACAGCCATGTGTGTACACATTCCTGTACTGTACATAACATCAACACACTCACAGCTCACGATGCCCAAACACAGTGATGCCGGCTTCCGTCGCCATGGAAACCGGATCCCAGCCAGAACGAAGGGGCTGCCTTCCTCGGGAGCGTAAACATTTTCTTTGTTGTCATGGAGAAATGGACACTGTTTGCATGCCACGTATTTGTGTGTGACACCATAGTTGTGTTGCCTGAGCATGTGGTGAGCTTTTAGGTGGAGGAACGCTCCAGCAGGACCCACGCGTGTTCTGGACTGTAAGAGGTCCGCAGTGCGTTGGGTAACGGCTCCTTGACGGCGCGTCGGTCTCGGGAAGGTTATCTGGGGTTTGTTCTTCAATAACGGTTCGCTCTTGTTTGGGGTTTTTTTTCGCCGCACGCTTTAACCCTGCGACAAAGACATCACCGCCAGGCGAAGAGACGACAGCCTAAAAGGAGCTTACAGTTTGAAGATTTAAAGTTGCCGTTGTTGCAGTGACAAGTCCTTCTTAGAGTCTTCCTCCTTTTCTTTCTCTCCGTTTCTGATGTTTGAGGGAGCCAAACAACACAGACCTGGGTTTCTCTTTTTTTTTGTAAAGCTGCAGAGAAAGTTTTGAGTCATCCAACACTTCATATCCACCAGGCATTCTTAGAGATTGGCAAAGCTTTTAGAGTCACTGGGGTTTATGGGCACTTTCGCTCCCTCGCACACACACTCGCCGCTTACCTCGCTCTCCCTTTCTGAGAAGCTATCAGGGCCTATAGCCACGGCTTATTTGCTTTGTATAATGGGCCGCTCAGTACCAGAGGATTGGCTTGGCTGGGAGGAGAGGAGAAAGTGGAGTTGAGGGAGGGAGACAAAGCAGAGTTCTGCTGAGGGAGGACTGCTGTTCCGTCTGGGCCTAAGGTTCCCCAGGACTCTATTGTAATGACTGTATGTGTGTGGAGATTGAGGGACACTTTGAGTGCACTGAGAACCAGACGAAGACATTGCACCAGGTTACCTGTCCCACTTTTTTATAAACTATTGGACTAAAAGAGTGTGTGCATGTTTGTTTTACTGACATTGTGGAGACTTAGTTACATAATGGGGACTTATGCCAGTAGAGGAGAAAGAGTTGGTCCCCACAAGGTAAAGTACTGCAAATGGTTCTTGCTCAAGGTTCAGATGGGTTCATGTTAAGGTTATTGTCTGGGTTAGGAGTTAGACATGTAGTGGTTATGGTTAAGGTTAGGTTACGTCTTCAGGGAAGTTGAGTCACTTCAAAGTCCTCCTAAGTGAGAAAACAAAGGTTTTGTGTGTGAATTAGAACAATGAGCATGATTACTACGAGTGAAATTCTTACTCCGGTCAGTAGAAGTGTGAGAATCATTAGACCTCCGGCGAAGTTGTCACTTCTTCATCACTTTAGGGTGGAAATCAGCATTAGACGATCATATCGGTACTGACCGTTTGAGTGGATCACCATTAACCGCTCACATTTACGGAAATGGTGAAGTTAAAAATATCCCCAAAACTGTCACGAGACCAGCGTTAGCCCATACGTAACTGTACCGGTAGCGGCAATAGATTAGTGGCTCTTGTGGAATCCCATCGAAATTTAAATGTAACTGCTCTGCTGGGCGAATACACACACACGTCTCTTCTAAAATGATTTTCATCCAGAGAGACATTAAACTTGCTACTGAGGCAGATGACACACACACGTACAGTTATCATAGATGTATGCTGACATTCTCTCTCACACACACACACACACACACAGATGCCTATCTATAAGTATCTACTGTATATGTGTGTGTGTGTGTGTAGGTGTAGGTGCGCATGCTGTGCTAGTGTGCATTTGAAATGTATTTTAGTACCGGTAATAAAAACGAGCATAGGCAGAAAAAAAAGAATCTGTTCAAAAAACACTTCTACATCTTCATTATTCAGAGCAGGACAAGAGGAGAGCGCTGGAACAGGCTGTTCTGTGTTCTTATAAAAATGTTCGGGTGAGAAACAAAAGCCACAGAAGGAAAGATTAGAGCTTCAGCGCACACTGTTTCTGTTTTTACAGGTTTTACACAGAAATGCGGGCTTTTTTAGAATCATGGTCAAGTTTAATACGTGACAGCAACGTGGCAAACTAGTGCACTATCAGAGTATAATCAGTACAGCAGCAGAAAACAGTACGTTTGAACAATTACACACTTGCTTCGTACGTGCAGTATGTTTAACAGTCTCACCAAACAATTTCAACTCAAGGTCCACCACTTTTCCAGAGCTTTTAACCGCAACTCACGGTCTTCTTCGAGGAATGGGGCTTGCTCAAGTGGCTTTGGTCACAACTCGTAATACCTGAGCCAGCTGAATTTGCTGAAGAAGACTTTAATTTGGGGTTGAAAGCTCTAGAAAGATAGTAAGTGGACCATTGAGTTGATTTGAGATCGTTTTCGGTACACATACGGTTCCAAAAAGGTAAAAAAAAAAAAACTTCTATGCTCAGTTAGCAATGATGGCGAAAAGTAAGAAAACTAAAGCAGACTGAACTTTTAAATAACTATATTAGATATTTGTTCACCCAAATCATTTAATTTCCGACACTTGAGGGTCTAGATAAGCTTTTAAAAGGCGGTTTCCTGTCTGCATGTCGTCATCGCACAAACTTCCGACCCGTTTTCCCGTTGTTAGCGCTGATTGCTAATTAGCTTCTCCGAGCATCTGGACTCTATATCTAACGCGTGAGTGTGCACGAGGGCATTCAAGTATTGCGTTTGTGTGTGCGTGCAGACGACAGTAGCGTGCCATTACTTCCCTAATATTAGCCGCTGTTGTGTTCCGTGGGCCAGATTAGCGGTGTTGATAAAGCTGACCTCATGTTAATCATGCTGATTCTGGCGCCGCACCGCATTTTTCCCTCATATCCTGACTTCCCCTCTATTTGCATATCTTCCAAAGCTTCTCTTCACTCTCTCATTGTGTTCGCTAGTTGACCTCTCGCTAACCTGTCAATGCAGCACCAGGTTTGTTTTCTCTCTCTCTCTCTTCTTCTCCCCGAAGAATGAAGAGTTTGTTTGTCTGCTGTGGCATTTAACCGGATCTCCTCAGGCACCCGTGTGCGCGTGTGGTTGTTGGTGTGTGCGAGGCATTTGTGGTTGTGCATTCAATGCTAATTCCGCTGAATGGAAGGAGGTCTCTAAATAGCTCCGCTTATGAATGAAATGGCAGCGGTGGCAGACTCGAGACCGGGCGAGAGAGAAAGAGAGACAGAGAGAGAGAGAGACAGAGTCGGTCGATGCTTAATTAATGAGAAGCTACGGGGACTTGAAACAGTGCCTGACCTCTGCCATTGCATCTCTCCAGTCACACACACTTTCTGACAGACCACTTGTGTCTGGAGAATTTCTTACAATATTTGTGTGTGTGTGTGTGTGTGTGTCAGTTTGGTAAAAAAAAAAAAAAGCAGTGTGCCGGGAATTAAAGAATCTCACGGCCTGCAGATCAATTATTCATCATCATTCCTCATCTCTCTTTCGCTCCCTTGCTTTTTTGCCTGTGTAATTTGCTCTTCTCTTACCTCTCAATCTTGGCTTTCTTTGCTTTTTAACTCAGTTTTTTAACCCCCCCCCCCTCTCCCTGTGTAGTCCTGCTCTGGACATGAGATACGAGACACAAGTGTGTGTGTGCGGCGCGCTCTAAAATGAACAAAAAACAGCCACACTCATCGAAGTGATTTCTGTAGGAAATCATCCTCTTTTTTTTTTTTTTCCTCTGGGGTGTTAAGAGTTCTCGATCACACTCAGAAACGCTCACACATTCTGCACAAACCGAGCACCTGCACACGCGGTACATCTCTGTCAATTAGGATGACGGATGCGGTGCCGTGTCCCGTCTTGACGAACACACATCTGTCAACTCGGAGCGTTGCAAGCGAACACTTCCTGGCTGCAGGTGTTACGGTTTCTGTCCCTGTGTGTGTTTGTCTGTGTGAATACAGCACTGTACACCCCCTCGAGTGTTAATAATGTGTTTGTCCTTATTGCTCGTCTCTGCATGTCCATGAAGTAGTTATATAACGTTCCGAGATAAGCGTGAATTCCTCCGGCGAATTTGTGTCTCATCCCACTCTCGTCTTTGTAATGACTTTGCGTGCGCCGCCTCTAAAAACAATTTTTTTAAGGTTTAATCTGACTTTAAGAAATCTTTCCTTAGCTGAAGGACATATCTCACCACAAGGTCCATTTAGAAGCTTTTCTGGTGCTTTCAACCATATCACATTGGGCAGGTGGAAATAGCCCACGATGCCGTCGTTTCTAAAGGTCAAGAATGGATTTTGAACGGGTGGTGCTGAGAGAAAATGGAAATTTAGACATCTACAGCTCCGTGGCAACTTCATTGGTGATGTGTACTTATTGAAAGCTCAAGACCAGCCATTAAACTGTAAGATCTGTTATATGTTGGACATTTTGGTCGTCCAACCAAGCATAAAACTAAAGTTCACTCTCAGTGCAGGAAGCAGCGTACCCTTCATATACTGGTGTGGTGCATGGCTCTATTTGATGGGCATTCAGGAACATTATCTGTAATTCAGGGTTTTGCGGCATTGTCATGTATCAATTGTCCTTTCTGTTGATTTCTCTGACAATATTATTCACTGTTACAATCTGTTTATACTTTCAGCGCACCTTTAGTAGCTAGCGTAGCATAGAAGTGCTAACTACAGTTAATGATGTGCTTACGCACTCCGACTAGCTCCGCAGGTTTTTATGTGAAAAAAAAGCGACATTTTAGAAGCGTAGATCTCCTTCCAACCTCTCTGGGTGACGAGTATCACTGTTACACAACGTTTAACCGTGACTTGCTCCGAAATCCACAGAAACAAACCTGATAATGAAAAAGGTCTATGCAGCAGAGCAAGACAGTTGTCGGACGCTACGATTGGCCCGGTCTGCGTTTCAGGGGCGGGGCACAGCGAAGTGGTCCCTTCCATCTGCTTCTGACTGTGAACAGCAGAGTAGCATCATCGCTACTGAGAACGGCCATTACGATTGGTCGTGAAGATTTCACCACGATGACATACGTGGCATGTGAGAGGTTGCTTTGCAACTGACAAAGCTGCTGAGTCGACAGTCATATCAGCGCTTATGTACATCATAAAACTATACTGCAGGAATTAGCATATTTGAAGCTCCCAATGGCCACTGTGCCGGGATGTGATGTCTTGTAGTCTTTCTCTTTCTACCCTCCTGCTGCCTGGAGTGGAGAAAGTGATATTTCCTAATAATACGTCACCAAGGCAGCTCCAACAAAAGTGTGAAATCTCCCTCCCACTCCCTTCTTCTTCTCTTTCTCCTCTCCTCTCACATGTTGGCCTGCTGCCATTTAACAGGAGAGTAGAAGCGTGGTGGAGTCTTTTGCCACTACGTGTATTTACATCAGCTCTTTTGCCATCGCCCTGCACACCGGTGAGCCGAGACCTTTTCTGTTTTTGAGGCGCGGGACATCGACGGATCCGTCCGCAAGCGAGCTAATGCTCTGGACAGATTCTCTGTTTTGATGATGTTACTGCAAAAAGAAAATCGAGAAATAAGTTAAAAAGTCCGACACTTCGCGGGCTCTCGAAGTCCTGCTCTCCATAGCTGCGGCAACTCTGCTGCCCCATCGCCCCAGCTTGCAGACACCGCAGCCAAAGAGATGTGACTTCACCACACTTCCCTTTGAAAGCCGGCGTTGCTTAGCAACTCTCAGTCCGCAGTGAGCAAGAGATACAGGGGTGTTTCCTGGCTGATGAGAGGGATGTGTGTGTGTGTGTGTGTGTGGAGGGAATCTGTTCATTAGGAACCCTCCAACACATACATTTTATATGCAAAAGTCACTTCTGAAAGCACATAAGGCAGCCGTTCAGGAGCCCACTGAGTCTGCAGATGACTATACTGACGATATACCCCCCCCCCCCCCCCCCCCCCCCCCCCCCCCCCCCCCCCCCCCCCCCCACACCACCACCACCACCGCCGCGCATGCAAATTGATCTCTTCTTCATATATTAGTTCCCCCAAGGTGTCCCCATTGTGCCAACGCTATAGCCGGTGTGCTGCGCGTATCCATATTGATGAGCATGGGAGAATGAAACAAAGTTGCTGCTGCCTATACAAACAGACTGCATCTCAGGGGGGGGGGCGGAGGAGACTGCAATGTATCAATAATGTAAAATGGTAAAAGTTTAATGGGGTTGGCTGTCGTCGACGATCCCCCCGCGGGGAAAAACTTTTGGTCAGATAGTGCGGCGACTGAGATGGAACAATGCATGCTTTTTCTTCTTCTTCTCCTTCTTTCCTCGCCGCCTTTCGCCTGTCACTCCCTGTGTCATCTCTCGTTCCCTCACACAGCCCCCCCCCCCCCCCTCTCCTCATATGGAAGGCACTGATACAGCCGGCCTAACAATATGCCGCTATTTCCCTCCACCTCCTAACTCCCCGGCTCCTGACTCAGGCTGCTACTGATAAGCCGTGTCAGCAAGTAGTCGGAATATGCAGTTGTTATACCAGTGGGATTTTCCAACCCCCCCCCCCCCCCCCTCTCCCCCTCGAGTCGAGACGCTCCGCTGTAACTCTTAGTGTGTCGCCGAGGGCAGTTTATTTACAAGCTTAATCCTCAATTTAAGCGGTGCAGTCTTAATTAAACTCACTGCCATTTATTGACTGACAGCTGTAGCAGAGAAAACGCTCCAGTGTTTGTCAGGTTTCTGTGCTTCTTCCTTTTGCCTATCTGGGTTATGGAAACATGGCAACAGTTTCTAGACACAAGAGTGAAAATGGTTTAAGCAAAACCAGATTTTCTTTTAAAATGCGTTCATTAAAGGAAAAGAACTGTTCCAGCAAATTCAGGTTGATGCCGTTATTCCCTTAACTCAAACCACTGTTGCATCTCTGACGTCGCAAGCACACTTCTTTAAACCGCCAGACTGCAACCGTCCTCGCCATTTAAAAACAACGGCTTTGTATTTCGTGCAAGATTAAAAATGACCTGTGTTAATGTTTTCTGACAGGTAACCTCTTGAGGCTGTGGTTATTATGTCCTCGGCCGGAGAGCAAAAAGTCGAAGTAGTGAGATGTTGTTGTAGCCCAGCAAAATATCTTTGGCAGATATACTGCCCGTTTTTTATTAATCTCGTTTTGTCCCATACGTCCCGTTAACTCCGATCGGTTTAACGATCACGACCTTGGATGCTGACACTGAACATTGACATGGAACCCCTGACAATTCCAAAAAGGTTTTATATAAGCAACTCTGTACTCAAGATTTTTTTTTAAAAGAGGAAAATGGCAGTGTTGCTTTAGGCAATTCTACTTTGCACTTAAGCGAGAAGAATGTCAACCAGCAGGTTGGCCGGGGAAGATTCAGACAATATGGACTGTTTTGCAGCGGAGACCAATATCACATTTATATCAGTTAGCCACAATGTACAGATTCTAATCCCGCAATATTTAATTAATTATTAATTATTAATATTTAAGCTCAGTATAGTTTGTAATGGATCGTTGAATCGTAAATTCTAGAACTGCCTCGAGCTGCAAGACAGACGACCAAAATTTGAGACATGCCGAGAAACCATACGATTGTCCAAAAGACGAATCTTTGAGCAGTTAATCAGGAATTGCAACACTGATGCCCCCTCGGCTATGCTCATCCCAAGTTGTACCACCTACTGGCAACATGAGCTGTAATGAAGCCGATCGGATTGGATTCATTTTGTATCTTGACCCAGATGTTGGCATCTGTAGTAAAATCATTCAGTGAACAAATTAAATAAAAGAGTCCGACTCAGACTGAATAATACGAGTTTAACGATCCGCTGATCAGAACAGGAAAAGGAAGACAGCCAGAGCGCTGCCATCTACTTTTGTGACAAAGGGGCATTTCTTCATGCAGGCACTCGCAAACACAGAAAATATATAAATGTAGACGCACACTCACTCATGAGCACACATGCACACACGTTCAAGCACAATGACAGTGACAGATCGCGCGTCACCAAAAGAACGCGGCAGTCGCTCTCAATATTTCATGAACACCCTTCTGCTTTCAGTTCTCTCCACTTTTTTTTCTTCCCTTATTTCATTCTGGCTTGTTCAGCATACTTCCTCCGGGACAAAAAAAAAGTTTTATTTCTGACAATCCCCTCCCTGAAAATAGCTGGTGAGAGACAAAAAGGAGGAAAAGCTTTGAGGGGTTTTGGAGAAAGGAGGGATTGATGGGAGATGAGCAGCAAAGGTTAGGCAGCAGCAGCTGTCTCCGACTTGAGAGAATAAAGCTCGCTTTTTCACCCTGAGCTACCTTCCTTCCTGTTTTTGCCACACCTTCACATACAGCTGCTGTGCTTTCTTGGCTTTTTGAAAGTTTGCCTACTGAAGAGAAGGTCGGTGCACTCCTGAGGAAACGAAGACAAGAAAGAGAGGCGGTGGGTGAAAGACAGAAAGCGGTTTGCAAAATGGAGAAGCCACTGAAGAGAGAAGCTTTTAGTGTTCCTCTTCACGGCGGCCATTTTTAAATCATCTCGCTCATGTTTTACCGCCGTCGGAGATGAAAAGTTTCAATTACTGTCCCTATCGCAAACTAACTTCTTGCTAAATCCAAAAGCCATTTCTCAGGAAATGCCCCCAAAAAAATCAACATACGCTTTTGTTCAATCGACAAATCTCTTCAGTGGCTGTAGAAATGAGAAAGTAGAGAGAAAAGAAAGCAAACAGTGTGATGTTTTCACAGAGAAAGTCGGTCGGAGGTTGTGGTGGTCTGATGCGTCAACAGAACGTTGGAGCTTCCCACTTGACGGTCAACTTTGGTTTCTTTTAACAATGACTACAACTTTTTCCCTATCCTAAAGTCCTTTTATGTGCCTAAACTTAACCAAACCTTAACCAAAGCAGCCGTGGTTTGTAATGGAACAAATGATGTTGTCTTACCAATGGGGGCATCAACCCTTTATTGTGTGCAGCTGTTCTCTTCGGATGACTTGATGCTAAATCCAAAAAACTGTTTCTGTGGACTTTCTGCTGTCTTTTACAGTCCAGACTTTTTCCGGAAAGTTAACTCGTCGCTAGACATGCGATGGAGGTTTGCTAGAGCCCGGTCGCAATGCGCCGACAGTGGACTCTTCCCGTCTTTTGTTGGCCCTCCATCATCCTCTCATCCTTTCTCTTGTCAAACTGCCAGTGAACAACACGTGTCCCGCCTGCATCTCGTGTCCATTTGTCCTGTTCCTCCCGCCGTCCCGGTCCAGCCCTGCCCTTTCCTTTCCCGCTTTTAATGAGGGGACACACTCGCGCTTAAGGCTGAATATCACTACGCCCGTCCCCGTCACCACCTCTCGGCTCAGTTTCCCCCCGCTGCTTCCCACGCGAAGAGACACGTTGCGTCCAGTGACTCGGCCTTTTGTCGTGTTTGAACTTCAGGGCAGAGTGAGTTTTAATCAAGAAGAGGTGCCTTTGCACAGCACTTTGATCTGAATTCCTTTCATGACCATAATGGGGAGCTGAATTTCAGCAGGTTGCATCAAGCAGTCTCGGTTACTGTATGGAGTAAGCAATGCTCGTGCTGTTTTAACTTGGGCTCATACATGTTTTTGAATGCTAATGATTTCATTGTAAAGATATAAACCATGGAAACATGGAAACCCAGAGAGGAGCTCAGAAGAAGAAAGCTACTGATTCGACGTATATATTATTTCAGCTATAAAGGAGATCAGGTGCACAATACCTCTACTATAGAGTCGATGATTGACAATCTTTACTTTACATTTTCAATCTGAAAAGACATTTCTCTCAATCCATCCACCAATATTTATCACTGAATCCATTAAAGGTATCTACATATATATATACTGTGCTGTTGCATAATCATGCTGCAACACCTGGTTTTAAGTGTTTTAAGGGACTCGCGTTCGCTCAACATTCACCGACGGTTCCCGTACCTACTAGGGTACAGTTTCCGCTCGGGAGAATTAGACTTTATATGATGATTTTTCTAGACGTTAAAAGTTCCGTAGTTTTCCGAGATGCACGCGCCAATGTGCAACAAATTCCATTGTAAACGACAAACACCTCAGCGGCGTATGTCTCCAACAGCTCTCGGTGTAACAGTGGTATCGCGCCATGCGCGGTCCGTGAGAGATTTGGAAAAGAGAAAGAGCGCGTGAAGAGCAAAGGATGTGCGGTGTGTGTGCGGAAAGGCAGAACCAGAGCTACAGTAAACACAATGAATAATATCCATTCAGAGAGGCCCGTCTGTATCGATCGGCCTCGGACTGTGCGTGCACCTCATCTCTTGCCGCCAATGATTCGTTCTCCTACTCTCATGAAAGATAGAAGAGCTGGAGAGTTCAAACTTTTTTATTTTTTTTCCCCAAACTTTGCTCTTTTGAACCACACACACACCTATATATAGGCTACACACACTGGTTCTCTGCTTCGTTGTTTGTGTCCTGCTGTCTGGTGTCAGATCATTAGTGGACAGAATCCGTGTGAATCCGCAGTGTGAGGCAGGGGAGGACATAAGGCTTGCATATTGTTTCCCCTTCATTAGACAAGAAGAAAAGGGACTTTGAATATAAGTGTGTGTGCGTACATGTTTGTGCGTGTGTGTGAGAGGGAAAAGCTGATGGAACCCATGAGAGCAGAATACTTTTGGAGGTGTTGATGAGTTTGATAATGTTGCTTCTCTGATGAAAGCATCGTTGTGTAAGTGTCTGTGTCTATTGTGCAGAGCATGCGTCTCGCGATCAGACTTTTGACAGAGCATATCCTCGTGTATCTTTCCTCTAATTGAATCCATCCCTCAGGGCGTCACTGCTCGTTGACACCATGAAGGTGTGTGTGTGTGTGTGTGTGTGTGTATGTGGCAGAACACTCCTTATTGTTTAATTATAGCCCACCAGCTGGGGAGACAGAGGAAGAGAACGAGGGCAAAGAGAGGAAGAGTTATTGATTGGATCAGTCACATTATTCATATTTAATGTTTTGCTTTGTCTCCATGCCCAAGCCTTCCCCTCTGCCGTCTCCGTGATGTCTTTCTGTTAATAAATACATTTCATTTACGACCCTCCAATAAACAATACACTTCATACACTTTATTGGTTGACAGGGTCTAGAGCACCAGTAAAGCATGTCTGCTTTGTTCACATGTGCCCAAGGAGAGGGGGGGGGGGAGGATTTACTTTTCTATATAAAAAATAAATAAATTGGTATTTGCTAGTGTCCACTATCTAGCGCAACCAAGTCACAAGATTCTGCCAAATATTGAAGACTCGTGGTGTGAGGTGTAAATTTAGTTAGAGATTTCACGATTTCTCAGACTAAGTATTGTGCTTTTCAGCCGTCACTGCTAATTGTGCAATGTTAGCATGAGCGTTAGCTCCCTCAGAGCTAGCCTGTGCAATGAGTGGCAGTTACTGAATGGTGGCGAAGGTTAACACACAATCTAACAGTGAAGCAAGCAGTGGAGAGTCGTAACGTCCGCACGGCGACTCCATCTAACATTAGCTAACATTAGCGCCCCCCAAAAGCTATACTGCTCTTCAAGGCTGTATAGCCGCAAACCAAAGTGGATTCTAATCACAGGTCAGATACGTGCACTTTTTGGCTGTAAGGGGAAGTTGTGGTATTTCTTTTATGTATTCCTCCTTATTTCATTACGTCTGTTAGCTTGTTAGCCAGGCACTCAGCCTGCCAGTCAATTATCCGTCTTCCTAGTTCGTCCAACTCCCCAAAACCCAGACCTGTCTGTGCCTATTGATTGTTGCTGCAGCCTTGCTAAATAACAGGCCGTGTAACGTCTTCTGTCAACCACTCTGTCCAAAGCAGCAGACGCTAATGATACTCAGCATGAGTATTTATGTTGACAGGTCACCGTGATGACTGTCTTTTGAGTGCAAAAAAAACCTCCATCCAGTGATTTGTTGTCGCTGTAGAGAGTTTTGGGGGGAATTTTCGGCATCTGATACGAGTGCTTCCTGCTTGTACATTGTTGCCGTCTCGTTTTCTTTGTATGTTTTTGGGAGTGAATGCTGACTTGTGCAGTCTGAGAAAGTTTCCTTAACGAGGACAACTTTAGATTCTATTGTGCTACAGACAGCGGTGGAATATACAGGTTTTGAATACATTTAAAGTTTTGCTTTGGCACCGTAAATTAGGAAGAGACCAATTACTACATGGATTCTTAAAATTCTATTTGTAACACTGGTGATATCAGCAAATTAGATCACCCTTTTTATCTTTGTTTTTTTAGGGGGTGATGATGAATTATAAGGTCTGCTCATTATTCTAGTCTTGTGCAGAGGTTGGAGAAAACCAAAAGTTCCCCAGTGACGTGTTAAGTCTGAGTCCTCCAGTGACCTCAGAAGGTAACAGAATGTCAATGATCAAAGTAAAATTTGAATTTACTAGGTATATTTTTTTAAATTCTTGATTCCTAAACTGAGCAGACATCGTGATCTGTAAAAGGCCACGATCCAACTTTTTCAGTCCCAATACCGTTAACGATACCGTTACCGATACAGGGGCCTTGGGTATCGGCTGATACCGAGTACGGTTATGAAACCAGTATTTAATTAATAAGCTGTACGCCTCACTGTGTGGAGGTGACTAGGACCAATCTTTGTTTTCTGTAAAAACCTTTTCCTTTAAACTTCTTTAAATTGATTGCAAAGTTGGCTATAAAGCCTATGGTGGTGAGTAAAAAAACAAAACATTGTGATGTATCAGGATATATAATCAAAAATGTCACGCTCACAATTACAACGGCTTAAAATCAGTCCTTTTTATACAGCTGCTGGAGAAACGATGAACAGAAACTTTACTGAACTAAAGTGACATTGTGTTTAGCTCTGATGTAGGTTCACGATTACAAAGACAACACATGCGGCTCATTATTTTTAATTAGCCTCGTCGTCTCGGATCCTTTGCCGTGCACTTTTACCGATTTCCCACCGCCTGCGCGTCAACAACAGTTTGCTCTCCCCGAAAACTTTCAGTGCCGCCACTCTCACACTACAAGCCCGAGCCTTTTGTTTCCCGTTTAATGATCCCACTCTCCGTACTGATTGATCTTTTTTAATTGCGTCCCTTTGGACTCCGTGCGCGACTTTTCTGTGCATCCTCCCGTGTGCGACATAATCCTGTGCTGCCTTCCCGATGCAACATTCATTACTCGACTGATGCTGCTGAGGCGCCTTGTGGTCACAGACTCCGCTTCCCTCCAGCCCGCATCTATTATTCAATATTCCTGTTCAATACTGTATTGGAAGAACCACCGAGTTATCACATTGTAGCCCGGCGTCCCTCGCAACTGCTTTGAAATCGGATGATTCTGCAGCAAATGATTTATGCCCCGCGCCAATGTTCAGAGCCAACGTGGTAAGCAGTGTGCCCTCTATTTCGTGAGGTGTAATGCAAAAGTTGGTGGAGGAGCACTGACTTTAATGCAAGAGACAGTCGTTTTCTCACCGTCACAGTTCACCGCTTAAAGGGGA
This sequence comes from Pholis gunnellus, assembly GCF_910591455.1. NCBI lineage: Eukaryota > Metazoa > Chordata > Actinopteri > Perciformes > Pholidae > Pholis > Pholis gunnellus. The sequence continues at coordinate 5,821,736 of NC_136548.1, forward strand.
ACTCCTGTGATTTACTACTTGTATAACGTTAGGAGGCCTCATGACCGACAGATTAAACATACACAAGTCTAATTTGAAGCACCAGAGGCCAAGATATACTAGTATTCGGTTATGCTCCAAAATCCCTGGATTCTACGCTTCCCATAATGCAGCTGCATAGTGTCTTTTGTTAGACCCTTTGAAACCTTATACCCCGCCAGTTTGTAACACAGAATTTCAGTTTTCATCAAAAATCAGTGCTGTCGTGACGGTTTGGATTTTGGAACCATGTGAACGATCAGTTTGATATGCAGCTTGTTTTCGAGAGACAAGGCATGTCTTAGTACCCTTAAAATATTGATGTTCTAGTCGGGGAATGATGTCTTGTCTTCATCATTTCCCCTTGACCAACACTTATTATTATTATAAGCTATTAGCTGACTATTTATTCTCTGTGTTTCCCCAGCTTTGAAACTCCAAAGATGTTTATCTTTTGCCCAAGTTAAGAATCCGTCTCTCGCTGTTGCTGTTATTGTTCGTCCTGCAGTGACTTTTTTTTTTCTTTCTCTTTTATTTTGTGTGCGTCGGCTGATGGGGGCCATGCTGACCCAGCCCCATTATGGGTCAGTGGGATGAATGAGCAAGTGGCGGCAAATGCGATAAAAGACGGACAGGTCGTTTGTCCTCGCAGCCTGTTTGCGCACCACATTCACAGATTTAAAAAAAAAAAAAGAGCACTGTTTTCCTTTTAACTCAAACACACACTTGGATGACAAACAATCTTTTCTGTCTAACATTGTTAACCAGGCGGGGTGCTGGATGCTAAACGTGGATGAAGTAGCAACCTCTAATATATGTGTGTGTGTGTGTGTGTGTGCGCGCGTGACGCAGTAACAGACTAATCTGCGTTTGGTCCCATCATTGATCGGTGTCTCATAGCTCAAGCTGGCATTTAACCTAACCGCATTAGGAATGCCCACTTCGACCCTGTGGTCAATAAAATGCATGCGCCATGCATCAGGATGTCTTCACGCTCACTATACTCCTCCTCTGTCAGCCTCCCAGTCTCTCTTCTCTTTCTTCTCTTTTTTCTTTACCTCACACAATCTCTTTAAAAGTGTCTATCCAAGCACCCTGGGTAACAATCGGACATTTTTTTCCCCAACACGCCTTGCAAACAGATCCTCGGGGGGTGAAATTGGAGCAATGACTGCTGCTCAGAAACCCCACAGGTGGGCTTTCCACCACTTCCCAGATTCCCTCTGTGGCTCATTTTTCTTCTCAAACCTTTTTTTTTGGGGGGGGGGGGGGGTTACCCGCGCATCACTTTGTCAGAGGAGTTTATACTTTTGAATGGAATAATGAGGTCACTGGAGAGCGCCCTGGAGAAATGTCGTTTGTTTGTTACTGCAAGCTTCCGACTCTTATCGTCGGCTTGCGAGCTGTTATCATCTGTCTTTTGGTTGTGTTCCTTAACTGTCGCTCTCTACGTGGTTCGAGCGAGCGTCCATGTTGGTGATCCTGCTGAACTGCGTGACCCTGGGAATGTTTCATCCCTGCGAGGACATCGTCTGCGACTCTGAGAGGTGCAAGATCCTGCAGGTAAGATCAGTTTATGGCTCTATATGTTACGGATTGAATGTTTTATTTGTCTTGCCTCGTTTGATATGAAAAAAATCTAAAGGATGGATCGAACAAACACAGGACTTTCACCCAGCAGACTGCTGTTTGTGTCCCGTGTGAAACCAAAACTCAACACCGTTTCACTTTCACAAGGTGGCAGATGCGGTTTGGCCCGTCTGTAGCATTAGAATGGTGCCGGTAACCACTGATAACGTCCATTCAATCGGCTGATAACATTCTACATGGGTGGATTTTACCAGGAGTTGGTTCGGTGGGGAGACTGGTCTGGGATTTGTTAGCTCGGGGGAGTGGGGGAGGAGTTAGCCGCTACTCAAGGAGATAAAAAAACTTCCAGGTACCCCAAAGTTGTCAAAAACCACCTGGTTGTTCAGAGGGTGTGTGAACCCTGTCTTCACTGTGACATCAGGACAGTCACCTGGGCTAAGATGTTCTCGGGGGCTCTCTGGCATTGGATTTTTGGGGGGCGGGGGTTGATTTGCAATGCTGTCAGACAAGTAGTCGGAAGAACTGCTTCTTTTCAAGCATAAGCCACATCCTGAGTGTGAACTGCTGTCTCGGGTCGAGCTCCAAAAAATGGTGGATCCTGTACTTTCCATAAAGCAACTCAATGATGTCTTTTAATGAGACCCTCCGTGCCTTGGAAATGCCGACATCTTTCAAACTTCACATCCCCAGAATATATTACACTACTGCTTTCACTCACTGACGAGTACTCCTTCTGGCTGTTTAATTGACTTTGACATGTAAAAACAGGTGGAGTACCCTTCAACTCCTTATATTATATTGACTGTGATTTAACTGTTGATTGAAACGATGTTTGAGGTGTCCTTTTGAAAGAAACAACACGTGACGGGGAGACACATATATCACCCACACTCATTTATCTTCCTCGGTCTGTATTCAGAAAGGCGCGTACAAATTAGCATGAACACAAAATACCTAAGCATTACAGAAACAACATTCGCACACATAGATGTGTGACACTGGTAGATAAGGACAACAAATGCAGTACAACGGCTGGAAAACATCCGACTTTACGGCCGGGTAACCGCCGTCTGTACAGCGGATTATTCAAACACGGCGAGAGAGATGACGGAGAGCAGGAACTCTGAGAGATATGGGTACAATTTTCTAAACCAATGCTTTTGATGGAGTCACAGAGAGAGAGAGAGAGAGAGAGAGAGAGAGAGAGAGAGAGCTACTGAAACAATATTTTCCATCATATCTGGCCTTTGCAGCTCCCTCCATTTGCATTATCTCGGACGGAAAATAAACAACAACATTGTGTGGAGGCGTTTCCATTAATTTCTGGACCTCCTTTAACCCGACAAACCCTAATGGGGGAGGCATCGTTTGTTGTCGCTGCTGTAGGATAAAAAACCCTCTTTTTATTTAGTTTTTTTCCTAAGTTGGATGAGGTAATGAAGCGGACCGAGGTGAGGCGGAGCAGAGCTGTGTTATCTGGCGCCGTACATCTTCTGCAGCGAAATGGATAATGTGTTCGCAAAGTGGTTCCAAATAGATTGAATCAAAACAAAGTCCTCTTATTTTCCCGTCCACTGACTTAGTGCAATTGAACAATTTCGTTCCAAAATGAGATATATCTATCGTCTAAGAGAAGCGGGCTCTATTTCGAGGATAATGCTTTCTAATATGAGAGTGAATTTGTTGGGTAAGACATCTATTGATCCGAAGCATCTTTTTTTGAGCAAGTAATCATACTCCCTACAAATTAGAATGGAAGCAAACACGTCGTCTTCTTTCGTGAAATCAAACACATTACATTTGAGAGGAGAGGCAACGACAGAGCAGGGACAGATAGAAGAGCAAGAGGGGTTGAAAGGAGACGAAGGAAGAGGAGCAGAGGGTAAAATCAAAGCTGTGCGTCGATAAGAGGACGGTTTGAGATGAAAAAAAGAAACACGAGGAGCAGAGAGTTTGAGGCTGCTGTTGCTGGGCAGCGCCAGCCCATCGACTCCTTCCATCGCCGTGCTCGGGGATATGAGATGTGTTTTAATTCATGCGGGTTCTCCTCTCTGCGGCGTACATGGATGTACAGCCTAGAGGTTAAATGCATTCTCATTAATTCCCCCGCTTCCTCCATTTCAATCTCACCATCACTCTCTCTGCACCGATATGTTAAGAGATCTTAAAGGAACACAAACTATGCACCTTCTCCACGAGTCTCCATTTTTCCTCTTTCATCACAGAGGGCTTGGTTTTACTTCGCAACCTCCTCAATTATATATTTAACTCAACACATGATTTTCAAATTGATTATCAGAACAATTGGGCAATGCGGTGAAGATGGTTTCACTTAGTGTGTTTATCGTGTGTGCAGCGCATACGAAAACAGTCTCAACTAAGACAGAACACTTGCACTTGTTCGTGTGAAAGAGCGCATGAACAAATACATGTTATAGTTCCACTGAATCAAAGTGTGCAAAATCTATTTTTTGCGTGGTATGGTCTTTATTCCATCTCCAAAGCGTTTAGTTTCGTTAGGAAGCTATGTGGTGTAGATTTCGCCATATATCTGACAGAATGTAATGCTGGTTGTTCTTATCATGTAATGCTTACTGCATTATAGTATCACTTTGCCAGGCCAGAAAATACTCCCAGTCACTAAAATGACACAAAAAGTCTTTTACTAGTGCAAGCAATTTGAAAAAAAAAAAAAATGCAAGCTACAGCTGTTAGCATCTAGCAAGTGGAAGGGGGTGAAAAAAACCCTCAACTAAACCAACAAACAGCATTTGATAAGGTTGTCTGTTGGCATCAGAATTAGTCATTGTCTTCCTTATGTCTACTCAAGCACTAATATCCCAACAAACCATCTTATAGGTCGTCCATGCAAAGCAGCTAAATGCTACATTAATACGTAACCACGTCAAGTATTATCTCACGTACGAAACATATAACGTAACAAATGTAGGCTACTGATTTTAAGCCAAATAGTTATCTTTTCCTTCTGTTGCCTCAACTTAACCAAGTCATTTTGTTACCTAAACATTACCAAGTAGTTCTGTTGTCTAAACATACCAAGTAGTTTTTTGGGGAAACATAGCCTAGCGAGTAGCTATGTGACACAACGTAAACCCCGTGTTTAAAACTCGGACCGTTTCACAAATGTAGAACAGTCATAGTTGTAGTTTTGGGAGTCATTGGCAAACGACCTATGTTGTTTGTTAGTTATGACAACGGATTTGATTCTTTCAGTCAGTACCTGAGCTCTCAGATCAAGGCCTGTGCTCAACGTAGCCATGCTAGCGTCAGTGCTAATGAGGGAGCTCAGCCAGGCCTCTTCACAGCTCTCCTCTCTCGGATGCAGGCTAAATGAGCTCTCATCAGCCTGACACGGCTAATGGCTGCTGTAATGGTAACGGGCCGCTGTGTAGCTGCGGGGTGGAGAGAGAGATGACCCACGCTTCGTGTGTCAGCATTGTTGAAAGGTTACCCCGAGGCACTGTTAACAATTTGTTTTGATGACACTCAGTAGTCACTCTAAACTCACTTGTGTTCAGCTCCATTACAGCACGGTTGGATGATATTGGATGTAATCGTTCAATCAATGATTACGACGTTATTTAAAAATGTATTTTGTTTTAGTTGACAGGCTTTAGCTGTGTCTTTTAAAGTCAACCGCTAACATCGTTAGCGTCGTGATACTTGTCCATCACTTTTTTTTCCACACAATCTCATCAATCAATACACACAATTCATGGTCCCCAGATGATACATCCCTGGAATCTGGCAGCAGATTTACATTTTGCGGTTTTGAGTGTATTGACTTGACAGCTATTGAATGGATTGCAATCCAATTGTAAGTACAGGCATTAATGCCCCCCCCCCCCAAACATAAACCGTAAAAACTTGGCGATGAAAAGCTCTGTAATGGCAAAACGATGTCTAAATTACATATCTCGTGTTTATGTACTGCAGTTTCTTGTTGCTTCTCAGCCAACATAAATGCAGACACACTTAGATCTGTAATCTGCTAAACTGCATCCTTCAGGCTCCAGTAACACCTTAATGTATATGTCTTAACAGCAAGTATAAAATAGTGGCACTGTTTTGCTTATCTGTGGTATCGCCTCCCTCGAACACTTTATCCAAGATGATAAACAAACCTGGACAGACTGCAGATGAGGTACGAAGGAGAACATCAGTGAGCACTCCATACGAGAGTGGAAAAGTAAGGGATAAGTAGTGATTTAGCCGACAGAGTAGTATCAAAGAAATGTCAAACTCTGGCTGTAATGTAGCATCTTTAATGTCAAAGATTGTCTCTTTTTCTTTTTTTTTTACTGAAGGAGACATTTCAATGCAGCACATTCTGCTCTGAATGCAACATCACACACTTAACCTTCCAAAAGCAACTCGTTGCCAATACGATGGGAGCGCCCGGTTAAAGAAAGACACACCGAAGGAAGAAGGACGAGAGAAAGAAGGAGAGGAGTTGGCAGGCAGATGCCGTCTTAACTATAAATCAAGGAGTTTCTGTATGTGTCCTTCCCATATCTTCGTTCACCGTTCATCCAATCTCCGTCGCACTAGAAGGCTGCATAGCTGGTGACAAAAGGCAGTGCTGTGTCGAAGGTGGTCGCGGCTCATTGACTGCAGTTAACTTTTGCTGCTGGGTGCTGGATACGCTAACATTACTGTAGGAGCTTTCAGGCCTGATTAGAAAACACATACATTGGCTCACCCCCACTTTAGCTTGGCACATGCCCAGAGGATGAAGAAATGTCAGGCTGCGCGTGTGTTTAGCCTGTGTGCTGTGCTATGAATGGTCGCGACTGAGCCGAAAAGTCTCCCTCACAATATTATCTCCCTCCACCTGTGAGGAGAGGATCTCAACTGAATGGCAGATTAAAGTTAGCCTGGCCTATTGTCCTCGCCACACGAGGCATACACCGCCTCCATCGACACATTCAGCTGTCCGCCTGCCTGCACAGCGCACCTGTGTGTGTGTGTGTGTGTGTGATGAAAGCATTTGACCCCTGTGATAATAACATTCAGACTTGTGACAGGCAGAATTAGCATACATAGTGGATGAGATTTATTTTTGGGAGAGGCTACAGGGAAATGTTTTCACAGAATTGATGGCACCTGTTTCGGCAGAGGAGAATATATACATGTACATACAACTTTCTATCTGTTAAGATGCGCCGTAGTAAAGTGCAGCAGTCATCGAGCAGAGAGATGCTTCCTGATTCAGGCTTCATAGGCTGTGACAGACATTGTCTACCACGGATCACCGAAAGGTGGCTGCCAAAGGGCTGCATAGGATTTCTTGTCAGGGAACCCCCCCCCTGCAAAAAAACTTTCAATTGTAAACGTTAAATAATTGTTTTGTTCACAAACATCAGAAGAAAATATAAAAAAATATATTTCTCATTGTGAGTTAATTAATATTTTATTGTAAAGGAGAAGGTATGTAAAGAAAGAGATAATAGTGACAAAAACCCTTCACAATTTCCGTACCCAAGTTGATATTATGAATATTTTTTATCTAAACAACACTTCAAACCTAAAAATATAGACTTCGCTATGGAAAAGGAAAAGAAAATCGCTTAATCCTTAAAATTCAGGAGCTGAAACTATGGAATATTGTGCATTTTTGCTGGCATTATTTTTTTGTATATTGACATTAAAACCCAGTGTCCAGAAAAAAATTTGGCAATGTACGTTTCTGCAAATTATGGGATACATTGAATGTTGACACTTTCTCAACCAGAAATATGTTCCATAACTATGTTTCTTATCAGCCTCGTATCACGCTTACAGAAACGCACAATGCCACGAGGTTGGGAAACGATCGGTTAGGTTTAGGCAACAAAACTACTTGGTTATGGTCAGAAAAAAGATCAGTTTGTGTTAAAACAATGTCACAACTTGTAAATGTAAAAGGTAGCGCAACAACCGTCGTTAGTGGACTTTCTTGCGAAATGTTATGGAACAAGTCAACGTGGACTTTTGGCTGCACTGGGGACACGAACAACGGTCTCCTGGGTGAAAGTCCTGTTCTCTGTGGTTTTGCAGAAACGTACAATGCCAACATCTTGTTCCTGGCTGCTGGCCTATCAGAGGTCATGGCCGGCTGCCTTACCGGCACCAAGGAGCTGGTCGGCTTTCAGGGTCACTCCGGGTGAATACTTCCTGTGGACTTTCTCCTTCTCGAAAGACAGACCTCCTACCAACAACCCCCCGCTTTGACTGGCTGCTGATTATTTAACCAAAGCAGCCCGTTGCTCATGTGCAGAAACACATGGCAATATTTGAATCATGTGCAAGAATGTTTTCGATCATCATATCTTGATTGTTCTTTTCGGGCTTCGCATTCCACACTTCGGCACAACGTGGCATCCGCTACATGCCTCGACACTTTAAAGATTCGGAGTGAGCCGCGTCGAGCCAGTCGGGAGCGTGTTAAGTGCACTCGGCATTAGCGATTAAGAGCGCTCGGAACATAAAGTCTCCGTTCAGGAGGTGATGAGAGGGCGTGTGCTGTTGGCACTCGCTTGACGCATTAATAACACGCAATAAAGCTTGCTGCTGTCTGCGTGTGCCTGGTGAACATGTGTGTTTACGCTTGTTCTCAGGCAATGTGCGAAGCAACATGGGCGTTCACACACACACACACACACACACACACGCACACACAAACACACCCGGGGCTGTTGAGCTGGCGTGCGGTGTCACTGTTTAGGCTGAGAGGTTCACGCAAGACTGACGACACATGGAGAAAGAAGCTGTCTGAATGCTTTATGCGTGTCCATACAGTGTAATTGTGCGCGAGAGACAAGACACACAGAAGCGCATGGTAATACACACCCACACACACACAACAAGCACATGAAAAATTACACATGGCCATATACACATGAGCATCAACACGCACCGATGTATTATTAGGCGTGCACACAGTGAGATACCGCGAGAGACGTAATTACAGTTACAGGGCCTTCCCTGGGAGAGAGAGGGAGGCGGTGGGAGAAAAAAAAGATAAGAGGAAGATGAGAGAGATGGAAGTCGGTGGTAGCTCACATACTGTACAGTGAGAATCTTATCCAGCTGTTACTGCAGGGAGACGAGACTGAGTGGGAGAGGAGATAAGAGTGACAGAAGGCTAAAAACATAATGTGTATCCGTCCTCTTTTTCCGATATAAATGTGCTTGTGTTGTAAAAATGAAAAAGAGATGAACACAGCAGCCTGTGGCAGTGTGTCGTCAGACTTGGTATTCATAGACTGTAGAATAACACAGGTGTATAGCCGGTAATGGGTTTGCCACCATCTTTGCCAGTCACATTATAGTAGTTTTCACATCATAAGCAGAGCATTGCATTTGGGGGACTCTGAGAATCAATAAAATGGAAATAATATAAGTTATTCTTTCTGTGTGGCCCGGTACCAAATGACCCACGGACCGGTGGTTAGGGACCGCTGCTCTGAGCCAGTGTAGCTGTCATATTCGTCCTCGCTATGCCAAAGCGTTTGTCATATGGAAGTGGGCAGTGATTAATCCCGCGCCCACAGTTGACGATGGGACAATTTACAATTGCTCTTTAAACAGTCAGCGTCTGGCAAGTCTCTGGTTGCACAGGAAGTGAAGGTTTTTTCCAATTTCTGGCAGCAACAACAGTGGTTTGTTTGGAGTAAATATAGAAAGGCTGAGCAGTGCTGTCTGCCACCTACACACAATCAAAACACAAAGACTTTACAGTACTGCCAATGCCGTTTCATTGACAAACGATCCCGGAGAGATGCCATGCAAAACCACGGCAGCGATGAGCACAAAGAAGCATTGGCAACACGTGCAAAACCTTGAATGGAACATTTGTATGATATGAGTTCACCATCCCATATATTGTCTGATTCACCACTTCACTTTGTTTCAACAGCTTCAAAAGGGTTTTGGATTGGATTAGCTCGCTGTCATTTGTTTGCCTATTTCAAACTATTGTGACTGTCTCGCTGACTGAAAGCTAATTTCGTGGGGCTTGTCCTAAACTGGGATTAGGCTGAATGATATTTTAATTAACTTTTTCTAGTTTTTGTTTTTCGCATAATGTGAAACTCTAATTGTTCTTTGTGGATATTCCAGAAGTAAAAAAAAAGAGTCTGTCCCTCTTGTGAATCTCCTCACAGTAAGAGAAGGCAGTGGAGGGTAGAAATGCGAGAGAGCAGTGAGCCGTTCAGCACAGGTCACTTGTGTCTATTCCCTCTGAGGCAGGTGTGTGTGTGTGTGTGTGTGTTAGCCTTCTCTACTCTGCACATGGATGTACAGCCAGTGAAGCGTGGTAAAAGTGAACACACACATACCATGCAAACCGATTTTCCCTGCTTGGTATATTCTCAATGTCAGGAAACCTTAGAGAGCTTAGCCTGTGATTGGTGTTGCATCGACGGAGCTTTTTCCCGTGCGCTTGGATATTAAATCCAATCCGTGTTCATCAGGATCGTGCGACCTGCTTTGGAGGCTCCACTCGTGCGTGATACAAGTTCGAGGAAATCAATATCCTGATTGCATAGGCTGGGAATGCCTTAGGCAGGCATGTCCGGTTTATTTCCATACATTTAAAACCCAGTTGTACGTAGAGTGTGTGCATGCATGCGTGCGCGTGTGTGCTTGTTTGGAGTGAGAAACCATAGGGAAGGTTGAGCTGTGTGTTGCAGTATGCATTTGTACGTCTGTGTGTCACAGTAACTATATTGTCCCCCATCACCCCTTTAAAGTGGGTTCTTATGTCGTGGGCTCTGCAGGTGTGCAGGTTTTAGCTAATGCAAAATAGACGAGCGATGACTCCCCAGCAGAGAGACGAGAGGAACGGCTCCGTCAATAAACAAAAGACAACAGAGATCGAATTATGGAGTTATCAGAGAAGAGAGACACAATCATTTCGTGCTCAGCATGGCGGTAAACACTTCCGCTCTGCTCTATTCCACACAATGCAGTCTCCGAGTTGTGCATCTTGGTGCGTTAGGCGCGTCAATAGCCGGCTTTTTCCAACAGACTGTCGATGTTGCTCTGTCATCTATCATGCAAAGCATCTGCTGAAGAGCTGGTTACTAACAAGGGCAAGGCGCCTCCCTGTTGGTCCAACAGGGCTTTTTTATTCCAGACCTTCAATAGGTAGACAGAAACCATTCACACACACTTTGCGTCGTGTCGATTAGCTTAGCTTAGCATACAGACTGGAAGCAGGGGGAAACAGCTAGCTCTTTCCAAGGTTAGAAAATACACTCTAAATCGTATAAAGGTGTAAAAACAACCAGATGTTGTTTGAGTTGTTAGCTGTAGCCAACACTTACACCCAAATTTTGAATTAATTTTGTATGGTCTTTCTCTACTTTACCCGTTCCTACAAAGGTTGGTTGCGTGGTAAAGTTCCCACCCAGTATTTGACTCCCTGAAGTTCAACCACCTCCAGAGTTTTCCAGGGAGCAAATGCAGCCCTCAGGTTTTTTGTTTTTTTGTGAGCTGCCCTGTGTATATTGCCGTCTTAATGAAACTCATTGCAAGCGAGTGAAAAGAGGCAGTTGGCAGTAGTACCATGTGTCATGGAGGTCAACAGTAGAGTTAGCAGTAACGAGGACTGCAGTGCTGTGAGCATTCCAAACCAGAAGAAAATAGGTTCACCTGATACACACAATATAATTGCCATTATACACAAATTTGTACCACATACAATATGGGGACATTTATTGTTTCCATAGCAAGTTGACCGCATTAATATACCCTATTTCTCTTTAATTTAATGTTAGTTGAATTAGTGTAATTATTCAAAAGCAGAATATCCCACTAAATATTATACATTATCTTGCACAAATATGTCATGAAGTTGAATATAGAAGTGCTTCAACACTTTCAAAGTAATCCGTCACTGTGATGATACGACCTAAGCATGGTACAGTACATCCATTGCACTCGTAATGTTGTGGTATTCACACCAGCAATGCTCATGTGATCAATAACCTCCACATCACTGTACCATTCACCGTGTACGACGGCGAGCACAGACAAGGAAGTTCCAGCAGTGAGACGGCTCAGATAACATTTAGGTCAAACGCTGAAGTCAGCTTATCTGATAGACTGCGTGTCCTGAAAAATAGCAGCGCGACCTCACGTGTTGCGTAAAATCTGTTGGGATTTTGAGACAGACTACATGATGGGATGGATGAGAACTTTGAGTTTTACACACACACACACACACACACACAAACTCATACATTCCCGTGTGAACCTCTACACTTCACTTACAGTGAACTTTAAAGCAGCGAGCAAGCTAGCCTCTGCCCAAGCTAACAGGATTTGATATATTTATACATTTCCCTGTTCTTGTTTGGATGACTCATCCATCAGTGGGTGTCCTGTGCCTTGATCTCCTTCCAGAATTTTTCTTTCATTTTTCTTTTTCTTTTTTACTTTGAGCTGCATTCTTTTCCCTCCTCATCTCCAATTCTCTCTCTTCTGTGTGTTTTTTAAAATTAATTTATTGATTTTCATCTTTCAAGAATTCAGGTTATCTTTCTTTAATTCCCGTCCAACGTCCTCACTCTCGCCCTTGTTTCCGTCTTCAGTCCAGTCTGATGATGGTGATTGGGAGAGATGAAGCTTGGCCAGACAGACGGTACTGAGGGCAGGAATACTGATTAGTACAAACAGAGGCTTGTTCCAGGTTATTACATTACATTCTCTGGATCTGGGTCCATTTGTCACCTGAGTCCCTGTTAAGGCAGCAAGGTGGCCTCATCGTGCGCGCAGCCATCCTTAGGCCAGAGGAGCCATAATCTCGGCAAGCATCTTGCTTGCTTAAGTGTCCTTGAGCAAGATACCGAATTATTTGTTGCAATGAGGCTCTTATCTTTTTTTTTTTGTTTCTCTTCCCCCATTCGGCAGGGAGCCTGCCCTCCCGACAGCAGGGCAAAGAGAAAAGAGGGTTCCTCTGCAGGAATTAATAAAGTATGACATTACTGTCAAAGGTTCTCAGTGGGCTATTTTTAAACATCACATATGAAGATGTTAGAGCCTGACTAACACATGGATGTGACTGATAATATTAGTCTCATATAAGGACGGCGTGTCACTTTATTCCCTGGGTACACGCGTACAGTCTCTTTAGAAAATATACTTCCAATGGAGGTTTGGTTAGTTGTTTGGTTTACTTTCTTATTAAAGGTACTTGGTTAGGTTAAGGCAACAAAAGTACTATAGATTTAAATGTTAAAATAAGTAAGTTTCTTACCTAAGATAACTTCATTTGTGAAATAACTGGTGTTTGCAAAGTGCATCAATTACGTAGCACGACTATGATGAGTTGACTTTCACGCGAGACATATACAGCGGCCTCCAGGGTGAAAGTCCTGTGTTTGTTTGACCGGTCCATCCTGTAGCCCCCCCCCCCCCCCAACCAAAGCGGGCTTTCTCTCTCTTTATACTCCATCAATTGGTTTGACAGTCTAATAATGATGCCGATAGGTTTACATTGCACTCTAAAGGATGCCTCGGTGCGGTTTATTGAAGGGTTGAGAGTGATGGTGGGATATGTTGGCCACTAAATAACAAAAAAAAACTGCTGTAATGGAAAGCAATCATTTGTTCCAAAGAAAGGAAGGTCCGTTGGGTGGTTGCTCAGAACCACCACTTTGGTTCAGCCTGAAATATCTCATCAACTATTGGATGGATTACCACTCTTTACAGAGATTCATGGTCCTCTGAGGATAGGTTTGAACTGATTTTAGCTCTTGTGCTACCAGCAGGTCAAACTTTGAACGTATCCAATGAAATGTCTCACACATCTGCTGAACATATTGGCACAGCATTTTTGGCCGACATGCATGGTTCCCAGATGATGTATCCTCCCACTGTTTTTGGTGAACCCCTAGCTTTTCCTTCTAGCGCCGCCACAAGGTTGGCATTTGTGGTTGTGAGTGAAATGTCTCAAGAATTATTGGATGGATTACAGTACATTTGTGTTCCCCTCAGGATGAACAGTAGGACTATTTAGGACCATCATTTGATAAAAAAAAAATCTAATTTTGTCCAAGCCTATGATTTTACACCTACAAACCTAATGATGTTAACTTTCCGTAAACAATGCTAACTCGCATTTTCTGTCTCCGTCTCCTCCTGCAGAAATTCGATGACTTCATCTTCGCGTTCTTTGCCGTTGAGATGGTCATCAAGATGGTGGCTCTGGGGATTTTTGGCAAGAAGTGTTACCTCGGAGACACGTGGAACCGCTTGGACTTCTTCATAGTGGTGGCTGGGTGAGTTACGCAGTCACAGGCGCAAACACAGGCACACAAACACGCAGGTGGCCGAGCGTAACCAATGCGTAAACACCGGAGGCTTGCACAAGAAGCAGCACACACACACACACACACACACACGCAACGCTTTTGAGTAGTTATCAAACTGCAAGTCGGGATTTGAAAAAACGCAGGGACAGATTCATGAAGGACAGAAACTAGTAGATGTTTTGCGTATTTGTCATGAGATTTCAACAAGCTGTGTGGTTTTCTTTGCTTGCTGCCCCCCCGAGCAGATCAAACAACACTGGATTTGAAGCATGAACCTGTTAGAACCAGTCCCCTAAGTGACACCAGGCTTCCTCCCTGCGCGCTCCACTAGGTTCATTTGTCTTCAAATGAATTCACCCCCCCGGATGTCCTGTAAAAGTCCTTTTAAATAAAAATGTTGTGGCAAGTACCCTCTTAAATTGTTAAGTGCTCAGAATCTGTCAAATAAGCTGAAGAGAGTGCGATTTAAAGAGTGAGGGTGTGAATGTTTTCTTGTCCACATTGCGTCCTTTTACACGCCGTGACTCTACGACACTTGCAGATTGAAAATGTTTTGTGCAATAACGGATGCATGCACGCACATGCACATGTAGGCTGCGTGCACAAATCCAGGCGCATCCGTACAGATGCATGTTAACACACATACGATATGCATGCGATCTACGAACACAGCGTAGCATAGAAACTCACACAGTGACACACACACACACACACTGATGCACACACTGTAATTTGATTAAACATGTTGCGGAACGTAGCCTGCTGGTTTTGGTCTGACATTTTCATCACACTGCATCCCCTGCTGGTTTTTAATGCCATCCTTCTGCCACAGCTTCTGTTGTCCATCAGTGGGAACATGGCACATCTCCTTCTGTGTGTGTGTGTGTGTGTGTGTGTGTGTGTAAGAGTGTGTGTGCATGACAAAGCATGTCCTTCAGCAGCAGAGAGGAGATACATTCCACCTACTTACTATCTACCGCTGCCTTCGTCTTTAATGCGACGGCAACCCTGAGCTTCCTCCTCAGCCCTCATTCATTTTATTCCCTCCAGGCTCTTTAAAACCCGCGTCGTACGTCTGAGTGGAAATCCTTTAGGGTCGTAGATAGTGAAAGCTGCTTCCCTGTTGGCCGTCGCCGCTCAGGGAACAACTGATCCAGAAGGAACAAGATGGGAAATACGTTAATGTCTGATAATCGGGTACTAATCTAGTGAGTCATAAGAAGGCCAATAAAAGGAGCCTCTAATTAAAACTACAGCGTCGGGCGATGAGAGCAGGTGTAATGTCATTACAGCTGTGCTGAATAGTATTAAATATTCTACTTTGTTGCCTACGGATGAAACCGTAATGTGCTGGTGGGGAAAAAAAACTGGGTCATTGTTGCAGTGCAGGATAGAATATGCATGAAGAATAGACAATAGACCAAACCCACCCGTTTTATGGATTGCAACATTAGCTTCTCATAGCAGTTCTATGAGAGTCTTTTAAGTGTTAAGTAATAACTGCATGTATGTTGATGAGCATTAAAGAAGCGGGTAGGAGATGCAGGTCTGTGTTTGCGTGACTCTAGACCAGGCGTCTGCAACCGTTTCTATCAATTTACTGGCATTTGTCGACGTGCACGTGATTTATAGTTTAGTTTAGTTTTAGTTTCATTTGGTAGGTTTATATCGATGGTTAGTTTTACTATTATTGGACAGTTGGCGTTATTGATCGAGCTGCAGGCCCAATTCCTGCACTGGATGCCCTCTCTTGGTTCACATTCACGCGGTACAGAACCATGTCCTGATGTCAGCTACGAATCAGTGAAACGTGAACTGGGCTCACTTTAATAAGAGACTGAGAAGACGTGGGGCCGTCGTGGATGTCCACTCTTTCATCCGCAGCCGTACCGAGCACCGGTGCATTCTGACAGGTCTGTCGGGACGTGTTCATTATCCGTCATTTCAGTAGCGCGCCTCTCAAGAGGCAGAAGCAAGTCTTCAATCCGAGGAAGTGATGGTGTGTCTATGCGGGAGTCCATCCAACAGAACCTGTGCGCTGTTGAGGAAAGCCTCCTTCATGTGTTCTCTCCGACTGTGAGCGATTTCACGCTTTAAGCGGTGCGCTCTGAAGTGTCAAAGCTGCTCTCTGTAGCCTCATTCTTTTATACGCTACTCTGCTTGTCATATTTTTTGACAACCCCTCCCCTTTTAATTAACTCGTCTTTTTAAACTTTAAAATGATGCTTTTTACGCTTGACGTTTGACACGCCACATGTTCTCAGCAAAGATGCAAATACAACACGGGCTCCTCTGGCAATGAATCCAAACGCCGTCGTCTGACCGGGCTGGATTTGCTCGCCACGTCATGTGCAAATCTCTGCGGGTACAGTCTCGTTTTTTTGCCGCAGAGATTGCTTGAAAACGTCACCCGAGCTGTTGTACGGCGAGCTTGGTGACTGTTTGTGTTTTCGTTTGCAAGCTCGACGGTCAACTTTACACAGTTAACTCAAGAAAAACATGTTCATGCTGAAAGAAATCCATGCAGTATGAACACAGTGTGTGTGTGTGTGTGTGTGTGTGTGTGTGTGTGTGTGTGTGTGAATGGATGCATATTGACATATAGTATACAGCGCTTTTAGAGGTTGGAATACCATGTAAGTCCATTTACCGGGTATATCTTTTGTGGTGCAAACACAAAAGTGTGTAAAATAACCTACTAATATCGTTTAGATATGAGGACGTGTCGGGTAAAAAAACATGGTGACAATACGTCGGCTGTACAATTTACACACAGAGCTACAAACATTTCTGCTCATATGCAGCAGTAAATGTGCCTCATGTACGGACACCATGTGAGGAAATCCTCTTAATACCTCTCGACCCAACCGCCTGCTCCACTTCACGGCGTCACATTGAAGCAAACTGTCGATTCAACACAGGTTCAGGCTGTAAGTGGTGTCCACCAGCCTGTATGGGATCTGCCATGCCGACTGTGATGTGTCTCGCTTTTCAAAGCCCCCCCGCCTTCGCCCTCTTTTATCTCCCTCAGCATATTTTTTCTGTCACTCTTTACTCATACAATAATTCGACAATAATTTATGAAAAAAAAGGTCGGCGCAGCTTCATGTGTGTGTCGGAGCGTGAACAACATGGGAGCGTGACAGAAAAACATGGCACTTTAAAAGCAGTCTTATTTCTGTGCCTGTAATCTATATACATATGTATACATATACTGGTGTCATGCATGTTGGCTTACATCAAAAGTGTGCATGGTGAAGGTGTAAGCATGCGTATGTGCGTGTGTGTAGATGTTAATATGGATGTTTATGGGTTTGTAGAAACAAAAAAAGGATCTCATCTGTACGGAGAGTCCCCAGCCGCAAGGAGACAATGGTAACCTAGGTAACGGTTTGGTTGTCGAGCGTTTGATGCATCCCGGCAACAGTTGTTAAGTCTGCGGAGGAAGGCTCTGATGAACTGTTAGTTTCTTTCCGAGAGAGATAATTACAGCTAAGCTGCTTTTTCAGCAGGTCTTGGCTCTCTCTCTCTCTCTCTCTCTCTCTCTCTCTCTCTCTCTCTCTCTCTCTCCTCCTAATCACCTCGCTGTCAGGGGGGGAATGATGGAGGGATGAGTGAACCAAACAGGTGGAGTGTGGAGAAGGAGAGGGAGATACGCAGCAAAGCTTTTTTTGGGGGCTGGTGAATGGTGCAGGGAGTGCAACATGGATGTGCTGCAGCATAATAAACACGATAAAGAAAACAGCAGGAGATGGAAGTTTCCTTCTCTCTGGCCGTAAGAAAAGTCACGTTTCGAAATTTCACAAGCAACAACTGCCGTCACACAAGCCGTTGAGCAATTGCTTGGTGTTTCAATTTTTTTGGAGTTGACTTCGTGATGCTCGGTTTGCTCTCAGTCATGAGCTCGCGTGTATCGCTCCTCTGCTGCTCTGTGTGAGAGAAGTGTGAAAAAGCTGATGTCAGCACCCGGCAGTGAATAGAGAAATGCATTGCTCGATGATTGTTGTTGAATTGTTTGCTTTACCTGGCAGAGTCGGTCAGAGTCTTGAACGCGCGTATGCGATCTGTTTTTTTTGGACTGATCTGTACACATAGAGGTCTGAGCCAAGACAACGGTTGGTTGTGATATCTTACAAAAAGACGTGTGTTCCTTTTTGTAGCGTTTCACCTTTCTCATTCTCAACTTGGTAATGCTTTCAGAATTGTGTTGATATTACAACCCAGGCAACACATTCTTCAAAATTACACCGGGGGGAAAAAGGAAAATACAATAGTACTAACAGTGCAGACACAAGAGGAAACACAGCTGACGTTAAAGGATATTTCTGGTTTATTGCTGTTTATTTACAGCCACTCGCGTGGTAGGCTCAAGGGATGGCGATGTCTATCAGTCAGTCGGCCCGGCCCACCACTTTCACCCTGGCTGGAATATCTCATCAACTATGGGATGGATTGGACATGGAGTTTTGTGCAGGCGTTCTTGGTCCCCAGAGGATGGAGCTTGTTGACTTTGGCGATCCCCGGACTTTTCATCTACAGCCGTCAACCGCTTTAAAACTAATGACATAATCCTTTCAGCCTCAGCTGTACTTTGTAATTAGTGCTCATTAAGGGATATTCGCTTGCTAACTCGCTTAAATATGATGGTGAAAATGGTAAACGTTATACTTGCTGACCATCAGAATGTCCACATTGTGATTGTGAGCATGCCTCACAGAGCAGCTAGCATGGCTGTATAGGCTCTTAGACTTGTTGGAGTTTTGGCCATCGTTCATGTCGGTGGGAATAACGGGAAACCTGTGAGCGCATCCGTTCCTGTACCAGACAACTTGCTTTAACAAAACAGCAGTCGGCATAATGAATCCGGCGCTGTGGACGCTCTGTAGCCTCGTTAGTTGTCCGTCTCATGAGCTCCGTATCTGTAAGCATGTTAAGCATGTTGTTGTTTTTAATCTGCTCAAGGACTGAAACATGAAAATAAATTGTTACTTGACACAGCGTATTACAAATTATAAAGAGGGGGGAAATATTCTGCTGCAGAGCGACAGAATGGAAATGGCATTCATCTCTAATGCAGTTCTTCAAATGACTCAGGACAGAATTTTGAACTAGTCTAAATGAGCCAGATGGATCAAGTCGTAGAAAATGGCACTCCGTTTAGTAAAAACTGTTCAAAACTATTTGCATTCAAAAGAACTGATTGCACCCGAGTGTGTGTGGGAACCAACTTTCTATTTTGGACTTTGGGCTTTAGATTGACTGACTTGTGAAAAGAATGTTTTCATTTATTTATGTATTCATTCATTGATTGTTGCAGTGGAGCCCCAGTCAACCGCTGAGGGGGTCTGAATAGGACAGTGTAGCAGCACTTACTGGGGCAGACAGGCCTCCCTATCCATAGTACATCGATCCTCTCTCTCTCTCTCTCTCTCTCTCTCTCTCTCTCTCTCTCTCTCTCTCCGCTTCCTCTTGGAGAGAAACAGAAAGGATAACTGAGGAGGAAGAGGGGGGGGTGAGGAGGGAACAGGAGGAAGGGCGATGGTTTGACAGAGAAAAAGGCAGTTGGAGAGAGGAAGGGAAGCTGAAGGCAGTCTGCTCGATAGCGACTGCCTTCAGCAGCCCGGTCTGATGTTCGAGGACGATCACCATCAATCGCTCACTTTTTGGAAATATGACATCTTCCTGTCACTTGTATATTTCACAAGCTATAGGTAATTCATAATGAGTTAAAGAGCACAAACCCGGCTACAAATAACGCCATGTTCTCAAGATGACACATCCCATGTAAGCCTTTAATAATCCCCCCGCAGTACACTGCTATAATTCATGGTAATCCATCAAATAGTCGTTGAGATTTTTCCATCTGGACCAAAGTGGCGGACCCGACCGACAGTCGTTGCCCAGTAAAGATGTGGCAACAAGTCAGGAAAAAGTAACAACATTGTGCAACAGTCTGTCTTGAATTATCCGGTGACCCCTCCGATTTTTCTCGGGACCTGTTTTTGGGGTTACAAAACCCCAGAGTGATAGACAAGCGTAGGACATTCTAATCCCAGGCATCTCTCTTCTTATGCTTCTTACTGCGACAGCGCCAGGAGAGAGATGTCGAGTGAGCGGAGAGGGAGGCTTTGAAAAAGTTACTCTGGTCCGAAAACGCCTTGAAGACTTGTTTTTCTCGAAGGGGAGCAGAGCTGAAGGTCTTACTCAAAGTAGTAGAGGTAGAGAGGGAGGCAAAAAAAAATCTCTAAAGTTGTGAAAGGAAGCCAAAAAGTGTACGAGGAGTGTGTTGTAAATTCGAGGCGAATACAATTTGGCAGAGGCTATGCGGCCCATGTGCCCATCACCTTGACCCACGGCACCAATCATTTCAGGCAATTATATAAAAGCACCGCGATTCATTTCGCCGTGATGTATTGATATTTAAAAACACAAGCTCGGCGCCTTTTAACTGGCTTTCAGATATTCAGCACGTCCTCTTGTATTTCAGCACCCGTGATTGAGTCACACCGAGGGAGGTGAGAGCGAAGCACTCAGCGTCTCCCCCCTTTCTCCCCCTTTCGTGATTTATAGATGAACACTCCAGCCCAGTTTAGGGGACAGCGGTGATAAGAAAAGGGTGTGTGGATGGGGGGGGGGGGGGGGGAAATGGGCGAGGGTGGTGGGGGACGTGAAGAGGAACGGAGATAGAAGAATAGACCAGGTGAAAGGGGGAAAATATATATTTCTTTTACTTTAATTACGTTTTTGTTTTTTTTAAACATTGAGAAATTCAAGCAAGTGCAACAATAGCATTGCTGTATTACTTGTATACTATTACTTCGTACTTGGACACATACAGTTTCAACTCTCATACACTCTCAACGCAGGCTTACTTTGTGTTTGGGTGTATTTACGCAAAAAAAATGTACTTTGATAGGTTTAGGAAAAGATGGTGGTTTGGGTTTGTTCCGAAAAAATAGTTCCGCTTGTTCCGCAAACAAACAAAACCAGTAAAATAAGTCCAACGCTGACTTAGTTTCACACAGGACATGAACAGCGGGCTCCTGGGTGACAGTCCTGTGTTTGTTTGACCCGTCCATCCTTTAACTCCCTCCCGCCGTCCTCAGACGCTTTTTAATTAAACTACATCAGTTCCTCTAAGAATCTAATAACGACATAGATGGCTTTCCAT
Organism: Pholis gunnellus; assembly: GCF_910591455.1. Taxonomy (NCBI): domain Eukaryota; kingdom Metazoa; phylum Chordata; class Actinopteri; order Perciformes; family Pholidae; genus Pholis; species Pholis gunnellus. The sequence goes on from NC_136548.1 coordinate 5,842,838, forward strand.
TGGAGTTATTCTACATGGCTAGCCTAGCTTAGCGTAAAGGCTGGAAGCAGGGGGGGGAGACGGCCAACCTCGCTCTGTGCTGAGTGGGGAAAATATGCTTACCTCAAGAGTGTGTGTGTGTGACAGAGAGAGAGAATTGTGTAAGGCTAATGTTGCTGATGAGAGAGAGAGAGAGAGAGGACACGGACAAGGATACAGCATCCACGGACAATGATGGCCATTAAACAAACCGTCCACGGTCAGGAGGCGAGCAGTATGTCTTCCTCTCCCTCTCCGTCTCGGTGAGCTTGCGCTCTGCAGCATCCGGACTGGGCTGCTGTATTTTTTACAGTCTTTATCCACCTGGGTTCCTCCTCCAATAGATAGATTATCCTCCCACTACGAGCGGATCAGCAGGTCGGCCATAGATTACCAGTCTAGGGGCAGCAGGGGGGAGGGAGGGGACGCTGGGGAGATAAAGATAAAGATGAAGAAGCTCCAGCAGAAGTGTGAGCGGAATATTTAAAAAGCTGGATATAAAACTGGGCCTTTACTAGCAACCATAACCACAATGTAGTAATAGAGCAGAGCATCCGGCAGCCTGCTGTTGATCCTGCTTCCATAAATCATTTGTGGGAAACCCGCTCCGTGCGCAGGAAGTGAATGCTCACAGACTGCACGCATTTATGCAGAGAACGGACTCAGCTCTGGTCGTTGTGCATCTTCTTAACAGGAATGCAGGACTGCATAGAAATGAAGTCATCATGAAATTGCTTCCAACAGCCTTCAACCAAGAGAGGAGAGGACAGGCTGTATGTGTAACAAAAACACATAAATAAAAAGATCACGAAGTACAGTAACTGCTTGTAAATCTCCGTAGTAATTCAACATATAAACAGTTCCAAAACAAAATCATTATATCTGCAAAGCACCGACATCCTCATCCTCATCATCATCATCTGTTACACATCATTTGTGGGTATCGAGGCTCCTAGTCAACGCATGTAATTTAAACACATTTTGTAAGTTATCTTTTTGTTAATGTTTCACACAGTATTTACAGAGAAGCAGGAGGGATGTTGAGTAGTTTCAGTTGTTGTCTCTTGTTGTTGAAAAGCATCACAAAGGTTGACATTGAAGGATCTTCTCTGCTAAATAAGAAAAGCTCTGGCGTTTTCGTTTGATCGTCAGTGGGACGCCGATCTCTGCAGTTATCAAACGATAAAAAAAAGCACGTGTTCTCTTTTTTTAACAAGGTAAAGAAAGTCCCCTCGGGCACGTTTTGCACATTCACAAGGAAACTGGTTTTGTTAAGTTTGATTTAGTTTGACCCGGGAACAATCTGTTGGAATCAGACGATATGATACGCTGGGGAAAGACGCAGTCACACTTTGCACAATTATTGATGACGAAAATAATGAGCTTCCTGGAGGCAGCGATAGCAAATGCACAACTTTATCACTGCTATATGCATGGAGGGTCAATATGCCCATGCAGGAGAGCTGTAGCTGTAGCTAAGACCTCTGACTTCTCCAGAAGAAGAAGAAGAAGAAGAAGAAGAAGAAGAAGAAGAAGAAGAAGAAGAAGAAGAAGAAGAAGAAGAAGAAGAAGAAGAAGAAGAAGAAGAAGAAGAAGAAGAAGAAGAAGAAGAAGAAGAATCCTCCTCGCCTTGTGCGACTGTTGCAAGAGAAAGAGAGATATTCAGCGATCAACCGTGACGTGTGAAGAATAAGTTGGTTTAACATTTGGGTTAGATAAGCAGCAGAGTGGGTTGATGGCAGAACGTGTTGCTGATGAAAGGCTCTCAATCTGATTCAGCATGAAAACACTCCATCTGTCTGTTCTCTGTGGTGTTTTTCCTCCCTCCACTTCTCCAGAATCATACGACGTGCACTCGCTTTAATAATATCAGACTCTCATCGTTAAGACACCCGCCTGGAGTTGAGCTGTTGTTGCATAAGATTTGGTGAGAGTTGCTCCTAAGGTGCACATACTGGAGCGTTTGCTCTTCAGCAATATTCTGTGTACATATAGACATAAACACACACACACACACACATCCATCACTCACAATTCATTTGCTGAGGAACATCTAGCGTGACAGCTTTGCCTGTCGCTGATGTAGAGGCGAATAGAAAAGCAAACAATGTGCGACTGAAGGAATATCAGTGGAGAGGACAGACGACATGGTTAGTTCATAATAAGCGATACATGACGAGACGGATTATTACGGTGCAACGTGCAGCCATTGTGGTGAAGCGGTATAATCCAATAACCCGGCAACAAAGCCGTTATCTATTGTAATAATAACAGTGGGGTTAAAGCAGCCATTTGGTTGTGAATGCATTTCTCAATATTTATGATTATTACTCAATATTTCATGGATAAATAATGGGCTGTGCTGTGATGTTTAATAATATTAAGAATAAAACGTTTTTTTTAATTTGCATAACGCTTTAAAGGGTCCTCAAAGGCCTTTTGGTAATAAAAACAGTAAAAGAAACAGTAAAGGCAAGAACAAAACAAAACAACTACAATGAAAGAGGAAGAAAGGGGGGTTGGGGGGCAAATGGATCACATATTTAAACAGGAAGTTTGTGAAGGACTGGGGTCGTGAGATCTCTGGTACTGGTGTGGGGTGAGCAGAAGGGCAGCCGAGTAGTTGTGGATGTTTTGTAGTTGGCTGAGAGCGTCGGTGGTGTCGTGGAGAAAGCTGTTGCCGTTGTCGTATCGGGAGGTAATGAAGGAGCGGATGAGTTTTTTTTTCGAATACAGTTAGCGAAGGCGTTCGGAGCAGAGGCTTTTAATCAAAGGTTTATGGTTATGGATGTGTGTGGAAGCTAGTTCACCAGCTCGTTGCTAACTTTCTCTGTCATGCTGTTAAGTAATGGGCAGGTAGCATAGAAAAAACAATCCAATAAACTAAAACTGCAAAATCTCTGTTGTTTAGTCATCATGACCCCCATTCATATTCATATCTTATAAAAAAAACAAAATGCAGCTTTAGGGACAGAAAAAAAGTATGTTTTTTGAGCTCTCAAATTGTGTATTTTTCCACCTTTCATGAAGCTTCGCTAGAAATGAACACAATGCTCAGCTAAACGCATCTTGGAACTACCTCTGTGTTTTAAATTCGCATCAATCCACCTCCTCTGTGCAAGCAGACAAACAACACAAACAGCCATGAAATGATCCGCCCCTCTCCGTGGAATGATCAATGGGCCGCTACTTTTACTGAAAGCCTTGCAGAATACCCAAAGCCATTTGTCTTGCTGCGCTCCGAAAAGTGCCCCCAGCTCGCCCCATAACTTACTCTGCAAAACGTGTTTTCCAACATTATGCGTCGCGTAAATTCTTCCCCACGATAAAAAACAAACTCCCCAGCCTCCGACCGAGCGTGAAAACCGAGGAGGCTCCATCAAAATGTGTCAACCCCGTTTGTCTTTTCTCAGTCTCTCCGTCGTGATTTACATGGGAAAAACAAACAAGCAAAAAAAAACAATGACAGTATAATAGCGCAGTATAGCTGCAAGAAGACAGATGGACTGACTGACTGAGATGGACAGACAGACAGATTGATAGAGAGACAGATGGATAGAGACAGAGAAGTAGACCGATAGGTGTGGACAGGACGGGTTAAACATTGAACAGTGTATTACATTCCTGAGCTGCCTTGCGTACTTTTCCTATTACAGCTCTTTCTGGGTGGCATTATGTCCAGTGTGTGTGTGTGTATGTGTGTGTTCCAAGCTGCCGCTGCCTTTGGCCTTTTAGCTGGAGAAGTGTCGACGTGTACCATCCTTCATGTGTCTGGCTGCTTTGGCACAAACACACACATTCACCCTCTGCGATAAGAGTGGACGAGCTAAGAAGCTACACGGCCAAAAGGAGTGTGTGTGTGTGTTTGTTTGTGTGTGTGTGTGTGTGGGTGGGTTTTTGTTCCCGCCATATATCATCGAGGTGCTTGACTGATAAGAGTATGAATCTCATTACATTCTTCCGCAAGTTTGTCCTTGTTCCGCCCCCCCCCCCCCCCCGTATCAAGATGTATCATATCAGAGTGTGCACGACAAGATGTAAAAATGTTTTTCGTCCTGGACTCCGTCCCCCTGGTGTGGATCTGCTTCGTGTGCTTTTAGTTTGGGATATCTCCTCACGCAAACTCCCTCCGAGGTCGGGCGTCCCCCCCCCCCCCCCCGTCCCCTCCTGCTTCTCGTTTCTCCGTTCCCCCTCCGGTTGCCCTTCTCCTGTATCAGCCATCATCAGCACTGGCACGGACTCTGACGAAAACAGCGCACGACTTCCTGTCGTTTGTTTGATTCACTCCATTTCTCCTCGGCTGTTTTCTCCATTTCCAGATGAGGGGAGATGGGTCGGTTTTCACTGAGCACACCGAACTTCATCTGGCTCTCATCAGGGGCAGCAAGTGTTTTTGCACGGACTACTTTTTTTTTTTTTCAACAGACATCATTTCGTCATCCGCTTTTAAGTTTGCTTATGCAACTCTCTGTCTGACGAACAAAATTACCCCAATATTTGTATAATAGAGCTCTGGGGATTTATCGCATGTCTGTGGCACCCAAACAGTTTTCCCACCGGTTTCCTGATAATGTTACAGTAATTTCCCAAAGGGACCATACTATTCAGCACTGGGATCACGGTGGATTCATTGTATATTCTCCATCTCATTCAGCCTGATAATCAGGCTGAATTTCCATTATGCTGTCACTTTATTATTCAGACTGACACCGGGGTCATATAAGCCATGTTCTAATAATGATGTCATAAATACAAGGCTATACGGCAACAGCTACCCTTTCTTATCGTAAAGACTGGAAACACAGGGAAACAGCTAGCATAGCGCTATATGAATGTCTCAAAATGCGCATTTTAAGAAAAAGCTGCGATATGCCCCTCATCCGAACTGCGTGACTGGAGGACAGTTGAACTCCCAGTTCTGAATGAAATGGCAAGTGACGGACACAAGACTCTGTGGTAAAAGCCGTCCACGAGTCTGTAGGAATAGATACCTATGATCTATAACAGCGTCTGTTCTACTCCTGTTCTATTTCCCTGTCTCCAAGGTCAAACTGAGAGCTGCTTTTGGCACATTGCTCCTTCATAAAAGTGCCAGTTCATGCCTTTTGACCTGAATGATCTGTGTCGGCCCTTTGCGGAACATTACACGGCCGCTAATGTAGTGTGCCTGTTTTCCCCCGGGGGACCTACCAGATGCTGTTAGCCTTGCGTCCCTCCGCTGGTGTTGGGAGGGCATCTCCGTGCCGTTCTGTTAACCGTTTACCCATTTACCTTCTCTCTGCAGCGCGCAGGCCATCTGTCAGCTCTGGGTATGTGTGCGTGTGTGTGTGTATATACAGTATGTGTGCATGTGTGTGTGTGTGTGTGAGAGAATGAAAAAAAAGAGGATGTCTACTGTAGACTCGTACCGGGACGCCTCGAACGCATCACTTGCACTTACGGTGACCTACATGCTCGCACGCAGACACACGCACGCACACACAACTCACCTGCACATGCGCTGCCCGACATGTGTTGCGCATTTGTCTGACAGACAGACGGACAGACAGACTTGGAGTTGGTGCAAGGAGGGAATTCCTTCATCCGCACGCCCCTGCAAGCTGCACATGTGCTCAGCATCTGCTCCACACACACACACACACACACACACACACACACACACACACATGAGGAGAGAGAGTGAGTGGGAGACGAGATGACGACAAACACCGATCAAGAAACGAGAAAAAAGGTTTTCTCAAACATTCCGCAGTCGCTCTCCCCTCTCAGCGCTGTCCTTCTAACCTCCCATCGCAGCCTGAAAGAGCCTCTAAAGAGCAGCTGGAGAGGCTGTTAAGAGTTGTGTTTGTGCGCGTCGTCTCAAGGTTATGACTCGCACTGATCTGATGCTGCTCTTTTATGTACCGGTGGATGCCACACTCTCCTCTCAATAAAGGAGTGATTCACGCCGCTTCCGGCGTCTGTAAGCCAGGGGGATGCACGGTTGCCGCCGCTTGCTCCTTTTTTGAAAGGTCGATTGGTGCGAGGTTGCACGCCAACACGTGCGTGCGTTTGTCAGGCGAGCGGAAAAAAAACCCTTGCGTGTTTGCCACGCTCCACACGCAAGCACAAACAAAACACACACACACACGCCGCGGTGTGCGTGACGTGTTTTTCTAACCCCTCTGGCCCGGGTTTTGCTAGCAGTTGGAATGAAAGCGCATTGTTTGCCAGAACACATGTTCTGCAGTCGTCTCTGAAGGCAATAATGTAAAAACGGGATTCAGAACATTAGAGGATTAATTACCAGTTGCACAGTGAAAGGGGGGGGGGGGGGGGGAGAATGTAATACATGGAATATATAATTACCTTCATAATATTGCACTTATTTTTCTCTGTGTTTTTATTCCCAGATGATGAAGCGGGGCCGTGCAGTGTGAGCCGTGATAGCAATTAAAGCATGTGGTTTGTTGTTGCCGTACTTACACATCCCTCCCCCTCTCTCTCCCCCTCTCTCTCTCTCTCTCCCTCTCTCTCTCTCTCTCCCCCTCTCTCTCTCTCTCTCCCTCCACATGTTGCAGGATGCTGGAGTACTCGCTCAACCTGCAGAACGTCAGTTTTTCCGCGGTGAGGACGGTTCGCGTGCTGAGACCCCTGAGAGCCATCAACCGAGTGCCAAGTGAGTGCAGCAGCTGAACTCAAGCCCGGGATGCCAAAAGATATATACGCCGTGTGCAACTCTGAGGCTGACCGCTGCTTTAAGCCACTGCCAGTCAGTGCGAGCTTGGGGGTGATAACACAGATGAAGTGTGCGAGGCTCAAGACGATCAATCTCTTACGCTTCACAACAAAGTCAAATGTTTGACGTATAGGACTCGGATCAAGTCTTGCTGTCCTCTCGTGGGAGCGACTTAACTGGGCATTTATACAAGGCCTTGATGTTTCAAGACTGCTTTGTCTTCATCATCAAAAAAGACGAGGGCAAGTATAGTCGTCCAACATTTCTATTATTTTGGATAGGGGATCAAAGACCAGGAATTACCAGCGGCAATATGTGTGTGCCACACACTTTTTTTTTACAGAGCAGGACACTTATTACATTATATATAATATATGTTTTCTGGTATTCAAGCATTGGCTGTGCGATGGAAAGTAACCGCCTAGTTGTTAGTGGTCGTACGCGTACAGTGTGTGACATCCGTGGCAGACGGCAAGATTGCACGGAGCCTGTTGAAGAAATATTTCAACATGTTGGATAGTTCTTTGATGTCTGTGCGCTAAATACGAAGCCGGAGCCAGTTGTGTGTCCCCCCCCCCCCCCTTCCCCTGTTTCCAGTCTTTATGCTAAGCTAAACTAGCGGCTGCTAGGCTGTAGCTCCATATTTACATTTCAGCCATGAAAGTTTGTCTCAATCTCTCTGCGGGAGAAAAAGAAAATGACCCAAAACTTCAAACTAAACTTTTGATAAAGATTCATATATATGGACCTTCAATTCAAAAGTATGAGTGTCAATCCGACACACACACACACACAATGTCATGAACAAGTTAGTTCTCCTTCACTCAGTTTATCCGTCCGCTAAAACTTTCAGGAAGCTAAGGAGTCACGCGTAGCCGCGTTTGACATTTCAGTTTGTGCGTGTGCATTCCTCAAATCCAATCTTTCCCTGCGCACCTTCAGGACACTGCTTGTAAATAGTCTCGTCAGATGATCAGCGTCTGTACACGTTGTTCCCAGATTAAGAAGAAACGTCCCTCTTTGATCTGGCCAAACCAGCAACGATGACAGGTGGCGGTAAAAAGTGTCTCTTTGTCTTTCGTGTGCACAAACTGCCTTCTGCCATATATCTGAACTCAAGTGGTATCAACATCTAAAACCAGACGTGGAGCTTTAAATCTTGGCATGAAAGGGCTTGCGTTATCTGACATTTAACAACATGACACGAACAATATATCTCTTCTCGTGATTTAAGTAGGCATGGTTAGCACGAGACTTTGGCTGTATAAATTGACCTTATCTTGATATATTGGACTTCGGCTCCTCTGACGTGGTACTCGCCAAAAGTGGCTGCGATCGTGCAGGTGGATTGGAATTCCTGCCCGGCGGTGGGATGTGGGTCAGACACGAGCCCGCGTCCACGCTTAGTGCGCTGCCTCGACCGTGTCTCTGTGTTTTGGCTTTCACCAGCCAGTCGGAGTTCGGACAGGTTTATATGCAATTTTCCAACTCACCGAATCGCAGGACTGCAGTTCATAGCAACACTCACACACACACACACACACACACACACACTGACGCACAAGTCACTGAGTTGCTTACTCAGTCTGTCATCCTCCCCCACTCCCTTTCTCTCACACACACTTATTATCCTAACCCCCCCCCCCCCAGCCAGCCCCCCCAAAAAGTTCCATGTTCCACTCTGCTTTCCTTCCATCAGTCTCCATTAGAGTTTAATCAGCTCAGATTGAATTTCCAGTGCACACATTAAACATTTATTGTTTAAATAAATCATACGCATTTTCATACCCACCCAGCAGTCCACTCTGTGGAATCAGCCTCACCTTGATTCCAACCCCTGCGATGCTTTTTCTTTAAACACACACACCCTAATTGTGTCATTAGCTCCCTCAATTGCTCAGAGGAGATTGCAGGCAAACTGAGCAATGATCCTAGATGTGTGTACGCGTGTGTGTGTGTGTGTGTGTACATGCAGGTGTTCACCCCCATGTAGGTCGCATGAATGGGACATCAACCTCCCATCCCTCTGCCGATGACACTCACAAACCTCTTCTGCAATCTCATGTCAATCAAAAGTCGTCGTAGGGTGCCAGTGCTGCTCATTAACACACACACACACACACACACACACACACACAGAGTCATGCACACAGACTCGCTCATTAGGCATCCAGCCATTCGTCATCCTAATCAGAGGACTAATAGCAGCATTAATGTGTGGATGATTTGGTCCGGTTCTGGCCCTGCAGGGGAAATGTCATTGGGTAGAGTGGTGTGTGTGGTGGTCTCCATCCCTTCAACCAGCCTAATCAAGTCCAGCGGAGGAGCTCGCAGCATTCGTCATGCCTCCGGGTGAGGGGTGTTTATTGTGGAGCTCAGTCTATTTCGAGGCACACTTTGCCGAATTTGAACACACGGGTGCTGAAGTTGTTGGATGCGGTTACTTTATTTCCCCACATGTTAAGACTGGATTCATGACACTGGCTGAGGTGTTTTTTTTCCCTGTTCCATTATTAAGCAGTTGTCGGGTTGGTACTGTGGGAAACAAGGCGGGAAAAAAAAATGGAACAGTTTGCCCTTTCAAAGCATGCCAAGCGCGAGTGACTTGACCTGCCTAATTGGCGCGGCGACGTTACAAAAGAGGCACAAAATAGGGGTGACATAGATATTGCAACGTAAAATGTGACAAGCACCCGCGGATTCACAGTTCTAGCAGCACGGAGTCATACTTGTAAAGTACAGTTGCCCTCCGGCACGCGCAGAGGAATAGATCCCGTGAAAAAGTGAACCTGTTGTGTAATCCTGTTGCAAATATAGCAAGACTAAAAGCATGACGGCAGGCTAACCTTTAGCATGGTAGCATGCTATTGAAGCATTGACCTCAAAGTATGGCATTGACTCTGTTAATGAGTGTACTCGGTGCTCGACGAGTGGAAACATTGAGCTCCTTGTGGTGCTGAATGAGTGGTCAGGTGATCGGCGAAATCATATAATAGGTTTTTAGCGGTCGCCATATGCTTTAGCATAAGTGCTAATGGATTTCAAGTGATTAGCAAGTGTGCGAGGCTGAGGTGTGGAGCAGCTGGACGCTCCACTGGTTGACAGAGAGCCACTTGGCACACAAGCGGTAATTACCGCGACGCAACGAGCGTCCAAATCTATGTAAATCAGAATACACTTCACCGGCCACTCGAAAGCGCACAAACAAGCTGTCGTCGGCATGGAAAGATTAACTGCCCGGGAAGGATCTTACTGTAGCGAGGGAGCTGTCCATTATGAACAGCATGAATCCCATAATAGGAGACGCCGTGTGTATTAATCTCTGTTTTGCAAGAGTAGTCCAGTAACCCGACACAGTCCAGGTACGAGGTGCATATATTCATGCCAGGCTGATACGTGGCCGGAGACGCAGACTCAGCTGACACTCCGTTAGCTCAGATGAGTGTTCGTTTACACCTCGGGCTTGGTTCCCTCAATCCGTCGGTCCGAACTTTCCACCTCCAGCCACTACAGTCGACTTCCTTGTTTTTACTTGTGCGCCGCTGCCCAGAATGAGAGCCCGTCTGATCCTGGATCAGCGGATGTTTGAACTGTTGGTGCTGACATCCCTCCGCCTCGCCTCCGCACCGCTCTTTTCGCAGCCTCTCTCTGTCTGTATTGGAACTGGAGGCTGGAGCTCATCTTAAAACACACACACACACACACACACACACCCTCAGACTTGTATTAACGAACACTTCGTTCCTGGACTGGGCTCTGGCATTGATTGATTTGGCTAACACGGAACTCCTGCTGGTGGAAGTGACGGATGCATTTCGCAGACTTCATCCACCGACTGCCAAGAAAAGCCCAAAATCTCCGGCTGCGTCTCGACCGCACCACCTCCCACCGTCTGCCACCTGATTGTCTATTACCCTCACGTCCAGAACCGGCCCACGGGGACCTTGTACCGGGCCTGTCATTGCCTGCATCAAGGGAGATATGATAATTTGTGGCGTACCGCTTTTCAAAGGGAGCGGCTGACCACTCGTGTGTCCAGAATACAGTGTGTTTTCCTGAGGGAACAGTAAGAAAGGAATAATGTGCTCATGGCATGGAAACAGATAATGTGCTATAGCGAGGTTGTAGTGGAATAAGTATTTCTATTCCAGGAAATCAGCAAAGAGGGAAGACTAATTCTAATTCTGGATTTGCTGAAATATTGATGAACCCAAATCGCTACTTTTTTTCCTTCTCTTTCAAAGCAAAGTGTGCTTCTAGTGAGTATTAAATGAACTGCAAACTTTAACATTTAGAATCTATTGTCAGCAAATGCCACTTTCCCAAACCTTGATTCTGCTGCTGCAATATGCAAATAGAAGAGGGGAGCTGCTTTATAGTAATGGCTTTTAGTTTCAGGCCTCAAGGCAGTTAATCCGAGAATACTGATTTAATAAGATTGCTGAAATGCAATTTTTCAGTTTTCTGTTCATTGGAGTGAAGGTGTCATTGTTATACACAGAGAAAGAAAATAACTATGTTTATCCTCAGGCTAAAGTGACACATTTATTTCACTCTCCAGCAGACACCTTTTTTTTTTTTAAAGTCAAACATAATTTGGGAATAGGATGACTGTGGTTCACATTTCTAAGCGTCTGGTTTGGTGGCCATGCCAGCCAGCTGCAGTCATTATTTTCCTGCCTGGCTTTGGTTCATGTATCTGCCTCTCCCCTCCCTTGTTATCAACAATTCCTTAATGCCAAGACCAGCTGGAGTTAAACAGGAACCAACAATTTTACACATAGTGTTAGTTCAGGTGAGAGTTCCAGGAGAACAGTCCCTGATGATGTCATCAAACATCAGATATCTCGCCTTTCCATTGAGACTGAGGGACGTTTACCGGGCAGGAAGGGTCTAATAAAAACATACTCATTGCATTGTGGGAAATGTAGGATTCAGGATTTAGGAGCTTGGCCCACACTATGCGCTTAAAGTTATAATATCTCAACCCCTGCGGCTTTTTTTTTGTGCAATCTGTCTTTCGTGAGCAGCATGAAACTGAGACCTGAACCCAGCCTGTATCCCAAGTCTTCATGACCCAACCTGACAGAACCCAACTGCCAAATTTGAGATCCGAACCCGAACCAAGACACAAAGTTGTCCTATTTGTTGTCATTTTAACCAACTGCTGCTGCTTACCAGGACAACACAACCCATTGGCTTCAATGTCTTTGTCTGTCCTTCCTCCCACTGGACATTGAGAAAACACAACAAACAGATTGGTACAAGTAGCTGAACTCTTATCTGTGAGTTCCCCACAATAATACTTGAATTACTCCTTTAAAAAGAGGCAACGAGTCGTTGGCAACCATTTGAAGAAGGAGAATACACTGCGTCAGGGTGGAGGTCAATTTCTGTTGTGTTTTTTGCCGGCCTGGGGATGCCCTATTAACATGCTCACCATCTCAGAGTTGATGAGTCTTGATGAAACTCGGTAAGCCACGTTTGAGCGAGGCAGCGTTGATTGATAAGCCGGAGGCAGCAGTCAATAGGTGATTATCTCAGGACACAAACCCTTACACACACACACACACACACACACTCAGACCCGTCTCCGTCCTAATGAGACTGGGACCAGAATAGCCTTCGCACGCTTCTTCATTGGTGAGCCACCGCATGTGCCCTTTCCCCCCAACGCATTATCAAACTGGCACACGCGCACAGGCAGCGCTCGCACTCGCATCTTCCTCACACTTTCCTCACACTCTTTCGTGCACGCGGACCTCCGACGCACGCACATGTGTGCCGTTGTTTTCACGCATCGGCAGCACAAAGTGTTCCATGCTGTTCTGCACGCTTCGTTAGACCCCGGTGTTTGAGCAGCGCCTGGTTCTTGCACTTCCGCCCAGATGAGCCCTAAAGGCAACAACAACATGACATCATCGACCTCGCAGCTCCTCGCATGCTCGTGCCCTCCTCCTCCTCCTACTTCATATTGTTTGCCGAGCCTCATTACTGCAATTAAAGAGCTGGCAAGAGCGTCCTAGCTTCTGTCCTTTCCGAAGGTCTAGAAGGTACTCCTTGACTTCTGCTCTTGTATTGCGATGTGAGGCTGAGCCCACTGGAGTCAGGGGGACGGGTTGATTCCGGGGGGGGGGGGGGGGGGCTCCTTGTTTGTGAGTGGAGCTGAGGAAATAAGAGACTGATAAGGTCAGTAGGAGTTCAGAGGCAGAAGTGGTCCGCCAGCAGCGAAGAATGTCACAGTGTAGTCCTTGCTCTTCTCTGTCAATGTGTTCGGTGCCGAAGACAAAAGATCTTGTTAGTCAGATATCGCCCTCGGCATGCAAGCGATATTCTGTTGCTTAAAAAGAGAAAAGATTTCCGTTTTACTTTCATTTTCAGTCCAAATTCATTTTCCGCTCGGGGTTTTGCTTCAGACTCTTAAAAAGCTGGAAATTCAAGCTCTTTGATCACATGGAGTCGTGCTGTCGTACGGTATTCCCAGATAGCCTGTCAGGTGCGCAGCCACCTCCCCAACACAGCTGTGATTTGTCAAAGAGATTAAGCTGTTGCGTAAGTGCCGCTTTTGAGCGTCTTGATGCGCGAAGGTGGAAGGCATAAATGATCATTCTTGTGAGTGAACGATGTAGTCCGAGCGGGATGTTGCGGAAACAAAAATGAGGGATCCTTTTAGGAATGCATGTATAGACCAAATTCTTCATAAACAAGAAGGTCGGTATTTATCCAACATGCACGTCTTTACACAATGAACAAAGGGCTTTCACCCGCGAGGCTGCTGCCCTGGTCCCGTTTGAAAACAGAAGCTGTTGCCTAAACTCCACAAAGGGCTTGCGCAGACGCACTGGTCCTTCATAATGCATCAAAGACGACAGGGATAAGGTACTGTAGCAACCAGCATGCATCAGGGCACGGACGTATGGAGAGAAAGTCTTTCATTTAAATTATTTATATATTTAATGTGTTTTAATGTGAAAATGAACATCATTAGTAAATGGGAGAATCTATTAGTTATGCTCACGCGTGCTTGGGAGTAAAGTTGGAGACTGTTTCTGTAATGTATGAAATGGGTTCACCATGAAGGATACCATTCTATCTCTAAGGGTTTGTTGGTATTGCTCACATGGTCAGGTGTGGCGAGACAGGTGAGAGAAATTGTTATATCCAATTCAATTTGTAGAAATGAGCTAAAACAAGAGGCCCCATGATCACTGAGATCAGAAACTGTGATTTTGTACTAATTGGTGTGCACGAAAACAGCTCACTCGGGTAAATAAAACCAGCCGAGTTCAGAAGTGTTCTGCGTCATCCTTTCTCTCCGTCAGTTCTCATTTCTCTGCATGTGCTCCTCTCTTCGTGGGTCACATGGCTCGCTCTCCACTTCGGAGACGTCTAGTCGTCTCCGTCTTGGAGCCGGCGACACAGACCTGGTTTACCATCCGCTCGGAGCAAATGAGAAGAGACGCAGGTGTACACCGCCACCCCTTGACTCAGAAAGCCCGTTAGTTCACGGTGCACAGATTACAAAGCTGGCTGGGCCGGAGCCTGGACCTGGACAGGTGAGCAGAGGAAGCAGACCTAATCTGCCTGCAAAACAGATGGCTCCCCCGATCACACGCGGAGCGGCCGCCCACAGCGAGGTCGGAGAGGGCGCACAGGCGGAGGAGGAGATGATTGTTATTGAAGATGAAATGTCGATCGCTTGGAATGAGCCCGCCATTCAGGTCGGGAGAGGATTGATTCGCTTATCTGGGAGATAAACAGGCGCTCGCTATGATAGTCATGTTCGCCTGCGTCGCTGGATGACGAGTCGTCCTCGTATGTGGCTCCCGTCCAGTTGATGTATCGTTTGAGGCCTTGATTTATATCGCCAGTCTTGAAGAACTCACTTTTGCCACAAATACTTTACGGCCTTATACCTTTTGGTTCCCTAACTGCCATCGCTCGCATTACTAAAAATCAAGAGCTGACCTGTCCTTGAAGATACATGCGGTGTGTTTTGCTAAGAAATACTGACCATAAACATAACTTTATTTGCAAGTAAAATCCACATTTTGTTTTCAATCACTGAGTTTTCCTGCAGCGTGATTTCATTCTCAATAAACTGTTCTATAAGTCCCCCTCTTTTTGCATAAAACACAGTGTGGTTTTGCAGTAGTGCTTATTGGTAGTTTGTTACACAACTTCCGTAGCATACTCGACATCACAACAGTCATCCACCCCATCCTCCTCCCTACGGAATTTCACTACGCCGCGCGACTTCCGGCTTCTTCTTGTAACAAAGAACCGCTTTCCGTTAGCTTAACACATTAGCCGAGTTACACCGCCAATGTTTCTACAGTAGCCCAGAACAGACAAACCAAACGGGGAAGCCTTTTGCATTTTTACATTACCTCACCTCACTGCTCCTTCAAGTTGTATACATTGTCCCAAACATGTAAGACAAATCCAGTAAAACGTATTAGTTTCTTATATATTGTGACATCGCTATTTTTCGCATCAGAGATTCAGCGGATTGTCGAAACCCCTTTGTGCGACAAACGAGAGAAATATACAGGGGAAGAGCGGTGTTGTTCTCCGTGGCTGCAGCTGTCAGATGTGGGTTGCGGTTTAAGTATTAAACCCTCGTTTTTACGCAGGACGTATCTCCGCTCTGGATCCGCCAGTTAGCGCGCCTCGGCCCGCTGCGGCCACTAATCCCAGCTGCTGCCGCTTGCTAAGCAGCATCCTAACAGCTCAGCACATTACACTATGAGGGCAATCACTCGAAGGAGCTGCTGCTTAATGCGTGGTCTGTGTGTGCGCGTGTCTGTGTGCGCGTGTGCTTGCGCTGCTCGTTAGTGCTCTAGAGTGGGAGATAGAGAGGAAGTTGCTCTTGTGGGAAGCGAGTCCTGTCTGCCTGTGCATGAGCCGCCAAACCTCCGTGACGGTGGCTGAATGCATCTCTTTCTCTGTGAGGTCGGGGCAATTATGTTGAACAAATGTCCAACAAAGAGCAAGTGGCAACAAATGGCCACAGGCACTGACGCAGGGTTTTTACATAAATCCCCTGCACTGGTGTTGCTCCTCTTGAATCACGGCGTGATGTTAGTTCCCTCACAAACAGAGCCCTAGCACAGCATTTAATAACCTTTTTTCACAGTGGCGTTACGAGATGTATTTTCATCATGACTCTCATCTCACACTGATTGTATACGCCGTTTGTTATGCTGGTAATTGAGTATCCGGTGCATAATGTGGCCGTTATGCACCGGCTATTGTTGAATTGAAATAACTCGAAAACAGAGCTGGGTGTCTTTCAAGAGTTTCTGGCGTCCCCACTGCTGCCACCTTCTCACATCCAGATCTTTCCCTTTTCGAACAGAGCGGTGCTGCGAAAGAGGACGATCCAAACACGCCGCCCGTGTCCCGCAGCCGCTCCTCGCTGTCACTCATTCTACCTTCAGTAGTAGTACCTTTTGCTCCTCTCCTCCCTGCGTCTCCCCGGCTGTCTCCTTTCTCATTTGTTCTCCGCATCTCGGCGAATCTGCGAAAAATCCTCCTTGTTTTCCATCCATCTGTCAACACCAACAGTCTCTGTGTGTACCCATATGGAATCAGAATCTACAAATAGGAAAAGTTCCTCATGCAGTTTGGTGTGCCACTCCCAGACGGCACAGTTTAGTTGAAAGGTGTTGGAACATGGACGGAATTATTTTAGTTTTTTCATACACATGCCCTGTAAATACATTCATTTAAAGGAGCGAGCGTAACATTTGCATTATAGAGTTCATCAGGAAGGGGTACGGCTCAAAAGTCTCCCCCTTTTCCTTTCCGCCCTCTCTGCTTGGCTCTGTCACGTTCTCGGTGTCCTTCCCTCCGTCTCCTGTGTTTGTCCTCGGTGGCTGTCAGCCCAGCAGAGGAGCAACGCCGTCGCTCCGATAGGGACTGTCCCGGCCTCTCCAGTTACCCCAACAAACCCTGATCAGAAGCAACGATCCTCATTTTTGACGCCTGACTCGCAGGGTTACTGCCGGGAGGGTAGCCTGCAAGGACAGAGAGAGAAAGAGAGACAAAGGACAAAGACAGAGAGAGAACACAGTGGCAACAACACAAATGGATGGAAGGATGGAAGGAACTCAGTGCATGAAAATAAGAGCAAAATCTGAGCTGCAACCGCAGAGGGACACAGCCAGATTTAGCAGAGGGAGTGCGTGGGCGGCAGGAAGTGTGTGTGTTGTCAGAAACTTGAGGGAACACTGTCCAGAGCTGACAGAATCAGGGATGTACTGTATTAAAGGAGTAAAAAAAAAGCAGGTCTTTCAGTGTGGCGTTAATTCAGAGCAAACTGTAGGTGTACTGCTGACACAGTCACAGACTGCTAACAAATCTCTGTACTTCCGTTTGACTCAGGACTCTTTGTCGTGTCATCCGAAATGCATTTCAAAGCTTTACTCATCCAAACAAGGATGTTCGGTGAGCACACGCTCTGTCTTCGACAATGGCCTGCTTCATATCCACGCAGTCACACACAGTCACACCTACAGCGGACACAATGCGGCGAATGCTTCTAGTTACCAATGGAGCGTCTTTGGCTTTCAGCGCCTCGCTCATAAGCACTACCATGTAGCATGGACCTCTAGCTATCACCGTAACGTTACACTGGAAGGTGAATTGTCATGTGATGTAAAGAATGCCGTACTTTTCTGGTTGCTATTAAAGCAGCGGTGATAGCCATGTGCACATTAAAGTCAGTTAACAGGTGTGGGGGAGTTCTACTGTATATGTGAAAAAAGCTGTGTGGGGGGGGGTGGGGGATGTTCAGTTAGAAAGAAGTGAGCCGTAGCCCGCTCCTCATTTATGCTCGAGGCTAATGGTTCAAGTCTACAATAGCCACAACCAGCTGAGGCTGTGGTATGGTGGTCGGTGGTGGAATTTTATAATATATAATATAGCCGCCTTTAAACAAGGGAGAACTACAACTTTGTGGCACAGCATAGCACTATGAATCGGCATAGCACTATGAATCGGCATATGACACATATAACAGTGGCAAATATCAATAAGGTGACATGTGGTATGTATGTATATATGACACATCATGACTGACAGTCTGTAGAATAGCAGTGACTCACCACGCAGCATCAATTTCAGTCCCACTCTTTCATCTTTGATCATCATATTTTCCTAAGAAATCCTCCCGATGGCAAGAAACCTCCTCCTGACAAATGAATACGGTGAATCACTTCTGCTGGTGGAGAGCCGGACCTCATATTGTTTACGAGTATAACCCGCAGCACTGCTCTTCATCTGCCATAATGAACGAGACTGTTTTGACAGTCCTTCATTAAGCTGTTTAACTAACATAAAACACAGGGAGGCGGAAATTAAATTCACTTGACTGTGATGTGTAATAGGGTCCTATTTCTACCATGTATCGTTATTATTTGACTGAAAAAAGTTGTTCTAGCATCCGCTGGCTAGTGTATAATTTGATCAAATGAATAAAGGCTTGAACGGCTATAAATTGAGAGGTACTTGGATCGGTGCTCACATCGACCGCTCTATTAAATATAATACCCAGTGCTCGTGTCAGCTGCCACCTGATGTGAAACAGTTGTTTTAAACTAAACAGCAACAAAACACCCGATCCACACAGGTGCACGTCCACTGCGTGCGTCCTTGTTAAACAACTTGTGTGGCGCTTGACCTGTTTTGACCTCGCCCCTGTCTCTCCTCCTCAGGTATGCGTATCCTGGTGACCCTGCTGCTGGACACCCTGCCCATGCTGGGCAACGTGCTGCTGCTCTGCTTCTTCGTCTTCTTCATCTTCGGCATCGTGGGCGTCCAGCTGTGGGCCGGCCTGCTCAGGAACCGCTGCTTCCTCGGCAACTTCTCCTTGTGAGTTACGTGCCACGGCGCGGCGCTCGCAACTGCTACGCTCAGTTTAATACTGTACTTGTAAAGCTGTAGCTGCTAGTTTCTGTTCAGATAAGTGTTTCGAAATAGATGATGGTCAACATCGATCAACAACATTAAGTGGCACATCCAGTGGAGTCCTTCAGGCTGGATAGCTAGCTTCTCTTTGTCAACAATGTTATTGACTTTGAGTCTTGCTAGCATGATGTTAGCTTTCTAGCTAGTAGCTGAGCCCAAAGGGTTTTGTGAGCTGAGCGGACTATTCTTTGGCAAATGATCGTGGTATGAGCGGGATAATGCCCTTTGAGCTGTCCATTATCAGGAATTAATGGACGACAGGGAGACCAGATCCATCCGCAAGGGCAACCGCTCTGGCCTCCCCCGTTATCCATTGGGGGGGGGCGACTGTGGCTCAGTGGCACGAGCGGGTCGGCCTTCGTTTAGAAGATCGGCAGTTCGACCCCCAACTCCGCTAGTCCGTGTCGATGTGTCCTTGGGCAAGACACTTAACCCCAAATTGCTCCCGCGGGTTGCGCCATCGGTGCCTAAATGGGTGTGAATGATTAGTTAGTCCTGATTACTTATTTGATGGTGTAGTATTGCTACTTTTTTATCTCACTTCTTCCTCCACTACTTATTATACATTTATTATTCGATTTGATAACTCACCAGTCAAACCATATTTTGTAGAATTTTGAATATACTTCTATTTTACATTTATTTATTCAGGGAGGCTTGAGCAACGCTGTCTTTTGCATGGCTATTATATCAATAGGTTTAGCTATAACTTGGGTGTTTTGGGTGATTTACATGATAACCATTAGAAATGATGACCACCTTGCGAAAAGAAGACCAAAGTTGTAATATACCTAAATTATCCTTTTAAATGGTCAAATGGAAGATATTGAAAATGTGCTTATATTCAGTTATATACAGTATTTACACTTCAAAAACCCATATTGATCAAATTCTTATATATATATATATATATATATATATACGTATATTCCAAAGATGCACAAGATTATTGGATATATTTATTTATTCATGATTGTCCTATTAGAGCTGAGCTAAACAACACAGATGAGATTGCAAACAGGTCTTCTGAAGGCCAAGTTAACACTGTAGACTAAACCTTGACCCGGCACACTAAACTGGGTCACGCGCAAAAGTCGACGAGGTGAGCGACCGTACAGTCTCATCATAATGATGAATGGGAGAGCCGACGAGCCCCGGAATAATGAGAAAGATCATGGTATGTGGAACATGGGTACCCATGACTTATTCATGTTCCCGGCGTCATCCTGGCTTCATTACTCTTTGTAGGATTTATGACACCTCACAGCTGTAATTTAAGCTCATGCATAATGGCTTTGCTGAGCTGGCAGAATTTTGTCATCATCATAAATTTTTCTCGTCTGCATCAGAAAGGTCTGTATTTCAGATGACATCAGATGGATGGCGTAATAGTCTGGGTCTATGTCCAAAGTCTTCGTTCACGCCTGCTTCCAATTAATCTCGTAGTCATATCGCCGTGGTCTTGAAGTGGGGTCTGGTCTGGTCCCTGCAAGTGTTCGAGGGCTACTATGCAATTAATAAATGCCGCCGAGCAGCGGAATGTGTGTTTACAGACAGGCCAGATATCACACAATCACCAGACACACACACACACACACCAGTTATTCCAGACAGAGGAGGGCTCTGTAACATATATGCCAAGAGGTGGGGAAGCAGGCAGGCGAACAAACAGACGTTTTTGCTCGTCTCACACAATGCAAGCGCGCGGGGGTCTCCCCAGCCGTTCAGCCCCCAGGTTTGTCAACACAATTGCAGCTGGCTTCGTTGATTAGTTCCTCCTATCTGTTGGAAGGGACTGGAAATCAGTCAAAAATCAGCTGCTGGAGGATTTGCACGGGATTAAAACCTGTAGACTTTAGGGCTTTAAAGTTGATCCACTTTAAATTCCACCCAGCGAATGCCAAAAATCCAAAGGCAGAACCGCCGCTTCATTCTTCAACTGCCTCCGACTTGGCAGCAAACGCGGGTTACGGTTGAACAAAGATGGTTCCCCGAGGACAGACGTGTCATTCTCCTTTTGTAAATGTTCTGGGGAGAAACCCAGGTGAAGAACAAATGTTTGACATGTGATTTAGCTTCTAATGCTTTGCTATCCTTGTGACTAGATGTTGTGTGGTGTCACAGTGTTTAACTCCTCGTATCGCTACATTTGTTTTGGTGAAAGAAGAATTCTCTGTCATTACTGTTATTGATCAAGTCGTTTTAATATATTACACACACTTTTCTCTCTCGGTTTGTTGGGAGCACCTGACCCAAGGGTACCTTTTTACACTTAAAGCAAGATTATATAACTTTTGAATGAGGAAATAACATATTCTTCCGTTTATTCATTGAAATGGAGAAGCAATGAAAGGCTCCCTTGCTCATTCGGGCCCAGTTTTCTGACTCTTCTTTACTTAAAGTACTTTGTTATACTTCATATTAAATGTACAAAAAGTTGGGTGAAGAGACCAAAAGGGTCATTTTTGACACCAGAGAGAACGATCTTTAATACAGATGCTAGTAATACTCAAAAACACCAATCTACTTCCAACTTTAAGTGCACCTCTCTCTACATTTGTCTACTCACGAGAGCCGGCGTAGACTAACTCCTGCAATGTACTCTCTGTTTCTCTCCCCGAAGCCCTCTCTCTGTGGAGCTGGGGAAGTACTACCACACCAAAAACGACGATGAGAACCCCTTCATCTGCTCCGAGCCCGGAGACAACGGCATGAGGGACTGCAGCTCGGTGCCCAAGGTGTACGAGGAGGGCGGCCTGCAGTGCACCCTGGGCTCTGACTTTTACAACAGCACCGACAACACCACCTGCGTCAACTGGAACCAGTACTACAACAACTGCACTGCCGGCCTGGTCAACCCCTTCAAGGGAGCCATCAACTTCGACAACATCTGCTACGCGTGGATTGCCATCTTTCAGGTAAAAACGGCCGATAACACACAAACGGAAAAGGATTCAGTTTGCGAGAAGATTTTTGCCGTGAGGCACATACAGAAAGTAGCATCTGGCTGACTTCCAAGTCTGTAAAACAAGATGGAGACAAAGAGGTATGAGGGTAATTGTGGCTGGTGTATCAGAGAAATGGGGCTTACAGGATTAGCAGGTCACCACAGACACACCACCTTTCTCCCACACCATTAGCCTGCTACCTCCACATCATCTGTAAAGCCTCCTGTTGGAGAGTCCATTCATCCCTGTCTAGCTGAGGGGGGTAATTTTGGAGGACGAGAGCCAGCTTGGAGATGAGTTCCCCCACAGGTCTGGCTGCTGCTCTGCGGTGGGGTGAAGCACAGAGAAATGTTGGGGATTAGTCTTCTGCGGAGTATTGGAACACTTCAGACTGTAAAATATCTCTTTTTGTTCCAATTTTTATTCCCTTCTCCTTGTTTGGGTTGTCTGATCCCTGTTTTCTTGTTTTCTTCTTCTTGTCCCTCTATATTCCTGTCCTCTGCCCGTGTTCCTCTTCAGGTGATCACTCTGGAGGGCTGGGTGGACATCATGTACTTTGTGATGGATGCTCACTCCTTCTACAACTTCATCTACTTCATCCTACTCATCATTGTAAGTGCCACTTTACACGCTGACGATTGAACAAGTGGGTCAGTCGCGTGCGAGCATGTGAATAACAATGTCGCCCCCCCCCCCCCTCCTTGTCCTCAGATTGGCTCATTCTTCATGATCAACCTGTGCCTGGTGGTCATCGCCACGCAGTTCTCGGAGACCAAGCAGAGGGAGAGTCAGCTGATGAAGGAGCAACGGGTGCGCTTCCTGTCCAACGCCAGCACCCTGGCATCCCTCTCCGAGCCGGGCTCCTGCTACGACGAGCTGCTCAAGTACCTGGTCCACGTCGTCACCAAGGGGGCCAGACAAGTGGCCCGCATCTGCAGGATGTTGGCTCGCCGCACCGGGTTCAATATTGCCGCCTCGCCCCTGGCCACGGAGCCCCAGCGGAGCCAGAGAAGGAGGAGGAAGTCCTCCAGACAGGGATCTGTGTTGGTTCATCATATGGCGCACCACCACCACCACCACCACCACCACCACTACCACCTGGGTAATGGCAGCGTAAGGGGTGGAGGGGGCGTGCGGTGTCTGGAGGGTCGGGATTTTGAGGCTGGTGCACATAACAACAACGGAGGGGCCCTCGTGGCAACCACCGGCGCCGGACAGCTCGCATTAGCCGTGCTGCCTTCGATGACGGTGGCCACCTCTGACTCAAACCTGGCCATTTTGTCCAAACTTTCTGAGGGAGCTGCCAATGCATCTTCACTTCGCAGTGTGTTCCACACAGAAGCTCTCCGCTGCGGCCCCTCGCCCGCGAACCTGGGGCCGACACCGGGCCCCTCCTCCCTCACCCCGGCTCCCATGTCTCGGGCGATGAAGAGGAACTCTGTACCTTTTGCGGCTCCAGGGCCCAAGAACTACCCGACTCTGCAGGCTCGAGCCCTGGCGGAGTCCAGACGAGGGAGCGCTGCCGCCAGCACTCTGACCAACATCAGCTTCAACCTGAACATCCCACCCATGTCCCTGGAGAGACGGCCGTCGAGCCTGGCGGACGCGCGCGCTCCCGCAGGTAGACGGATCGCCGCAAACTCACAGGGCTGTGGTCACAGATACATTGATTTTAAATCATGATCGTGATTACAATCTTGGAAAGTGTATGATTAACTCCATTAGTTGCTTTGCTCAGCTGAGTGTTTGCTCAGTATTCCCAATAAGAAAAAGAACTTGGAAGGCAAAAGTGCGTTTGAAATTGACAAGAGTATCTCATTCAGTCAGAATCTGTGCTTGATTTCCAAATCACTGTCGAACCAAATCAAGGGACACACCACTGGAAGTGTTCCTTTGTCTTTCATCAACCATTTGGAGTACGGTATGGTGGTTTGTTGGGATTGAGCCTCAAACTTTAACGCCGTCCAGAGTTGCGTTTTGCTTTTTGGTGAGCGACAGATAGAGTGCTAATTAGAGTCAATAAATGTTAATCCCTCATGTCAAAGCTCGCAGCCAGCTCCTGTCTGGCCCCGGCCAAGTTCTGAAAAGGCAGTGGGCTCAGCAAAAACAGTCAGGTCAGGCCAGGTCTGTTCAGGTTGTAAAGACAGTGGAAAAGCTGGCAGCCAGCCAGCCAAACTGGCCGCAGCACAGCCTGTAGAGATAAGGCATTACTCATAGCACACACTGCCCATCACTATCAAACACACTCCCTCTGACACACACGCAACTCCAAAAACTTTGTTGTACAGATTTATTTCATCAGACATGACAATTTGTTTAAAGCAATTAATTATATGTTATTTCAAATCACTCAATCACTCTGATGTCACTGCAAACTCAGTTTCTCCATCTGACCTTTTTTCTCACTCGGCTGCAGCCCAGCTCTCCTGCCAGCTGTCGGCTCGTGACCTCAGCACCACCAGCAGTGCCATGGACACGGCCGCCATGACATTGGACCCCGAGAGTTGCCCCTACTGCGCCAAGGCCCTGGCCAACGAGTCAGAGGGCAACGAGACCCCCGGGGACTCCGACAGCGATGGCATATACGAGTTCACCCAGGACCTCCACCACAAGGACAGGAGGGACAGCCGGCAGCCCAAGAAGCAGCGCTGCAGCCTGGGCAAAATGGCAGCGAAGGTGGTGCACTTCTGGAGGCTCGTGTGCGACACGTTCCGGAAGATCGTGGACAGCAAGTACTTCGGACGAGGGATTATGATCGCCATTCTGATCAATACTCTGAGCATGGGGATCGAGTTCCACGAGCAGGTCGGTGTATGCGTGTTTCTGATAGTTCATGTTAAGAGAAGTGTGAGGGTGTGGAGTTGAGTGAAGAGGCTGGATGGTGCTACATTGTGGGACAGTCGTGCACAACAGGCTGACAGATGAGACCTAGTGAAAGACCGCAGGGAAGGTATTAGATTCATTTATAGATTATATGTTTGTCATTCTGTGTGATTGCGTAATGCCCTGTAGGCCCAACTGGAATTCCTGATGTTTCCCTCTGGCCTCATTCGCTTACACGTGCGTATTGACAGTCATTTGAGAGAGAAAAACGGAAATGAGAGATTATGAGGGACAGAGGATACAGAGAGTGAGAGGGACACAGAGGAACAGGGGTGATTTAATGGGTGAGGAAGGCCCCACGACTTCTGATAGAGATTTTCTTTCTGTGGTTTATTCTCAATCTGCAGTATAGAAGTCTATGAGAAAAACATTGTTAGTTTATGGTCTCAATCTCTAGTTTTAAGTGTTCATTTTGTAAATTATAGTCCCATTTAGAGTAAAACAGACGATAAAGCAGGGTATGCTTTAGGGCGTGGCTACCTTGTGATTGACAGGTCGCTGCCACAGCGTTGTTCGGTCTGGAAGTTGTCCGTGTTTTCGTCTCACAACTTCAACCCTTTCACACAACTTGGTCACCTGCAAACGTTTTCATCAGCATTAAAATGTACGTAGCTCCACCCTCTTGTGTCATTTCTGGTTGCAAAAAAAAACAAGATGGTGACCAGCAAAATGCTGGAACTTGAGGCTTCAAAACCGTAGTCCACAAACCAATGGGTGACGTCACGGTGACTACATCCACTTCCTATAAACAGTCTTTAACCAGAACTCTTATTCCTACCTTTTAGATTCTGTAACATCACTGCATGGAATATATTGAAATTATTTTTTTTATATTGGGTAACATTATTCATGTTTTCATCTTTAGGCAACTCAAATCAATTGGCAAATGTTTGGGAAGATGTGTATGTCGATTAACTATTGAATAAGTCAATGCTCAAGACCTGACACATTGATTTCTTCAATATTAAACCTAAATCTTTATCCAACCGTAGCCAAAGGGTTTTAGTTACCTACACCAGACAACATGCAGGACACAAGATATGAACCCCTTTTCTCAAATGTTCTTCACTACGTCTGTGACAGCCCGTCACCTGACAGTGCCAGGCCATTGTTTACGACTGCCCATTATTCCAGAAACCCCAATAGTGCGAAAAATGGCCCATTGGACCAAAAGCCCATTTGTCCGACAGCCTGTTATCACGAAAAAAAACGGCCATTGTTCCAAAGCCTCATTGCTCAGAATATACACACTCTTCCTGCAACGAGCAGAAGCGCATGGCTAATAATCATGCGGAATGACGTCATTGAACCCTCCTGGTGGCGATACTGTTTTTTTTTCCTACCACGGCATAGCGTGACCCGCCCGACTCCGCCTCTGATTGGCTTAATATTCTCACCCTAACCTTAACCAGTCCCTCTCATCCTTCCCAAACCTACCAACCCAACCAACAAAGGAAAAGAGTATTGCCAAATCAGAGGCAGAGTGTGTGTGTGTGTGTGTGTATTTGTGTTGTGTTTCAAGCTTTTGTGTTGTACTTTTGGCATGTGTGATTTTGTGTAAAGTTATATAACGCGAGTAAAGTAAGTGACACATGCATTGTGTTTGTTTGTGTGTAGGTGTGAAGAAGAAGCATGAAGCCTTGCCCAGGTTTTCTGGGGTTACTTTCGGTCCCTGACCCAGTGCCTATAAACATATCCAGATGCCATCCTCAGCACACACACACACACACACACACACACACACACAAACGTAGACACACACACAGGAGGTTTTATAGCTTTCTAGTCTTTTTTCAGTCCTTACTTTTCCTGGCCCTTCTCCTTCTCCGTCTGCCCGCCCTTTTTTGTCCTCCTTTCCTTTTATTGGGATTCTGTTCCTTCTTTCCCCTTTTCTCTCTTCCTATGTTGGCTACTTCCTCTTCTCTCTGTTCTCCCACTTCAATTCTCCTCCTTTTTGTTTTACTCATTCCTTTTTTCACCCTTGTCTCTTTCATCATTCTCTCCTCTTATACCTTTCTTCCTTTGCTTCCTGCCTCACTCCTCTTAAGTTTCTCTCTCTCTCTCTCTCTCTCTCTCTCCCTCTCTCTCTCTCTCTCCCCCCCCTCTCTGTCTTAGAAGTGCTCTCTCCTAGTTTGGGTAACATGGATCCCTCTAGACTCCAGACAGGCTGCTGAAACTTTTTACTGAGACGCTTCATTGATTGCAAGCCCATCGACATCCAAAGACACAAGGATCACTAAGCCTCTGTTTGTCTCTATAACTCTGTCCACATGGAGGAGAGGCTGGGTTTCAATTTCCCATCAGTCCTTCAGCCAAGTTTTCCCGCTGGAGTTTTGTCTTTGAGTTTGTGTAAATGCTGCCTTTGCACCAACAACACAGTAGGCAGAACAATGGCAGAGATAACCGACGAGTTGCGGAGGCATACCTCAAACCTTTAGCCGAGAATTGTTAACGAAACAGAGAGACACCGTATTTGCGATTCAATATCCCAGTCTGTCAGTGCTGTTGCCAGTTTCAAACGCACACCTTCAGACTGTAAAACAACGTGGCATGATTTGAAGCAGAGAACAAAAGACAAAATATCATTCAATGCTGCCATGATCACTGGAAAGTCTGGCAGCGACGCCCTTATAAATGCACTTCAGTAACCCCCGCCTCTCTGAAGACGCTAATAGTTTCCCGGTAGCTGCGTGAAGCTATCAGCGCTAATCTTTTTGATTTGGCAATGACAGGGAACGGGAACATTTTTGTGCAAAATGTCTGCACAATGCCTAATTGAAATAGGTGCAAATAGCACAGGATCACAGAGACGTCATTTGCTTGACAGCGCCGTGAGGGGTGCGCGGCATCCTTTGCGGGTGCTTTGAGAATGACGTGTTTTCCTTTCTTTAGATTGAGCAGCCTGGCAATGCTTTTGTGAATTTGCATCATTGTGTTTGAAGTATTCAATGACAATCGGGGGGGTTTCCTTGTCAACACACACCATCTTTCATCCTATATGCCTAAATGCAGCAAACAAAAAGAGTAAACGTACAAAAAAAATTGTTTTGCAAAAACTATTTTCAAAACGGGAAGACGATGTTCATCTTCTATCCAGAGTTCTGGATGTTTCGCCCCCAAGGCTCAGCAACAACTTTTCTGTTTGATGAATAAGGACATAAAACATACATCTGGTTTAATAAATGTGGAGAGGAGGAGCAGAGTATTCTTTTATTTAGAGAGTCATTTACTTTAACTGTGTAGTTTGCAAAATTGTAACCGGTGCCTGTATCCATGCCAGCAGCAGCAGCAGCAGCAGCAGTACAGCAACATCAGCATGCCTTTATGTTTTACTCTGTCACATTTTCGAAGTTGCTCCTCACTTTTCAACATTTAGTCATGAAAATAGACGCACTTAACCTTGTGCTACGGCCAAAGCGGTAAGTGCTCTGCAAATAATCCGTTACTGAGCGCGTCATGTCAAAACATTGTTCACCGTTCCTGTGCCCGAGGCACGTTTGATGTATCAGAGATGCCATAATCGTTGACATAATCCTGAATCCGTGCACTGCTCTGATGGATGAAGATAAAACATTTCTCTGTATCACCTGCTCCGTCTGAAAGCTTGTGTTTGGGGAAAACTGCCCCTTTAAGAAATCGTGTTTCAGCTCTGTTGAGTGCGGCAGCATTTCGATCAAGTTGACCTGTTTTCCAGCCCCCCCCCCCCCCCCCCCCCCCCTTGTGGATGACACACACACACGCTGTATATCAGGTATTATGTATCATTCAGTCGCAAATTAGGTTGTGGAGATCCGACTGGGCCTTAAAGAGAATTTGACAAGATTAAAGATCCACCCCGATGAGTAATTGATGGAGAGAGAAAAATGGAGAACACACACACTAACAAACTTCCACCCATTTTTAAAGGCCAATCAATGTGTCGGCTGACAAGGATTACACATAATGTGCTTATTAATCATGAACTGTGCCGAATATCGATGTGTGTATCTGACAGAGGAGGATATGTCGTCAATTTTGTCAAGACGGTCGGCTGCGTTTGTTGGAATGTGGTTGTGCTTGTGAACAGTATTCGTTCGTTTTAGTCTATTTTCATGTAAGAGCATTAAGCAGCTGAAGAGACTGAATATACAACTTACACTTACACCAGGTGGACAAAAAACATGACCCCAAACGAATGCTAATGCTGTCTGCTAACTTAAAGCTACCCGCTCAGTTATTGTTACGTGTTTAATTATTTCTCACTAAAATGCGTTGTGTGTCCCTGAGGCCTTTTAAACGTGTTGAATGTGTGCGATAAGAAACCGCTGGCAGAAAAGCCGTTGGTTTGTATACTTCCTTGTTGTGCGAGGTCAAATTGCTGTTTTTGTCAATGGAGTTCGGTGGCTTTGAAGAAAGCAATATAACGGCTTCATTCACCCTCGGAAAGGGTTGTTGGATGGCAAAGTATATATACATATATATATATATATATATATATATATATATGTATATATACTTTGTGTACATCACAGGTCACATGGGAAAACATGTTTAGGCAATGGAAAAAGATAAAAGATGAATCAATAACGATAATAATAATACAAATGTAAAGGGCGGGTCCATTTATTGTTTAAATGTGTGAGTCTGTAAAACACACACACACACACTCACACACATGGACAGTATGCTGCTGTGACCCGTCTCCTGAGATATAAGCCGGCCTCTTGAGTATCTCAGACATCAACACAGACATGTTACCCCGCAGCTCACCCGGTGTGTATGGAGCTACGGGGGCCCAAAGCCCTCGCTGTCCGTGACACATAACAGGTCTGTTGCCTAATCTCTTAAAGGCACAAATACGCACACACACACAGACACACACACACAAACGCTCCGCTGCTGCTCGGGGAAACGTCAAGGGCAGCAGAAGAGGCAAGTGCAGCGAATGTAAATGTGTGCGCGACGCGGGGATGGACGGATAAAGAGATGATTAAATGAAGTGTTGGAGAGGGCTGACAGAGTGTAAGGACTTGGAGGTGAAGGGAAAGAGGAGGTGATGGGTGGGAGAGTGCAGGCGGACGGGTCGGATGAGCAGGGAGAGGGTGTCTGCTTTATCTCGCCGCGCAGTTTTAAGAGCGTTACCATTTATGGTGGAGCTGATGGAATATTTGTGCCTCGGCCAACTATGTGACACAGCCCGTAGTCTGTTTACTCGGGAAGACCGACCTCTCTCTCTCTCTCTCTCTCTCTCTCTCTCTCTCTCTCTCTCTCTCTCTCTCTCTCTCACTCGCTTTACATAAAGAACTTCCCCCTTGTCTGCGTGGCCAGTCGTCCCCGTCTTCCCATCGTCTCCAGACGGGTCTTTTCCGCTCCCTTGATGATCCGCCGCCGATGCCAAAATAGCTCGAGGAGAAGTTAAGAGGCTCAGAGAAGACAGGGGCGTCAGGGGAGAGACGTGGGGAAATGCACGGTTCCTGTTTTTGGAAGCCGTTGCTGCAGTCACAGTGGAAGCCTTTTAACACCGACACGAATAATGACTCAGCGTGTAGCTGTTGCATGAGCACGAAGTGATCCGAGGTCACTTTTGGGTCACGTTCCCCACGGGGGCGATGGTTTGACTCTTGGTCGACCTCGAAAGCTATCCACTCGAGAAAGAAAGTGCGTGAAGTTTCCGTTTTTAACAGTGATGCATGTTTACGGTTGGAAGGATCAGTTTGAAACATGTTTCAGGGGTCAAGAGTTTGAGTTTGAGGTTGATGTTAAAGGTCCAATATGTACGGTCTGATCAGAATTTTAATTTACTTTTGAAAATTTTTTAAATGAACTAATATAAACTAAATGGGAAGATGTTGCAGTGTTGACGTTAAGTCATTGGCGTCTTTGTATTGTGTTGTATTGGCATGCTAACCGACTAGCCCCGGCCCGGTCTGTCTTTAATACCACTTGACCCCCTCGGTCCAACTTGAGAGGGCGCCCAAAGGCTTGTCAATGATACAGTACATCCTTGATCCGTGTACTTTTTGTTTATCGGAATAAAGTGGGAGCTGGGAGGCTGCTTCGGCGGTGGTAGAGCAGGGCCGCGGCTCTGGGAGCCGTAGCTACCTCCCCAGTTATCAAATTAGCTTTTAACTTGGACACAGCCGGAGCAAACCCCCAGAACAGGAGAACTGCCCCGACTCCTGGAGGCTGGAGCCGCCGAGTGCCAACCGCTCTCCCCCCCCCCCCTCGGAGCTGTGGTCTTCTGCCACTCTGGTACACGGACCGTAAAACCCACGTTTAGTGGCACAAACACACAGATGGCTCGTGTAAAAGATAGATAGCTGTAATAAAGATAGCGCTGTTATTTTGACCGGCTCTCAGTTTCAGGACTTTTGAGTATTCTTGCTCTGCTGTTGGATAGCACTTGACCTTTTGTTTTTCTAATAACTGACGACTGTGAATGTAGATTGTATGGACCCAGTAGCAAAGGTGACATGCTGACCGTTTTGTCCTTGTTATCATGAAACACACAGAGCAACAAACACTGAAACAACACAACGCTCAACTACTTCGACTCGCTTTTGCAATTAGCTAATCATTGCCGAACTCAAAAACCCAAACCGCATGGTCTTTTTGGAAACCCGCCGAAATTCGGCGACGCTCGACCGAACTTCCACTTTGTCGTGCGTTTCTCATGAATCGAGCTCCGAGGCGGAACCATTAGCCGCGACACATCAAGGCATCAAGTACCCTTTAAAATCGATGGAAGCTGCTTCACCACCTGCCTCGCGGCGGTGAACTGTCACATACAGTACAGCAGAACCGTCGCGTGGATGTCACCGTCCCAAATTCCAGTGGCAGATGTGGGTCTTCTTCCACGGTGTTGCACTGGAAGAAAGAAAAAAGTGATTTCCTATTGTGGTCATGTCTCTTTTATTACATATATTACATATTACAAAACTGACTCTTGTGAAATGTAGCCGCACTCACGGCTAAATGCGATGTCGGCAACTTGCCAATGTTTAGGGCGTGTAATATGTTCACCATTAGCATGCTAAACCTTTGCTAGTAAGCACAAATGTGCTTCACGTGAAACACAAATGACAGCTGAGGTTGACGGGAATGCCATTAGTTTTTTACGTATTCGTTTATGAACCAAAGCACTGGATCTGACAGGAAAATCTCTCCTGAAGCTACGTGTAATAGATAGACATAACTGGGGTCATTATGGTTTAATTGAATGTTTGGTTTTATTCATGAAGTTCGGCCCCTTTCGAATTGAAAGCGCTCTTGACATTTGAATTTGTGAGGTAGGATTAGGTTCAGTTATTGTAACGACTGAGATTATTAGTTAAAGGTGATGGCGCGTATAAACCCCATAGGTTATCGAATTAATGCACAGTAGTCTGTGTTTAAAGGTCTCTTGATGCATTCTGATGCTTTATTATGCACACACACACACACTCACACACACATTAGCTTCTCCCCTTGCCAAACCCAGAGAGACAGTGAGAAGACCCTTTTTGTAACGCTTCTTGCTCCAACCAGAGACGACGTTTACGCCGCTTTTATCCGACCCTGCCTGAAGAATGCAGGGTTGGCATCTGAAAACAGTGGCCTCCCTCCAAGACAGGCCTAAGAAAAGTGTTGTTTTTTTTTGTCCAATTTGTACAATGGTGAGACGGGGACGGCAAAAACAACAGCTGCTAATCCCGGTTTATAGAGGGATGGCTTTTCCAGCCATGGAAATCACAAAAAAGAGGGAGAATCAATGAGGTGATCAAATGTTGCATTCAGTTATTTCCTGGTTCAGTGAGATGTCAAATAACATTCTGCCTGTATTTAGCAACTTCTCCTCTCTTGCTCTGAATCTACAATGTCCCCCCTTTGCATTCAGCTTTTTGTATGGCTGTAAATGTCCTTATAATCCTTAAAGAGAGAGGGCCAATTTATTATTGGACAACCTGCTGTTGATGTGGGAAAGTTTTGAAAATGGCAGAACTTATAAACCGGAAAACTGTGTGGACAAATCGTATCAATGAATACTATCCAGTTCATCACTAAAAGCAAATAAACTGTAAAAACATTTAATGCTTTTTTTACGAGTTAGGTCCAAATAGAATAAGTTTCCTTATAATTGAGAAAAGTCCAATGATGTATTCCATTTAGATGTATGATCTAATTCATTATTTAAAATGAACTACCAATCAACATGAACAGGCTGTCGGATGTTGTCTGCAAATAGAAATAGGCACTACAAGTTCTTGCAGTCCAAAGCGGACGACTGCTCCTAGTCTGGTGGTTGTCGTGCTCAATATGCTAAAAATAATCATTTACGGGGGGAGATTTTGGAGCATTTCACATGAACTAAAAGCACGTTTAGCCCAGCTAAGTCAACAAAAGCAAGCAGAGATTCGGTTAACAACACACACACACACACACACACACACACACACACACACACAGGAAGAGTGACTTCATTCTCTGCTCATTTAGACATAACCCCACGACATCTTTACATAGACAACACTTGTTTTCTGCTGTATTAATATTCAGAATGTGAAATAAAGCTCCTTTAAAGATAGAATGCATGTAACTAAAACAGCAGGGGCCCTAAGATTGACCCTTGTAGATGAAATCAGATGAATTCCGTACATTCCGTATTATTAGTAGTATCATCTCTGGTGTAGATCTCCCATCAGATATATTAAGGAGTTGGTGCAGACCTTCAGATCATTCAGTCATCTGAGACGAATCAACTTCAATCACAACCAACCAACCACCCATAATTGTGAGTGTTTCATTCTCCATTTCATGCTTGAAATGTCCTCTTCTGTAGCACGCCTAAGCGAACCACTTGATTACGCAAACACACACACACACACACACAGACACACACCAGACTTGTTGGTGCATCATCTACAGTCCAGGGCGTAGCAGAGCGCAGCATCCCGTTTCGATTAGATCACATCAGATTAGGTGACATTACATTTGCGTTAACCAGATTACACTATTCCTCATCTAACACACTTTACCTCCTAATGCTGCCGCGGCCTCATTACCCGCGACACAGCCAGCTACGAGCAAAGCAAAAAGGGGGCGTCTCTCTCACTTCCTCGTGCACTTGGACACGTTTCATCTCCCTCTAGGTGGTTCTACGCACCTCAGTAGCGCGTCTTTTGTAGGTTCCCTTGTGCATTTGGGGGGAATAATGACCCGGACCTCAAGGCCAGATGTCTGCAGTCCAAGTCTCACCTCGTAAAAACTGTACTTCTCGTTCTGGCTTATCAATCGCATCTATTATAAAGCTGTGTGTGTGTGTCCACAGGCACGGCTATAAGGTGCGAGTCTGTACAGTATGCGTTCATACATGGTGAGGAGTGTGGGGAGCAGAGCTCACGGTGTGGGTTTATGCGCGTGGCCTGGATGTGTGGCGCTCGTTTGTGTTCTTACACCATGTCTGTACACGAGTGTTTTATGCGTATCTGCGTGTGAGGGCATTCATCGGAAAAAGAACACACAAAAAATCCCAAGTGCCCCGGCAGAGCATTTGTTTACCCCTTTGAACTTTTCGTAATCTCACAATGCGCGAGTGTGTGTGTGTGCGTTCATGAAGGATTTGCCGCCGCTTCCGCGCTCACAAGCGCACAAACGAACGGACACAATGAAGCAGCGGGATCAAACGAAACACATTCGTCCGTGTCTGCAGACAGACAGACGGAAGAGACACAGACACAGTGACAAAGAGGTGAGATGAAACGGAGAGAAGCTTCTTTTTCAGGAAGCCGGCTTTGGGCAAATGATTCTTCTTCTTCTTTTTTTAACAAGGAGGCAGGAGGGGAAAGACGTCACCTCGCCCTCTTCTCTGCACTCTGTTTTCTACTCCGTCCATTCAACATTGCACATGTGTTGCATGGTAGCACTTCAACTAACTTAACAAGTATAACGTGATGAAATACACTTATGTTAAATCGGCTCCACTCTGATTCCCCAGTTATCTCTCCTCGTTATTAATTTCTGGCATCTCATCTCAGCTCAGAAGAGCCATAGGAACGACTTAGAACTTGTTTGGAGATGAATGTATTCTTTGATTTTATAGAACATAAGGACTTTATGAAGGATATTATTAATGCTAACATGACGATCACATGATGTTCCCATGGGTGTTCTCGTCACATCCCCCTACCAACAAGTCAATGCTGGTTACATTGAACCATAATCTGTACAAAGTACTTCTAGTTGTCTAAATTTAAACCCAGCATGTGGAGGCGGCAGATCAGAATGTGCTCGTATCAATCATTTTTGGGTCACTTTGGAAGGCAGTTACGACCTATTTTGTCATTTAGGTATGATGATTTGTTAAAAGTGGCAGTGAAGTGCGGTAATTTATCATAAGCCAGTGTTTGAAGCTTCAGGCTCTTAATTATGGCGCGATGTTACATCTTGGTGTTGCTGGACCTTGTTCTGTGCCTCAGGGCCGACTGCTGCGTTCTAGTCTTAAGGGAGCAATGACTTAATACTAAGCAAGGACTTGTAAGGGTTGACTCGTTCAAACTCAAATATGCTGTCAGGGTGCTCTAATTGAAGCCCATAGTGAATGACCTACATCAAGTTTCAACCACAACATTTCAAAAAGTTCTGTAAGTAGCTGCCATTATGTAAGTCATTTACTTAGTTTGTTTTAGCTCAAATTAAAGAGCGACTCAACACCAAGCTGAAAAGCTTGGTTTCACAGCCCTGTTTGGTTTAGAGTTTGAAGTCTGTTGCACCGACTGTTCGTATACCTACTAACGGTGTGATCCGAAAAGTGTTCTTTTGCACCTGTGCAAAGTGATGTCACAGCGTACTGACACGCCCTAGAGTACACCTCACTGCAGCACGGTGAGATATCAATGGAATACACTTTTTTAAGAAATTGGCTTGCGGGCGGGAGTTTAATGAGAAGAGCGATTCCACATCTCAAATCTGTATATTAAATCTGAAGGTAGGAGGAGCCGTAAGTTAGCCTAGCTTAGCATAAAGACTGGAGACAGTTTGGAGAAGCGAGCAGGAATACCAGCACGGAAGCTCAGCAATGTACTGCTGTTTTTAAGCCACCTAAAAAAAGAAGATGGGGGGGGAAATGGTTGTTCCAACATGCCTGCTTTAAAGTAACAAACATTTCAAATAAAACGTAAGCAGTCTTCCAAGCCACCGGGCTCCACTGACAAAAACAGTAACTTTAGCTGGCAGAACAGGGGAGCTGCTCGTCTACCGCTGCCTCGATTGGTTCGTTTTTTCATGTCATTGTGTGACTTTTGGTGTTTTAAAGGGTTAGTTCGGAGTCACCAACGTCACACAATAACAAAAACTTAACTAACTGATGAAGGCAGCGCTGGACCAGCAACTCCCCTGTTCTGCCAGCTAAAATAACTGTTTTAGTCAAATGAGTATTGTGGCTTTGAGGAGTGCTTCCATTTCATTTGAAATGTTTATTACTTTAAAGCAGGTGTGTTGGAACAACCGTTTTTGTTCCATATGATTGTGGAGCAACGTAACAACACCAGCGGCAAGATTACATAACAACCGACTCACTGTGTTTTTGGAGCTCCAGACAAACTGGTGCCGTGATGCAGCACGAGGAGCTGTTATTCCACCGGTGATGTTACTCTCTGTGTTCCTTTCTCCTTGTGTATCCATGCTCGTGTTGACTAATCGCTGCTTAAACAGTCGCGGTGTGCAGTGATTAGTGGCAGCCCACCAGGACAGGCTTAATGACACACATTGTGTTGACATTACATTACATTACCTCTTGGTTCATCCTGGGGATAATGGCTCTGCTGGGACGACGCCTCTATTTATACACACACAGAGGGATATTGAGACTGTTAGGAAAGCCAGTGTCACACACACACACACACACACACACACACACACACACACACACACACACACACACATGTGCGCACATTTGCTTCCAGTTTTACGACGGAGAACATGCAGACACGGATCGGGCCCTCGACACCTTCCATCCTCTGTGTCGCGTCAGTGCAAACCGTGTGCATGACAGCGCGTTTGAGTTGTGTAAACTGTTTATTGCGTGGAGATGAAAGGCCTCATGAGGCTTGTCCGGGGGCCTCGCACAGCCCGCAGACACATAACAGAGTCCCCACCGGCTCCTTTCTCCTCGCCGATAATTACAGAAGCTCGCCGTGGATGCCTGATTTGCATACTGCGTCGTATTCGGATGTGCCGCGCCTTTTATCTTTTGGGCTCATGTTCTTTCTCTTGTCTGTCTACATTGCCTGTTTTTCTGTGTTTTATTTTTTTTCTTTCTTTTTTTTTTGGCAAATGCACACCGGTTGTTTGATCTAGATGTGAGTGGCAGCCCGATTCTCTGATGAGCTTTGTGCCGGCACATTCAGCAGCAGCATTGTGACCGGTGTGTGTGTGTGTGTGTGTGTGTGTGTGTGTGTGTGTGTGTCCTGGTGTGAGATAAAAAGGACAGATTTGTCTTATTTGAATTGAATTTAGCCATTGGCATATTTGCTCTCCAGTGTTGTCACTGTAGTCATATAAACGCCTTGCTATTTTACATGCACATGCAGAACGAGTTCAAAGTGCTGAAAGTCAAGCTGAAAACGAGGGAATTTTCTTTTTTTTTTCATCCCCTGAAAAAGTGTAGATGCAAGCTTCGACCGTGCATTAACGTCTCCTCTCTTTTGGTCTCTGTGTGTCTGTCTCCAGCCCGAGGAGTTGACCAATGCGTTGGAGATCAGTAACATTGTGTTCACCAGCCTGTTCGCTCTGGAGATGCTGCTGAAGATCCTGGTCTACGGGCCCTTCGGCTACATCAAGAACCCCTACAATATCTTCGATGGCTGCATCGTGGTCATCAGGTGAGCGGCAGAGAAGGATTTCCTGACCACGGGGGTTTTCACAAAGGCCCCGAAATGAAACTCAATCTTTTTCTCGCAGCTCTCTCTCTCTATCTATTTTGGAAATAAACGGGAACGCATAAGCTAAGGCCCCCCCACATAGCCATTGTTATAAAAGAAAAACATAATGTCAGCTTTGCTCTCCATCCATTTACCCAAACCTACTTGTTACAAATAGTGGAAATGGATACATTATAAGCAGTGGTTCTTTATGACACCTGTACAGGGTGGGGACCTGAGATTATTGGTCAGGACTTTTGGCTGTTTGAAGACTATCGACCTAATATGAAGACAATCTCGAAAACCCATCGGCAATCGGTCCAACGGGTCCGACGGGTCCGGTGTAGCCAGCGGATATCCGGGCCAAGACTTCCTTCTCTGTGAGCTTCTCATTGTTTACGCCCCGATTAGCAACGTGAGAGGAAAGACTGGAGTTGGAGTTTAGATAACAGCTAAATCATTGTCAGACGATAGCCGGTGGGTTTCGAGATTGCATTTCGGCCAATGAGTTCTGCTGTTCTTTGCTCTCCGCTCTAACTGTTTACCTGCATTCAACCAAAAGCCTGCAGGAACGTGATCAGAATCTGATTATAGAGATGAACATGAAGATATACAGTATGTGTGTGTGTGTGTGTGTGTGTGTGTGTGTCTCTCTTCTCTTTGGACAGCGTGTGGGAGATCGTGGGTCAGCAGGATGGCGGTCTGTCGGTGCTGAGGACCTTCCGGCTGATGCGGGTGCTGAAGCTGGTCCGGTTCATGCCGGCCCTGCAGAGGCAGCTGGTGGTGCTTATGAAGACCATGGACAATGTGGCCACCTTCTGCATGCTGCTCATGCTCTTCATCTTCATCTTCAGGTAGGCGGAGGAGGAGGAGGAGTGAGCGACCTTGCGTCCCGTCTGACACGGCAAAATGTATCGATTTCAGAATCGTGTAAAAAAAAAAAAATGGAAAGAGGTAAGTTGAAGGGGCCGTGAAACGAATTTGGAGTTAAAAGCACAGTGATGTGGAGTGAAAGTAAATTGGTAGATGAGTACATCGTGATGTCAATATGGGAAG
This sequence comes from Pholis gunnellus, assembly GCF_910591455.1. Classification (NCBI taxonomy): domain Eukaryota; kingdom Metazoa; phylum Chordata; class Actinopteri; order Perciformes; family Pholidae; genus Pholis; species Pholis gunnellus. The sequence continues at coordinate 5,881,309 of NC_136548.1, forward strand.
CAAGCAGCAGAGAGAAGCCGTGATCCGTACAGGCATGTGAAGGGCAGATCAGTCGATGGGGGGATGAGACTTAAGTGATTCCCTGTTTTCGTCAGCAACCCTTCTATTTGCCTAGTTAGGCCTGTGGCTGAGCTCAACAGAATCCAATGTGTGGAGGCTCTCTGCACACACACACACACAACTTAACTACGCTACGCTTCAAATCTAAAGTATTTCTCGATAAGATTTACTATGCATGACTAAACAGCGACGAAAAAGAACATTTTTAGGTATTTCTTATCAAATGTTTAACACTCAAAACCAGATATAATTAAATTCCTCAGGACGGTGTCGGTGTGGTTTGATCAGATTTGTCTTAAGAGAGATGTTTTGTGTTTCCTGCTCAGGGACTACATGTATAAATGAACTCCTAGCTAACTCTGGTACAGCTAAGAGGGTGTGCAATAAACAATTAAAATAACAAATACACATGAATATTTGAAAACAATGTATGCTCGCTGATTTTGATCTATGATTGAGGGATTGGCTCTCAACATGACAATGGCTGAGCCGGCGGCTAGCAGCCAATGTTGCTAACAGCGGGAGCAGGGCCAACAATTTAATTGGTAAACTTGGGCAAAGTGTCTCCACTCACAAGCAAGAAACTTTAGCTTTAGACTTCAGCTCCATCTTAGTCATGTGTGTGTGTTTGGTGTCTGAGCGTGAGCGGCTTCATTTCAGCAGCTTGTTTGTATACCCGACTGCACATATATGAGGCCACACATGCACTTCAGTAGACGCACACGCAGAGCTCCAAGAGCCTTGTATATGCATATATAAACAGCCTTTGATTTGAGTGAAGAGTTGCCAAGTTGACGCCGCAGAGGCTTGCTCATTGATCCCTCAGCTCCAGTTTAGCTTCAGCGTCTGTGTTTCTGAATAAAAGACTGCTGGTTCCATAATAGAAACACACCACGGATTAGCCCTCTTGCTGCATGTGGCGCTGAACTCTCTTTCTTTCTTGCGGTGTTGTCACCGCTCTGCGCAGCACAGATTAAACAAATGAGCTGCGACGAGTTACGTCGGACGGAGCGCCAGGCTAGCTGTTCCCACCGCTGCTTCCAGCCGTCGTGCTAGGACGTGCTCGTCAGCTCCCAGCTCGATCTCCGTAAAGAAAGGAGATATTGTTAAACCGCTTCGTTCATTTCTAAAGTAGCGTAAACACCTTTTGGTTGGGGGGAAATATTGCCTTTGTTTCTAATAAGTATGACTATGAGGTGTCACTGACATGGTTTGTGACGCTCTCCATGGTGCTGAACCTGAAAAAACAAAGCAGTTCGTCTCCCTTTCTTGGCAACATTGCTGTCACAATGCATTATGGGCCGACTGTTTATGAACCAATAACTGTTTATTACCTGACTGACATTAAATGGACGTTTGTGTTGCCTGTGCTACTTTTTGGGGTAATAAAACTAATGAATACTTCTATTCACGCTTCTTTGTGACAATCCCCTGAGCAGTAATTGCCATTCACGTTCAGTGTGTTCTGCCTGAGCTGCCATGCAAGCAGCAGGTATTATCAGTATGATGGAGCCAAAACAAGTCCTCTCAGCGTGTTTATTTCTGTTTATTTGTACTGCATCTAACCGGTTGGCCGTAAACATTTACCCCTCTGTTTCCTGTTTGTTTTCTCCTGGCTCTCCCTCCTCCTGTGTCAGTATCCTGGGGATGCATCTGTTTGGTTGCAAGTTTGGATCCGAGGGGCATAGTGGAGACACCCTGCCGGACAGGAAGAACTTTGACTCCCTCCTCTGGGCCATAGTGACCGTCTTCCAGGTGAGCATATATACCCTTTTCTACCCATCCTCTACTCCGTGAAACGCTTCACGCTCGACTTCCCAACTCTGTTAATACGAGGCGACAATTTAGCAGCAGCATGACCTGAAGCCATGCGACTTCATCCACCATCTTGAATCTCTGACTTCCTGTGTGATCAAACTGTACCGGCTGAAGTGCCCTCAAGCAAACCAACATCTTCCCTGCTTCATTGGCGCCGACTGAACCTGTCCCCATTCGGAGGCTGACGAGACAATTTCCTCCTGAATAAATAAAACCTATCGAATCAAATAGTCCTCTTCACTCTCGCTCCGTGTCTGGCCTTTATCTAGCTCCCGCATTTTCTTCCACTCGATCTAATTCCCATTTACCAAGTATCTTATAGGTTAAGCAGGCCTGCCGCTTGCCTCATGTCACCTTGGATTAGTGATTAGGCCTTCTGTCAGGTCCGACCATTCATCCATTATCTGTCTATACTACTGTATGGTATTTATCACCCTAAATATAGCACCCTTATATCATTCAGTGAAACATCTGATCAGAGATGGTGCACAGTGTCGGCGTGTCCCGCTGCACAGAAGATTGTACTGTCATGCTCGTTCTCGCGATGGAGGGTTTAATGTAGCCGCACTGATCCAGTCGACATTGTCTTTAACATTTCCGCATTCTGTCCCTTCAAATGAAGAACTCGTGGTGCAGAGAAAGCATTTATGTTTTTGAATTAGAAATACAAGACTGATTACTGACCATAAATTCAACTTCATCACCACACAACAACTGAAATGTCACAGGATTGACCGCTCAGCAAACCGTTCCCCTGGACAGTTATTGTCCAGTCATCGCTAAAGTGCAGAGGCACTTCAGACCTCGTCAGTCTTGTGCTGTGTGTGTGTGTGTGTGTGTGTGTGTGTGTGTTGTGCAGTAACAGTAACTGCAATACTTCTGCATTAAAGATTTGAGCTTTGTCTAAAACCGAAAAACACAAGAGCAGAAGTGTAAGGAACACATGAAATAGTGTGCTCTAATGTGAGCTGTAAACGTTAGCATTTCCGGCTAACTAGCTTCCTTTTCTACCTCTTACCCAATGCTGCTGTCAAAGCCAACTAGCACTTTGATAACAAACTACATTAGTTTGTGTGACGATATGTTTCGATAAAGCCTGTTCCTAACTAACACATCCGCTGTGCGTTATATCACCCATTATGTCGTTAGCTTAGCTGGCTAGCTTCAGCTGATGAAATCTGCTAATGAGTGCCCAGAACTTGTAAAACTACGACCGTTAGAAAGTTAAACAGCATGAGTTTGATGAGCATAGAAACAGTATCTAAGGGAGGACGAGGCTCAGCGAGCGGCCAATTTATCAAACTAAGATATTATTAAACTACCACAACAATTGCTGAACCAAGCTGTGCTTTTTCCCCATAAACACTTTCTCTTCTCCTCTCCAGATCCTGACCCAGGAGGACTGGAACAAGGTGTTATACAACGGCATGGCCTCCACCACTCCCGTAGCCGCCCTCTACTTCATCGCGCTCATGACCTTCGGCAACTACGTCCTCTTCAACTTGCTGGTGGCCATCTTGGTCGAGGGTTTCCAGACCGAGGTACAATGTTGCTGGTTGAGCTATGTCGTCTTAAATCTGAAAGCCACCTGCCAAGAAATCGGCCAACGGGCTGAGATTATTTATCTCCATTTAATTAAAAGCAGGTCAACTGGTTGAATCTCGCACTGTGATCTGGCTTGCTTCCAGGTCTTTAACACAAATTATTTCTGAAGACGGTGAAAGTGTCTTGGAAAGTATTCTCATCATCATTCCGCCCTGTTTCAAAGAAAATATATATATTCTATATTTATTTTTAGAAAATTTGCATTTGAGGCTGAGACATGAGGCTAAACTACTCAATGAACTGCATATTCTTTCCGTGCAGGCACGCATAACACTAATGGATGGATGTCCGCGCCCACACATACATAACCAACTCATGCACTGTAGGCATTAACCTGTAGCCTTTCTTGGGCTCTCTGCGGCGGATTATGCGAGGACATGAGAACACACAAGTTGCAGCATTTCATCTCCCCTCCTCTTCATCTTCACCTCGCTGTCAGCCTCTTCTCCTCCCACTCTCTCCCTGCGATCTCGGCAGTCATCCTCATTATGGTTGCTGCTTATTTGCCAATACGGTGTATCATGCCATAAAGTGCATCATAAGAAAACGATGTCTGCTCGACTAGACGGCGCATCGGCCTGCATCACCTCGTTTCAGTCTCATGCTCGGGTGACTTCCTCTCTTTTCCCCCTCCTTAGGACAACTCTTCTCATGTCACACAGCAAAAGTGATATGTTCTCCACCACCTCACTGTGTTTTTGATTCTAACGTTTCCCTGAACATTTTTCGCAGCGAGCAAAGAAGCTGAAACTCATTGAGCGACCACTCCTTACTTTCCAGCTTTACTGAGACGAGATGGAGCGAGTAAATCACACGAGTATTCAGCTTATCTCTAGCTGTCTACTTGTCTCCCCCTCTCTTTCTCTTTCTTTAAGGGGGTGACAGCACCTGTGCTTTGATCTCTGGCGCTCTTTGGCTCTTGGGGCGAGAGGATAGAGAGCATAGACGGCGGGTGGCAGGGAAAGAGCTTGACAGCCTCATAAAATATGGATTAATTTGAATGGGCTTCTCTTCCTATTGTACTCATCTGCTGTACAAATATCAAGTGCATTGCTGTGGTGAATGGAGCCACATGGGAGGTGGGAGACAATAACCAAAGCTGCTTTAAGATGAAGGCTTTACATGGCGGCCAAGACTAGAGTTAATGCGTTTCTGGTCACTTTTTAATTAAAGTCCAACTGACACCAAAATTAGGTCTTTGCGTCTTTCAGCTCGTTGTTTTGGCTTTTCCGGCCTGCAGCTTCGCTCTTTTGCTCCGCCCTCATATATCTATCTCATTGTTTCATTTCCAGCTTCAGCAGACAGCTGCTTTTTTGTTTAGTTTAGTTTTTGAGCGAAGAAAGCTCTAACGATCCTCTCCCTGCTTACCTGCCTGTGAAATCTTCAAACCCATCCCCAGACAGACGCTCCTACATATAAGACCAAATGTAGAAACCCCCCCCCTAAGGTCTATTGTTCTTCCCCTCTGCTCTTCTGTATCATCCCAGAGCTGTCTGTTTAATTCTCCCTCTCCTTTTTCAACTTAGCGTCCTTTTTTCTTTTTTTTGCAAACACTACGTTTATTTTTAGGCAAACTTTCCCTGCATCAGTGTTGCTAGGGAACGGGCGGTTTGAATGATGTGAACCAAGCCAGGAGAGACGTACGGCTGTGTAGCCGAGACACACAGAAATGTATCACTTCCAATATGCCCATATTGCTTTGGACGTAAAGACAGAAGGGAAATCATGCGATGGAAGGAGTTTTTCCTTTTTTTTGTTCAATCCTCTTTTGCCTGCTTTTATTTTCTTGATTTAACTCCTTCCTCCATCCTCTTCATCTCCTCCATACTTCCTGTTATCTCTGTCTTCCTCTCACTGTGTCCCTCTGTTCAGGTTGTGAGTGTGTGTCAATGTGACAGAATCCAATATCCGCCGCAGAGAGCGCAGCGTTCCTTTACGGAGATCTATTAACAACAAAGAGACAAGAGCTGCTCTTCTTTTCTTTTCTTTTTTTATTGCACCCTGACAATAAACATACATTTCACACACACACACACACACACACACACATGTGAACATGCACGATTCACATGCACTTGTCGGGCGAGCTGCACAGGAATGCATCCGGGGGCCGAGCACACTGTGCCCTGAGCGGAGGTGAAAACGTGGCCGTGCTCTTCACCTCTGGACTCCGCTGTCTTGACTTTCCTCCTGCTTTCAACCTGTATATTCAAGTCGCTGAAATACGCTGAAATGACTGTGCACCCTCTGTGATTCAGGACTGGTTGCTCTTGATACGCTGACATGTTGCACGGTGATGTCGAAAAATGTCCTTTAACTCTCTCCTTCTGCTCTTGTCTACTGCTGTGGTTTTCCCGCCTCTCACCTCTGTGCCTCTTTTCCTCCGTGCGCCTCCCTCTCCTGTCCGGCTGCAATGATCACTCCCACTATAGGAAGTGTGCAAGCGGGAGGACTTGCATGTCCAGCTGAGCCTTGTTCAGCTGCCTGTAGACTCAGGGGTATGTAAAGCACTGCAGCTCTGCCTTCCCCGCCCTCCCCTCTGCCCTCCCTCTCCCCCCCGTTTCTTCTCGCCCTTCCCTATAGAGGCTTTTGCAGTCATGTGTCAGGTCTCTCAGCAGCCACAGCTGGAGGTTGCGTTCATGTCATAAATTGCTGAGTGTATAATAGTAGCAGAATAACTCAAAGTGTGACGAGGTCCTGTGTGGGCCTTGCTTTTGGCTGATTAATCAACCCGCCAGACCATTTATCAAACTCCAAACGCATGCTAGCCGCTAGCGTCTGAAAAAGGGGGCCACTCCGCCCAAATTGCAAAAAGAAAAGCTGCTGTATTTTCTAATTTGCCATTAGTGGTATTGCGCCATGCAAATAGTTTTATTCACAGAGGTTTTCAGCTTTTTTTTTTCCCACCGCTGAATGTTTTGCTGCCAAACCAATTCAATAGAGTACCGAATGATGGAAGTGAAAGGCCAGTTCATTCTTCAGCTCAGACGTAAGGTGGCTTGCAATTGGAGATCTTCCAAAAGATGAGCAACTGTGTTAGAAAATCTGGTTCTTTGATAAAAAAAAAAAAAAAGAAGAAGACAAAGGTACAAGCCTTTGTTTGTACGTTGAAATGAGCATTATGGTGAATATCCAATCACAAAGCTTAAAACAAAGCAATCAGAAGCTAAATGTTACTCCTTGTAGAAACCTGACAATATATTAAACATTTTAAATCAATCAGCTTTCTTTAGTCTGGGTCAGTGTTGGGCAGGAAGGAGTCCCCAGCAACGAGTAGTGTAACAGATCACAACTTCCAAAACAGTTGTTGGCTAGCGAAAGTATTATGAAAATACTGGATACAGGTAACTTACTTTTGATGCCATGTAATAATTCAAGAAATGTTATGACATGGCATCCTGTCTTTTAAATAACTTTCGCTTCCTGAGTAACTTGCCCAACACATGGTCTGGGTTAACTCCGAACGCTCTGTTCCCAGTTACGACAACCACTGGCTTCGTCTCCCGCCGGGGCTTATGGGTAGAGAAACATTTAGTCTCTCCGAACTGGTGGCAAAAAAAACATCATGATTTTGCAGAAACCAAGTTGACACAACCAAGCCATCAACATAATGGCAAAAAGTGTTTTGTTTCTGTAGTGTGGTGATGGTACAAGCCTCGACGATTGAAATCTTAAAACCTCTAGTGAACCGGCATGGCTCAACACCAATTGGGCTAAATGGCAATGCACGTAGCGTATTTTTGAAGGTTGAGTGACCATAATAGAGCTGTAGAATCACCGATGTTGGCAAAAAGCAGAGGACCTCCAGCATGGCTGCCCAGAGAACGTGTCGCATCATCTAAAAGTCCTCTAACCCGCCTCCTGCATGATGCCCTTGCTGCTGAAACCAACCGCGGCAGCGAGTGACTGTTCAGAAGAGAAAGTGCTTCAAGACTTGCGTCACTTTGCCCTGTGTGTCTTCCTCTTCATGTTCTTTTTTTTTTTAAAAGCAGACTCCGCGTCAAAGCTCAGATTGAACGCTCACCTCCCACCAGCCCTCCACTCCTCTCTTTTTTTTCCGAAATTCTAGCCTCGGGGGGTAAGAACGCTATAAAAAATCTCTCTCTCGCTCAGTCTTTGTTTTATCTGGCTGGAGGATAGAGATGAAGCGAATGAGAGAGAAAGTGGGGGAGTGCCGGGTAAATCCAACCGGACTAGAGGATGAAAGCTAATAACGAGAGGGGGGGGGGGGGGGATCAACTCTGTTTGCATTACTCAGGCTCTTAAGGCAAGGCCAGAACACTCTGGGAAACGGGGCCTTTGAAAAACAGATGGTTGTAAATCGCGTCCTTGTGCCCTCTAATTTTACACTGTCGATCGCTATCCGGAGTTGATCTCCGAGCTTTCAAACGGGAAAATGTTCCAAATTGTTAAAAACGCAGCAGCCCACTGGAGACCGTGCTTTTAATGAGGATTTGAGTGGAGTCTGCTGGCTGGTTATACCTGTTGTTATAGTTTGATTGACCTATATTGCCTTTTACAACTTTGCATTCATTGTATGTACTAGCCGCCTGCAGATGTCCAGGACTGCCAATATTATAATGAAGTCATTCAATCAAATAAAAAAAGGAACTTAAATTTAATTTCCATTTTGAAGTTTATGGTGCGCATTATCTTCCAATTTGGGAATGAATTTCATCATCATTTTCATGTTCATTTTGGCAATAACTGCTTTGTTTTTAAGTTGCGGCGTGGAGGAAGAATCCTACTTTTTGGTGAATCACTTTGTTTTCATCCAGTTTCTCTTGGAGTCCTCAAATTGACTTGTGGTCAAATTTCCGTCCAACTATTAGATAGAAATGAGGCAAACATATTCATGTCACCCTCAGGAAGAATTGTAATAACTCTAAATGATGAGGCCATCTGCCTCTGCTATTCTTCTGGTTTTATTACTAATTAACCCCAAAAAAACCCCACAATGTCACGAATGGCGAATACGGTAAACGGCAAACATCTGACGGTTCCATCTTGAGCATGGTAGCATGCTGATGTTAGCATTAGCTCAAAGCTTGGCTACGTACAGCCTCGTAGACCTGCTAGTGTGGCTGCAGACTCTTGATCCATTTAAATGTCATCAAAAAATAAGACAAAATGAAGACATTCTTAAAAAGTCTAGTTTGTGGGGTTTATTATATTTAGAAAAATTAATGATCGTGGCAGTTAAGTTTTGCAGTACAGGCGAGATTTCATTTTTTATTTCCATTGAAAAAATGGAAATAAGAGATGTTTTAATATGAACATACAGTGAGAAAAAAAATCTAATACATTGATGGTGTTAGTTTAGAGGTTTGCTACAACAGCACAGGTATCCGATCCAATACTGGGCTGATGCGTCTCAAATGCAGCTGTGGTAGGATGCAATTTTGATGGACACACACACACACACACACACACACACACACACACACACACAAACACACACAATTACCCCTCTTCCTCCTATCAACATCCACCCGCCATCGCCCATTCACAGCCTTTTTAAAGCGATGTAATTGAGATGCCCCAGTGTCTATTATTTGTCTTGCTATCAGCAGCAGGCCCGGTCTGGCCTATCTCCTGCTGCCGCCACCGTTCCCAAATTGGGGTGGCGGAGTGTAAACAAGCTATCCAAACTACCGGGCTATTTTCGGGGACAAGGATTTCCCTCGAGTCCAAGTCCCCCTCGGCCACCCCTGCTCCAAAGCAATCATCTCCACCTTCTTTGCTTCTCCTGGCCTGGTGTCTTTCAAATGAACACCAACACACTGAAAATGGACAATGAGAAATATTATCTGACTAACATCTCCAGCCGTCCAGTATTAAAACCCCAAAAATGCAAAGGCTTCTCTGAGGATTGCTTCTTCGAACAGTTTTATTTAATTCCTGAGATGCCTTCATCTGGAAAATAAGAGAAAACTTGTTGTATGTTTTTTTTTTCACTCTATAAAAGGATTTGTTTTCTGACAGCTGGGATAAGGATTCATGTCTGCCTTTGAAGAAGTTGGTACATCATGTACCAGAGAGGGGAAGGGGAAAAAAGGAGACAAAAGAAAAACACTTGAGAAGATGATGCAGACCGACAAGATAGAGAAGACAGAGAATGTTAAGGAGAAAACAGTCTGAGCTGGATTAATCTCCCCCTCACAGTCTGATGTAGTTTCACCCACTTTATCCAGTTGACTGAGGGTTTCCTAAATAACACAGTGCACTCTTGATAAGCAACGGATTAGTGCGGAGCAGATCTTAGGTCAGCTCGATCTTTTGACACGATTGGTCAGAAATGTGCAGTTTGAGCTGCTCTTTCTGGGTCTTCCTGCTGGTCCATCTAGATCAATAGTTAATACACTGTTACTGTTTTTTTTATCATGCAGCCTTTCAGAGTCGCACTTTATATTTCCCGAAAGCAATCATTAAGCAAGTGTAGCCAAGCTATCGAGCCAAGAGGAGCAACAGCCTCAGTTTGTCTTCTGTCGTGTTTGTCCTGCAGGTATAAGGGAATCATCTGCTCGCATTATCTTCTGTTCAATAAGTAAAGCTAGCGTCACGTAACACACAGATTAAAGCAGAATCATTGTCAATGAGTGCTGCAAAAAATGGGCTTTGGAAAAAAAAAAGGATGAGATATTATAAGAATCTAAATAAGACTTTTTTACTTTCTTACCAATGTATTTGTTCACCTTTTGTTGCAACTCTCTTATGAAGCAGCAAACCTTTACATTGCCTTTTGTTTTGACTCACCCTTATATATATATATATATAAAACAGGCCTTAGCATAGAGTACGACAGCACCCAGTCCACAGAGGACACATGGATGATGATGATGATGGTTGTTGTTCTCAGTGGGTAAACTGGCAATCCTGGAAATCATTTCAAAACCTGGGTCTCGCCTCCTGAAAGCCAGCTGTTTTGTGTGTGCGTGTGCCTCAGAAAGAGGAGATGAGGGTCAGGTTGTCCCACCGCTCGTCACCTGAGCCTGTCAGGTCTGGTCCTTGTGCTTATACTACAAGATCCTCTCTAATCCCCCGGGCCTAGCGTTGCTTTTCCCGTGAGTACACAAACACACTTTGTCACCTACTGCAGATGCAAGCTAGCTCCCAAGCTGGCCCGCTGCTCAGCAGGAACCAAAACCAAGAACAACTGCTCTCCTCTCTTTCCCCTTTTACCTGAAGAAGAGAGAGAGAGAGAGAGAGAGAGAGAGAGAGGGGGAGGAGATAAGGTTAAGCACCCACAATGCTTAGCAACGATGCTCCACTGGGTTTGTCCTATCACAGCTGTCTGATTGTTTGAGTTTAGGTTGATGAGTCCTGTGGGAGAGGGAGTCTCGCTGCGGTTGAAACAGGTTTTTTTTATGTTTGGTGATAAATTGTTGTGATTTTGGGCCGTATGTCCCTGTGAGAAGTTGCCTGCTGTATAATCGTAATGGCCAAACATTTTAAAATATAGCTTAGGCCAAGTTAGCAGTCATTGTGTCCATACTGCTCCCGATCAGAATCAACTCAAAGTATTTTTAAGACAAATTTTGAATCTGGTTTCCGATTGCTCTCAATGCACGTATCCATTGCAAAACAAATCTGCAGTAAGATATACATAGCAAACACCTAAGAACAGGGAGAAGAAAATAAACAAAACTAACCTTATACAGCTATTACGTCCAGCCAAGTATATGACTCGTCACTCCCTTTGTGTGCAGGAAGCGGGAGGGCAATCGAAAATGTTGTTTGAAAGGCTAAACGCCAATAAATGTGGATTTAAGCTAAATACATTGTTCGGTAAAAAACATGTTGGGAATTCTGGAAATGAAGAATTTCAAGTAAAAAAAGATTGATTTAGAACTCGAATGTTCATGTTATAAATGAAGCTTGGAACTTTCAACTGTTCAGTACAGCCCTGCTGCATAAGTAGTCATTACTATAATAAAAACGTCTCTGTGATTCACATCATGATATATCTGGAAGTGCTAAGTCAAAGGCAACTGGCTTTGGATTCATCCAAAAGGCTCCTTAAGTTGAATTCCTTCCTTCTTTAGTTAATTCAGAACATCCTGTTATAATAAAAACAACAATTGTAAAACCACTTTCACGCAAATTTTCAGAAAATTTACCGAAACTTTTTTTGTCTTCTATTCTACTGGAGAAATCAGTCTGGGGCACACAAACAGTGGCTTTAACTAGAAGGAAAAAGTTCAAAGATAGCTATAGATGGCTGCAAATTGTAAACAAATGCAACATGCCGTATATCCACACCCACTGTGTCTTTCTCTTACACTCATTGCGAGTATAAAGAAAGTAATTTGTTAGTTTAAAAGGTGCACGGTGATGAGGTCCCGAGGCCTTTTTCTGCACACAGTTTATTCACTCTGCTACCACAGAGGTCTGACTCACGGGGTCGGCATTCTATTAATCCAGTATCCACCTGGCACCCCTCGCAACACATTAATGCAGTCTGCAGGCTCTGGCATAGCGCAGCAAATACAAGCAAGAACGAGGTTTTTTGCCAGTGGAAGTCAGCGGGAAGCAAAGGGTAGAGGAGAATAATTAAGAGCCTGAACGAGATGAACCAAATGTTAATGCGAGACAGTGAGAAAGACTCATTTGACGTCGTCGCCTGGAACGACGACAGAGAACAAAAACAAATGAATAAACGGTTCTGATTTACAGACTGCCTCGCGGCACAATGAAGTAACATCGGTGTGTGTGTGTTGTGTGTAAGTGTGTAAGTGTGAGGATCGCAGACCTAGCAACCACACTGAAGCTCTTTCGTAGCCGTTTACGGGTCACGGCAAGTAAAACGAATGGCCACACGGCCGATGTGTTGCTCTCTGAAAAGTGCCCTGTTGCATTTTACCGGTTGATCTTCAGTGTGGTTTCTCCATGAACCTTCTCACTGTCCTTTGCATGGCAACACTTGACGTAGTAGTTTTTTTACCGTCTCTCTGTACCCTTTGACTATTGAACACTGTGATCGAGGAGACCACACCCTCACCCGCCTGGCCTACAAAGAGGGAGGTTGCCTCTAGGGACTGATCCAGGGCCAGGTTCAAGCCAGGGACCGATGCAGCACCGAGACTTAAGATAAAGCCGAGCAGGGATCTGTGTTTAGAGGCAACTTCAACCCACGTGCTTTCTGTGAACTCCCCCTATAAGAAACAGATATTTTCGCAGGTGCTCTCTTCTGACTTTTTGTGTGTGCTTTTTTGTGTGTGTCAAGGGCGATGCCTCTAAATCGGGCTCGGAGATCGATTCCTGTGCACGAAGCATGGAGGACGTCAACGGCAGCAAAAAGGATTTATCGGCCTCTGCAGGTGAAATATACGTGTGTGTGTGTGTGCGTGTGTACAGGCAGCGCATTTCGGGTGCTGCTCGAGTCAATGATGCTACAAGAGGAATTCAAAAGAACAGAACTCAACCCTCAGGGATTTCTTCAAAAGCCTCTATTGACATAGCTCGTACCATCTGTGTTCGCACAGCAAACTGCTGGCACATTCCCTCCCTGAGCGCTGTTGATTAGACACTGTGTTGTCTTTCTTACAAAATGTATGTCATAGCTTGTGATACAGCAGCAAGTTAGGCCGGAGGAATCTGAAGTATACCCTGTGCAAACATCCCCCACCTGTTCTACGTCTGTCTCAGCCTTTGTCCCCCCCCCCACCCTCCCGTTGCTTTTCCATCCACACTCAGTCGGCTCGTGCCTGCGCCGCATCGAACCAGAACAGCAGCCTCATCCATAATTCCTCATACGCCAGTTACCCGCTCCCTCTAATTACTGTTCGCGCAGCACTGAAAAGCCCAATGGAAACACTGCCGCGTGGAGTGCAAACTCCTAGACGTACGGTATCATCTCCCCCCTTCGGCCCCTTCAGATGCTCTGCGTGAAACCGCTTACGTAGCTGGAAGAGCCTAATATACATCTCCTAGGCCTCGGGTAAAGGTTGGAACAACCGAGGAATTAGCGTGATTAAAGTTGCATTGCCCCGCCGCATGTCACGCATTTGTGTTGCTGCCAACTATCATATTCTCTCGCATGCATCCCGCAAGACTAATGCCCCGCTAAAATATTCATGTTGCTCAATGAAGAGTACGAGACATCCATTTTTAAGTACGGTGTGCTGCTTTACTGAGGGCGGGCCCCCGTGGCGCTCCTCCCTGTGCGCCACCTCTTCCTGCCGGTTTTTTCCTCAAGTTAGCACTTTCATTCTCCTCCATAATGCTTTTTTTATGAACTTTTTCTTTGTTCCTTCCCAAATATCTCCCACCTCTGTTGCTTTGTTCTCATCGTCGCCATCTTAAATGCACTAGACTCATTCCTTTTCTTCTCCATTCTTTACGTGGTCCTCAACACATTCTCACGTCCAACTATGATGCTCTAGGTGAGCTCTATGCTTGGACGTGTCAGTGGGCAGCGTGTCTTTTCAAAATAAAAGGTTTATGTCGTAACTGTAGGTTTAGGAAACCAAACTACTTGGTTTTAGGCTCAGGAAAAGATTGTGGTTTGGGTATGTCAAGTAAGTTTTACGTAAAATAGGTACGCTTGTTACGTGACACATGTTAAGTATGTAAGTTACGTAACAATAATAAAGTCAAATTGGTTGTCTCCTGGTTGAAAGTCCTGTTTTTGTTTGACGTTTCCATCCACTCCTCACTAAAAGGACTATCTTGCTCTTTATACAATGTCTGTCGAATACAGATGTAGATGGGTTTACATTGGATTAGTTGAAAGCACTGAGCGTCTCATACAGACGCTAAAGAGTGCCTCTGTGCGCCGGTATCGTATTTGACGAGTTGGGAGTGAGAATGGGTTGCTTTAATCCTCTCTAACCCTCATCCTCATTGCTCTAACCCCCTCCTAAACCACTAAATTCAACTTTCTTCATCCCTATTCCTTTACTAGTAGTGCCTGTAAATGGTCATGTGGACCTGAAGACCAGTCTGACTCCACCTCTGATTACCCACACGGCTGCCACGCCCATGCCCGTACCCAAGTTGCCCGTTGGGGGGGACCCCATCCTGGACTACGAGTCCCGTCGAGGCAGCAACGTCTCCATGGACCCAGCCTGCTATGACAAATCCCCGGTTTGTATCTTCATTGTTATTCTCACATACAATGAAAGCATTCTTTGGATTTCAAGTGTAATCAACCTTTTCCAGGATGAACATTAACATATCCGTCAATACACATGTAAGGTGCCAGGAATTACCCCCAGCCCCCACCGCTACCTGGCTTTCCTCCGAGCGTCTCTCTTCCATTGTATGTCTCCTGCTGAAGTCATAATGATTGATGATGATTAATGTGACGTGCCGGTCCGACACTCTACTAACTGCTGCCACTGCCACTCTTTATTTGACAAACTGATGATCGGGATAAAGACCTGAGAAAAATAAGCCCAGATCTCTACGTCCGCTCCCGTCTGCCTGTCAGCATGAATCTCTATTCAATTCAGCTCACGTCAAGCCGAGTCAACCCAATTCTGCTTGGTTTATTTGCCTGAAAGAGCAACACCACCAGAGTTCTAAGACATGATGGACACATTTACACACTGCCCCTCTTGTAATTCTTTTTTCTCTGTCCTGCTAATTATCACTCTGTCCCTCTCTTGCCCTCCTGGTCATTCTTTCCCGCTCCAGACCAGCGCCCAGAGCTCCTCCCCCAACGCCCCGTGGAGCTCTGGCAGCGGCTGGACCAGCCGCCGGTCCAGCTGGAACAGCCTGGGTCGCGCCCCGTCACTCAAGCGCCAGAAGCGGCAGTCCGGGGAGCGACGGTCTCTCCTCTCCGGTGAGGGCGGCTCCAGCTCGGACGAAGGCGGGGGAGAAGGAGGCGGCGGGTTGATGGAGGAAGATGACGCCTCGCTGGTCAGGACGGACTCCATGACCCAGTCTCAGAGACGGCCCCGACACCGGAGGATGGAGTCGGTGGAGACCCGGAGCTCCATGGATTTGCCCCCTGATGCTCTGCTTCAGGTACATGCTGCTTCTACCTCTGATTAATCTCTAGAGTTCTGGGTAAGACATTTGACCTAGAGCCTTAAACTGTAAGTCCATCTCATTGGCATTCGTCTATGATGATGTGTTATTCAGACCAACACCACACAGTATAAGATAATGAGACTACAGCATCCAACTGCATTCTGTCCCTGTGTAGGTGCCCTACCTGTACCGTTCAGCCAGTATGCACAGCTCCAGACCCCCGTCACTGGGCCACTTGCTGCCCCCAGAGCACAGTGGCTGCAATGGGAAGGGCTCTCCCTCAGCCCTGGGCCCCACTCACGTCTCTCTGGAGGACAACACGGAAGAGGAAAATGCAGAGGAGGAGGCCAACCTGGTCAGTCCGCGCATGTGTGCATGTTTGCTTGTTCTGGTACGGGACAGGTTGGGGTTAGAAACGTAGAGGAACCCCACAGAAAGAAAAAAAACAATAATGGACCCGCCCTTTAAATATATTAAAAGATCATCTGCAAATATATTAAGTTTACTGTACATTGATGTTGTAGCTGGCCCTTTTTTGACAAACCTTGTTTCATTCATACGTATGAAACAAACCGTTTTGTAAGAGCAAGCAAATTCGAAAGCTTCTATCCGTGGAGAGAAATAGTTGCTCCCAAAACACAAACAGGAAACTGTGAGCATATGAATAATGAATGTGCTGTGCGCTTCCTGCCTCCCTCCAGGGTCCTTTTGCCAGAGTGTTCCACTGGCTGGAGAAGAAACAGCCAGAGTGGTGTCGACAGAGGGACACCTGGTCACTGTACCTCTTCCCTCCAGAGTCGAGGTAGTATTCACACCTTTCGCTCATCTCCATAACTCTGCCTCTCTGCACTTTTCACAGTTTATTTTTCTTTGATATGGGCAATTTGTGGGTACACAGCATTCCAAAACGAAAACACTTGTGTGAACTGTATCCTCCTGTAGCAGTTGGGATCAATTCGGCTGTGTTTTTTTTAAAATGAAATGAAAACGAGTCCACAGCACTTTTTAAATGATTGACTTTTGTTACCAGAGTACAGGAAAAGACTGAGCCAACGTCCTGACAAGAAGAGGATTTTTCACGTTGACTGACATCCCATAATGCTGACTGTAATGACAGTGTTTTTTTTTTTTTGCTGCAATGTGTGCACAGCATTTTTTTTTTCTTCCCTTCCCCAACCAGCTGCTTTCCCCTCCCACAATCTTCCTTCAGAAGTCTCTTTTCTCTGCACATTTCTGCCATGTCAGGGGTGAGTAAGGAGCAGAGGGAGGAAGGGAGCTTCTCCCACTGAGTGCTGCATGTTATCTCAGCCACGTGCTGAATCCATCGCTTCCCACCCTCCTTCGCCCTCTCGTCCTTCTCTCCTCCTCCCCTTCTGGGGCTTTGATCCGTGTGTCTCTGCTGTCTTATTTGGAGGATGTGGCTGTGAAGGCAACACGATGCAACACGCTGGCCCCAGCCTGCCGCCACAGCGCCGCAACATGCTAATTAAACATCAAACAACAAGTCCCGTCCCCCCCCCCGCCCAAACGCACACACAAACTAAATTTAATGAATAGGAACTTAATGTTATCCACCAATATCATATCATGTCCATTCCAAATTATTCAGATTCAAGTATTAAAGCTACATTTAATTGAATAATTTAATTGATTAAATAAGAGAACGGTGTATGTGCCCTCAGTGTTTGTTTGGACTTTGCCAAAATTGTAATTACCAAAAATAATATTTATTTCTCTACAGTGTATGTGGCTCTACATAGTGTAGTGTGTTTTGACTATTACTGACAATGTAGTGACTGTAAATTGATTATTGCATGACAGTGTTTAGCCTCATTTCCACTGCATTGTACCGGCATGACTCGACTCCACTCCACTCGACTCACTTGGAAGTTGTGGGTAGTACCTGGCACCATGCAGTGGGAATAAGGTATTTGTCGACGTGGGCACCAAAATTTGTCTGAAATACCACTTCTTTACTCTTCCAACAGCAACATGCTAACAGATAATGCTAGCTTGACACAACAAGGCAGGAAGCTACCAATGACTCGGCAGATGTTAGAATTGCATGACTGAAAAGTAACATCGAGTGAGAATCAGTGCCAAAGTCTGCAGACCAGGCTAACTGGCTACTGCTTTCCGAGTGGAAGCTAGTTAGCCTAGCTTACGAGGTTGTAAACTTTCTAAGCAGAAACGTTAGGATGGGTCTTTCCAAATGTTGAATGTTCTAAAGTGGCAGATGGATTAAAATGCTAACTGTCGATAGCTAAGGATATGTGCACTCAGTATGCGCAGGTAAACAGGGTATACCCACCCCTTCAGGCGATTTACAGTTTACCCAACTATCAGCCAAATAGCCACTTCCTCCTCTGTAAACTACCCGCTTTGTGCATTTGTTAAAAAAAAGGATATAAAAATGATCAAAATCACTGTTCAAAGGATATACACTGTATGAGGTGCTCTTGTCTGTAGCATACTATGGGCGTTGACAATGTGTATACAACATCAATATCAGTATGAAAAGGTTTTCCTTTGATTTGGAATAAAGAAACAGCCTCCAGGTTGAACTTGAGCTGTTTCAGAAGTTCTGGATGGTTCCCTTCTCTGTCGGCCGTATTACATGATTTGGAAAAGGTTAATGGGAAAAGCTCCCTGCAGGCTGCTACTGTCAGAGTATTAATAAACCCGAAGGGTCTTGGCTCAAACCGGGCTTCTCGCTGGCTTTCAATCGCAGCGGGCTGCACGGTTTGGCTGTCGCTGAGAGTGACACCGAGGACACAGGCTCTGCGTGGCACCCATTCTGGCCTTGAACCACCGCGGACGCCCACCTGTGCTCACAATTACATCAAGAGACAGCAGCTGGGGGGGGGGGCCGGAGTCCAGCGGCTTTGACATGGACCCGAGTTCACCTCAACCTGCCTATGTGCTCTCTGTTGTTTCTGCTGCTACTGATGATTACCGCGGGGGACGTTTTCAGTGAGCGGGAGGAGTGGGCCAGGCTATGAAGGTGCACTGTGATGCAGTCACTGGGATTAGATGTGTTCGCTGCAAGACTGGGGATGTGTAAGAACAGTGGAATATCAACACGGGGACCGGGGACTCACTGAGGGTTGTGTGGAAGTACATTATACCCTGTGGGGGGAGTGGGTCATCTGAGCAGCACAGTATAAGATACAGATTAGAAGAGAACAAATACACAGCAGGGAGGATGTATTTGGAGTTACAGTAAATTCTAGCAAAACTAATGATCTGTGGCATTTTCTAAATGTCGAAACTTTTCTGTGTTGCTACTTCCCACTCCCGAATGATAGGACACGACAGTGGTTCAGCCGATAGCTGAAGAACACATTAAATGTTCTCGCCATCTGTCAGCTCTTGGGAGGAAAGCAATCACCCAGCACACAGGAAGTGATGCGGTTTATGTCTCTGGTTTCTTTGGAATGCACAGAAGAAGAACTGGGTAATTAGCATGAGCGGCTCTTATCTTTTCTTGCCATTCCCCACAAAGGGGTCAGGCCAGTCTGCCAGGGCGCCCACAGAAACCCGAACCTCTACAAAAGAACTTGTCACACTACCCCATACACTGCTGAAGTGACCGGGAAGTGCAAAAACACCACAGAGACGCGAAAAAGAAGTTTTAAAAAATGTAGAGGAGGAATATTAAGAGTTGGTTTACCATGTTAAAATCAGCAAACATATTGAAAGGAAAGTGTCAAGATGTACAGAATTATATGAGAGTAGTATTTGGACACGTTATAGTGACATTTCAAAATTAAAAACGAACAGAAATCAATATTTAAAGTTACTACATGGAACAATTATCAGGTTATGAAACAGTCTCAATGCAATGCTGATGCCTCTATATGAGCCACATGAGTAAACAAGACTGCAGCATGAAGATTGGCCATTTCTGTGTAGTTATTCCTAATGCTCGTCATCGGTGCCACTGTGTTAGATCGGAGAGAGGTTTTCTAAAGACCCCCAAATTCAACACAATATGAAAGTTCCTCGTAGTAACTTGAAGTCAATTAAGTCAACTGTCATTTAGAAGCAGTTGAGCCATTGATGCCAGAAAACTAATAACGGTCAGTAAATACCATCAAAGCAAAAGCCAACACAACATCTTTTCATATAAACACCCAAGCGTCAAGATGGAAGTGATTTTGTTTATTGTTTTACATCCTAAGTCGAACAGAAATGGGTATTTTTGCTCTTTGCTCGAGCGTGTGGTGACAGTTTTTTATTTTTCCTTTTTTCCGGGTGTTTTTGGTGTGTGTGTGTGTTCGTAAGTCTTGGGGGCCTTTTTTGAGCTTCAAAGTTCCCAGCCGGCCTTCAAACCGTGGAGGAGGAGCTGGCATCAGAGGCATGCGTTTTTCAGTGTGTCCCCCCCCCCCCCCTCCTGCTTATGAATTCTTTAGCACCAAGGCTCTGACATGCAGATATCAAAGATATATTAGCTCACTCGGTCTGTATACTGTATGCATTATGATCACCACAGCCAGACGCACGCAGACTCAGCAAGTGTTGACACAATGGTGTCTGCATGGCCAAATAAAGCCCAGAAATCCCAGATCTGAGCCCCACAATATCCCCCCCCGCTGTACGCCGATGTGAACCATCAAAGCGGATTTGATGCACAGTTTAATCCCTTCCACTGCCATGTTTAACGAGCGCTCCCCTCTTTCTTTCTTCCCGTTTGTCGTGAGCTAAAAGCCAGGGAACCTTCTCATGTCTGGGAATGAAAGTCAGTCGTAATGAATAACTCTTAAATTCTACCGCATGTTCATTACACAGTGTCTATGGAATGAGAGTCTTTCATTGATTAAGTGTGAACAGTGTTTCAGTCAATGTACAGTACATGTACAGCATGTAATATTATTCCAGGTCTTATAGAACTTACCTGGGCCGAGCTGCATTTCGACAGGCATTTCGTTGTTTGCTTGATTATTTCCATGTCATGCTACTTTATAATCATACACCACGGCGATTCACAGGGAAGATGTATCGGCGACTTTGCAGATGAAGATTTTACAGCCATCGTAGGGGAGTGGGAAAACATTCCCCAGGACGCACACGACTCTATGCGAAGGAGATGTGTCGCACTGCACGAGGCGAATGGTGGTCACACCGGACGGACACTGACTGGTTTCCCAAGATTCCATAATTCAGTGTCTGATAAATGTTTTCAAGATAAAACTACACATTTTATAGAGTGACCAGCCCGAAGCAAACCTGTGTACCAGTCGTGCTGTTTTAGTCAGCATCTTGATATGTTGACAGTTACAAAATTGTGAACAAACTATGACAGAAGTAAGCCCTTTGTGCATGTGCATAGAAAACGTGTTTTATTTCAACTCATGAAAAATGGCAAAAAGTGAAACAAAACATAACAAAACAAACATTGCAGCCCGTTTCGAGCCTTCCGACTGCAGCGCTCTCGCTCTGTACAGCACCAATTAAAGAAAGTGTCGTCCCCATTATCCACAGCAACATTGGGGAAAAAAAGAGACATTTTCTATGCCGGACTTTTACTTGTAAAAGAGTATTTTATTTCATTTTAGGATGCAGGATTACTACTTTTACTCAAAGTTTCCAGACAAATACAAATCCGTTTTGAATTATATGTGCCTGATAGGGTTTTCCAAATAAATTACTTCGTTAAATATTCTTATCAGTAAAACACACTTGTTGGTGCACTTTGTTTGTTTTAGTTACATACCTATAAGCAAAGTCAATTTCCACCGTCACTGAAGATTTACATTTCTGTGTTTTTCTTTTGTCAGGTTCCGGATCCTGTGCAATAGGATCATCAACCACAAGATGTTTGACCATATTGTGTTGATCATCATCTTCCTCAACTGCATCACTATCGCCATGGAGAGGCCTCGCATCACCATTGTTGTGAGTCTCAAAACTCGTTCAACCGTCATCACACCGGCTTTAATTAACATGCAAGGACTGCCGACTGAATAAACTACTGTTAGAAACAACCACCATAGCAATGATTAACTTATTTCTTCTCAAAGTGTTATTGGTTATGTAATTAATGTCATCCCGAAACATATATGTATATTATTATCAAATTATTATGATTTTAGGAAATTTTGAATTATGGTGCACATTGCATAAAAAGACAATAGACATAACACATGAGGTAATTTGTCTCCTTCAAAATGATTGAAGTGCCTCTACCCCCCTGATAGCGTGTGATATTTTGAATTAGGACCCATGACAAACATGAACTCAATAAATAGTTCCATCTACCAAAACTGCAGAGGAGGAATGAGGTGCTTTTGACTGGGGTCCCCCAGGACCCCAAGACATTTTGTATTTTTAAAAAGCACAAATTATAACAGAAAGAGAAAACAATTATACGACGTCATTTGGAAGAAATTGTGATATATGAGCAAACACGCAACTATACGCTATATGACTATTCGCCCTGTAAAGTTAGAGTCTTCGAAAAAATACAACTCAAGTGTGTTGCCTTCACGGTCTTCAATGACAAACACAGAGAGAACAGGAGAAAAAGGAAAGACACGCTGAAAGAAAGGCAAACCTTCATATATATATATATATATAATTCAAAAAAGTCCAAACTGAAAAGGGAGAAAGTAGCTGTCAGCAAGTCCAACCTTGATGGCAGCTCAAACCATGGATTCAAACACACACACACACACACACACACACACACACTCGCACAAAACAGAATTACTACTGTTGTTTGCTCTCCTCGGAGAAAAGGAGTGGAACACTGTGTGAGCAGGGAGCCACTCCTGTGTGACTGCGAGCCAGTAGCTGTGGGTAATGTGTGCTATACCGCCCTGTATCTGCTGCAATGCATCATCAACACTATCACCTCCTCAGCCAATGCACCGTGCCTTCAAACAGAGGAGAGCTGGCCGAATGCCTCGCAGCAACGCACACACACACACACACACACACACACACACACACACACACACACACACACACACACACACACACACATCTAACTCTGACTGTGTCCTTTCCCACTTCCATCTAGCAGCAGAACACAGCCCAGCCGCTCCGTGCATGAACACAATAATTATCGCAGTTTGATTTTTCTCTTTCTATTTTTATTTTTTTTTCTGCCCCTCACTGAGCGATGTGTTCCACTGATGGGCCTAATTGCGGGTAGTCGGGTCTCGCTGGAACGCTCCGTTCTGCTTGTTTTGCGACTGAAACACGGAGGAGACAGAGCCGTTGTAATTGATTCAATTATCCGGAGGGCTGTTGTACGTGGCTAATGTCCAGGGCAGGAGATGTTTAACAAATGGAGGCCGATCCCACGGGAAGCCCGTCTAATCTGCCTAATCGGGCCAGAAAGATCACACACGCATCACATATAGATGGGATGATTTAGCCTTTTGCACACACTCGTATGTAAATACAACACACGCAAATGCAAAACTACGCAGCAGGCACGCTGACATTCAGATCATCGGGGGCGTAATTTTCACATGCATATTACATTTTGTCAACTTCCTGCCTTGCCCGGCCCTGTCCGGTCAGCACCCTGCGGCCATAACTGAAATGAGATTGAGATGCATGACGCAGCAAGCAGCCCGAAACAACAGAGCACGAGATGCTTATTGCTTCAGAATGTAATTTGCCCAGGCACGCATTGCATGATGCCGTTTGTTTGTCTTGTGTGGGTTGGTTTGCATTGATGAAGCCGATTGCCAATCGATGTCCACTCTCTGATTCCGCTTTGTCAGTGTATGACAACCGGACATGTATCGTGTATCAGTCTCTCTGCTTCTCTTCTCTCTGCTCTGCATCAACTCCTGGTGCCAGCCTGAAAATAAACACCATTCTTTAAAATCAAATTTCGTCAATTTGGTTATGGAGATAACGTGTGTGAGTCACAACATTTGAGTGTGGAATGCAGTCTGAATAATTAGTTTATCATCCTGGAAGTTATGTCACACACTTTGTGTTTTGGCTTTTAGTCCACTGCTGTTTTGGTTTGGTGCCGGAGGTTGCCTGGATACCGTCTTCCTGTTGCTCAGTGGAAATGATTGAGGATGATTATACCACCTATTATGATGTATTATTACTAATTGAGCTAGGGGACAATACATCACCGTCTAGAATTCTAAATTGAATTATATCAGCGTCAGCAGTGTAAAACACAATCGATCTTAAGTTTTCTGCGTCCGCGTCACCAGCTCCAGACAACATTAAGATGGAGAGATATGAACCGGGATGAAAGCTCTCCAGGACGAGTGGGTTGATTCCTGCTGCTCGGGAATACAGGAAACGTCTGGAGATGCATAATTGAATGTTGCGTTAAGCAAGATTGTTATGTAACAAAGCACAGTGATCTACTGCATTATTGCTATCATTGTACAGCACAATGAGCTCCATAAAAGTTTGAGAGGTACTGTACTTTCCAGTGCACAGTGCCTTGAGCGTGCATTGTAGATTAGGCCTATGACTGCTGGAAGTGTAAAGTATTGGGTATTGTTTCCACTGGCTTGCAACTAAGCAAAGTCTGCTGTTGAGCATTACTTCAAACCAGGCCGAGCTAGAATGAGCTGCACAGGCTGATGGCCTGCGGTTCCTAGTCGTGGTCAAACATTCAGGATGCCCGGCGTTGAACCAGGAATAACAACACCATTAGAGATGAGGAACGCCTCATTAGAGATGAGGAACGAGAGGCAGGCGAGAGGGAGGTGTTACGGTCGGTTATCCTTCAATCTTCAGTCTTTTTTTTATTTATCATTTCGTTAATTTAAGTTGGCCATAAAGCATCTGAAAAGTACATTCAACTTAAGTATATTCTGGGCTAGAATTTGGTTGGCCAGTTAGCTAACATGGCTAACTATGGCAATTCACATGCAGTTTTTCAGCTTACTACTTGAGCCTGCTTGAGAGCAAATTATTATTATTATTTAGTTTCTTTCAATTGGCCAACATTTAAGTAAACAGATAGAAAAAGTAAATGAAAGTTGATACCTTGCTTCCTTTTTGTAGGCAAAAATGGAAACAGCTAGCGACATACTGTACTACGGCTAGCAAGCTAATATGTTAGTTTACTTTTCCTGAGCTGAAGATAAAAACGTATTAGAGACAATTCTGAATTTGTGTACAAAATTAAAAACATATTTTATTATTAATTTCAATTTGAACCATAGGTAAATGTAAAAAATAAGTTGCGTTAGCATTGATACTGTGGCTCATTTTTGCAAGGTGACTTGTTAAAATGTCTGCGGTCATTTACAAGTACATGTTTTTAGCTAGCATGCTATTTCTTTATTGTAAGTCTAAATCAGCTTAAACATAGCAAACTGTTGAAGCAAATGTTCATAAACATGGTTCATTCTGATTTTTATTCATCATTTTGTTCCTTTCTGTTGGTCAATATTTAAGCACAACAAAAAGTTGATATATTACTTCATTTTTGCAGGCTAAATATCCAAAATGCAGATTTTTGAGCTACTGCAGAAAGCTAGTTGTTTAGCTCACAGACCTAAATTCTCAGTTTGAAACGGTGTATTCCAATTTTCCAGTTACTTTTTCAATTCAGTTGGCCATATAAGCACACATATGCAAAGGGTAACTTCAAGTTAGTATTGTCTTATTGTGAAAGCTTGCTAGGTAACATGGTTACAGCTATTTGCATGCAGTAATTTGGCTAGCAAGGTATATGTGTGTAACCTGGCTGCCACAGCTAAAGTTGGTATAGGCTTCAACTGGTTGCATAATTAGGCTATACACACCTACATCCCAGCCTTCTGCCAGAATGTGATTGGACTGACAACAAATTGAGGCAAACTGTTGACTTGGTGAACCCATGTCTCGTTAACGGCATGCCGCATGAATTTCCACCTCTGCCTCTCTCTACCCCTCCCCCTCTCCCCTACCCTCTACCTTCTCCAGCTCCATGCCCTGTTAGTTCCTAATGAATGAAAGTATAACAACTCGTTCACAGAGGACAGGAATATGGCTGCTGTCAAGACTGGAATTTATAAACCCTCTCAACACCAGCATTCCCAGTGATGTCATCCCTTACATTCCCAGAGACTTCACAAAAAAAAAAAAACACAGCGGGACTGTGTTTTTGTTCCTCGGCGCGCGGGTGATGGTAGTCGGAGGCCGTGGGAAAGGCAGCCACCTACGCCCGCTCACACGCACACATCCGCACGCATGCAGTTCATAGACAGTCAGTGGCAGGACGGGGTTGCGTCTCCTCAGACTGAGGGGAAGGAGGGTAAACAAGCAGTCGGAGAAGGGATCTTATTCTTTCTTGCTTGCTTGTTTTTTCTCCGTCCTTGTTTGGCTCAATAATTAGGATCCCATCCTTCCCCTGCGTGCACACACACACACACACACACACACACCACTGAGGCATGCTGCCTCAGGCAAAAGGGAAGCATGGAGTGCAGTGATGTGCGTACAGATGGAGATCTAATAGCTTAATCCTGATGGTATTTAGTTGCGTCCACGCTCACAATACAAACTGATGGTACTTGCTCTCTCAATTGACTGTTTGTCTCTGATGAAAATACAAAAAGCGCGCTTGTTTCATCGGAAAACATGTTTCTCAACGCATTTCGCCGAGTGTCCCACAGGTGGTATGATGCCACTTGTTCCCAATGCAATTCATTTGATTCGGGGAATTCGCGTAACAAGTTTATTTGCACTACGTAAAACTGAAGATTGGCTTCTTTTTTCTTTTTTTTCCAAGGGTAAAAGGAAACTTTTAAGAATTTCGGCCCAGTGATTAGATGGCTTATTTAAATTTCCCCGCAGCGCTAATAAATAGTAAACTTTTATAATTGCCTGCCAGCCATCATTAGCGAGTGCAACAGGGATGTTTGTACAAAGATGTTTTCAGATGGTGTGTGAAGAAAACAGCTCCCTCATACATTATTCAGATCAATTTAGAAGCAGACAAAGAACAAACTCGGTCGAAAAACATGCTCGGAACAAAAATGTGCATTTTGAAATCATTAGAACTCTTTGCAAGTACCTTGACTCAGCCTGGTCTCCCTTCCTTCCTTCACTGCAGGAGCGGATCTTCCTAAAGTTGTCCAACTACATCTTCACGGCGATCTTTGTGGCTGAGATGGCTGTAAAGGTGAGACACTTTGGATTTCCACTGACACATTAGTTTGTAAAAATCATCTGGGTTTTACTTTCCAAATCCCAGTCCAAATTATCCGGAAGATTCTGGTAACTTTTGTGTATGCTATGGCCTGTGACTAGTTCTCATTATAAAAGGTACATGTTTGCTTCGCACTCTTCCACGAAGTCATGACTGACTTCTGTTCCTACTGTTGACATCAGCTCTAATGCCACCAAATAAGAGCTGGCAGCTCAGGATTCTCTGGTACCACGGCTCATCGTTTGTCTCCAGCTTCGGAAAAGAAACAAGATTAAACATCTGCGTTCGCTCGCAGTGTACACATTCCAGTGGAGAAGACACTAAGCTGCAGAGAAAATACAGAGTCTGCCTGATACCCCCGCATGCACTGTAAGCCCCCCCGCAAATACAAACGATAACAGAGTCAAGAGGGAGGAGGTGGAGACGCACACACTCAGGGCTGTTTCATAATGCTAAGCGGAGGATTGTCTCGCCAGTATTCGCATGGAGCAGCTTTGAATGGAGGTCCGTGCAGGCGTAGGCAGGAGCGAAGCGGAGGCTGATGGGGGACTAGAGTTCGCGGGTGTCACTCATTCAAAGCCTCTCTGTCTCTATTTGCGGTGTCAGTGCGGGCTCACGAACGTAGGGCCTGCTCACACACACAGTACTGGTTGTATCATGTATATCTCAAGTAATCTCTTTAAGTGTAGTGCAAAGTTGTAAATTGATCCCATTTTTTTTTTTTTTACATTAATCGAAGGTGGTTACTAACTACACCTAAATCAGCAACAGCAGTAAACATCTTAACAGCCTATTCATGCAATATTAATAATAATAATCATATTACACATGGGGACGTTTTTTCTTTTTTGCAGTAATATCGCTTTTCAAACTTAATTAAAGTATATTTTGGTGATATTACTTCTTTACTTTTACACAAAGTTACTGTGAGGAGACGGTCTGAATTCAATACTGATGCCTCTCTATGACCTTCATCAGTAAACGAGACCGTCAGCGAGCAGATTGGCTATTTCTATATAGTTATTCTTAATGCTCGTTATCGGTGCCTCCGGGTCAGATTCCGCACTCAATGAGGTGAAATCGTGCAGGTTCACTACACGCTCCTTGAGCTTCGATTCATGCAGGGGATTCATGCAGGGGCCTCGGGCAGCGACCAGGCCCCCGCGGACAGACCCAGATCCGGGCTTTTGCTGCAGTGGGAAGCTCCCCCCCGTGAGGTGGAGAGCTCTGAACCCAGGCAGCAGTGCCTCCTCCTCCTCCTCCGGCCTGCTGATTGAGCCCATGGCCCACTGGTGAAAGCCCGCTCATTTGCAGTATTACGGACTGAGTGTTTGTGGCCGCATAACCTGGGAAAAAGTGCAACACTAGAAGTGAGATCCAAAAACACGCCTGTGCTGTGATTATTGCTTACGGGCGTCTCCAAAGAGAACAACACTTGATGCCTTTCCACCCGTGGGTACCGCTCTGTGCGCTCTTATAACGTGTGCGCGCCTGTTTTTTTCCGACATGGTTTTGAGTTCTTCATTATCAAATGCGCAACAATTCCACCGAAGCAGTCTTATTAAGCTCCCTTCAGCAATGCTCATTTAATATGTAGCCCTTTTATTAAAAAAGGAAAATCACACAACCAAAAGCAAAATGAGAATCTCAAGTTCTAAATGTAGAGCTAATATATTTATATAAAACAAATGTATACCTTGCCAGAGGGTTGTAACCTCAAATTCATGAATTGCATTGAAATGCACCGTGTTGCAACGGTGAATTCAGCAGAGTGACGAGTCCGTCGGTAGAAGCTGTCTGCACTGTCACAGAGATCTGTCTGTTATTCATGAGGTGTGATCAGCCTCTTTGATGATGTTTCACTCATATACAGTAAATAATGTTATGCATTGATTAGCATCAACTAATGTAAATCGTCTTCTATCCATCTCCCCTTTTCTCTCTTACTCTCTCATCTCTTCACTTACATTAGATGTTAAGAAATGCATGAAGCAAAAATAGCTGTCGTGGCCTGATTTAATAAGTTTCAGCTCGAAAAAAAGAAAAAAAAAAGTCATCCAAGTCTATTATTTTCTGGAATGCAAATTGCATCATGGGCAGAATAAATAAGGAGCGGAACCTATAGAATAAAAAATGAGGTTTGGGAAAGCTTGCAGCTTTTTCACGATTTTTTCGCTGCCAAGTAAACAATTGCTTCACAAAGTCAATACGGACATCAAGCGTTGACTCGAAAGATGGCTTGATAACGAGGCAAATCGGCAAAACGCGCACACAAAAATAGATATTGAATTACTGATTGGTGTATCTTTTTAATGCCGCTCATTTGGAGTTGATATTTTATCTCAAATACATCCCGACCTTATTGGTACACTGCAGCAGTTTACCCTTTGTGTTATCATCATGCTGTGACTCTTGTCGTGTCCAGATCGTGGCTTTGGGCTGGTGTTTCGGGAACAAGTCCTACCTGAGGAGCAGCTGGAACATTCTGGATGGGATGCTGGTGTTGATCTCCGTTATCGACATCCTGGTGTCTCTCCTCTCCAATTCTGGTACCAAGATCCTGGGCATGCTCCGAGTGCTGCGGCTGCTGAGGACCCTGAGGCCGCTACGGTAAGTGGCATCCAGGGACGCCTCACAATACGTGTTCGAATCGATTGCTGGACGGACTTTGTGGTCGGTAATAAAAAGGCCAATGCCAACCGACCACACATTTTTGAATCCCTCCATTACCCAGACTCATTGGATGATAAAAGCGCCTGATGTGGAAGTTTCGTTTTAAGATGGAGGTGGAGCAAAACTGAGCTTTCTCTCAGCTCTGACATGTACAACCTTTTGGAGCTTTTGGGAGATGTGTGTGTGTGTGTGTGTGTGTGTGTGTGTGTGTGTGTGTGTGTGTGTGTAGGCATTTAGTCAAGCGTACATTTATATGTGTGTTATTATCTGCGTGTACACAACTGCACAGTTACGTTTATTTGAGCGGAAATCACCAATTTGGGGACTGGGTTAGTACTCCAAGTGTGTGTGTGTGTGTGTGTGTGTGTGTGTGTGTGTGTGTGTGTGTGTGTGTGTGTGTGTGTGTGTGTGTGTGTGTGTGTGTGTGTGTGTGTGTGTGTGTGTGTGTGTGTGTGTGTGTGTGTGTGGGCCCAGAGGGAAAACGAGAATGCGTGTCTGTGTACGTATCACATGTGTGCGCTCGGACTCGGCTCACAGCCGCATGCTCGGTGTCTCATCTGGTGAAGGGGAGCTCTCCGGGCTTTGCCCCCCTCTCTTTGAATATTCATCGCAGTCCTCCGGAAGAGCACACAAATGAAATATTCATTTCCTCCCTGACAAATTTACCCACGACACACGAGGCTGATCTCTCCTGTCTCTTTGCCTCTATAACTTTCACCTTTTGACACCAAGGTGAAATCTTCTGCCGAGTCTTCTTTCGCTCTCCCTGCCTTTTAAGCTCATTCCTTCATCTTCATAATGTGACATTCAATGTCACACATCAGACCTCGAGTCCCCGTAGTGTAAACAGTGAATACGATTATCAGAAATAGGGCTGCACCAAATACAGCCGTACACCGTCATCATTTTCTTTTCCGCCTCCAGAGTGCGGTTCGGTTAACACTGCTGTGCCTGATTAGTGCAGTTACAGGTCATGTTAATGCTGTCAAACAAGTGGCTTTCTAATTAGATCTGGTGCAACTCTGACTGACTGAGCCCTTGAAAAGAGTACCCGATTCTAACGGCTGCTGAATCCTCTCATTTAATCCCCAGAGGTCAGCGATGCTGAAGCTGCATTACTGTCGATTAAGGGAGGATTTAAAGTCAGATAGAAAATATGAAGCAATTACAAGCGGGAATTGGACACGTTTTAAACGTTTTGGGGCGTGAGGGGGTATTTTTAAAAAGCAAAGAGCAACCATTTCTCTAGGGAGTGATGTCTTCAGTTTGAGGAAAATGCAAAATGGCAGAAAGAAATGGGATTAAGGAAGACTGTATGAAGGCAGCCAGAGAGTGAGCGAGGATGAAACAGGAGAGGATGGGAATAGAAAGAGGAGTAAACTGAATTTGCTTGCTTGTCTCTGTCCTCCGCTGAGGCTGCAGATGAGCTCCGCGAAAAGCAATGCCGTTAAAATCATCTTTTAAAGGTAGTTATTAACTTTCAATCCAAAAGGAGGAGGGCGGCATTAAAAGCTGTACATTAAACTATTAATGCGCTGCTGTGGGTGTACTATATGACTTGGTAACTGTTGTACTGCAGGTGCTTAAAACGCTGTTAAGAGATAATACAGTCTGGTCAACACAGTGTGGAGTTATTACTCGGGTTCCATTAAAGCCATGTTTCTTTTTAAGTAGCGATTAAACATCCCTTTGGGGGAGCTACTGTACGAGTGCTTCTGCCAAACCCAAAGCACAAGCCTAATCTGTTTATTAAAATGGTTGGATCAGTTTGCATACGCTGGTGACTTGGCAAAAAAAATAAAAAGTCCAATTTGAAAATTTGTGTAAAGTAGGCTATGCAATGGGCTCAGAATCGTAAACTCACTTACGTAATTATCTGGTGTTTTAGGGACCCACCGCATTTTGTTTTCCACACTTACTTTGCTTGTTGGTCATTTGCTGGGGAGGGTAAATTCAAAGAACTTATGTGTATTGGTTTGGGCAATGGTTGACGCGCTTCCGACAATCATTTTCGCGGGAGATCGCGACCCGGTGGCAGACAGAATTGTATAGTGAAAGCGAGGCTTGTAGGGTACCAATCCAAACGTCATTATTCGATACATTACATTGTGCATTCAACATTTACTTCATGAAGCAAAAACACAGCGATTGCAACTTTGAATCATTTCTCCACAAAGCTGACAAAACGAAAAAGAAAAACTGTTTGCCGCTGTCAAAATATGAAGCCAGACCTGTCGCCCAATACCGTGCATTATCACACGGTCTGCTGATTCATGAAGTCAGTAAACAACACCGAAAATCTGTTAACTAAATTTCCATCTTCATCTTTAGTTCATTCATTGCAAATCAACAGCCCAAACTGCTTGATTGTGACTAATAGGCTCATTTCTGGGTCATCAAATCAAGTTAAACTCAAAGTCTCTTGACTTTGGCATTGTTTTCTCTTTGAAAAAAACGGATTAGACGTTAATGTCTTTAACTGCTATAATGTCTGTAACAATGTTTGCCATTTTTGTTATTAAAATTAGGCCTGAAAGGGAAATTGCACAATTGTTGGAAGTGGGGTTACATGAGGTTCTTATTCATAGGCAGTGTATTATCTGCAGTTGCTGGTCTACCACTACCACTGAATTTGATGACTCCGCACTAACCCTTTATAACACAATGCGCACCCTTGTTTTAGGTGTCTAAAATGCGTTTTCCAGCTGCCCCCCTCCACAGCAGCATATTGCTTCCCTCCTGTCTTTTGGGGACGAACGTACGTACCTCACACAACCCCACTTCAAAACATCTGAACTAACCTTTTAAAGTTAAAACCATTTTTTTTCCCTCCAAATTGTGCCCGTCAAACATACCACAAGGGAGACGCAGCTTCGTCTGCCTGTTAGTTTCGTTTTCAGCACTCCAGTTCCATGGTGGCAGACTCGCCCTCGCTTGAATTAAATATAAGCTTGTCTGTGTTTTCCCCTCTGGCAGTGCAGTGCACGCCGGGTTCACACCTGCAGCATCGCCATCATATCCTCGAGTTGCTCGCTACATGTGTATGTGTGTGTGTGTGTGTGTGTGTGTGTGTGTGTGTGTGTGTGTGTGTGTGTGTGTGTGTGTGTGTATAATCGCAGCAAGCAGGTGACTTTGTTGTGACTTGTTGTGGTGAGTCATGCATTTTGCACTTTTGTGAGTGTGTTTGTGTGCAGGTGTCTGTTGCTGTTTTTCTCGTTAAGAGATATAAATGACAGCGTAGCAGTGCACTCGGGCATGTGAGTGTGTGTGGTTGCGTGCATCCGTGCATGTGACAGAATGATGCATCAGCTTTGTTTTACAGGACACACACACACACACACACACACACACACACACACACAAGCACGCCTGCAGTAATTTATCAAGCCCACAACCCGGGGCTGAGGGCCGGCCCCGGGGAAGGCCCAGAGGTTTGTACCCTGTGGCACCAAGTGGTACCTTCAGGTCACCCGACACCACCCACACCTGGCCGACAGCTCGGCCTCAGCCTAGAATCCGTTAATTGGACCTGCCACACTCTCAAGGCTTCGTTGCAGGCGGACTGATCTAAACGGCTTTGTGGCGCCGACGGTGGCCAATCGCGTTTGCGTGACCCCCGAATTCATTGGCATACAGTTCGCATTAGCATTTCGCTCATTTACAGAAGGGCACGGGGGCAGCGGGTGGTGGAGTTTGACAGCTGAAGAAGGAGGACGGGCGTAGGCTGAAAAACAGGAGAGACATTTACACAGCAAGGTAGAGCTCGAAACAAAGTTTAGACAAAAACGGCCTCATTTTTTATTCCCTCTATATCCCCGCCACCTACCAGCCCTCCCCTCCTCCCTCTATTCAACCTATTTCTATCTCCCCGCGCCTCCTAATTACACCCTGTGTTTGCACCGTGGGAACACGCTTGCCACTTGTTGTTCTCTTTCTTCAGTGCGAGGGACACGCCGGTGGAGGAGACAGACGGGAGGATGCACGCGCGCAGGTGTTGTGCATCGCGGCAGAACTCCCTCCCGCTCCTTTTTGGTATAGCACACAAAACAAGGGCACGCTGGGAGCCGCTATGGAAATGATGCAGAGAGGTTAGATCAGAAGAAGCGAGGCGCCGGCTGTGCTCCCCCTGGCTCCCCTCCGTCCAGCTCCTGCTCATCCTCCATCCTTCATTTTCCCCCGTGGCATAAGCAAATAGAGTTGATGGGGGAGGAACCCGTCGCAGTGTGTGTGTCCTTCACGCGAGGCATCGTCAGAGTGCGTTGACTCCGAATGAGAGGCCCGACTCGCCGTCGTTCCGCCTTCCTTATTAATAAGCCTTTTCACTTCAGCGTGTTTGTCAGAGCGGAGCTCAAAAGCAGAACATGATGTAAAGAGGTAGAGAGGTTGGCTTAAGGTTTTTCATATGCAAAGCAGCAATGCGTGGAGACTTTTCTTTTTTGCAGGTGAGGGACTGAGTCGTAAACGATGAGTTTATGTCCTTGATGGACTCTGCAAACTTCCCAAGACTTCCCCAACTTGCACTTTTTCTTTTTTTCTTTCTCTCAGTTTCTATATATATTCTCCTCGGTAGCTTTTCTTTTCCCTCTCAACTTGTTTTAATTGCTTAGCGAGACATGCACACTAATTAAAGGTTGACAAGTTGAAGAGATCAGGAGCAAGAAAGGATTCAAATGAACTCACGAAAACCCCTTTGAAACATCAAAATGAGCTATTCATTTGACCGAGAAAAAGAAAAAGGACTCCACAAGCATCTGCAACCGATTCGTGCAGCGTTTCTAGTTCACTGCGCAGAGATATGTCACAACTGCTTAAACAGAGTCTTCTCCAGACAATAACACTTAAACCGGACATCAATCCTTGCCTCTGCTGAGGAAGCCAATGCATGTATGTTCTCATAGCAGCACGGCTGCATCTCTTCCCAAAAAGGAGACGCATGCAGCTGCAGCTCTTGAACACTAGTACCCTCTATAGCTCGGCAGTGGTACTGCATCCCAGCGTGGTCTCCAATAGAACGTCAAAGTGCAAAGCCACGCGGCGTAGCCATCGTCTCGTTATTCTCTGATCGGGGCTATTGATCGGTGGTCGGTCCTGGCCCTTTTATGATGTCATGTTTTCTCTTTATGTGCTATTGACTTTTCCTTCACTCGGCTGAGTGTTCAGGGTGAAACGTACACGTTAGACCAGGACTGATAGACGGATAGAGGCAGAGACGGATATCACCTTAGCAGCCTCTTTCTCTTTAGCTGTGTCGCATTGTTTTTCTCCTTTAGGCCTTCTCATGTATCATCGTGTGTGTGTGTGTGTGTGTGTGTGTGTGTGTGTGTGTGTGTGTGTGTGCGTGTGCGTGTGCGTGTGTGCTCATGAATGTATATCTGTTGTTTTCTGCGTGAAAGCCTGTGCAGATGGGCGTGTGTGCACTGGCAGGTTTAACGTTGTGTGTGTTTGTGTGTGTGTGTGTGATTTTGTTTTACCCTGTCGGAGAAGCTCAGCTGCAGTGCCATGCTGGCACTAATTAAACATCAGTCCGTTGGTTTAATTGGATGTGTCTGTTTCCTTGACTGCAGCAATGAAAGGAGGCAGAAAGAGAGAAAAATACTTTTTTGTTGTTGTTTCTTTTTAAAGAAGAGCAGGAGTGAATGAAAGATAAGTTAACTTGTCTGTAAGCAACAGGTGTTTGGTTTTTGTGGCTTGAATTATGTGCTAATGTGAAGAAGGGTTTCTGATTGTGCTAAACAAGGGACATCAAGAAACAAAGAAAGTGTGTGTGCAGACAGGGCGAGGGCCTGGGGGTGTGCGGGGGTTGCGGGTTGGAACGCTGCAAGGCATACCTGCTCCATTTGGTTCAGATTGGCTGCACTGTAAGTGACCGAAGAGTGCCCTGCACAAGCACTAATATCCAATTACATGCTGTGTTTCAGTGTGATCAGCAGAGCCCCGGGGCTGAAGCTGGTGGTGGAGACTCTGATGTCGTCACTGAAGCCCATCGGCAACATCGTGGTCATCTGCTGCGCCTTCTTCATTATCTTTGGCATCCTGGGAGTACAGGTGAGAGGGGAGGATACAGACAGAGACAATGAAGGAAAACGAAAGGGCAGTTAAAAAATATATTTTTGTTTTCCATTTCATTTCATTCACACACTGGCACATTTACGTATGCTTATCTGGTCGTAATGGAGAGTTCATGTCTAACAGCCCAAGGACCAATCTTTACCAACGAGCTATGTGCCCTTGGCGTACTTCAGGCTCCTTTCTGTCAACATGTTTATGTCCATAAACCAGATTTAGAAGTGAAGCAGTAAAGTAGGTTAATGGCTGTGACCATGGAGTGGGGATTGGAAGTTGTCACTCACTAAAGAGTTCCCACAGAATTCACTGCACCGTGTTGAAAAAGTGCTAAATCCTGGCAGGACGAGTGTGGTTATTCAGTGACCTATCATTTATTTGTGATATATTTTATATATAGCTTATAGATAGCTTTATATATAGGTTTGCTTAGCTTAGCTCTGTCTGAAGGTAACAAAATCCTTAAACAAGGTTTAACTGGAAAACAGGAAGTTCAACGTTCTGGGAAAGCGTTTCTGCTGTTCTCTCCACCCTGAATCCCGAGCAGCGATACCTCTCACTCACACTTCAGTACCGGAGTTCAACTTCAGCTGCAGACTTCTAGCTGGTCTCACTGCAGCTAACAGGACATGAACAGACTTTTTGATCAATAAATGGTTGCCCAGCTGGAGCTCGCTTGTGCAAAAACTAAATGATAACATGACTTGTTGCATAGAGGTACTAAAAACCACTTTTCTGTTGATGTTCACTGTAAAATAAAGGGCAAGTCTGTGTTTTTCCTCCCCAGCTCTTCAAAGGGAAGTTCTTCGTTTGTGTAGGAGATGACATCATGAACATCACCAACAAGTCAGACTGTTTGCTGAACAAAAACAAATGGGAGAGGCACAAGTACAACTTTGACAACCTGGGACAGGTGAGGCCTCAGATGTGCTAATGTTCCCGGTCAAATAGGTTTTGTTGAGCCGCTTCCGTATTCGGTTTTTGCAAACATTTCAGTGCAGTATGTATTTCCATCACACCGCGTCTTCCCTTTCTCTCTCTCAGGCCTTGATGTCTCTGTTTGTTCTGGCGTCAAAAGATGGCTGGGTGGACATTATGTATAACGGACTAGACGCTGTAGGAGTTGACCAACAGGTAAACATATTCAAAGTCTAACACAAAAACACAGCTCTAAAGTAGGTCCATAGCCCATATCATATGGCTATAGGTGAAGAAAATCATTTGGGGCCATCCGCTCAAAATGTATTTATTTATAAGTTAGAATGCAAAACAGGCTTCCACTGTAAATGCCTACAAAATCCTCTTGTGTCCCTTGTATGTTTCAGCCTGTAATGAACCACAACCCGTGGATGCTGCTCTACTTCATCTCCTTCCTGCTGATCGTGGCCTTCTTTGTGCTCAACATGTTCGTGGGCGTGGTGGTGGAGAACTTCCACAAGTGCCGGCGCCACCAGGAGGCCGCCGAGGCCAAGCGCAGGGAGGAAAAGAGACTGAAACGCATGGAGAAAAAGAGACGGAGTAAGGAGAAGGAGCTGGCTGGTCGGTAGTCTTTCCACATCTTTCTGAGTCCTGCTTGATTTGAGCCTGAGCCTTCTTTTTTTTTTTTTTTTTTTTTTTTTGCTTTTTTAATTTGGTTTGGCCGAATTCGGAAGAACGCAATTAGTGAGCTAGTAACCAACTACAGTTGCTATTCTGCGGTAGAACCCTTCCCTTTTCCCTCGACCATCCTCTCTTCCTTTCCTCGTATAGGTCCTTCGGCTAGTTTTTGTCCGATGGTCACCTATCACGGCTCTACAGACTCTGCTACAGACTGTGGAGGCTCTTCTTCAACTCCAGCATCTCATTGATCACGTTTTTAAGAAAAGCTTCCATAATCGGCTCGGTTTGCAGAGCTAGGACAGCTGACCGCTGGCGTTAGCCTCCCCCGCCCCCCACCCCCCCACCCCCCTTTCCCTCCTCCCTTACCTTGCCTGGTATTCCGTAGAACGTCGTGCTTGGGACGGCCCCTTGGAGCATGCCCAGTGAGTGCTGACAGGCGGGGCTTGCATGGTAGTGGGCATACAGAGCTAGAGGGAGGGGGAGTTGTTGAACATTTAATCGCTACAAACGAAAACGAGACGACCCCCCTCCCTTCCCCTCTTCTGCATGTGGTTTAGTACAGCCGAAGGGGCAGGGATAGACTCAAATCTGGAAGACAATGAAGAGTTCGCCCTGTAGTTTTCCTGTCGCTAAGATCTGAGATCCATTTGGGTGAGATTTGTCGGAGTCGGCGCTAATTCCCTGCCCGTTCCCCCTCCCCTTTGGCTGTATAGGAGTTGGTGACAAACTGCTTGGTTTGGTTTTTATACTTTCCACTGCCTCCTATATGCAGAAACACAAGTGCTAACAAATGCTAGCATTAGACCTTTTTGTGGATTTAGTGCCTGTACTTGCAGCATTTTACCCGCTTAATCCAAAGGCACTTTATTACATTTCTACAAGGAGCAGTGGACATTATTGTTTTCTTGAAGGTCCGTCGATATGACATGAAAATTGTATTTGACAATAGGAATGTTTCCATCCAACTCTTGAGAAATACAGATGGAAATTGATCTTCCTTTTTCAGGAGGCGTCTGCCAAGGGTATCCAACCAATCGAGAAACTCTCCCAGACCCTTGCTCCCTTAGTCTAACACATGTACACTTTATACCTCGAGGCCCCTTGTTCTCTTGAAAGCACACAAATTCTTTCATATTTTGAAGTCGTTTCCCTGTTTTTGCTTCTTCCTTTTCTGATTTTTTTGGTTGAAAAGGTTTTTTTTTTTTACTGGCTTGGTATTTTTGCCAGGAAACCTTCTCCGGTACGGTATAGGGAGAAAAAAAACAAGACTAGATGTTGGTTTATTAAAATAGCAAGACATAAAGGCTGGTTGCTTATAGAAAGAGACAGCTTACCGGTGCAAGTCAGTAGAGTACGGTTTGTAAGGCGGTTGTAAATATCTGCTTCGGTTCAAGAACTTTGGTTTGAGAGTAAACGGTTTCCTGGTTGTTCCAAAACAAAAAAAAGTGTTCATCCAAAGAACTGGACTCAGAATCACTGGAAAGACAAAACGTAGGAACATAAACCAGCTTAATCTGCCATCACTTCCTTCTGGCCTTACTCCATCCCTCTTTCCCTCTTTCTCTCTCTTTGACTCTCTCCTGTTTCAAACTCTCAGTCAACCTTCCTTCCTTGCTTTCTCCTGCTTCTGTCTGACTAACACGGTCTCATTCCTCTAGATTTATTGGTTCCGGGGGTGAGTTGGGCCCTCTCTGAAGGCACATTGAAAGGTACAGAGTTTTCAGCATGTTCTGTGTGTCCCTTCAAAACCCTCACCACCACCGACCACGACCACCCACCATGGTGGCTAGGGTTCTAAGTCCAATGATCACGGGAGGTAGGGCCCCATCCCGCGTCCCCGCCCCCCTGCCTCTCTCCCATCAGCTCTCAGTCCGCTGGACGTGCTGTTACCTGTTTTCTCTGTCGTGGCTTTGTCTTTCACAGCACTTCCACAACCCTCCGCGATCCATCCACAGTCCATGGCACTGCCCCGCTGCTGCACCACCACCACCACCACAAGAGAAGGAGACTCTCGTCTTGTTAGGTTGGCAGGGAAACTGAGATGGGGACGTGGTGAGACAGGGAAAAGGGTACTGAGGTGCAGCAAATGTCGGACTTGTTTGTAGGTAAAGGATTCCAGAGCGTATTTTTCCTTATAAGTCAAGGGCACTGCGGTCCAATCGGTCTTTCAGTACACATTGAAGAATAATTCCAGTTTACTACATCCTGGGCCCATTTTTGTAGTAATATCCATCTTTTCTGTTAGTTGTGATACTATGGTGCTCAGCAAACTAATTGCTGAGATCGGGGAAGTGAAGGGCAAGAGACACAGGTTGTAACAAGACTAGAGCTTTGATCCAGCCAGTAGATGTTGAGATATTTCCTTTGAGTAAGAGAATCATGTTGGCCTGCTGATGGCTCTAGATGAAAAGTCAGGGGATCACCAAAGTCATTGGAGTTCCTCTTGGGACCATGACTGTCCGTACAAAATGGATCTGCAATCCATTCAGTAGAGATATTTCAGTCTGGACCTAAGTGTTGGACCAACCAACTGACGCTGCCATCCTTAGAGCTTTGCCAGTGCGGCTAAAATCAAGACTACGGGTTAATAGTCGTGCCAGCAGCTCTGTGAGACTCTACTTAGGCAACCTCAGAACCCATCAGTTATCGGCCTGGTGATGATTTAGCCTCTGGGGTCAACGGACAATATATTCATAATTATAAGCTAATTATAAGCTAATGATGAGATGAATTGTCTTCATAGAGATGCTAGCCGTTGGGTTCCAAGATTGCATTTTGGCCAACGTGTTTTGCTCTCCACACGGACTGTTAATGTGCATTAAACCAGCGCCCGATCAAACGTGATTTGTCAATACAACTCTGACTACAAACAGGCTACAAACGGAAAACAGAACGCTTCCGATACCAAAATCTACCAAAAGCCAGACAGATTCTGCATTCATATGCAGATGTGTGTATCTTGATTACCACTTTTGCAGCTAACCATTTTAGTTAAGCATGTTAGTATACCAACACGCAAAATAAGTAATGTAATAAGACAAATGTATCCTATTGGAGACAATTTAGTAACCTTCAACTTCAGACTTGCTAGTTAGCTCTAAACAAAAAGTATAGCTGAGGTTGATGTTGACTTGCAGATTACAAGATTATTATTGTTACCAATAGGAATGATGGCCAGAGCTCTTGTAACAAGGCTCAAGTTTTGATAGCTTTGGAATCCTTTAAACTTTAGTGAATTCGGTTCCTCTTTGTGAGCCTCGTATTTCAACTCACTGCTGTTGCAGCAGACCAGAGGCCTAGAGATTGGAGAGCTTGATCAGGTTGTAGTGGTGCCGTCTTGGATGAACAGATTCTCCCCGTTGCTACGATTCTTTAATAACATCCTCTTTTGAAAGTCACTGGCCTCCATTAAAAAGGGCACTGGACCACAGAAATTCAATCAAGAGCATTCTGTTGTTTCCCCATTGAGTCTGCGCTCGACTGAAAAGCTTAATTTAAGATGCCCGGCGCCAAAATATGCAAATGTATTCACAGTACATTAAAAGGCAACATACTCCGTTCGAGTTTCCAACTAGTTTTTCTGGCTGCAATCTCCACCGCTTTGGCTCCGAATAGCTTGTTGTCGCTTTCAAAGAGGGCTTGAATAGTTCCTTTGGTGGAGAACAATCTACTTATAGTTTATCAGGCGTGCATCAGTAGCTCGCCATGATTGAATCACGAGCTGAAGTGGAGTTAACGCTCTGGCCAAACTGCGTACATTCATCTCCACCTAATGGCTGATTTACTACAACACGCTGCAGAAAAGGTCACAGCAGTACAAGTTGTTATTAAGCGAGGCCGCAGCGGGTTTGTGAACAGCGGTCGGCTCTTGTTGGGCTTAAAGGTCGTCTCAGGTCTGACTGAGCACACCGACTGGTTTGCTGGCACACACTGTTGAACTGTCGCAACTTGTTTCCATGGCGATCAGCTTCAGGTATTGTTATGGTAGGTGAGAGCTGAGAGAGCCCCCCTTACCTAACGAATGAACGTTTGTGCATTGTGCTTGAGGCTGTGTCTTTGTTCGCACATATGTTACCCGGTGCGATCTCTGTAAAAATGGACACATTCCTGGAGGGGAGACTTGCATGTGCTGGATGGTATTTGTCTTTCTCTGTGTGTGTGTGTGTGTGTGTGTGTGTCTGTGTGAATGTGTCAGGGGGCAGATAGTTGCAAAACAGGTTGTTAAATATGCAGGAGCAGCTCTCATCCCCAAATCCCCTCTCCTCTCAGTCTGGATGACTGTGTGAGAGGCAAGCGGGACCCCCCCCGCCACACACACACACACACACACACACCCGCCCGCCCCATTGTTGATCCTGTGCGGCATTCCACTAGGGCTTGCAGCATTTTGTTATTTTCACCCAAAGGCAATTATAGAAGTACCAAGAACACAAAACACACACACAGTGAGTACACACAGTGTGTTACTGGTGTATTTGTGTTCGGCCGGTCAACGCTCGGAGGATAAGGTGTTTGTGTAAAGGGATGTCATGTTTTTAGAAATGTAGTACTTGATGCCAATATTACCAAAATTACAGGATTCTCAAGACCAATTTTGATAGCACGGTAAAGACCAAACTTTGTGCTCGTGTTAGCGAGTCTGTCTAATATCTCATTTGTATTGTTGTGAAAACATCTCCTTCAAACATCTGTGTTTACTCAAGTAGCATTTTCAGAATTTTGGCATCGGCTTGGTACTGTTGTATTCCTTCTTGTAATAGCACTAGTGCGTGTGTGTGTGTGTGTGTGTGTGTGTGAGCGTGCACGTGTGTCATGCGCAGTGCGTTTGAGTCTAAATGTGAAGACGGAGGACAGGAACAAAGAGAGGGGAGGAGATGATGGAGGAGGCACATTAGGATTTTGACTGAGATGAGGATGGAGGAAGGAGGAGGGATACGTAAAGGGTGGATGGGAGAGGTGGTGGCGTGGCACGAATCTACACAGAGATTCAAATTGTGACTATGTACCTATCGACATGCATGGGTTAGAAACACATGTAATCGCACCAGAGCTGTGGGGACTTGGACTCAAGTCTCAGAGACTTGACTTGAAGAATCACATCGTTTTCTCCTACAAGTAAATGGTAAAGGTCGGCATCCTAAAATGCTAACAATGGCAATTTACTAAGATGCTGGGGATGAA
Organism: Pholis gunnellus; assembly: GCF_910591455.1. Lineage (NCBI taxonomy): Eukaryota > Metazoa > Chordata > Actinopteri > Perciformes > Pholidae > Pholis > Pholis gunnellus. Next base: position 5,923,421 of record NC_136548.1, read on the forward strand.
CGTCTGAACCAAATTGAATGGCAATCCATTCAGAAGTTTCACATTTCACAGAAAAACCCAAACATGAAAAAGTCAAATGTAAAAGTCAAGTGTGCACCAAAGTCACACGGTTGTATCCTCTGGAGACCATGAACGTCTGCTCCAAAGTTTCATGGCAATCCATCCGACCGCTGAGTGACCGGCCAACAGACAGACAGGCAGACAGACACACACACAAACGGTCACAAACACACACACACGGTCACAAACACACAAACATCCAGGACGGCGTAGTTTCCCTCAGGGTTTATAGGAAGTGTCTCCCTTTCTGAGTTGACTTGTTGTGGTGAGTCATGCATTTTGCAGTGAGAATGCTTGTGACAGACGCATCAGGAGAAGCTACAGCACACTGCACACGATGTATGCTGCAAAGTGTAAATATAGTTTGCTATTATATCCTCCCCACAGTGAGCAATCAGAGCGACGGCATGCTGGATGTTTTGACTGACGGCAGCTTGTATCAGGGTAATGATGGTCTCAGCGTTTCTGTACTATGGTCTGTAGGCTTTCTGGCGGCTGTGTGCAAACGGTAGCAGTCGAGGTAGTGGCAGTTTCTCAGAAGTGTAAAAACACGATATGACCCCACGCAACCAAGGTTATTACAGCCGGAGTTTTAAACGTATACAGTAGATATGTGAGACAAGATTCCATTTGCTTATTTTGTCCGAAAAATAGTCAAAAACTGAAAAGGTTCCTGATACTACTGATACTGCTGCTCTGTAAAATAGAGAAGAAGAAGAAAACCGCTTTACTTTAGATATGCTGGAACTTATCTCGTGCCCTTTCTCAAAGTCTTTGGGGAGCTGTGTGCTGCTAAGCTAACCCTTTTTTGCCAGAAATTGTGTTTACATACTACTGATTTGTTTTGCCAGTTACATTTTGTGGGAAGCCGAGTTGCTGCCAGGATTATATTCGGTTGGAATGATTTGATGCAGCACACTCTGGTACTGCCCGGACGTTGCATGTGGGTGTGCAGAACTACAAAACACGTTGTCGCCAGAGACCGGTGTTCACATCCTGAGTTCTGTGTGTGTGGCAACAAACTTTGAAATAGGTCAGGGGAGCAACTAAACGTTGCATCTTGTCTTTTTCATATCAAGCCAGACCCACAATCTTTCTCTAAGATCTAAGATTGTTTTACCTTTCTCTTAGCCAAGTGCCTTAAGTTGTTAACTATGAAAGTATAAAAGTTGAATCATTGTTTATTTGCTGGGAGCAGGTTTTCTATTGCAAGAGGTAGGAAAAACAAATGAAGTATTTTATAACTGAGCATACATTCAGTCTCAACATTTTGCATAGAAATTACGGAGAGTTATTTATCAGTTGTCTGTCGGAGCGCACTTTTAAAGATGAAGTTAATGATAGCCTATAAGAAATGACAGTAAATTCACCTCCGGTTCAGCGTTTTTCAAGTGCGTGTGCAGGCTCCGTGTTGACTTTTATGACTTTATCATCATGTCGTTTATCTCCTCGTGTGGCAGGACGTGTCTTTATGTTTTATGGCTGCGTGCCGCTGTCATATTGTACATCATTACGGGCGGATTTGGTCGGATTGGATCGGTGATAAATGAAAATGCTTCGGTACTGAACTGTACTGTTCTGTTTTTTTTTGTTCATCATTTCTTTCTTTCATCATTGTTCCATCCGGACAACAATTGTGATTTCCCGAAGAAGCGTCACCTCGTTTGTTCAGCTGCTGAGCGTATTTACTAATCAGCAGGCGCGCTTGACACCCACACAGAACTAGCACTTCATTATATTGCCTGTATGTTAGTTAAGTTTGTTAGACATAGATAGCATCCGGTCCCAAGGGACGTGTCTTAACCCCTAAATATGATGTCCGACAAAAGTTATTTCTAGGAGACAGGGTTGCATATAAGTGTGTGTGTGTGTGTGTGTGTGTGTGTGTGTGTGTGTGTGTGTGCGTGTGCCTGCGCACCATGCTGGTTCTCCTCCAATAAGTCAGTCAGAGAGCTGCGGCTCTGCCACGTTAACAGATGGCCCTCGACTTCCCAAACAGGCGGAACAGATCGACGCTGCAGCCCGAGCGGCTCTGGCTGGGTCAGCCCCCACATGAATAAGATAGAGCACTCGCTCCATCACAACACTCTCTCATCACATCTCGCCCCAGACAGTCATCCTATCGAGGAGTACATGTGCGCGGACAGAACAACAAAAAACACCTCAAGCGCTGCCAACGGCGTAGTCATCTTCATATTTACTGTTTAAGGCTGTCGCACCGTGTACCTCAGTTTCTGTTCTGCCATGATTTTCGAGACCGTTACCCTTGAACTGGATCGTTTTGGCCGCGGATGTCATAACCTCTGTGCCCCCCCCCCCCCCCACACACACACATCTCTTGTGCTAATCCATTTTCAAGTACAGCACGTAGTGAACCTGCAGTTCTTCCTACAGCCTGCTGTAGATCAGCCTCCCACTCGACAGTCCAACAGCTCTTCCCCGCTGTTCTTTTCCTGCTGTGATGATGTTACCAAGCTAACTGCACACAGCCGGCGACCTCATTGGAAGCACAACCCTAAACGTGCCCTGTGGATTTTTTTTTTAAATACAGTATGTATACAAACAAACAAAGTTAGATTTGCATTCACTATTTCTCACCGAAACAAATTGTGTGTGTCCGTGAGACCGAATAACGCCGAATGCTTTTCTTTCCTCGTACAACATTTGCAGAGCCAACTTTTGGAAGAATTTGAAAACATGAGTTGTTTTGCATCCGTGTTTGTGTCTTTTTCTTTCATTGCTTACCTTTCATGAATCTGTAGGACTCATCGCATCGCATTGCCCGCTTGTAAGCGCGTCCTCGTGCATGGAAATACTAACAACATGGGAACCAATTTATTAACATACCAATCAAGCTGCTTCAAGCTACCCTGTGAGACTTTCTGACTCCTAGGAGCACCAGTAGGTGATTTGTTCATTTTCAAATGAGAGTTGTGTTCACCTGTGACTAACAAACCTCCCCATGAACGACTATTTAGTTTGGTATATATAGTTTAGATGATATTACAGATCCAAGACGAAACTGAGAAAGAAATGGCGGGACTCCGAGGGAAGAAAGTCGCATTTACAAATCCATCTGCTACTTCAGCACCACGGACAGCGCCATAGATTCACACACAGCACAGTTAGGCTACTCATATTTCAGAGCCATGGTCGGAGCCACGGTTTTTAATTTGCTCAAAGCTCGGTGAGTCTGTATGTATCGTGCACTCGCTCAGCGACGCCAATGCGCAATCCTGCCACTTGTTTCATGCTCCTCTGCCGATCAACAATTGATTGATGGCAGTAACATGCCAAGAAACGTAGCGTTGCACCAGCTAAGGCAAGGGGCGAAGACCGCAAGCTCGCGGTCACTGGTGTGAACAATGAGCACTTTGAAATGAACATGGCTTTGCGAATGTTTTATGAGGAAAGAATCAGGAATAAAAGCTCATGATTGTCTGTTGTATTTCGATCGTGATCTTCAGCGGTACCTTCAAGTACTTCTCCGTGAGGCGTCTCACTTTATCTTGGTTGTTCCCTGTTGGTGATTCAATTGAGGGGCCATGGTAGAGCAAAGACGCAGCACAGTAAAATATGCTGATCTAAGCTGTTTTTTTTTAATTGAACAAGCCTATTATGGAGCACAATATTCTCTGAAACAGTAGCAATTTATGTCTTCATGCAAATCAAAAATCGGAATATTGACGAAGTGATAAAAGAAGTGATGAATTGACTGAACATACCTGACAACATCCGCTCATTTTAAACCTAATTAGAATACTCCAGTCTTACATTTAGGATTACAGACACCATGGAAAGAAGTACATTTATGAAACTTTAATAATCCCAAATGCAGGTCAGATTTACTTTGAGGTTTGCAAAGTTTTCCAACCGTTTGAACTTTTTTGTTAAGGCCACCAAAATATACGTAAATCTTACGCTAAGCCGTCGCATAATGTAAGCCTTCCACATCTCAGGTCAGTCAGTTTAACAGTCGGTAAGAACGTAGAATTGGGCTTTTAAACTTCCAGCATGGTGTTGTCATTTGCAGAAAGTGAGCTCACAACCGTGCCGACAGTGGAGTCAGCAGCTGATGCCGACAATGTGACTGTTGTGTTCTCCATTCGTAGATTCATAAATCCTCATCACCTTGAGGTCGGTAAACAAAGTCCTTTCATATGTTGTGCTGTTAATCTCTGTTGTCGCTACACGGCCAGCAGTCAACAACAACATGAGGATAATAGGATCATCTCCTCACACATCAGCAACACACACACACACACACAGACATCCAAAAACATAAGTGTGGGTAAATGCAAAGCAGCTTGACATTCCATGAATAGCTGTTCTTCATCTACTGCCTCACACAAACACACGCGCGCACACACACACACACACACACACACACACACACACACACACACACACACACACACACACACACACACACACACACACACACACACACACACACACACAAACATAAGCCAGACGGTGCCAATCCTTAGCTGTATCTGGGTCAGAGTTAACAGAGATGAATCTTACTGAAGTTTCACATTGCTCCCCTTTCTTTCTTCTATTCCTCTGTTGTAGAGATGTAATTAATAACACCAGTCCTTTAGGGAGCGGGGCGAATATCAGAGAGGGGGAAAAAATGTCGAGGGGGGGGGGGGGCACAGAGAGAGTGACGAACCTTGGCAAAAAGTCTCAAAGAAGCAGATCTAGCGGTGTAAAAGTTGAATGCCACAAGGTGTAGGTGGCAGTGTTAAGTGAAGAGTCAAATGTGATGAATCTTTCATAACTTTTGGGGGTCAGCGGCGGCTGGAAGCCATGTTACTGGAACTGCTTGGGGGTGTGCCACCGGGTGTCTGTGTTTCATATCAGAGAGCGAGCTAATGAAGCAAATTTTGCCTCCTGGAGACATTGAAATATATTAATTTAGCCATAAACATGGACGCACGAAGGACTGATGATGGATATGTACTGTGACAGAAACAGAGACTAATGGCTGATGTTGATATGCCCGCAAAGGAAAATCGAAAGTAACACAATGACCAATAAAGCTCATTAATTTCCACCAAAAAAAGGAACGTTATAACATCAATAATTGCTGTGAATGAACGTACAGTGTATAGTTTGATTGAAAAGCTGTTCGTATTTTGCGGGAGGAAAAACAGCCCCAAACAACGCTCGCTATGAATGTTTCATTCGGGGAACTTTCTCAATGAATATTTCATCTGCAGAAATGTCCAATGGAAAACGGCACAGAGCAGAGTGTCAGACAGTGTCCTACTGTAGCGCTGCCCTGCTGCTCTCAGTGTGGTGCTGAAAGAGTCACGAGATGGACTTTGAATGTCCCTTCATTTCTTCGAAGCAGGGGGGGGGGTTCTCTGTTCTGTGCAAATGCTGAAGTAGCAGTTCTTCAGGGGACAGCGGTGCTCGGAGCGAGATGCTAAAGACGGCATGTTGAAATGCTAACATGCCGATGTTTAGCAGCCATAAGGTTTAGTGTGTTAGCGTGCTGACATTGGCTAATTAAGACTCAACGCTAAGTGCAACTGAAACCGATGGGAATGTCGGTAGTTTGGTCATAAGTTAAAGATTAGAAGTTAAAGTTTTGCGCGTTACAACGGTGATGGCTGCACCAAAATTTCCGATGGCGATCAGGCCAATAGCCGTTGAGATGTTTCGCTGGAATCCAGTAATATCTAGCGAATGATGGCGCTGTAGAGGAAAAGGCACAGGGTCACCCAGCTCGCTAAGCGTCATTCTTTGGGAACCATTAATGTCATAAATGTAGAAAAATGTTTAATGGCAACCCGTCGAGACGATGACGAGAAGGGACCTACCACATAAAAACTACTAATATTATACCAACATGCAATAATGTTGACGAAAAAAGGCACGGTTAAAATGTAGTTGAACAAATAAAGTGTCTCTTTATTGTTATTATTTTCTAAAAAGAGAGGAGACTAAATTATTTTTCAGTAGAGCCGTTCAGTTTCCTGAGAATGCTCAGACTCTTAGTCGAGTAAAACCTGTCAGGATGAGGTTGACTAAATGTGATGAAGATTAAAGAGGACATTTGACACAGGACTACTAAGACCGTGGTTACACTCGTCTTTTCACACACACGCACACATCTCGGAGCGTACAGGCCCTTAACACTTTGTGCGTCCCGGCATGATCGGATGTCAAAAGTCAGATAGAAAACACAGGTGTAATCAACGCCTAAGACTAAATTTACAAAACTAGCTGACAAAATGAACAACATACAATTCATCCAATAGTTGCTAAGACATTCAGTCTGGACCAAAGTGGTGGACCAACAGACCAACCATCAGACCAACGTTATCATCCCTTGTGCCGAGTTACAGATACATTTGTGTGCTGTGCCGTGAGTGAGAATTATTAATCCAGTTCAGCAGAGTTCAGCTCACACAGAGTCTGTCTCTAGAGTTTCCTCTTTCCCACTATCTTATTTCTGTTTCTTTACCTTTTCCAAATTTCAACACATGGGACGCAAAAAGATGAATCTGTTTTTGATGGATATCCGGTTCTGCGTTGGTGTTCTTACACTCATAGTCTAGATGATCTCCAGTGTCTGGTCTTCTGCATTTACTCTGTTTTTCTTTTTTTTTAGCTAATTCTTGTGTGGTTTGTAGCTTTGAAGGCGTATCAATGAAAACCGTGCTTGAAGGGGTAGAACAGGTCCGAATCCAAATCTGGACACTTGAAAGTTAAAAAGCCTTTAACCGAGGAAGGCTAAGATATTAATATCATTTATATTACGAGGACTTCTTCTTTGCAGTTGCGCGTCGTAGTTGACAGGGACTGTGTTGATATCGTTGCTCTGGATATAAACTTGGATTTCCGCAAAAGGAGAAAAGGGTAAAACGCTTTGCCATTACGCTGTTATAAAGCTTCCCATCGGTCTGTACCTTGTCATCACTGTTATCCCTGTTGCTCCGCCCTCCACTCACGCCGTCCAATCGCTTGCCTTCACCATTCAGTCCCCCATTTCAATTGGTCCATCCTGCTCAAGTATGACTCAGAAAGAGGTGTGTCAGTCTACTATGTGAACCAGCACTGTGTGTGTTTGTGTGTGTGTGTGTGTGTGTGTGTGTGTGTGTGTGTGTGTGTGTGTGTGTGTGTGAAAGAGTGCAGATGAGTGTGCGTGTGTGTGTGTGTGTGATCGTGTGTGTGTGTGATCGTATGTTATCATGCCCTGTCATTTTGAATGATGTCATGTTTCCTTATTTCTTTGCCTGTTTTCTTCTGGACTCCCTCAATTTGCTCTCCGGCTCCTCTCTGTTGTCCCCCAGTTGAATTCATTTCTCTGTTCTATTGTTTGTCTGTGTTCTCTCTCTGTATCCGTGTCTCTTCCTCTCTGCTGGATATTTAAGCAAAGGCAGCAGAGCACTCGGGGATTCCAGTTCAATCTTTTTTTTTTTTTTTTGGATTGTTTTTACAGCAACTGTTTGTGTTGACAAATGTTTCTCTTTTTCTCTTTTTTCTTTTTTTGCTTTAGACTCAGTGTTTGCTGGATTTCTAAATTGGATGTCCGGGTCCTTGACATTGACACATTTTTCCTGGCAGACACTGAGTCTCGAGGTTTACTACTGAGCCATTCACCATGAAGGACGGGGGGGGGGGGGGCGTAAAAGCAGCCGCAGCATCCAACCAAACTGCTGCCTCAGAATTGTGAAAACAGCTACGTCTCTCACGGACGTTTGACTCATTTCCATTCAGATCATTTACCTTGAAGTGCACTGTTGCTGCTTTTACGGTCCGTGCCCTGCCCTTTCGTTCACAGCCACTCTTTTTATCATGTGGGTTCCAATCTTGAAAGTCCCTACATCTCATCCATTTCCCCGTCAGCCATACCTATCCGCACTTCTTACTAAAACCTAACCAAGCCCATAAAGCCTTCAGAGACATTCAGAGGAGATCCATCTAAGCAGAAACCATCGCACCGATGACTCGAAGCTATAGCAGTATAGCTTGTGTTTTTTCTGAGATTCACGGTGAGGCCTCCTTTTCATCGGAGTAGCTGGCACAGCATCCTTTCCACTTCACAAACCCCACTGCAGACACACCGCCACGTGATCACCACATTCTGGACAGCTGTAGGTCCACTCCGTTCCAGACCCATTCTCCCACATATCCAATCCAAACCCAACCTGGGGCTCACCCCACACAGTCACAGTATAGCCGCAGTGCTGTACTGTGCCTTTCCTTTACTCATCGGCGACCACAACCCGAGGACCCCTTACTGTGTCTGTATTTCCCAACAAAAGACCGCCTCGGAAATGTATGGATTATGTTTTTGAGCGCGGCCGCGTCCAAAAGCAACTCCCAGGCCGAATCTCCGGGCCCGTAATCGTCACCCCCCAAAAGGTGAGCGAAGAGTAGGCGTCCACGAAGGAAGGGGAAGGTGAGTACACTGGAGAGGCAAAGGGAGGAAGAAGGCTCTTGGGGTTGTTTTTGGACAGGGAATTATTTACGTCTTGTGTTTTCTCTGACAAAGCTTTTCCTTCTTGTTGTCCGTCGGACCTCAGGCAGACTTTCAATGGGGGGTTCTTAGATCACCTTACTGTCTGTAAAGTCATTCAGGAAACCTAAAATGTCCACATGATCCAGCCGCTTTGCATTCCAGTTGCGCTACGGCTCAAGTCGTGGCTCTGTCGTTTGTTTCAGTGAAACATTTCAGAAACAACCGGCCACGTTTCTAATGTAGTTTGTAAAAGCTGTTAGCTCAGATGAAATAATCTGACCGGTTCACAGCCGTGATTTAGTAACCGCGTGTCGTCTTAATTCCTTTGCACTTTCGGTGTCGCTCCGCGTCTGAGAGGAAAATGTTACACTAATGTGTTGCCATGGTTGCTAAGTGACAGGGGTCACAGAGGGAGCACTTCTGCAAACACGAGCGCGTCGCAGATACAAAGTCACAAAGTTAGCTGCTGAGAGAGCTGCTGGCAACCGACACCCAGGGGACCGCAGCGGAAAGTGGAGCAACATCCTCACCCCCGCCAAGCAAAACACCTCCACCAGACACACAAAGAAAAAGCAGACATCCGACCGACACGGGACCGTTTTTTTTAGTGGTTGCTCAATGAATGGCAACAGACAAATAATATTAGTAAGGAGTCAAATAATGATAATCAATTTAACGCTAGAAAACCGAAAAGCTGCTATTTTGTGTTCCATAGCAACTGCCGTTACACCGCCTCAGTGTGTGCAGGGAGGCAGCCTAGAAAGACCTGTTTCATTGTGAACATTATCATTATTACTAAAAAAAAGATTTCATTTGGAATGTGTCTATATCTGCATGAAGAAAACAACCTCCTGCAGTCGTTCATTTTAAACGTCGGTGACTTTATGATAATGATATAAATAAGGATTTATTTCTGCGTCGCAGCGCAGCAGCTCGGGAGTGACTCGCCGCCGTAGTGTTTATGAGCCACGTATGAATCGCAATTTCTTACTTCGACAACAGAAACAGAAATAAATATGCAAATGAGACCAACTGTATTGTGAATTCAGCTGTTATTAAAACACCAATACATGGAGAAAAAGAGGTGACAGAGCAGAGGATTAACCAGACCACTCTGTACCACTGACTCCTGTCCAGATGTTGGCTTTGATGGTCAGTTTTGTTGTTCGCCAAATCAAAAGAGGATGAAGTGAAGGAGGTGTAGCAGTGTATCCCTCCTCCCGCAGGATCAAGTGGACATTGGCCATAAAACAAAAAAAAATCTGATTTGTCAGGACCCGGCATGGACAGCCGAGCTTGTTTTTGTGGGTCGTCTAAGAATGAGTTTTTTTTTTGTCACAAACAAAAAAAAATACATAAATTCTAGAAATTGTAAAAAGTATTTAACGTAACGAGATCTAAGTCCCCATGAGATGATTGTCCTGGACGGTCCGTTAAATGTGCACATAATTGGTGTGAAATATGAGGATGGAGATGCAGAGAGCAGGCTTCGTAAAACCTGTACAGAGAGGTTTGCAGTTTGTGGCCCCCTCTGTGCTTTGGCACCCATCCTCCTTCCCCCGTCAACATGATGCCAGAGCTGAGAGAGGAGGCTGCTGCATCAGCGAAGGAGAGGAGAGGATCGAAGAGGGGGGGGGGGGGGGGGGGCAGCAAAAAGTGGAAGCTAAATCATTTTTTCATTCCGCTCAATATCTTTCCCATCTGTTGCTACTACCTTGCTCAGAAAAAAGAAAAAAACGACTGCGATGCCAAGGCGAGCGCGATTCAAATCAGGAGAGGCGTCAACTCCATTCCTCATTAGTGGAAGTGAGAACAGGAGAATTGGGGCAGCAGTGTAATTCACTTCATTCCCTTCTCTCTCCTCCAGAGACTTGAGTTGAGCTTTAGCCAAAAGGTTTCTTGTCTCTCTCGTTCCTTCCACTTCCTCTCCCTTAACCCCCTGTGTCTTGTTCGGTCCTGCCCCCTTTGCCCCCATCCATAATATGAAGGGCAAACCAATCTACCATGCTTATTTCAGACATCCCCATACTCTATTCAACTCTGTTTTTCTTGGCCCTGTATAGTCACTGTATGGGAAAGTAGATGGGCGAGCAGATGTACCGTGCTCGAGAAAAAAGTTTTTAAAAAGCAACATATTTTGATGAATGGGGGGGAGACGGAGGAGGAGGAGGGGGGGAAACAAAGGGAGCGCTATTGTGTCTGAGCGTGGCTCGCCGTGCACCTGCAGACGGTAAGTAGAACAGAGTAAAAATAGTGTTTGCTCATCCGCAGATGATGGAGCATCTCGTAGAATAGGAACTCCCAGTGAATGAACCAAGCTGTTGCATTCCACAAGGGCCGCACCTAACCGCCCCCGATTCAAAGACGTGCCACACTTGACCCAAGGTGCTTTAAATCGGCTTTATCATTGTCTAGCCGTTGCGGTGAAACGTCATTAATAAAAAAAAACAGCAGACAAGCCGAGGAAGTGTTGCTGCAGAGACAATTCCAGGACCAGAGGCAGGTGACTGAGCATGTCACCCTGCTTTAGTGCCGTTCATTGAAAAGCCAGACCGAGCACACCAGAGGCCACGTTATTTTCCACTTTCTGGCACGCACGTCTCTGCAGGAGCTCAAGAGCAGCCAAACTCCCAACACCGGCAGCCCTGTGGTTCAGCCAACCACCGGTATTCAGGTTCATCTGCTCTTCGTCGCCGTCAATATCAATAATTACCAGCAGGCGCAAAATGATCTTTCAGCAAAGACGATCCTGAATGTAGAATAATTAACCTGAAGCTCAGCAGCAGTGCAGGCCACTGCCAGACCGCAACAGCTCTTCAACTTGCAACGCTCAATTCAGTCAGGTCGCTATTCTTAATACTCACCTGTGGAAATTCTAATAAGGCGCCTCCCTGTTTTCTGATCTCCACTAGGAGAGACCAACTAGGAATTCTGTGCCCTCCACTGATAGTGACTGCCCCTGATGGGGCTTATCTCAAGAGAGGAGTTCCAATCCCAAAAGACGCAGATATATATTCAACATCAGGAATGGATCGGTACTCTGTTAACGGAGTCTGCTTACTCAGCTCCCCTGCCTTATTCCCCGATCTCTGGGGAGAGTTTCACAGATACGATAGGGAAACACACCGTGTATTGCACACACACACACACACACACACACACACACACACACACACACACACACGTTGGAACCGTTCCAGCCGAGCACAGCTGCGGCCGCAGCAGCACACCTGGGATAATTGGGCAGAGAGGGAGAGCTCACAGCACCCAGGGGACGCTCGCGTTCTGTGAGCGTGTGTCGTATGTGCGAAGTCTCTACCCCTCCTGTGTGACCTAGAGCCTCTCCTTCACTGATAAGGCGGTAGATAGTGCAAGCTTCCTCTCTCTTCCTCATCCTCATCTCCCAGCCCGTCCATCCATCCATCCATCCTCTCTGGATGGAGGAAAGAGGTGAGGAACAAAGTGATGGATGGAGTGTGGAAAACTTTATTTCTCCCGTGTTTTGCTCTTTTCCTTGAGAGGACAGAAGTGAAAGAAGTAAGCGGGGGGGGGGGGGGGGGGGGGGACACACATGACGTTCAGAGAGACGGAGGGAGAGATGGCCAAATCTCTAGACGGGAAAGTCTAGACAGCAGCCTCCTCCGCAGAGTCTTTCATACACACACACACGTTGAGCAGCGCGGTTTATCTCCCATCACACTCACTCAGGGGAGAGTAAATTGAAACAATTGTTGATCAGAGGAGGGGAAATTTGATTTGAGTCGTCGTGACAGCGGACCACAGGGGGGGCCTGGCTGGAGTCTCTCTTTCTCTCCGTCCGTTGTCTGATTTGCCTTCCCCTTCTTCACATTTTCGCATCTCTCTTTACATACCTCTTATCCTTGATGTGAGTCAACCACCTTGAGTGCGAGGAGAGTGTTGTTGTTGTTCCACTAACCGCATTGTTTTTCTTCAAAGCAGCTTTGGATGCTCCAGTCCTCAACACGAGACAAGGTCTACTGTACAGTGTCCCAGTATGTTGCCTCCTATCTCACTTTATGAACCGCTACCTCCCCCTCCTCCTCCTCCCCCCTCCCCCCCTCCTCCTCCCCCCCACTTACTCCCCACTTCCAACAGAAGCTCAGAGTAAGCCCTACTACTCAGATTACTCCCCCACTCGCCTGCTCATCCACAAGATGTGCACCAGCCACTACCTGGACCTGTTCATCACCATCATCATAGGGCTCAACGTCATCACCATGTCAATGGAGCACTACCAGCAGCCCAAGGTCAGATCTGGGGGGAGGAAGGTGGGGTAAAGAGGGGCCCTTGCTTGAAATATATTCACACCTGCCCTTCAATAAGAAATTCAAATTTGTCCTCGATTTTGTCTTATCGGTCACTCATTGCAATCACATATCGGGCGTAGTGACATCTAAGTTTGGTGTGATGGATTCAATGCAGTTTGTTTGCGTACTGCATCAGTACACCGACTGACAAGTACATTTATTTTATCCTGTGTTGCATAAGTTTTGTGTCTGGTTTGAACAGTTTCAAAGCCATTTTGACCACTACACAAATACAATTCAGGTGTAAATACCACATTTTTGGGGCAAAAAAAATCATTGTCTGTCAGTATCTGCTTTGGTTTTTAAAACGTTATATGGTATATTAGTTCCAATCTTCCTAGAACACCAGGTTTATGGCTTCACAGTACTTCAGATAGTATCAGAAATACAAGCTGTGCCAATGATAATACAATGTCAACAATAAAAAAGAGCATGTCAAAACACCGTCACTACTTTAAACAAGGGAAAGTAAATGAAAATAAGTTAAGAATTGGAAAAGCCTTCAAGGAAAGACAATGGTGAACTATAAAAGAGAGGTCCAAACAATACATATGAGATTAATTCTGCTCCACCCAAAAGGTAAAACGAATCATCTGTATCCTAAGAACCCACGCCAAGGTCTGCTATGGATACTTAGCATTTATAGCACATGTTATTTGCCACCAGGCAGCTGTTCCAGCTGGGATTTGTCTTTTGTTGCTCAAATTAGAAATATTTCTATCGCTTCAACATATTGTCGGCCACCTGCTCAGAACTGATCTAAACCCTGAGGTGGAGGTAGAACAAAAGATGGCTGAGGGAGGTGGAGGGAGAGATGGTATTTAGCAAAATACCACAAGAGTAAAAGAGACGAAAAAAGAGTGAGGTATTTAGCAGAAGAAGATTTGAGAAGAATACAGTGACGTTATAGAGCAGATAGGGCGGCAGTGTGGCCTGGTAGATGGAAATGGGGTCGGGTGGGAGGTAGTAAGGTTGTTAAAAGACATAGGAAGTATAGAACTGTGGAATTATCCTGGGGATGAAGAGGACTTTTGGTAGAGTAAAAGTTTTTTATGGTACAGAAGTTTATTGGGTAGAATAGAAAGTGTTATGGTACAATAGAAGGTTGTTTAAGAAGCTTTTTTCTATCTGTATTCAAGAGTGTGTTATTCTAATTTGAGAGCTGGCCTGGTTTCACTCAGAACCCTCACCAAATAAAAAACAACCTGCTTTGATTAGAGAAAAAAGCTCCATAGTTGTTGGGTATAAGTGGGTATTTAAGTCAGGGGTGTTAAGGAATTCACTATTTGTAGCAAATGGTTATACAGTTGATAAAATATTGTTTGGTTGAATGGTTTGTCTCTAGGTAGAATTAAGATTATTATTATTAAGAGTACAGAGATTTGTATCACAAACTGGAACTAGCTGTGAGTCGATGAATTGCCACCAGTAGGGATTTAGTGAAATCCCTGTTGACCACCAGTCTCGCTGCTAAAGTTCAGTTTTACATATAGAGCAGATGGGCACTTTGAATTCTCCCACAGGCTAAAATGGACACTTTGATTCTAATGGCCTTTTCATGGATGATGAGGGAGGGGCCGGACAATGTGGGTGGTCTGTTCATAAGAGAATAGCTAATTCTAGAAAAGAGGACAGAGTTTACAACATGGACCTTACAGACTGTGAATGTAGGAATCACGTATACATGTCATGCTAGCTCTACTGACTTCTCAACATGGATACTTGTGTACTTCATTAATACCTTTAATATTCATCCATCCTTCAGGAGCTGAAAAAGGCATTGACGATCTGCAACTACGTCTTCACCGTCATCTTTGTCCTGGAGACGATCTTAAAGCTGGTGGCCTTCGGCTTCCGACGCTTCTTCAAGGACAAGTCAGTATTTCATTGCCATGATCCCCTTAAAGGAACAGTGTGTAGGATTACGGGGGATTTATTGGCAGAAATGGAATATAATATTCATGTTTTTACAAGTGTATAATGAACTTAAACTAAGAATTGTTGCGTTTTAGCTCATAGCTCCTTCGGGAGCGGGTCCTCTTCATAGAGTCCACCATGTTGCGCCGCCATGTTTCTACAGCAGCCCAGAATGGACAAACCAAACACTGGCTCTAGCTGGAGCCTTGCGGGTTTTTTACGTTACCTGAAGGCCAACATAGTTCTCCAACACGCTTGGAAAGGGAGGGAACCACACCAGTAGATGCCACTTAACCATACACACTCCGATAAGTGACGCAATCACCTTTTGTCAAACAACTCCGACTAAGAACCGACAGAAATCCTGAAAAAACACTTAACTCGTAGTTTAGGGTTTTGACACGTTAGTGGACGTGATATTGTAATAGAGTGGTGGTTAAAAGGTACCGCTCTTTAACCTCTGATTCATGTGGAAAATCTGAGGCAACGTTCAGAGGGCCTAAATGAGCTTTTGTCTAACATGCTCCAGTGGATGGTTCTCAGTGAGGCCTGTATGAATACAAACGGCCTCGTTAAACACCCATTAAACACGCTGCCTCAGATGATTTCAGAGCTTCGAAATCCCTGGCTTCCCGCTGAAAACCACACAATCGCACCAGCACAAATGTCTACTACCACACATCACATGCATGTAGATACACACACTAACACACACACACACCTCAGTGGAGGCGTCATGTTTTTGGAACAGCGCTGACCACCAGGGGCTCCATGATGTCCACCCTCTTTGCCAGAATCGACTATTCATCCTTTTTTGCAATTTGGCAGCGGTCCAGTTTGATATTACTCACACGCAGGTACACACAAACACAACATTCGCCCAAGATTTAATTTAATAATCTCATTGGATATTAAGTTGATGTTCTTGTGTTGATTCACTCACACTTTGAGTATCTAATTAAGGACGTTAAGGATGAGCTACGGAGTGAAGAAACAATGGGCATTGATAAAGCCTGATTAGTACGACCACCCACCAACCATCTTCACTGACTTTAATTCTTTAATTTTGTTCCAGACATTTCTTCAGGGCACATTAATTGCACAGGGAAGTTTACAGTACCTGGGAAAGAAAGCAGCCCGCCGACTCCTGATCTGAGTCTGCCATATCTATTCTTATCATAGTCACATTTATCATAGCTTTCAGTGAAAAGAAGTGATCTAAGTCAGTGCTAGGGACCGACGAGTCTGTGTGTGTGTGTGTGTGTGTGTGTGTAGGTGGAACCAGCTGGATCTGGCCATCGTGCTGCTGTCCATCATGGGCATCACTCTGGAGGAGATCGATGGCAACGCACTGCCCATCAACCCCACCATCATCCGCATCATGAGAGTGCTGAGGATCGCACGAGGTATGAACCCCCTGCCTCCTCCCCAACTGCCCTTCAACTTTCATCCATCCGTCCATCCATTCATCCATCCATCCGTCCATCCCAACCTCTACCTGACACACTCTCTCACAGACACGTGCACACTCTCTTTCACAGTGCTGTCATTGTTAAGACGCCCTGTTAAACAGCCACGTCCACGGGACTCCCATCTTTATCATTTTTGCATGGCAGGTCTCAGCAGGGTTCGGGCAGGGTGTGAGTCGAACAGATGGCACAGGGAAACACAGTAAGCTGACAAACGCAGCACTGAGAAGGAGCCGAGAGTTAAAAGTGTTGAGACAAAGACTGAGAAATGGGAGAGACGAGGACAGAAAAGCTACGGGTGAGGGAATTAAACTCTGAGAAACTGAGACCAGGTATGGAGGGAGTAAATGAGAGGAGAGAGGGAAGAGATGAGAAACAGAAGGAGGAGGCACGGGATGATGCATGACTTCTGACCTGAGAATAGATGATAAGAAGATGGAAAGAGGATGGGTTGATGTTGGAGTGAAAAAAAGTATGAACGAGGAGGAGATAAAGGAGGAAAGGTATGTCGATGGGTGAGAGAGACGGAGGGCGTAGAGTTTAAATGGCGGGGCAGGGGGGAGGTGGTTCAGAATTGGGAAGGTCGAGTTAAAGAAACAGGGTGGATTTGGCAGGAGGGGAGGAAGAGGAAGGGGAGAGCAGAACTGCCCGTGTGCTTCTAGCTGATTGCTCTCCGGGTAATTAAAGATAAGAGGAAGGTCGGAGGGGAGGAAACAGGGGTCAAGAGGAGGAGAGTCCCGGCAGAAAGAGGAGATAAGACGGGCAGGAGGGAAGCTCACCTGTTTGGTCTGATTACTGGACGTGTAAGAGAAGAAGTAGCATGGAAGTCATTATCGATTACTGACAGAAGACACATGCTCTAGTGTGCAATGTGTGATTTTGGCTGGGTTCAGTCGTCGGCTCATTCTACATCTGTGCATCAACGTGCATCTCATGTTCAGACTGTGTATCATTCACACACTGGCTCCACTGTAACACACTTCCCTCGTCGACATTGATGTGCAAGTTACACCTTCTGTTGTTTGAAGCTAAACTCTTTGTCTTTCACAATTCTCACATTCAGACGTTAGCAACTTTAGATTTTTCTTTCTTTCTATGTTGCACATACTTAATTAAAGGAATAGTTTGACATTTCGGGTAATATGCTCGTCCGCTTTTAGAGACGATCATTACCACTCTCATAGTCTGTATGGAAATTATAAAGGTAACGCCAAGAGCCCGTTAGCTTAGCTTAGCACAAAGACGGGAAACAGCTAGCCTGTCTCTATCCCAACGTGTCTGCCTACCAGCTAAAGTCATGTCTGTTTAATTTACATGTGTAGGTTCAACCCAAAATCTTAGTTTCTTGGTCTAGGCCAGTGACCCGCTGTAGTTTTGTCATCACTGTGGGGGTTGCTAGGCAACTAGTGGAGACTCCTGGAAGTCGGCCCAGGCCAAGAAAACCACCCACATTTTTCGAGCATCTCTAGTTTTCCATTCATTGTTATGCATTGTCTGTCAGTCTTGGCGTGCCTCCATTGGTACCTCATTGCCATACTGACGACTTAAAAGGAATAACAGGACATGTGTGGCTCCACTAGCGGAGCAGCATTAGTCTGTGAGTAAGGAAGATATTGAGTCCTTTCAATATCAAAGAAGGCGTGATGGCACAAGTCCCCGTTCTCTTATGTAAGACTGAACATTCTTAATATTGGTTTGACAATTTTTTCATTTTCTGTGTGTGTATATATATATATATATATGTGTGTGTGTGTGTGTGTGTCCGCAGTTTTGAAGCTCTTGAAGATGGCGGTGGGGATGAGAGCTTTGCTGGACACCGTTATGCAAGCCCTGCCTCAGGTACACAGTCAACTCTGTTAAATAACATCCGCCGAAGCCGCTGAGTTCTCTTTTCCTTCCTCATCCTTGTTTTTTTTCCTACATGGAGCTTTCATAACACGTCCCACCGAAGCTGTCGCTAAAATTACATCCCAGAAGCCTTTTGTTTTTCCGTACATAGCCTTCTGTTTCGGGGCGTCGTCGTTCCCCTTGAGCTTTTTTACCGACTCTAGAGACCCTTATTTGCATAACCCACCCCCTGCTGAGATCGGGAAGTGAATGTAGCTTCGGGTATTTGTTTTGAACGGCGGTGGGTGGATTTCAGGGTGGTGGAGTTTGGTAAAGTGGAACGATTTCTGCAGCGTTTGGATTGAGTGAGAAAAATAACGCTCAGTCCTACGTTCACCACCTCTGTCTGTCATTCAGAGAGAGAGAGACAGCGAGCGTCGTTCCAGGCTAATTCCTCCTGGAGCTTGTTAGAAGTGTTCATGATTAATACATCCCATAATAGGGGGTGGTGGGAGTGGGAGCAGGTTGCCACGCGCTGATTAGCATTGACAGTAGCGGCAGACACAAATCCTCTTTTTCACTCTTGTCCAGGATCAGCTGCACTTTTAGAGCTCCTCGTGTTTCTACTTTTTACTCCTTTTGTGTTCGTCTTCTTACAAGTTGATGATCCACGAAAAAGACGTGGGCATACAGAAACAGCATTGCTTTTATTTTGCAGTGTAAACGACTGAGACGAACCAATGTGTTTGCGGAACGTCATGTCGTCTTGAACGACGAGTTTAGCTACAACTGCTGGGAGTAGGGACAAAGGAGAGCATATCAATGTGCCACGGGTGTTATGTCTCCCAGCTCTATATACTCTTATTGAGTCTTAGGAAGACTTTTCAAAGGATTTTATGGTCTTAGCAATGTTTTTATCCCTGTACATACAATACATTTTTTCTGGACTTTGGACATTCATATGTCCACAGTGGCTGAATGGACTTTTACCATTCAAGCTACACGTGAAACGTCCATTTCCCTTTGTTCTTTTAGCAATTGAACTGAGAAGATAGCCCTCTTACAACGAGGACCCTGGGAACGTAGGAACGACCCCGGACAGGGCTGCTAACTGCTAACACGAACGCTCAATTAAAGCTTAGTTACTACTACTCGGATAGTTAGCCACACATGCTAATGTATAAAACACACTGTCAAATCCGTTCCTTACATTCGTCTCCCGGTTTTTGGAAAGGAGGAAGAGATCATCGTCCAAACTCTTTCAATGTTCTCGCCGCTTCAATGTGCAGAGAAATCCACAGGCCTGCCGTGCCTCGTTGCGGCTGCTAAGCTATAATTGGACGGCCGCTGTTAGCAAACGGTTCAATTGCAAACGGCTATATTTTCTCTTGGCTGCTTCATCATGACCCCCTCCATTCATTTTCTCGCTGGAATGATTTGTTTGTTGTCCCTCGTTATTGGTTTATTTTGCCAGGGCTTTCTCTCCTCTGACTAATCCCTCTCTCTCTTCCTGTTGTCTCTCTCTCTGCAGGTGGGGAATCTGGGTCTTCTCTTCATGCTTCTCTTCTTTATTTTTGCAGCGCTGGGGGTAGAGCTGTTCGGTGACTTGAGTAAGGGACGAGTGCACCGTGCACAACACGAGTCACACACACACACACACACACACACAGACACACCACTCAGTATTTAAGTCACCACTCTGTGGGTTTAATCTATCTGATGTTAATTGCTTTCCAAAACCCTTTGTTGAAATGCCGTATCGATTCCTCCTTTTCACATTCTAGCTTGTAGCTTTCAGACTAATACATTTATTAAAGGTTATTAACATTTAATTGCAAAGCCCTGATGTTGTTACAACTCTTTTTATCTCCATCTCTTTCCTTTACTGTCTGGCTATTCCTCTCCTTCTTCATCCCCTCCCTCCTCCTCCTCCTCCTCCTCCTCTCCCAAGTCTGTGACGAACTGCATCCATGTGAAGGTCTGGGGCGCTATGCGACGTTCAAAAACTTTGGGATGGCCTTTCTGCTGCTCTTCAGAGTTTCCACTGGAGACAACTGGAACGGCATAATGAAGGTGAAACCTGTCTGGGACCCTGGAAATATGCATACACAATACTGCACATGGATTCTTTAAGGCACACCGAGTAAGATGTTCCTAAAAAACAAGGAGTAGTCCGATTTAGTGGGGATGTGTTGGCACGCGGACCCCGCTTTTTGCAGTTGGTAGACAATGTGAGGCGTCGCGTTTAGCACTAGATTTGTTGAAATTGTTTGCGGTAAGACACCTTTCACTTTTATATGGTTGTTGGTCTGTTGTCTCTGTGTTCCCTTTCAGGCCAGCTTCGATCATGTTCAGAACGGACTATCACACAACATAATTGAGTCGCTGTGGTGTGCCCTTTATGTAGTGAGGCAGACCAGCAAGAGCGTGGAGGCCGTTGTGATGGATGGAAAAAAACACCTGACTTTGACACCAGAGACCTGACGCCATCGACAGCATCTTTCCCTAACTTTCACCACACTGTAGCTGAAGTTATCCATGTGTGGATATTGCAGCCAAGACGCTCTATGAGGCTGCCCTAGCTAGATGTCAGCATGCACATAAAGAACAATGTTAACAATCTGATGTTTAACTAGCTACATTAGACGTGAAGGTATAATGTATACCATGTTCATCAGCTTAGTTTGCAGTACACATGAAGTTCAGCTGAGGCCGATGGGATTGTCAAAGATTTGACCTGACAGGGTGCACTGGATAAAGATTCAGGGGATTCAACAAAATGATTACAGTTCCTCCTGATGGGGAACATTGTGTTCTTTCAACAGTTGTTGAGGCATTTCAACTAAAAATCACAAAGGTGGCTCGAATCATGGGATCGCCAAAGTCCAAAGTCTGCGCTGAAGTCTGCTGACAATCCATATAATAGATGTTGGCATATTTGACTGGATAAGTGAAAACATTCACCGGCTAGTGATGCCAAAGTAAGCAGGCTTTTTCTTTTGGGCAACGTGAATATCACGGGAATCCTTCCAACAGCATTGTCTGGACTGACCGGCATTTCCATCCCTAGAGAGAAAACATTGCCATTGGGCATTCACACTGTCCTGATTAAATGTGATCCAGGGTTTTTTTTGCACAATCATCCAATAGCAGAGTTCTGGTTGTGTACTGCTCGCTGCTAAAGCTATAGCTGATCGGCTCATGTCATGTGCTCATGCTTCTTCCAGGACACATTGAGGAACTGCGGCCAGAACAGCACCTGCTACAACACCGTGGTCTCTCCCCTCTACTTCGTCTCCTTCGTCTTGACCGCTCAGTTTGTCCTGGTCAACGTCGTCATCGCCGTCCTGATGAAGCACCTGGAGGAGAGCAACAAGGAAGCCAAGGAGGAGGCGGAGCTGGAGGCGGAGCTGGAGCTGGAGCGCCAGATGCAAGGGGGAGGAGACATGGCCACGAGGTCGCCCCAGCTCGCCCCTCTGGCGCCGGGCGTGGACAGGTCGAGCTCCGGGGGTTCCCCCTGGAGGTCCACTGGAGGAGGGGACGAGGACCAGGAAAGAGAGTGTCCTCTGGACTCGCCCACTGCTGATATAACCAGAGACTCTGTAAACATCAGAGCAGACCCCCCTTCATGCCTGGAGCCCCCGCTGGAGGTAAGGAATCTGTTTTGGTGTTGCTTATAAGTGTATGCGTTAGACACTCTTATAGCGTCTTTTGGTTGTTTTGTTATGATATCCCTGAACACCCCTGTGTGCGTGCTTGTAATCGCTACATGCTACACGCTACATCACCATTGGGAGTATTGTCTAAGCCCATGCATTGATAAGATCCACATAATTGCACACAAGTAAAAGTGAGACTAAACGTCATTAGATAATGTCTCGGGTCAGATTGCACAGAGTCTCAGAGGTCCACTCATCGCATACTGCACAACATGACAGATGCTCTGAGGTCACTTCCTGCTGGGGGCCAGGCCGCGAGGCCAGTCAGATGACCCCCCCACGTCTCCGGTCATTAGTTCTGAAACCATTAGTTAACTCTCCGGCCCATGCTGAGGGACACTGAGCATGCTGGATGGTAGCTGAAATAATAGATTTCTTGGGAGGAATGTCTCTTCGCTGTCTGAACCGGTAGCCCGTATGTAAGCAAACTGTAGCGGAGTTGGCCATAATAGGACATATTCACTCCACATTCTGGCGTCATTTCAAAATATAAGTGGATGCATCGATGAGTGACTTATCCAAAATCAGAGTGATAATTGTAAGTATAAAATGCACTGGATATGCAAATGTCTTATTCTGTGTAACCCATACTGACCCATATCAGCATGGTTTACAGTTTGTTGTGCCTGACTGTGTGTGTGTGTCTGTGTGTTGCTGGTCCCTGTAGAGGACATGCCAGTCAGTGATAGGTCACAGTGCCATGGGAAAGCTGGACCACAGGGCCTCGTTGTTCACTTAAACAGCTATTTCCAGACAGCGGGGAACTTTTTTTTTTTGGGGGGGGGGGGTTATAGGAAGTAGAGGTCTCGCTGTCGTTATGTTTCCCCTGTAAGATGTTATCCTCCTTCCTCTCAGCCGCTCCTCCAAAAACATGTGTGGTTAAGCTGCAATCTCCTCTCCAGCCCTGTGGGAGACCAGCTCTACTGCGGTGTTGTAGTGCCCTCTTGTGGAGTCAAATGGTAACACATAGGAGCCTGTGCTGGTTAGATGGTTGGTTGCGAGTAGGTTATATAGTATATATATATATATTTAGTTGCTGCATGAAAGCCTTAGGTTATTTATGACGACACTTCCAGGTCTGGATACTAACTAAGGCACAGTGTGATAGATACTCGAGTTCTCGTACTTCATGTGTTGCTTATGTCTTGTTTCTGCTTGTATATCTGTTTGTTTTCTACCTGATCGATTCTTTTCTTTCCCTTTCTTTCTTTGTGATCCACTCTTTCTTTCCACTTTTATTCTCGTGTCTCTGTCTTGACTTTTTCCCTTTCTTCAACTTCTTCTGTCCCCTCCTTCTCTTTTTGTTTTCTTTCTCTGCTCCTCTCTCCGCTCTGTCTTTTCCCTCTGCATCATCTAAGTTTGTCCAGCGGAGAGCGCAGTTTGACTCGGCCTCCCTGGTCATCCAGGGTTCAATGGAAGGAGAGTTGAGCTTGATGGACAACCTGTCTGCCTCCATCTGCCACTACTACGCGCTGCCCCCCAAGCCCCGCAGGCACAGCAGTGACGAGAAGGTCAATAATCAACCAGAATGATGACTCACTTCCTCCATTTCATACGTCCAGTGGGTTTTATTTTTTTTTGGGAGGGGCTGCACAAGCAATCATGAAAAAATGAAAATTACAAAGCAGAAGTTGCTGCTGATTATGAAGAACAAACCCCAAAACATTACAGACAGCATTCTTTTCCTTTTACACAAGGGTGAATACCATAACATGCCTTGTTTTCAACACAGTTAAGGACTTTCTTAAAATGAGAGATAATGCCTTTCAGGGGTCAGTTCATCTAAATCACAATGAATCCCATTTTCTCACTTAGTGGTTTTCAGCCCAGGTTTTGAGATAATTTTCTTTGACAGCACTCCAAATGCATTAAAGGTGAATGGAATTTTAGTTTTTTAGCTGTTTTTGTGTTACCAATTAAATAACCGCATGTTCTTTCAGAAACAATGCCCTGGCCACTCAGGATAATCCACAGACCCACAGAGAGATGCCGCGGTTTTAAACGTAATTTTCCAGTGCTGTGAGCAGCACAAACAGTTTTATTGACCTCAGTGGGTTAAAACCAGTCCTTATTGTTTGGATCTTCGGAACTGAAAAAAAATCACAGCCAGCACCTTTAGTTGAATCACGAAAAGACCGGCATAATTCCCCGTTTGCCGGCTAAACACTGCTGCTACGGATGTCCTGTGTCTTTGTCATCTGTTTCCTGGTGAAAGGGGGGGTCAACCTAACTTGTGGGACCCCGTCGGGAGGGGGTCAGACTTTTGATGAATGGAATTTTACACACAGGGGTGCAAGGCGTTTTTTCAATTTTTACCGGCTAAAGACTCAGTCAAACAACACCAGGCTTCTACTTCCGCATTACTGAGACTCTGACGCGTCTAAAGAGGTGTCATTTTCTAAAATTGACCAATCATAGGCTTGCTGAGCTTCCAATACACACATGAAGACTGGAGCTCAGACGAGAATGGATACATGTTTTACAGCCTTAGAGAGGATTCTGGCTCTCAAAATGATGCCAAACTGCTGTATTAGGATAGATTGAACACTATTAGTGATAAAACAAGTGAAATATATATAGTTATATAGTATATACAATTAGAATAGAACAGCTGCTTCCAAAATGAGAATTTAGCTTGACCTCGCGTGACCTCTCCGTACTGAAACCTCTATATCTTTGGCCTGCTTCACTTTATCAAAGCCACATTTTTTTTGAGACTACTGACATGTTGTGCTATGATTTGGGATAGTTTTTAGGCTAGCCAGGGCCTCATTTCAAGAACAAAATAACAATAAAAGTGCTTTTCTTCAGGCAAACCTAAACATTTTCAATTTGAGCTGTGTGCCATCTTCATTTAGTGTTAACCAGTAACATATATACTGATATTTACACATCTGATCAAATCTCACAAGTGTTTCTGTTATTATAACATCTAAATTATTAAAATAGACCTTGTAGTTACAGAACTACAGTCTTTTTAGTATGGGTATGCAATTTTCGAGCAGAGGCCTAAAAATAGGGCTAGGTACCCAAAGGTGAGATTTAATTTGGGTGAACTGATCCTTTAAATGAAGATTAGATAAAGATAAAGAAGAATTGAGTTTGGTTGACTCTTGAAACAACATATTTTATATTAAGACCAGGTGAAACTATCTCACCATTATTGGCAGAGTTTACCACTTATTTAATAGAAAATGAAATTGTATGACTCAGTACCAGACTAAATCACTTAAAGATGAATAAAGTTTGTAGCGTGCAGAATTCCTGGCCTACACAGTAAAAGACGCTTATGCAAACATTTTGTACACAATAACCCGAGAACTTCGTTTCATAAAATTCATTGAAAAGCATGTGATGTTCTGCACATATTGTGCAGCCCTACAGCCATTACCGCTTTTGTACTGGCATTCCTTCCCCCTTTCTAACCAGCCCTGTTGCCCACCACAGTGCGGCACGTCATATCCCGCCTTAGCTATGATCTCATTCCCTAGCTCACTTTACATTCATTCGTGCTTGGCAGGTTTTTTTGGTCTGGTTCAGCAGCCTCAGTGACATGGTTTAGATTTTGCTCTGTCTCCTTGACACAGCTTCGTGTCTGTTTGTACATCGTGCGTGGCATGTTTGTGTGTTTGTGCGTGCGAATCCCTACTTTGCAAAACCGTCTCCGCAAAGTGATCACACCCTTACACACAAGTCTGCAGAGTAATGGCTCAATAAGCTATGGATCACCGCGTCACTGAATTATGCATCTTTGTGCCTCTTTTCCTCATTTGAAGGCAAATTTTGGCCAAATACATTAGCATTACATAAGCCCATCTTCTAAAAGCTTTAAATGGGTCAGAGATGTCATTACAAGATGCCACACAGGCCACCTCTCCACTTCGGATACACTCTCTGCTCGGATGGCCCATTTTCCTGTCAAAAAGCATTTCCCCCGTTAAGCAGCTACAAAGCCCAAAATACAGCAGCTCCCCTATACAGAAAATGCTGCAATTTAGTGTGTGTGTGTGTGTGTGTGTGTGTGTGTGTGTGTGTGTGTGTGTGTTCATGTTCATGCCTGGACCCTGTCATTACACTGTTTAAAACCCCACAGTTGAATAATAGCGTTAATTTCTTTTAGCTAGGAGGAAAAAAAATTCCCATGAAAGAGAAGACAGACTTAAAACAAACCAGTAAAAAGCACCAATCAAAGAATTTTAAATCAGCGTTAGGACAAGAACATTCAGTTCTCAAATGATCCGTACTACTTTTTTTTGTTAAACGTTGCATGCTTAGTAAATAATCTAGTTAAAAATGTCCCTGTAGCTCAAACCAAGATGAGGGTCCAAAAGCTGTAAAAGCACTTTCACATAAAGCGGTGTGGGTTCTGGGTATGACCCACAATCCGCATGCTCGGCGTCAGTCCGGAACCTAGATAAGGAGGCAGTTTGTGTTATATGACCTCATAGCAAAGACTGTATATAAGAAGTGAACTGTGTGTGAAAAGTGAATTGAGTTAAAGTTCTATGATAGACCAGACAGCACTGTGGTGTCAACCTGTCAATCACAAGGTAGCCCCGCCCTAATCCTACTTCTCTTTATGGTCTATTTCACTCTAAATGGAGCATCATTTACTCAATGAACATCATGCTGTATTAAAGCAGACTTGAACCTAGAGATTGAGACCATAAACTCATGTTTACAATGTTTACTGAGGTGATAAATCAAGAGAGAAGCAGAGTCATTTTCTCATAGATTTCTATACAACCAGAAGAGTCGCCCCCTGCTGGTCAATAAAGAGAATGCAAGAACAAGACACTGATTTTCTAAGAAAAAAACTCAGTAACAATATCAGTAACAATCTGATACACATCACCAGCTGGCTTGAAAAGTCTAAAGATCCTCCTTCCATGTAGTTTCCAGCCTATACATTTTGCTGCGTCCTCCCTCTCGCTCGGCTACATACTTCAAACTTCATAGCTGTTGTTTCAAACGTGTATTCTCCTGTTAGCTACAGGTCTTATCTCTGTGTGTATCGTCCTTATCTTTGTGTGTTGCACGGAGTGTGCGTTTGTTTTCTCTGCTCACCAGCCGTTGTCTCTCCCTGCCTAGATCCCTCTAGCGGAGATGGAAGCTCTGTCTCTGGCCTCTGAGAAATCCTGGTCCCTAGCTCTGACAGACGACTCGGCCCCCGACGATTTTAACCCTCTCTTTCTAACCAGTCTGGAATGCAATGTACTGACAGTTCCTCTCTTTCTCTTTCTCCATCCCTCTTCCTCCTCTGCAGTATCTTGTAGTGTTTTCCTTTCACGGGGCACTTCCAAAGCCACTTTGTACTCCCAACTACTCTCACACACTTGGGTGGAACAGGTTTACATTGACAGGGGGAAACCAAGTGGATGCTCAATTAGCTAAACAGCTCATTTGCAGCGGTAGTCCCAGCGCAATTAAAAATATTTAAGAGGGCTATAATGATCTTTTCTCACATTAATAATGGATCAAATAACTTGTATGTGAAAGGTGTTGCGCTATACTAATGAACCCACAGAGAGTTCCACCCGTATCCTGCATTTCCACTCAGCTTTATTATGTTTTTCAGCTCATTGTTTTTGTATTTCTGAGCCGCAACGTTACAGTTTTGATTAACTCTTCGTGCTCTCATTGTTGCTGCAATAGGCAGCTATTTCCAGCAACAACAAATAGACCAAAAAACCATTGCTGTCACCTACATTTATTATTATTTTTTGTAGTTATAGTGACTCATTGGGCCACATGTGATGAATTACTGTATACCACGACTACAGAATCATGTTCAGGCTTGTTTTTATACAGGTCCAATAGTTTCCTGTAATTTCTTTTATGTAACTGTAAATCCGTCATTTGTTATTACCTATTGGGACAATGGAGAGTTCAGTTGATACACTTCCAATTCAATAATTCATTTGTATTGCTCGCAAAACATTGGGAGTCTTAAAGTCAGTGTAGCAGCATACAGTACACGATTCAACGTATATTCAGAATAAAGTGTCCAATGATGAATATTTAATTGAGATTAACTCAGATCTTTATCTCTATCTTCTCAATAATTAGTTACATATGACATAATTTTTTCCAGGACACTTTTGAGGAAATGACGTGTCTACGCCTTGAATACGTGTCTTATTGGCTGGCACGTGTGAGTTAAAATCCCATCACAGATCAGTTCTTAAGGGCACACACTGTTGCAACACTATTTACTTTATGCCCCGAGGAAAACAAATGGAACCAGCTGCGTTAGGTGGTCATGTTAGCGCAGTCACTCCATTACTCCATAATGTCTGGATCTTAAGAAGAATGGACACCGCTGGAAGGAACGCCACTGCCTCATAGAGTTCTTTGTCAACACCTCATCCATTATGTTCTCCTACCAGGACACGTCCTGCATTTAGACTTATCAATGCATCCTCACACAGGATTAGTCTACACATTCCTCAATGATACTCTGCCCCAGTTGGCTCTGCGGTAGAACATACTTTCTTTGAAAGGACATCTTCCCACTAAATTCAAAAAAATGAATTGAATGTCAACTGGGTGTCAGGGTATAATTGCCACATTAATGATCACTGTATTCACGTGTCTTCCCCAGAGAGGGACCACTGTAACCTTGGCAGTCTCACACATGGAATATCCCAGCCAACACGTGACATGAAATCGCAGTTAACGGGATTGTGCTGGGACAGACGTACACAAAAAAAACAAGAAGTAAGAGAGGGAAGAAGTAAAGGAGTACAAGAGGCGTTGAAAGACCCTGGTGAATCTAACCATGTGCCCTCTTTCTCTTCCCTTTCTCATTCCACCTTTCCAGCCTAATGTGTGTTACTCTCCAGTCCAGTCCAGTAGAGTAGTGCGCCTCCTCACCTGCCAGTTTGCGGTTTTCTCTCCTTTATCTCTCCTCTTATCTCTTAATTTCCCTTCCTTCTCTCTCTCTCACTGTAAACTGATTTCCTTCCTTCTTCTTTTCCTCAGTTTGTTTTTTTCTTATGTGCTTTTACACGTGAGCCTCGTGGTCCTTTCCTATCAGTCTTCCTCTGTGTTTGTCCTCGTCTTCTGTCCTCTGGGGGTTGTGGTATTTTTTTTTTAACTCCTCTCTTGAGTTGTCGTGTGTGTAAAGTGCGCTGGAGCCTCCAGTAGCTCTGTGATGAATGTGAACTGGTTCTGTAGTGGGTCAGACTGCCCCAGCTGACACACAATCACGGAGCAGGCTTGCTTAAAGTGACGTGGCTGTGGGGGGGGGGGGGTTAATGCAGACACATGACACAGAGTGTCTTACGCTTCAAAAATGAAAATAAAAAAAGAAAGCGTTGGGAAATTTCTACCTTGCATGGTCTCGTTTCTGTGATCTGTGGCAGCTCTGTGCCAGTCAACCCCAACATGCAGAGATCCGGTCTGTTTTCTGTGTATGCTGGTGACCACTGCCTCACCTGGTGTCTTAAAAAGATATCAACCGTACATGTGTTAGAAGGAGTGTGAAAGTTCTTTGAGTTGGAAGAGAAGCCCTGATTCATCCGGCCCCAGCGGGACCCTGACTCCCTTGTCTCTTTCCCCAGCCGGAGCAGCTGGATCCTGGGGAGCCACTGGAGGACAACCTGCTGAGTGTCAGGAAGCCAGTGGTGGGACGCACACACTCCCTGCCCAACGACAGCTACATGTTCCTGCCCCTGCAGCCCGTCGGCAACGCGGCCCCGCCTCCGGCACACATTCTAGCACAGACGCAGGGGCCCCAGCACCTACTGGGCACCCACAGGGGCCAATCAGGTAATGTGATACGGTATTTATTTCATTTTAAATAAGCCTCCTGCGACAAAACACAACACCTACTTACTGTTTTGTAATGCAAAACAGTTGCATCTGGGTAGCTCGTTAGGATAGGAGAGACAATGGGAGGCCTTGTAACATTTGGTATTTGTTACATAATGCAAGTTGACATCAACCAAGGAAGATGCAGGTCATTTCCTCTGAGAACTAAACCCACCTGCTGCACCTGTTCTGATGCGTTTGCGTGTTCTGTGCTGTGCTGGTTGATGTGCAGGTTCCAGCAGCTCAGTGCGTTCCCAACCGGAGGAGCGTTCCCAGCAGCTGAACATCCCCGCGGACCTCTTCAGACCCATCAGCCCCCACAGCCACTCCGACTCGGAGAGCATACCGCGACTTCCCCCTCCCAGACGCACACACACACTCAGCCGAACGCTCCGCAGACAGGTGACTAAATCCCACTGTTTCAGATGTTCCCTTTACTCCAAAATCACTCTTATGATCTTCTCCTGTCTGTGTCTGTACTGTGTGGGATGAAAGCTCAGTCAAAGTTATTCATTAGACAAAAAAAAAATGTTGTAACTTTTTTTTTTAAATCTCTTTAAATCTCAGATTTTCCCAACAATTGTGGCCTTTGTGCTGCGGTAGCCCTGAGAGGCAAGTGAGAAAAAAATATTCTGTAAATCCATTTTCTAAGTCATCTTTTGATTTTGACTAAAGCACCAATAATACTTTTTCTAAGTTCCTTTTTTTCATCTGTGAAAACAGGTCAAAAGAATTAGCAGGTGATTTTGTTTTTGTAAGGATCAGTGTTACTGTAATACTCACTGTGGCCACAAGAGGCTGAACTGCCCCACGTTTTAAATAGGACTGAAAGCGTTAAGATATATATAACGGATATATACTGAAACATAAGTTACATATATTGTGCTAGCCAGTTATTTAACATGACTGTCATGTCTTTCTTTTGGCTAGAAATGTATTTTAATAATCATGAATCTGCTGTTTGGGAAAACAAGAATGCTTTTAGTCTTATTTTGAACATTGGGTGGTTGTGCACTTCAGCCTCCTGTGGACAGAATCCGTATTACAACAACAAACACTATGAAAGATTATCCTGGCAAAACCTCTTTTCCAGCTGTTCTTAAATCATAAACACACGAGAGAAAACACTTCAGATCAGTCTTAGAAAATGTATCAACACATCTTCTCACTTGCTTCTCAGGGCTTGCGTGTCTTGACACCTTGTTGCAGAGAGAGAGAGACTGGTTGAGAGCTTTCCTAAATCTCTTTCCTCGTTGCATGTTCTAAACAGTTTCACTTTTCTCCCTCCTTCTCTCTCCCCTTCTTCCCGGTATTCCTACTTGTTGTTAACTTATCTGCTGCCTCATTCTCCTTTTGTGGTATCTGTTACTCTCTGATCTCAGCTCAGTTGGGCCCAAAAGCCGCCCGACCCCGAGCTACTGCTCAAGCACAGATACTCCTGTTTCTGAAACTGCAAAACAAGCCGCAGACTTTAGCTACCACTGGGCCTTTCAGAAACAATGGACTCCATGTTCATCTTCCAAGAGACAACCAGATTAACGCAGACACACACACAGGCTTCCCTCCCTTTTTTTTCTCCCCCCCTCCTCTGTCACTCATTTGATTTTTGTCTCCTGCTAACCATCAGCCACAAAGCATCTCCAACTCTCTAACAGGTAGCTCTGCCGGTAGGACGTCTCACTGGGACTTTGAGGTTATTCACTCTTCTACACTCTGATACGAGCAGCAGGAGCTATAGGTGTAGCATCGCGTCAGTGGATTTCGGTAGCCGAGTGATAGAATGTATTCAAGCCGGACAAAGATGCCGTTCGGCTTAGACATTTACCCACAATGCAGTGCACTTACGACATTACAAACCATACGACTCAGGGGATTGCTACAGAACAGGCAGCGAGTGCTGCCCATTATGCATTTGCCCATTTTGTACATGCAGTACCACAGTGATAGAGCACTTGTGAATTTTCTATTGACTAGTTTAGTGCTTTAACGGCATATAGTTGTGAACTCTATTGCAGTAGTTATTGCACTTAACCCCGATATTGCTTAAAACAGTGTGACAGAGTGAGCTTTCCTCCGTTATGTTCCAGTTATTCTTTGTTACTTGGTGGTATTTTGCTGTGGCTGGTGATTAGGCCGGGCCTGGTTGTGATATCTTTGACCACAAGGTGTCTCTGTGGTCCCACCACTCGGGGCCTGAGGCAGGGACACCCATGAGTCCAAACATTTCTCAAAGCGCTGTGCCCCTTAAACTCATGCATGCCCGGCTTCCTCATTCCTACATAATTCTGGTCGGTGAGGAACATTTTATGAGTTTTAGCAACCATTGGCGCTTACTAAACCTTCCTCGTCCTACAGTAGTTGCATGTCTGGCTGTTGGCCTCACACCCTGTAGATGGTTTTGCTCAGAGGCGAGGACGACGGCGGGGGAACCACTCGTCAGAATTCGGTTGTAAATTGAACTGCAAAAACTGCCGCCGCCGACGGTTTACAGGGTGTCGAGTGAATGGTCAAAGGTTCGCGGGTTAGGTGGTCTGGTTCAGAGTTCACTGTGTATAGCCAGCGCTCAATCTGACGAGTCCTTCTGTCCAACTAAGAAAACATCAGTGTCGACTTTACTGATGGTGAAACACAGATATGAGCTTCTTACATGGAAATAGCATTCATGTCAGTTGGTGCCTACTATTTGGAAAAACCTCCTGTGACGTATTAAATGTTAACATGACTTACAGGGAAAACAGTCAATATTTATTTATTTCCAACAAAGTGAAGGGTCATCTTTGATCACATCCTTATACAAACAGAAAACGGTGGGGAGAGATCGTCCAGGACAATCTTAGTCGTGATGTAGAGAGTTTAAATAGTTCATTTCTACAGTCATCACGACCCTTTAAAGAGCCCCTCCTGCCTGTTTTAAGGTCAAATAAATAAAATGATATTCTGCTTTCAATCAGTATTGTGTATGATATAGGTTTTCAACAGAAAAGTTTGATTCTTTTTAGTTAAACATTATTTAAATTACATCTACTCCTTCTACCGTATCAAAAACATCCATAATCTATAAATATGCAAAACAAATGTATCAAAAAAAGTGTAACTGTGTAACTGTAGCACGGTCAATTAATAAAACAAGACCAAAGTTACTAAGTTAAAAACAAGTTACCCAACAGACTCTGTGAATAAGATGGCCAGATGGTGAACTTTGACCCAAACTACTGCTTCTCACCCTCATCACCTCAGAATAACTAGTCTCCCCTCCCCTCTCATCTCCCCTGATCCCCCGTACCCTCGCTATCCCCCATCTCCTCCTCCCTTTCTTCACTGCACATTTACCTCCATCTCCTCACCCTTTTCTCCTAAATACCCCTCCACCCCCCCCCCTACATGCCCCGTCTTCCAGGTTGCCGTGTCTACTGATTCTCAGGAGGCCCTGTGCTCAGACGGAGGGGAGAGCAATGAAGGACTTGTCAATGTGGCCTCTCTGGACCTCCCTCCATCCCCCTCCACCTCTCCCTCCCCCTGCTCCCATCATTATCAGCAGCCCGCTCTCTGCCTGGTCCCCGCCACACCCGGCGCCTCCCCTAAACCCTCACGCCCCAGCAGCGTGCACACCCAGCTTCATGACCAGCACTGCCTCGCCTCCCTCTCCCCTACTTCCCCCTCGCCTCCTCCGCTCTTACCAGCCAGGCCGCACCAAGAGGAGGAGGCCTCGGCGGATCAGGAAGTGTCCCTCATTACCAACGCGGTGTTGGCCGGCAGCGGCGGCGGCGCCGCGGAGGCCATCGGCGTCGGCGGTGCCGAGGCTTACGGCAGCTACGCCGGCGGCCAGGAGAGCCGGAGTCCAAGCCTGAGGCAGCTGAAGAGGTTCCACAGCGCTGAGACGCAGGGCCCCAGCGCGCCCCCGCCCCGCCCCCGCCCTCACTCCTGGTTGGACGACCCGCGGTGTCACTCTGTGGAGGCGCGCGCCTCGGTGGAGTCCGGCCCCCAGCGCGGCACCACATCCACCTCCTCCGGCTTCGTGTCGCGGGCCAACAGCCTGCAGATCCACAGCCGGACCCCCACTCAGACCTCGCTGCCCTCACCCCGACACAAGAAGAAGATGAGTCCGCCCTGCATCTCTGTGGACCCCCCTGACGGACAGGAGGGCCTCTACCCGGGACTCGGGGGCATGGGGCTGGGGGGATTAGGAATGCCCCCTCCTCTGCCCAGCAGGGACACCTGCCTGAGGAGAAGAGCGCCCTCCAGTGACTCCAAGGACTCCTTTGACCTGGGAGTTGGAGAGGGTTCGGGACAGGACGGAAGCTCCCCAAACCCCAACACCAACCCCAAGCTACTGACTCTTCCCAGAGAAGACAAGCCCTGAGCACTGAACACTGATACAACGATACACACACACACACACACACACACACACACACACACACAGCTGGACGAATCCTTCACACACACAAACACACGATGCACACTGTGTATCTGTGATGGTGATAGTTCTAGTAATAATGCTGTAGAGAGTAATAAAAGGTAAAACTACAACAAACAGTAAAAACATCCTTGGTTTCATAAGGAGTGCAGTGCTGTAGTAGTGTGACCATCCCTTGTCTTTGTATTGTTACTGCCAAAAGAACCAGAGAAGAAGAGAACACAGGAAACAACAACACAAACATGATTGTTTCTCTTCTGCTGCGTCTGCATGCCACTGGCTGCAGCTTGACCCCATAACCTCTGGAGTGACATCAGCCCCTGGGATTTGGCGCCCTCTGTGGTGGCCATCTGAACTGCCTGGTGTTGCACAGGGTGGGCTTTGCCCGATCAGTGGAGGTACAAAGCAATATGAACGTTTTAGAGACACTATTTTCTTAAATTATTGGGCCATAGTGTTTGTACAGGATGTTGTTGGTTTTTTTTCCATTCGATTGTTTTTTTCATGTCTTTATTTGTGAATTTCTTTGTTGGTTCTTTTCATAATGGTTTGTCTTTGTCCTTTTTTTTTTCAATGTAGGATATTTCTAGCTCTGTTGGTTTACTGAGGAAAGTGAATGTTTTTCAAAGTGCTGAAAACCATGTATTTGTAGGAATAATATATAAATATATAGATATATATATATCTATATATATCTATATATATAAAAAAAAACAAGTCATTAAACTGAGTTTGGATTTTTAAGCACACGCATTAGACTGTGGTGGTTTGATTGTTAGAGGTTGCGCTTGAAGTTTTTTCCATTGATTGCTTGATTCCACTGAGACCGCAACGAGGTCTGCGGGTCATGAAGACAGACGAGAACAATTTCAGAAAAACAGCAATTTAAAATTGATTCGACAGTTATTGTTTTTTTTATAACCTTTTCCTCCAAAACTTGGCAAAGCAGTGGATCCCCGGTGGGGTTGAGGCGGCTCTGGGTGACTCAGCAGAGCAACTTAGTACGGTACCCACCTGTCACTCAAAGCAGCCGTGCCCTCAAAGATGCACTACTATAGAGACCAAAACAGTTTTGAAAGACAACCTAAAAGGAAGTTGACGGAAAACTCACTTGTAATGTTCACACGCACCTATTACAGCCATCTCGACTGCAAACCTTCTGCTCGCCACGGTCATTAATCTCCATCACAGTGAATGAATGAGCGTAAACGGGGTGAATGCACTACAGGAGTCTCATTTTCAGTATGAGACGAGGCGAAATAGAAGTTCCCTGGAATTAACTCCAAATATTAGCGTGTTCGTAGCTCATGAATTGCTCTGCATCACAGTAAACCTGTCGATGTGGGCGATATAATTAAGGGGGAAACACAACAGATTTCACCCATTGTACACAATACACACGTTGGGGAGTACTGCTGCATGTGGGGACAAAGTGGTATAAAGCCTTTTGTGGCTCCAGGGGAAGCTTTGGGAAGTCTGATAAAGTGCCTCAAGTGATGTCACTTGAGTCCGTGTTGGTTGAGTCTGAAGTCAATCAGGAAAATGTAAAAAAAAAAAAAAATATTTGGGGATGTGGCGTTCGAAACAGACCTCTGTAGCCCGCTCCTCATCCCAGCTTGAGGCTACATTAGCTGCTGCTAGCACAGACGAATCTCCAATCCAGCTGTTGACGATCAGGTTGCATTGTGGGTAATGTAGGCGCCAGGTTTTGACAAGGACGAAGACGGAGTGGAGTAAATCGAGACGTTATCTGCTGCATTGATTTTGTGACTTATTATTTTCAGCTGTCCACCGTGAGTCCGACGATGTTGTCGGGAGTGCAATGTTAAATTGAGGGAGTACTCTTTTGAAGCAAGACCTGGTCCCATCACATCCGTCCAGTGGTACCATGAGCAGGTGCAGCATAAGTTTGGCTTAATGAATAAAGAATCAAGACTATCGGGTTAGGTTTCCCCCCACTGCCACTACATTCACTTCCTGTTTAAAACTTCACATTTCTAGACTGGAGACTGATGAAGGCTGCACAGAGGATGCATTGTTAAGAAAATGTCTGCTCCTTCTGCAAGTTAAAGAGCTTTAGCTGCGTATCACATCATCGTCTCGAGGGATGTAAACATGTTCTTCCACTTGAAACAGGATCTTCATCGTCATTTCGAGCAACAGCATGTTATTTATAACTTGTTTTCCCTTTCTTCTTTTCTTTATTGAACTATTTAATGCACAGTTGCGTAGTTGCAGAGTTGTATGGCAGTGAGAATGATGTAACACTGGTTGTACTCCGAGCTCTCGCTATGCATGGTATTGTGACATGCAGGAAACAAATGTGCCTAAAATATCCCGTCTGCTTTTAGAACGGACAAGCAGCAGCGCACGGTTAAAGAAGGCTGGGGACGAAGGAAACATGGCAACACAAACCTGAACAGAAGTGAATGTATCTAATGAGGCGCCAAATCCTTCTTACCTGTTGATTTCTGATTTTAATGATCAGTAGGAGTTGTCATAACAAGTAGGCAACACGAAATGTGTTCTGACTTTTATGCTAAAGAATGAATGAAATCATTAAATATACAAAAATGATGAAAGCGCTAACATCTCAGCAGGAGCTAAAGGGAACTCCTAAGGCAGTTGTGTTCAACAAACAACCGCCTTTGGAAATTGACATGACGTGAGCATGAAACATCAAAGCAGCTATAAACAGCAGTAATAAAACATTTATATCATTTAAAGGGCTCCTGCTGCAAAATTGTAGAGCGACAATAAACCAATTAATTAAAACATGTAAGCGTCAATCTGATTAAGAAATTAAGACGCTGTTTAGTTTTTACTGATATTTCAAAAGGCATGGTGAAAGAAGGCCTAGACGTGTTTTACCCCTCTCCTGGGGACATCAATCTGATTACACAGCTGCATTGTGGGGACTCACCTTCCCAAAAGGGGAAAATCCATGTCCCCAAAGTACAGTTCAGTACATGTTAGGATTAGGCTGGTAGCGGATACGGTAAGTCTCCAGGAAATTAATGTAAGTCAGGATAATGTCCCCAAAAGTCATGAAAACACAACTGTATGTTATGTGTGTGTGTGTCTGTGTGTGTTTATTGAAATAAAGACCTGTTCTGGTAATAACAGTATCTCCCTGTCAGGGATAAGTGTTGCTGACAACAATTACACAGGTACTCTTGAAAATCAGCTTGGGGATTCAAATTAGCATCATAAACAGCTAGCAAAACGGAAAGCAAAGCCCCTCTCCATTATGTAAATATGCTGAATTTCAGTATTATCTGCCACTAACTTTACAACAGTATATACCATTAAAACACAACACAACGTGATAGAATGATAGCAGAGTTGAATTGTGGACCTAATTTATCTGCAAAATGTCAGTATTCTCCACACTTCTTTGGCTGTCATTGGCTTTTTATAATATTCTCAGTCTGCACAGGCATATAGTAATACAATTTCATACTTGCTCAGACAAAAATGATAAAAGCTTAAAAATTCAAATGTACTCACCATCTGTCGGCTTGAAATGTGGCGTAGAAGAGTTCGCCAGCTCGTAATTTGGGACGATTCACAGCACCTACAGTGGATTCCGATGGAGACACTTGTCCATAGAAACTTCTTGACCCTCTGGCTGTGCTTTGAGCTGAAGGCTAACGTCAGCATGCTAACTTGCTCACAATGACAATGCTAGCATGCAGATGTTTAGCACGTTTTGTGTTTCAATGTCAACCGTCTCAGATTAGCATTTTGGCATGCCAACATTTGCTGATTGGCAATTTTAGTATTATTTTGACGTAATGTAGCCCTTATGATAGCGCCAGACTCAAAGAGAAGGGGTCACCACAGTTAATAGAACTGATCCTGCAGGGGACATGAATATCTGTACCAAATTTGATGGCAATCCATCCGTTAGTTGTTGTGACGTTTCTCATTAAGTGTAATTTAACAGCTGGATAAAATGCACTTGTAGCCACAAAAGTGATGTCACAGTGATGACACACCTTGGGGTACACGTCTCACTGCAGCAAGGTGAGACTGGAAGTCGTCAAAAATAAAAAAAAATGTATGTAGCTTCTTAAAACAAACTATGTTGACCTCAGATAACTTATGGAGAACTCATCTTCCATCTCAACTGCTTGTTCAAACGCATAAAAACTTGACAGGAATCTCCAGTTCTCTTTGCATATGAATGAGCAGCAGTGAGGGCTCAGACTGCTCAGGCTGTGGACAGCCCTGTCTGCGAAAACATCATCTGAAGATTTAGAATGTAAATGCAGATTTCTCTCCAGTAGAAACATTTTTTTTTTAGTTCTAACATCTCACGGTCTGCCTGAGGATGGATGATGATGCTTTAAGGTGAGGAGTTCTAATGTTGCCTTTAAAGAAGTCGTAATCTCTTTCATTTCGAAATTCTAACTTTTTTCGAAGTAGTCTAAAATCTAAAAGCACGTGTAACCAATCCCAAGTGTCTGCGAATATATCAAATAACAGTCCAGACTGGCATTTCCACCCTCGCTACTCTCCTTGAATACACCCAATAAATTGTCTGAGATGACTGAACAAAAAAAACCATTTCAAACACAAATTCCATTTTCTGTCGGTGATTCTCCCACATGTGCCTTCACTTTTTCCACTCTTCCTTTCATCTCCTATTACACTCCCCACTGCTTTGTCTCTCACCTGTCTTGGTTTTCATCTTTTCATTTCATGGCTGAGAGCAGGTTATCTGAGATGGGCTGTATTATTGTGAACACATGTATCATTTTTGTTGTTGAACACTGTTGGTCTGTATGATTACAGCTTATTTTTTAAACATGCACAGCGGGTAAAATAAGTATTGATGTCACCATTTTTCTCAGTAAATATATTTCGAAAGGTGCTATTGACATGGAAGTTTCACCAGATGCCAGTAACAACCCAAGTAATCCAGACATATAAAGAAAACCAAACAAATAAGTTCAGAAATGAAGTTATGTCTAATCAAATGGAATGACACAGGGAAAAAGTTTTGAAGAAAGGGAGGTGCAAAAAGGCATGGAAAGCCAAGACACCAGCTGAAATCTATCAGTAATTAGAAAGCACTCCTGCCCCTTGTAAGTGCAAATTAATATCAGCTGGTTCAGTCCCAACTGATGGCTCATAAAAAGGTGTCTCATTACCGAGGTGTCACACAAGAAACATCTCATGATAGGTTAAAGCAAAGAGCGCTCAAGACCTTCATAACCTTATTGTTGCAAAAAGTACTGATGGCATTGGTTACAGAAGGATTTCAAAACTTCTGAATGTTCCAGTGAGCAGTGTTTGGGCCATAAATACCTGGAATTAGCAGGTATAATTCTTTCAAAGAAAACAATAAGTAATGCACTCAACCGCCGTGGCCTGTATGCACGCTCACCACGCAAGACTCCGTTGCTGAAGGAAAAAGCATGTTGAAGCTCGTTTTAAGTTTGCTGCACAACGTTTCGACAAGCCTGTGAAACACTGGGAGAATATAGTCTGGTCAGATGAACTCTTTGGATGCCATAATCCACACCATGTCTGGAGGTCAAATGGCACTGCACATCACCCCAAAAACACCATACCAACAGTGACGTTTGGAGGTGGGAATATCATGTTGTGGGGCTGTTTTTCAGCGTACGTTCACTGGCAAACTTCATATAATTGAAGGAAGGAAAAATGTACCGAGACATTCTTGATTAAAAATCTGCTGCCGTCTACCAGGATGATGAAGATGGTGGACATTTCAGCAAGACAATGATCCCAAACACACAGTCAAGGAAACTCTCAGCTGGTTCCAGAGAAATAAAATAAAGCTGCTAGAATGGCCCAGCCAATCACCTGACTTGACTAGAGTAGAAAATCTATGGAAAGAACTAAAAGATCAGAGTTCATAGAAAAGGCCCACGGAACCTTCAAGATTTGAAGACTGTTTGTGTGGAAGAATTTAATTCATTTCAGCGTGTTCAATTTTACCCGCTGTATATATTTATTTTTCACACCATAGAAATTTGGTTTATTAATTGGTCTCGGATCCAAAACTGCCACCGTGGTTGGGACAGAAACTATGCTGGTTTATGTATAGGGTAGGGTCATAGTTTTTTGTGCGTGCGCCTCTGTGTCTATCTACAATTACTCCAGCATTCTGCTGCAGCAAACTGCTTTATATTCTTGGTGCCCAGATATGGCTGCTTGCTTAAAAAGGACCTCTCACTGTGTTACACATCTGAGTGCATCGGCGACTCACCGTCCGCTACTCTGCGTCCACAGTGAGGGATTAACGGTTTGCGGTGTGTTTGGCGAAACTACCAGTAACTCTGCAGATCACTTTATTGTTTTGGACGGTGTGTTCGGCTCACTGCTGATGGGACTTCAAGTAAACACACTGCCGTACCTCATTGTAACTCAACTTGTATGACGCGTATTAATGCCACAAGTTTGAGCCGATTGTTTGCATAGATCGACACTTGTTTTCGAGATTGAATGAAGCGTGTTTAATGAGGCTTTATTAGTTGCATACATC
Source organism: Pholis gunnellus (assembly GCF_910591455.1). Lineage (NCBI taxonomy): Eukaryota > Metazoa > Chordata > Actinopteri > Perciformes > Pholidae > Pholis > Pholis gunnellus. Next base: position 5,963,972 of record NC_136548.1, read on the forward strand.
ACCTGTTGTTAGTTGGCTCACTTTTATTGTTTCGCTAACAGCTGATTCACTCCCATCCAACTCCCACTAGAAAAAATCCTGTCACCTTCCAATCCAAGAAGAATGACTCCTATCCCATCTAGTTACCGTGTTATGTATCTAGAACTGCATATTTAACGTATAAACTATTATCATTATTATGATTCCCTTCCCACCTGTTCCCTTTTTCCTGTCCCATCCCAGTTGATTAATAGTGAAATTTTCTCCCAATCTCGTGGGAATCCCTTGACCCACAGGATTTCTCCCAAAATGTCAGCCTCTATTCTGCAGTTCAGCTCTGTGAAATACCATGGTGTCAACTTTTCTGACTTTTTTTTTTGTTCTCCAGCATCCAACCTCGATATTTTTCTCTATCGATTCCCAAAGCAGGTGAAACCAGTCCTATCAAAAACAACTCAACCCACGTGCGCATTTGAATCTTTAATCTTAAATCAGTCAGTGTTTATAATTGATGTCAGTCTGACTCGGTGGAGTCTGAGGGCAGATATAATTGGATCTGTAAACCTGAGTGTTATTTGATTCCACATATGAAACAGGAAAATATCTGATAGACTGTAGAACTGCATGCTCTGTGGGGAGATCAGTGGAACTTTCTGAACTATTCATAATGATGTTTAGGAAAAAAAAGAAGTTGTAATCCAAGCATGGGCATCACATATTAAAAAAGCTAAAAGTTTAAAAATTGATTCAATGACTAATTCAGAGCCATTTTTGTTACTTAGACATTTGAAACCAGTGGGGCACGCTCACATGCACTAACGTGCATTAAAAGCACCGTGCGGCTGGCCCGGCTAAGTCAAAGCAAGGAGAAGCTCGGTTAACAGCACACACGGGGAGAGAGACTTCATTTTCTGCTCGGGTCGACATGACTCCACAATATCTTTACATCGCAAATAGTTTTTTGCTGCTATATTGATGCTCAGAATGTTAAATACAGCTCCTATAGTCGTTAATGAAAAGCAAGCGTCAAAGCACCAAAGAATGACATGTATTAAACTGCACCACGAGCCACTCCAAGTATAATAACACATTAATACAATTAAAATCACCATTATCACAGCTCTGAACATAACACAGAGTGTGTGTGTGTACACTTGGGTGGGTGTGTGTGATTAATATGCGGGTGTGGGTATGTGAACAAAGATGGAGAGGAGAGTGTACAGGCCTTGGCCTTGCTCAATTATTAATCTGAGCCAGAGAAAAATAGGATATTTAAAGATGTATTTAATAACCAGTAGGCTCACACTGCAGCAGATTCATGAACACAATTTAATCCGAGGTGCTAGCACACAACATTTTATTTTCCATTTAACACAGAAATATACATACAGTACATTATTTACATTCATCTAAGGGGTCCAAACTTGTCTTTTCATGCTAGCAGGGTTCCCTAATGAAGTCATAAAGCAAGCATTGATTTGCCACATACCAATACTTTGTCCTTTTTGTGAGTTTGGCCATCGGCAAGAGATAAAATGCACCCAAACTGTGTGTTGTCAGCATCGACCACAGTTTTACAGACGGACTTCCTGGTACAATTTTGACCTACGGTTTATAGTGTATTCACATTTCTCCTCTACTCCATCGCAGCTCTGAGAGGATTAACTTTACCGACACAAAGCTGCACCTGAATAGTTTTATTTCTCTCTTTTTTTTGCCGTTCACGGTTTCAAGACAGGAAGTCAAGGGGAAAAATGTATCAACTTTCATTTAGACCAGTTTAATGAGACAGCCTGCTAATGTTCGTCAATAAAATGCGCTCTCACCTAGGCAGAGGCACAGAGATTGTTTTTATTTTTATTTTTATCACAGCTCGGTTGTGCAAACCTCTCAGATATACTCATCAGTTCAGCTGGCGGACAAACTGCTTTCTGCTTGGCCGAGTTAAACGTTCATTGCAGTTTTTCCCAATAATGCAGGCAGTCTGCATAGTGCTGGGATAGTTGAAAGAGACGGGTGGCTTATACAATAAAACTGAGTTCGCATAAAGTGGCTTTGACAGTCCAAACAGATGAGACGACAGTGTGGACCTCATATATTATGAGAATGGGAAGGTACACCCAGATTTGATTATGAAAGACTGTCTCGCGTGAATGAGGAAAATCAATCCAATATTGCAAGTGTCCTTGCTTGAACTGGGGTCGTCCTGCAGGGGACAGGAGAGGACTCTGCCATGTTAAAACTGAACACACATCTCATATTTATTTTCTACTCTTGCTCTCAGCTATCCACCACAGTCCGCTACTTGCCCAGTTTCTCTTTCAAAACACAACATCTAACAGGGTGTTCAAACAATCTCTCTCTCTCTGCTTTTGATGCCACATCTTGAATGGAATCCTTTCTTCGGTTTCTGCTTTATTGAGAAATCATAGTTAAATTATTCAGCTTTGTGACATGTCGGACATGTTTGTGTGGTCCGGTGAAGAAGGAATGCAACGATTAGCATTTCAATGTGATTCCATATAAGTCATCGGTCTGTTCCTGGTCGCAAACAGGGTGTATCTCCTGGCGCTGCACAGTTTACAAGCTTCACCCCCGAAACGATGCCTTAACTCCGCCTACTGTACATGCTGCTCAAATGCTCTGCATGTTTGGAAGCACATACCTGTGTGAGCAGCTTTTCTCTGTGATGAAGGTGAACAAAAACTCACACAGGAGTCGTCTCACTGATGCACACCTTCACTCCACATTGAGGGTTTCCACAGAACCTAATCCCAGATATTAATGAACTGGCAGCCAAGAAAAGACGCCAAACATCTGGCTCTGGGATTGAGTTTGACACCATGGTATATATGCTGTATTATGCTAAAATGTGTTATTTTGTAACGTTTTTGGTTGTTGGTGTGCCGCGGGATCTTTTTAATGTAAAACGTGTGCCGCGGCTCAGAAATGGTTGAAAAACACTGGTCTAGGGGACTCTGGCCGCTCCCCCATACATTCTTGCGTGGAGTGTAACCCTCCTCTGGATCGTATAGGACTCCTCTTCATGGATCCCTCCTTCTTCTGTTCGGTTGTCCCCTTGGTTTGACCCTTCATGGTCTCTGGACTTATCCTGATGTATCACCTGATCCCTTAATCCCCTTCCAGTAGAAAATCCAGGTCGCCTTGTCTCTCCATCCCAAGATGACCCCCTCTCCCCCCGGGGAAGTTGGATGTCCTGGTCGGGAAACCCCTGCTACTAGTCCCCTTCCTCCCCGTGACATATTCGTATTTGTTGATTCGGTTTGACCCCATTCAAAAGATCCCCCCCTGGACCACCCCCCGACCCCGGTGCCTCTCCGGTCCCTCCCTGGATCCTCTGGTCCATTGTCGCCTGGGCCCCCTGTTGAAAGAAGCTCCGTCCGACCCTCCTTGGTCCCTGGATGTATTCTGACGTGTCCCCTGATCGCTCCGCCTCCTTCCGGGTAGAGATCTAGAGCTTCTTGACCCCCTCTCAAAGGATGTGATGTTCTTGATGCTGCTTGGGTTTGATCCCTCCCGAAGTTGGTACCAGGACGTATCCCTCGTGTTGGTCGAGAACCGCTGGTGGCTGGTTGCCCCCTGGGTCCCCGAGGGTTGTCCTCCGTGGTTGGACCTTCCTCCCCGATTCCCTTCCCTTCATCCCGATCTTCGATAGGTCCTCTGCCGCTCCCTCAATGGTGGTCTAATGAGCTGTAAATGGAGACAGACATGCCGTTATTCTCTCTCCACCTCTTATACTAAATTTCCACCCCTCTCTATTCTACCTCAAAACGGGTCTGGCCAGAGACATATATTGGAGTGCGTGTGTGTATGGAAGGGTATAAAAAAAATATAAGGTCCTATACTTTACAAGGTGACATTCAGTGCCAGACATTAATATGACAAACAGCCTCACCCTAAAAGTCTTCCCTCTGGGGCTTGACTGCAGGAATAGCCTTCTCACTGTGCTGAAGTTGGGTTCCACTCAGTACAGTGGATATGAGGGATCAATTGTGTTTCAGCTACTCCACCATTAACCTCTTACTGGCTCATCACCTCTCTTTTCCTCTTTCTAGTCCTTCCTATTTCTTTCTTAATCCATCTCGCTCTCTTCCCCTCCCCCAGGATAAATCTTTTTTTTTATTATATATATATTTCTTTTGTTGAGATTTATTATTATTGTTTTTATGGAAGTGCTTCATCCAAATGTTTTTGTATTCAGCTATCGTGCAACTTTAGTGTATATGGATTATCATCTTTTTATTGTGGGACACGCACATGACACACACACACACACACACAATGTTGCCAACTTGGAGACTTTCTCACCGGACTCAGCGACTTTTCAGACCGTTTTAGCGACTCTCTGCTCGGAGTAAATTTAAGTCGGCGGCTCGGCCAGCAGCAGCGTCTCTGTTCTCCTCACGCACGCAGGCAGGAGTGAGTTGCTATGGTTACGGGGCATCGCGTCATGTCAGTTTGTCGAGGCTTGATCCTGAACGTTTTAAGTGTAGCCCCAAATATAATTATAAATGTAAGCCAAATGTGGAGCTTGACAAAAAACGTAATATGTTGTGAATGTGAGATTAATCCTCGTAACACAACAGCCCCGTGTGTGTGTGTGTGTGTGTGTGTGTGTGTGTGTGTGCACCGGCGCACCTATCCAACAGTGGGCTTAGGCGTCGTTACACAGCCACTAACTGTGCACCGAGGAACAAACAGGGGACATTTTTTAGGTCCCCTGATGGTCATGCCTTATATCGAGCTGAAATCATGTCCAAAGCCCTCTGGTAGATTTTTTTTAATTTTAGCCAAGTGGGGACTTGCATGTGTGTGAGTGTTTAAGTCCATGCGCAGCACTCATCCTACAGGCTGGGGCAGGGATTTTAACGACCCCATTCACACACGTCGTTTAAACACTCCTCCATTGTGTGAATGGCTTGCAGCCCCAAGCCTGTCTTTCAGACTGTGGAGGGGCTAACAGGCCACTTAGTGAAGACATCAGTCTCTTGAAACATGTTTGTTTTAGAAAAATGGTAACAAAATAATCAACTTTAGTGGATACCTTAAGTTTTATTTTTGGCACTGTATTAATTTAAATGGCTACCAAGAAGGCAGGAGAGCAACGTGTATTTTAGAATCTAAAAGAATGGAAGAAAATACAAAAACAAGCAGGGTTAAATTAAGAATATAATACTTAAGTACCTAAATACTTAATAAGATTCTTTCTTTTCAGTTTTAGTTCACTAAAAACTGATTTGTCATCAGCCTTTCCAAAATACTTGCCTGACCGGTTTGCACAAGCACTGGATGTAAATCAACTTTTCAATATACTAGTGTGCTCAGTCTACACTTGGATTCACTTTACAGTAAAAAGGTCCACACTTGTACTGTAGGGAATGACAGAGGTCCACCGTTGGTTGGTAAATAATGACACAAGTTCCCTCTTGGATAGCATGGAGTGACATTAAAACTCCACGTATGAAAAGAAATAAGCTAAATTAATAGTACTTGTGAAACAAATTATCTAAACTAAATAATTCTACATTATTCTTTAAACATGTTGTGTTTTTGAAAAATATACATAAAGGCACAGCTGTAGTGGATGGCGTAACCATTTTCAATCTCAACACTATTAAAATGAAGTGTTACCCAGAAGGCAAGGAAGTAATGAGAACTTCAAAATCTAAAAAAAAAAAAAGAAAAAAAAACAGGATGAAATTAAGAATAAAATGGTCACATTTGGATCCTTTCTTTTCACTTTTAATTTTTAAAATATTTTTTATTATGAGACTTTGCCCTTGGACAGTTTTTACAAGCACTGGATTTCAAACAATTTTACAATGCATCTCTGTCCTCAAGCTTTATTTATTGAAATTATTGTTGTTGATTCATAGTACAGGATGAAAAAGGTCAACACTTGTATTGTATGGAATGACAAGAGGTCCACAAAAAAAAATCAATATTGTATGTCAAAAACATTAAAGGTAAAGTATGTCGAAGAAAGTCACAAAGTCATTGTATAGTATGCTGAAAAATTATCAAAGTATAGTGTGTCGAAAAGGTCGTAAAACGTCACAGTATAGTTTGACGGATATAGTCACACTGCCACTGTCACAATAATATGTCATAGTTTAGTATACCATAAAGAAATCGCCCCAAAAATATCAGATACAATAAAAAAAGACAAAGGTCTATGGTACCAAAGTGAGAAAATAAAAGTAACAACTGACTGCATTTGATAAAGGTTCCAAAAAATAGAAACACACACGGCTAATTTCACCCTTTAACAGGAAGCAGTCTCACAGGCAATGTACATGTTAGCCCCATCGAAGCGTGTTGTCTCCACTTTTGTTTAGAGCTCTGCTGTATGTTAACATGTATTGGCGAAACAACCGTGTTCTTTTGACATTTACTTATTCTGAAAACCACTCTGTCCATATTCTCCACCTCTTAACTCCACAAGGAAGTAAAGAACGGTCATCAATGGCAGAAAGTGTGTGAACTGAATCACTTCTCTGTGCCCGCTTCATGCTCAGTGGGAAATATTGCATCTCATCATCGTGGTTAGCGAGACAAAACACTTTAGAAACACATTTCTCAAGTCAAACACTATAGAAATGATCCCTGAAAGTATAGTCTTAACAATCTTACGGGTGAAAACAGTAAGTCATTCACAGGACAATAATTCCCTCTGAGGGTTCCTCTCTGCCATCAACAAGCTCCTCCTCGTCTTGCATCTCATCCAGTCATGTGTGTTTATGTAAATTACACAATATTTCACAGCTAATCTCTGCATGACTCTGACAGCACAGCGGTGATACAAAGAGATATCAGGTACAATAAAAAAAAAGACATAAAGGTCTATGGTAACAAAGTGAGAAAATAAAAGTTACAACTGACTGCATTTGATAAAGGTTCCAAAAAATAGAAACACACAAGGCTAATTTCACCCTTTAACAGGAAGCATTCTCACAGGCCATATAAATGTTGATCCCATTCGAAGCATGCCAACTTTCAGAAAGCACAGCGGTGATACGAAGAGATCACAGTTCCGTTTTTCTCATACTGCACGCTCACTAAGATAGCAAGCCTGCAGTTTAAGTACTTCAGAGATCCTACAGCCTCATCCTCCTTTACTGGAACCCCAAAAAGAGGAATTTTAGAAAGCTTTCAATTAAAAATGAATATTTGTACTAAGATGAGAGTCCACAATACCTTTTACATTTTAAACATTAAGCAGAACATCCTTTGTCGCAAAATATTATGGACCAAGTCAAAGAAAAGCCATATTACAGTATGTCTAAAAAGTTTAAGTATTGTATATTGAAAAAAGTCATATAAAGTATGTCCAAAAAGTTTTTGCCAAATCCATGCAGCATAGATAAATTACAGCTAGCTGGCTAACCTTAGCTTGCTTGCTCGCTAACATTGTAGCTAGCAAAATATGAATTACTTCACAAGCTAAAAAAGTCATAGTTTAGCTTTAGCATGTCGAATAAAGTAATAAGTCACAGTATAGCATATTGAATAAAGTCATAGTAGGCCTATATTATGTCAAAAAAAGTCATAGTAGTAAAATGTAAATTGGGTAATCTTTTCTTCCAATCAGAGCGGTGAAACGTGCCACGCGAACAAAAAATAATTAATAGAAAGACTTATTATTATTATTTGTCTTAATAACTATTAACCACCAAATACTTCAGTTCAAAACAGTTTTAAGGTCTTAAATCCATCAACTGACTAATTCCCAAACTCAGGAGCAGGTGAGATTGGATGTTGCTATAGTTACCATCAAGTACACGGGATGCAATATATTAGCATTTGAATATGAATTTGCAAACATAGACAGCTTATTAACTTAAAAGGAGAATTTGTTGAGTTACTTGCAACAGCTTAAACTTTTGTTCTGACTTGTGACTCTGCAAAGCAATAGACACATTTTATTTGTAATATACTGGATTATTTCATTACTGCTAACGGGTCATAATGTGTGGAGTTTTGTGAAAACTGTGCCATGGAAAACATAGTGAACGCTGGACTAGCAAATAGTGAATCCCTAAAAGAAGACATTATCTGCCCTTGAGAATAGAATAGAATGCTGGATGGAACATGCACTGTTCTGTGACTCGAATAAATTAGAATGTTGACGTGTCATCTTATGTATGAAGCCAGGTGCTTGTGCAAATTAAACTCAGTATCTTCCAAAACTTTACAGAGGACAGCCGGACAGCTCTGAGGCTCTGAGGTAGGCCGTGGGAAAACAACTGCTCATAATTTATAGTACAGTTTTATTTTATTTGACTGTGGTCAGGCTTCCTGGGGGGCTCCCTGTTGACGTGAAGGTCTATCATCCGGTAGCTGGCTTCTCGGAGCCATGCTGACGGTGAGTGTTTGAACTGGGGGGAAGACTCAGTCGCGCTCTTGAGTCCTGCCAGTGTTAGCTCGCTGTGTGGGGCAAGCCGCAGGCTGCCGTCAGCAGAGTGTAAAGATGGTCGGCCAGTTTTCAGTGCTACCTGGGGGCAGGAAGTCTTTGTGCCAGTCTGCCTCAGAGCTCACTTCAAGCTTCCCGTGGGTCTGATGTAGGATGCTGTGGTAAGATACTTGCACCAAACTCCTGTCGTGTAAACCAGTAGCATATCTGACCTGTAACTTTGGATTCAGAATAGACTTTGAGTGCTACCACTTTTTGTTATTTGGCTCAGGATGTTTGGTGCCACCATACTGATTTTAGGATTACCAAATCCCTCCTTGAATATCAAATTGTTCACATTGATTATTTACTTAGTAGAATAAAAAAGAGCTTAGCTTACAGGACAGAAAGGGAAATGTAGACATCTTTATTTAAAAAATATAATGAAATTAAATGTATTATAGTCGTCATTATATACATATGAAATTCAAGCTCTGCATTTAACCAATCCCTAGCATATTGGGAGCAGTGGGCTGGGTTTAGTGTCTTGCTCAGGTATACTTCGGCACAGGACATGTAGCAGCCAAGGATGAAACCGCCGGCCTTGCGGTTACCGGACGACCCTCTCTACCCAATGAGCCATGGTATTTATAATCACACAGTTGTAGATGTGTTGTATAGTATGGAAAAAAAACAACTCCATAGAGGACAGCTGGACAGCTCTGAGGTAGGCCGCAGCATATTTTCAGAACTGCCCCCAGGTAGTAGCTGGCTTCTCGGAGCCATGCTGACGGTGAGTGTTTGAACTGGGGGGAAGACTCAGTCGCGCTCTTGAGTCCTGCCAGTGACAGGTCACTGTGTGGGGCAAGCCGCAGGCTGCCGTCAGCAGAGTGTAAAGATGGTCGGCCAGTTTTCAGTGCTACCTGGGGGCAGGAAGTCTTTGTGCCAGTCTGCCTCAGAGCTCACTTCAAGCTTCCCGTGGGTCTGATGTAGGATGCTGTGGTAAGATACTTGCACCAAACTCCTGTTGTGTAAACCAGTAGCATATCTGACCTGTAACTTTGGATTCAGAATAGACTTTGAGTGCTACCACTTTTTGTTATTTGGCTCAGGATGTTTGGTGCCACCATACTGATTTTAGGATTACCAAATCCCTCCTTGAATATCAAATTGTTCACATTGATTATTTACTTAGTAGAATAAAAAAGAGCTTAGCTTACAGGACAGAAAGGGAAATGTAGACATCTTTATTTAAAAAATATAATGAAATTAAATGTATTATAGTCGTCATTATATACATATGAAATTCAAGCTCTGCATTTAACCAATCCCTAGCATATTGGGAGCAGTGGGCTGGGTTTAGTGTCTTGCTCAGGTATACTTCGGCACAGGACATGTAGCAGCCAAGGATGAAACCGCCGGCCTTGCGGTTACCGGATGACCCTCTCTACCCAATGAGCCACGGTATTTATAATCACACAGTTGTAGAAATGTTGTATAGTATGGAAAAAAAACAACTCCATAGAGGACAGCTGGACAGCTCTGAGGTAGGCCGCAGCATATTTTCAGAACTGCCCCCAGGTAGTAGCTGGCTTCTCGGAGCCATGCTGACGGTGAGTGTTTGAACTGGGGGGAAGACTCAGTCGCGCTCTTGAGTCCTGCCAGTGATAGGTCACTGTGTGGCTTAGCTCACTGTTAGGGGGCAAGCCGCAGGCTGCCGTCAGCAGAGTGTAAAGATGGTCGGCCAGTTTTCAGTGCTACCTGGGGGCAGAAAGTCTTTGTGCCAGTCTGCCTCAGAGCTCACTTCAAGCTTCCCGTGGGTCTGATGTAGGATGCTGTGGTAAGATACTTGCACCAAACTCCTGTCGTGTAAACCAGTAGCATATCTGACCTGTAACTTTGGATTCAGAATAGACTTTGAGTGCTACCACTTTTTGTTATTTGGCTCAGGATGTTTGGTGCCACCAGACTGATTTTAGGATTACCAAATCCCTCCTTGAATATCAAATTGTTCACATTGATTATTTACTTAGTAGAATAAAAAAGAGCTTAGCTTACAGGACAGAAAGGGAAATGTAGACATCTTTATTTAAAAAATATAATGAAATTAAATGTATTATAGTCGTCATTATATACATATGAAATTCAAGCTCTGCATTTAACCAATCCCTAGCATATTGGGAGCAGTGGGCTGGGTTTAGTGTCTTGCTCAGGTATACTTCGGCACAGGACATGTAGCAGCCAAGGATGAAACCGCCGGCCTTGCGGTTACCGGACGACCCTCTCTACCCAATGAGCCACGGTATTTATAATCACACAGTTGTAGATGTGTTGTATAGTATGGAAAAAAAACAACTCCATAGAGGACAGCTGGACAGCTCTGAGGTAGGCCGCAGCATATTTTCAGAACTGCCCCCAGGTAGTAGCTGGCTTCTCGGAGCCATGCTGACGGTGAGTGTTTGAACTGGGGGGAAGACTCAGTCGCGCTCTTGAGTCCTGCCAGTGATAGGTCACTGTGTGGGGCAAGCCGCAGGCTGCCGTCAGCAGAGTGTAAAGATGGTCGGCCAGTTTTCAGTGCTACCTGGGGGCAGGAAGTCTTTGTGCCAGTCTGCCTCAGAGCTCACTTCAAGCTTCCCGTGGGTCTGATGTAGGATGCTGTGGTAAGATACTTGCACCAAACTCCTGTCGTGTAAACCAGTAGCATATCTGACCTGTAACTTTGGATTCAGAATAGACTTTGAGTGCTACCACTTTTTGTTATTTGGCTCAGGATGCCTTGATTTTTGTACAATTACACTTGTTTTAACTTATATTCAGGAGGTTTTCATGTCACATAAACATGAGCAGCCTCCCCTCTCCAACCCAAACACATTAACCAATGTACCTGTAGTGTTACCTCAACAATTATGGATATAATAGAATAAAAATAAATACAATGAAATAAATGAAAGGAAATAAAGGAAAAAAGAGAGTTCTGTCATCGCCTGTATTAATAGAGAGCTGGCCAACCAGATTTTAACTTGAGTTTTGTTCAAAAGGCAAATTATTATTTCACTTTTGTTATGACTGCGAGTCATAATATAAGATTTTATATGCTGTGTGCCTCCCTGCCTGAGGTTGGGGCTGTGTAGTGTGACAGTTTTCAGTGCTACCTGTAGGTGACCGGTGATTGGACGGGGGACTCATGAGGCGGGACATAAGAAGGCACCTGTGGAGGCCGGCCTAGTACCGCCCTAGTACATTCTATAAACAGTCCATGTAGTGGTAGGGGTGAGCCGCTCTTTTGTTTACTCTGTTTTCTCCTGTTTTGGGTAGGGAGTTAGGGAAGCTGCCTGTCTTTTCTTTTGTTCAGTTTGGGTAGGTTAGATAGTTGATTAACGAAGCTTGTTTTGTTTATTATTTTGGGCCAGGCTCACCCTGACGTATGACCAATGGCGTCACTAATAAATATCATGGACTGAACATTGGGATAACTGGTCGTTCTTGGGAGTGGGAGAGAGAGAGGAAGTCCTTATACTGTGTTGCGTCCAGGTTCCCCTAGACCGGGCGTAACACTTTTCACAATAAAATGAACGAATGTGAAAAGCAAATTCCTTCTTTAAGCTGAAAAGGACAATTTGTCCGAAGAAGAATGTAATAGATTTCTTTTTTTCTGCATTGTAACATAAATGTACATTATTTCTGCTCTTGAGAAACATTTTAAGAACTCCAATATGTTGATACTCTTTCAAAAAAACCTGCTTTTTGTGTGCTGCCAACCTAAAGTCCTCACGTGAAGTCATTCGATCAGAGGAAACGCTTCGTCAGGCTTCACGTGACGAGTATGTTGTTTGAAATTCTGCCTCAAGTTAGTGTGAGTGTGAGTGAGTGTGTGTGTGTGTGTGTGTGTGTGTGTGTGTGTGTGTGTGTGTGTGTGTGTGTGTGTGTGTGTGTGTGTGTGTGTGTGTGTGTGTGTGTGTGTGTGTGTGTGTGTGTGTGTGTGTGTGTGTGGGTGCGGTGGGTGGGTGCGGTGGTCAGCGGTGAGCGACACAAGTCACAATAGAGGAGAAATGGCAAAGTGTACATATTATTTACCTCACAATTCAAAATGAATCTGTTACGCATTAAAAAAACATCAAAATAAAGCTTGTTTAGCAAAAGAAGCAGGTATTGAAAGTCGACAGCCGGTGAGATTACTGCAGTTTTCTGTCCTGCAATCATCTCTCTGCCGCTGGTGAAGAAACTAACCCGAAGTGTTGGGCATCAGAGTGCCCCTGAGGTGTAGGTGATCGCTACAAATGGCAATTTAGAGTCCCTTGACTCTTTCAGAGACTCTCTCAGAATCAAGGGACTCAAAATGCGTATTTAATATATATAATTTGATGACCATTTCAGACCTTTTTAAAAGGCAATTAACATGATTCCTTCAGTATGATTGATAGTAATGAGTGTCTACAATCTGACCAAGTTGTTCAAGTTGTCTCTAGGATACACAGCGACACCAGTTCGAAGTGTGGATGTCACCACGTTCAATTAAGGAATCTGAAGATTGCCACTTAATGTGTGGAAATGTTAAAGATAAAAAATGCAATAACAAGACCTCTATTGCCTGTTCATCAGTACTCAAATTTGCATCAAGTAGCTCTCACTGGTAAAACTGTAGCTGTAGTGTCTCTTCACCACGGCTTCCTGGACCACACTGATTGATTCAATGTTTGACAGGGAACTCATCTCGAATGTAACTCTGCAGAGAATATGAATACTTGTTGCACCACAAGTGCTGCCGGCCAGCCAGCGGGATCCGGCTGAGGCTTTTCAGGAGATGAGTAGGAAAGGCATTGAACACAAGGGAGCGAGAAGGAGACCGTTGAATGATGAATGCATCAATGACGAGTGGGCTGAGCTGACCCTGCTGGCACTTCAGAGGATCCACGAGTCCCTGCAAACTACTCCCCTTATTACCACGACACAAGCATGTGCTCATTTCAAAGAGGGACTGTCTTGTTGTGACGTCTTTCTGCTTTGAACTTCAAACCCATTTTCTCTGTTTTCACTCAGATAAACACACACCGAGTGCGACAGGGATGATGAAAGTATTCGGCGAGTGTGTTAGTCGAGGGAGGTGGGGATGCATCGAAGAGGAAGGTAGACAGCGCAAAAAATAAAATAAAAGACAGAACACAATCATCTTCTCTTGAATTTCGCCCTGTGCCATCCCTGTACCGGCCTCCACTCACAGAGCCATTCTAGCCATATCATGGATGCTCCTACAGGCGATACGCTCCGATACCTCTCATCCAATTGGTCTCATTCCAGTGTGTGGCAATAAAGCAGGTTTAAGGGGGGCTTGTGGGCTGCCTGAGTCCATGCCGTTCCGGGAATACCGGCAACGGCCCGTCTCCCGTTCACCGCAGAGCGCCGTCACTGAATACCAAAAAACAACCTCTTTGATGGAGCTCGCTAACCGAAAACAAGTTCTGAGAAAGTTTTTTCCCAGAAATAAATGTAGGTTAATGTAATGTCCCTACAAGTCATGAAAATACGACTGTGTGTGTTTGTTTTTTTGCCTTCATGGTGAATAAAGAATAAAAGAACTGAGATGTTTCGATATAGTTTTGCTGTTGTTGAATTCATCAAGATTGTTCTCCGTTATTTGATTCTTCGTTCACCATGGATAATTCAAGTTAACACTTTGTGAGTATTTGATTTACAAGTGGTTATTTTTGAAGTAAAGTATTCTTTTAAGGCATATACAGAATGAACAAAGTAATACCAAGTCAAGCATGTAAAATATCCTATGTATCAGAAAAGTATCACTTCTTGTATATCTGTCAATGATGGGAACGTCACAACACTAATCGTACTGCATATACAGGCCTTCTCTGCTGGCCTAGACAATCAAAGTTGTAGCTATTTTATAATTTTTCATAAATACACTACATGTAGCTTATTTACTCATTGCACAGCTACTGTCTTCCTCAGTTGCTCTGCTTCCAGTGCAGCTTGTTTTAATTAAGTAGAGCTTTTATCCAATCAGATTTCACCTCTATGTCTCTTGGTAAGAAGAAGTGAATCCCTTTGCAATTTAAGTGAATGGGGACGATATTGTTGATTGTCAGTCTTCAACCAATCAGATCTTTAGTTTGACATGTTGGGTGTATTCTTTGACATGTCAGAGCCTGCTAGCTGGCCTAGCCATACATGATTGGTCAGTGAGCTAGCGTGACATGTTGGGCGGTGACAATCCTAATATCTGCTGCCTCTGTGGAGCGGACGTTTTCAGCCCTCAAACGCATTAAAACGTATTCAAGAAATACAACTGGGGAGGCTCGACTGTCTTCACTGGCGTCCATGAATAGAGAAAGACTTCTTACTGGAACTAAAACACACGGATGTACTGAACAACCGTGTGATTAAACTCTTTATTAACAAAGAAAGGAGGATGGACTTTGTGTAAGGATTACAGTTACTTGAACCCAAAAGCACAACTCGGAGACAAAATACAAGTTTAGTTCTTTACTTGTGTTCAGCTTGTGTTAAGCTTCTCGAGCGACTTTTGCTCGCACGAGACAACAATTTGGACCTGCTCAAAGATCTGGAACCAAGATTAGGGACCACTGTTTGTATATTAACTGTTAAATCACTGACAAGTAATTAGTGGATGAAAAAGTATTCAGATCCTCACTGCAGTAAACGTACTAATACCATACTGATGAAACAATAATCCACTACGAGTAAAATACCTGCATTCAAAACCTTAGTCAAGTATGTTATTATCAGCAAAATGTACTTTAAGTGCAGAAAGTAAAAGTACCCGTGCAGTAAAATGTACATTATTTGCCCCTGAACTGTAGCGCAATCTGAAAATCTCCCCCTGACGTCTGTGTCAGTGATATCCGGTTTATCCAAAGACTAGGTTTGTAACCAATTAGATGTAGAGATACATGGGAGACTGGGTCCGCCCACTTACTGTCAAAAAGAAAATCTACTCGCGAGTGAGCAGAAAAAAGACTCGAGAGCGAGCAGAATAAAGTTTTGCGAGTGACTTTTGCTCGCGGAGTGATTTAAAAGCGCTCGTCAAAGTAAAATACGAGCGAGGCTGTTTGATTTTCGCGCGCGCATGGATCTCATTTGCGCTCTCGGATTTTGACAGAGATTTGCCTTCATACAGTAACATATACACAATATTTACCCATCTGAACAAATCGCACAAGTGTTTCTGTTATTAAAAGAAAAACATTTATTCAAATAGACCTTGTAGTTGGAGATCTACACTCTCTTGAGTATGTGTATGCAATTTTCGAGCAGAGGCCTAAAAATAGGCTTAGGGTTCAATTAAACAAGCGTGTGTTTAAGAGATCATCTTTGAAGATGCATGTGTTTTCAAGTGGACTCATTTTCCCTCATGGTGTTGACAGACGAATAAATCCGTCACTAACAAGAACTAAGGTTTCGTGTATTTCCTGGAGGGAGTGATAAGAGAGTTGTTAATTTGTCTATGGTGTCATTTTCATGATATGGTTAATATAGTTCCCTCTGATGTGAATAATATTTGAATGGCCCGTGCTCTTCAGTGTGTGGTGGAATGCGTGTTGTTACTATATGCATTGTCCGTTAATGACGCAGCATCTCGCCATGCATGTATTCATGTATCTGCACTCTGCAGTTAGTGTATTTGTAGGTGTTGAGCTTCATTTTTACACGAAACGCACACAACATAATCAGGTTATTAGGAGGTGGCTCAACTGTAGTAGGACAGCAGTGAAGGCCCAGGTATAAAATGCACGGCCCACCACTGCTGTAATGTCATTCGTTGGTCAGATCGCAGAGGCCTTTTCAGGTGCTTGTGAGGCGTTTGAGGTATTCGTGCACCGGATTTTTTAAACGTCAAGGACAAAAGGGGAAGAAACTGCAAAAAAAACAAACAGTTTTAATAGAAGTTGCTGCTGGGTACCTGCATTGAATATGTATTATGACCTGAGGCTTTCTGAAGCTGTGCTTACAAGTTACACAACTGAACATTGTGTTTAATAAAAAAGGTTTTCCCTCCAAATTTCAATGGCCAGCCTTTCACTGGATGTAATTTAGGCTTAGATTAAACCGCCAGCAACAAACAAAGAAAAATCAATGGGCCCAGCATAAAGTCACACTAATAGAATATTAAATTCATCAGCAGGGTCATACCTAAAGTCCATGTCAGGGACTTTATTAATCTGAAGGCCTTACGGTTCCTTTGGGTCTGTTTTACATTTGACACAAGCATGTCCTGATGTTCTGCAGATTTGAGAAATCTGCACAGACGCTACAGCGAGCTGAAAGTTTGAAATTTGCAAATAAAGAGGCACATTTCCACATGGGGCTAATCTAAATAGCAGTCTTGCCTGCAGTGTGCCGATCCCTGTGCAGCTGACGCTGGATCCTCTGGTAGACTCTTGCTGAAGCAGCAAAGTAAGGTTACATAGCAACTGTAATACTGGTGGCAGTATATAGTATGGTTTCCTGGGACTGAAACACTTGTACATGTATCAGCAGCATCACAGCTTGTGGCAAGTCTTCGAGACGAGAAGGTTTTATTTTAGTTTCTCTCTGTTAGCCAGCTGAGAAGTCCACCAGACCAGAATACATTTTGAGAGTTGCTTCAGAGAGATTGATTTTTGGAAAACTCAGATCTCCTTTTCCCTGCTTAACTGCGTTAGCGCCCGGGTTTCATTGTGATACTGCTCCTCTCCCTCCCACTACAGCTGCTACCTGTTTCATTCCACTTCCTCCACTCACATTTCCATAAAATGACAACTTTGTAAGTCTCTTTTATCAACTCGTGAAAACACGAATTATCAAGGAATGAAAAACACTTCTTCTGTGAGATAGAGTCCGTCAGAGTTTAGCAGCAGTATCCCCCAATGTTCTGTCTACTTTTAAAATTTGTGTTTAATCTCCCGCCCGTTTTTGCTCCTGTGGCGTCTTTTTCAAGGTTTGTATTCATTCTTGCCAAAGAAACTTCACTGAGCTTTTCGGTTCTGATGTTAGGCTTCACTTTATGCAAATGTTTGCCTTCCCTTAACGACTCCTGTCTTCTTGCTTCCATCTGTTGGACTGGATAGTGGCGTTAAGAAGAACTTTGAAGATGAAATACTCATATCAGGTCTGAGTGTACTTTTTACTGTTTTAACATTGGAATTGGGAAGTGGTGACTTTGTACAATTCCTAACATTTCTCTCCCAACGCACTTGACAGCCTCCTGATTGGCTCAGCAAAGCACTATTTAAAGGACGTACTCCCCTGTGCCATTTTTACTCCGACTTACATAAATTAGAAAGATGCAGGATCAGGAGAACCTAGTGTTTAATTAGTTGCTGGGCTGACATTATTATGGCCTACCTGCAAAGTTAGGGTAACACTGGTTCCGCTCCAAAAAAACTTTGGATTTTGATTTATTGCAGAAAATAAGCTCTGCGGCAAACATTTGAGATACGTAAACGCTTTGCTCAGCAAGATAATCTTCACAGATAAACAGAACTTTTGTGATTATGAAGTAAAACGCTAATGTAAACAAACTACAACATTGTCACATGACTTCACGTCACCACCACTAAGCTAAAGACGGACTAGTCGGCATCATGACGTTTAGTTGTTTTATTTATCCACTTGTTATCAACTGCCTGGAATTCTGGAGAGGGGTATTTACTGACCTCAGCTTACCACCTTATTTCAGGCATCTAACCAAAAACCTGTTTTTATTGTGCTCACATTGCATACAAGTATTTTTATATAAATCTGGTTAACTTGCTTACTCGGAGGTTGCAGGAAACATACACAAAGCACAAAGAAGACTTTGATTGCAGCAGCAGTCTTGGTGCTTCCCTCTAATTCTGAGCCAAAGAATACCATCTGTGTAACTGTGGTTGTTTCCTTAAGTCTGCTGCTGACTCAAATCTCCATATACGGTCCCAACCAACACACACACAAGCACCATACACACAAATCCAAGGTTTATAGAAATGTAAAAGACCGTAGATATCAAACCTAAACGGCACAAGCAAGCTGTCATGGATTCTATTTTTTCTTCAAGCCCATTGATCTTCTTTACATAACTTAACGGGATCCTATCCTCATGCGGTTACTGTATTGCAGCCTGTTGTGATGTCAGAGAAAGGTAAAGGAGGGATGAGACTAGACAGACTGAATTTACAACAGAGCAATAAAACAAGACAAAACAAAGGAGTTGATTTTATGGTTAAAATTTTAACAGATGCACCTTAAAATACCCGGTGTTGCTGTGATAAGGAGGTATTACTTTCACTTCATACTGAAAGATTTACTCAAATGAATGTTTCTTTCTCACTACCAGAACAACGTATACAAGAAGAAACATAAGAAACACAGATCACACAAACACAGCTGAGCCACACAACTCAAACTCTTTTTTTTACGTGTCTTTTTTTTACGTGTCCTGATATGACCGTGTGACTTTCTGAAGTCAGAAAACGAATGACTCCAAGCTCAAATTTCCCAACATGAAATTCTGGCATCAAGGTCTTTGCATAATCAAAGGCCTGCAAGGCAGTATTTTCTCTGTATTTAAAATGACTGCTGTGACCCCAATTATGAACAGATCGCTATTAACATCCTCATCAGTTCACCTACCAGAAACCAAAAATTTGCTCCAGACAATATCACAGATATCCAAGACAAAAGTATCAGGCCACTGGAAGAATGTAGGAAATGCTAAATAATAAAAGAAACATCGGATTGTTCACACTTTGCCGCTGCCGTGGGGTTGCATTGTGTTTATGATGCTATCCTTTTTGTGTCACATGCAGTAAGTCATGTATAGGTTGATACAATGTCCATGAATTCACAGGACAAACTCGTGTTCTATTTATTTCACAATGCTTATTTCATTCTTGTCTGCAAATTCTTGTCAGGTAGACAGACTGGGCAGGGGAAGAGAACAACAATTTCTTTCACAGTACGAAATGCGGCTGAAAAGACCTGTCAAAGTGACCTTGATTAACAATACTCAATTATGTTCCTCATCCATTTCTTGAACTACAACTCAAACCTAACACTGTGTAAATGCGGCCGAAAAAGGTTTGCAGCTTGGGTCACTGAGACTCATTTTATAATTAGAGATGTTTGAAGCAAAGCTTGGGCAGATAATTTAAAACAGCAATTTGCTGTAATCTGCTCCCGGGGACTTGTAGCCACACTGCCTGAGAAGCTGCCGGGCTAATTCACCACCACTGCCTCTATGACATTGTAAAGCCTGCAGTTTGATGGATTTGTTAATGTAATTCTTCTCTGACCTTGCAGGACCATACTGTGCAGGGTTGACTTGTGCATCACTGCCTGTGGCAGACAACTGAATAAACACTTCGCATCCCTTTTTATTTAGAGAACCTCAGGACAGACACAACTGCAGAAATGTAAGGGTCAAAATAGAAATGTATTCGCAATTTTCTCAAGCTTTTGTTATATTTGTGACTGAATATATTTTAGCTTTCTGATCATCATAATAATGATGAACTGATTTCAATAACAATCATGTTAAGGTATGTAGACAAGTATGTATTGTATTGCACTTTCTTGAAAAATCAATTTATCTAATTTGTCAGAATCAGAACCATTTATTGCAAAGGTATGTTGCACATACAAGGAATTTAACATGACGGGTGGTGCATAACATTAAACAATCAACAACAATCAACACAGTGCAAAAAGTAGAAACATATTAAAATTTACAGTAAAATATCAAATAAAGTGCACAGACGAACAGATAACAGGACTATAACCAAGTGAGATGTACAGTAAGTGTAATGTAAAAGTGTTGAGTGTATTTTTAGTAAGACACCTAGAGGAGATGTGTAGGGAAGTGACCGCTAGGAAATTGTCCTGGGGATGTCAGAGTCAGCGGGGGTCCCGGGCTTTGTTGATGAGCCCAACTGAAGACGGGGAAAAAACTGTTAATGTGGCATGAGGTTGGTCCTGATGGACCGCAGCCAGCTGGAAGGGGCTCGAACAGTTTTTGTCCAAGGTGAACGCTCGCTTCAGGGTCCTTGAAGCAAACAAGTCTTGGAGCGATGGCAGATTGCAGCCAATCACCCTCTCGGCAGAGCGAAGGATGCGCGTACCAGACCGTGATGGAGGAGCAGAGGATGGACTCAATGATGGCTGTGTAGAAGTGTCCTATAAGTAATGTCATTCAAAGTATTATTATTATTATTATTATTTGTATTCGTAATTTCTTTAACAAATTATTATATTCTTAATTGTCTCTGTTTTATTAACTTATATATTTTAGCCTCTAGTCTTTGTATTGTCTTATTTTATCTGCCCTTGTTTTAATGTGTTGCGATTTCTTTTTGTAAAGCTCTTGAGCTACAGTTCTTGTATTAATATGCACTATAAATAAATACATTATTATTGTTATCATTATTACTACTCTTTGTCAAAGAACCAGATATTTTCTAATTGTTTATCTTTTGTACTGACGATTCAACCGGGGGAGTTTCATGCCGATCCAAGACACAAAAAAAGCTCCAACTGTGAGTCACTTAACATTTCCTATAAGAAAAATTGATGAGATTTTTACTTCCACAACCAAGGGCACCATAAAGAGTTTGCAACTCTTAAACTCATGAAATAGATAGTGTAGTGGCTGATTGACTGAGAGTATCCTGTTGTTATTGTCTGTAACATATAAAAACAGTATCCAGCTGCATTTGTGGATGCTGACAACAACAGTTTGAGCCCCAATGTGTCAGTTAGACTAGTTTTCTTTCTGGGGAGAAATCATCATGCTCTTCTCTTCATATATCACCATGTGTCTCTACTCCTTTCTTACTTTCTTACAGAGGTTACTCAGAGCGTCTGACTGTTTTTATCTTCCTGGACCATTTCCCTCTCAGCTCCCACAGACCAGACTTCCCTGTCAAAGACGAGGCTGCAGGCCAAAGGCTTATGGTGAAGCACTGGAAAAGGGACATTACGGTCATAATGCCGAATAACAACTCTTGGAGAGCTTCAATAATATTTTGATTTCATATTTAGGACCAAAAAATAGCAGACCCTTGTTGTGATGCCAACCCTTTGTGATTGTAAATCCAACCAGACTGAGAAACCTGCTGACTGTTTGGAAGGTCAAGTCAAATACATTGAAAAGCCCAAATTGAATTTTCGGGAAGATTACACAGAAAATGATAAAACCTTTGTGACTCGACAACCTGGAAATTCCAAATGAAACAGACAAGGCTGACAAAGTGGAGGAAGATCTCTAATGACAAGAGAATTTGGCAACGTTAATATCAACAACCTGTTACTATGAGAACAGGAGTCTGAAACAAATAACATTCAAACTCATGTTGAGCTACGGTATGTCTTGATATGCCCCAAAGTAAAAGATTAAAGTTGGATGGGAATCTCATTCGCTTTGCAGGTATTTGGTTATTCATTTTGTGGGGGACATAAATGTCTTTCCCAAATGTCATGGCAATAGTTGTCAAGACACGTACATACATGATGCATTTGCAGTATCAGATGAAATGATCTGATACGGCAAATGTCAACTTCTTGAAGCAGTCAGAGGAAAAGTCAAAGGATCCAAAGAAACCAAAAAAAACATTAGGATACATAATCTAGGAACTATGAATGTCTGCACGAGCTGGTGTGCCAATCCATGTGGGAGATATGGACATATTTCTGTCACGATTAGGCTTTGCCTCTGCGTTCTGTGTGTCTTTGTGTTACTCCACCCTCCTCACTCTACCCGTCAGTTACTCCCTCAGCCTAATTCCCTTCACCTGCCTCTGATCACTAATCAAGCACTTCCCCCTCATCAGCACAACTCCTCTCACCTGTTCTTCCCTCTACATAAACTCCTGCCCCTCAGTCACTCCTTGCCAGATCCTTGTAATGTCTACCCGCTCGTTCGGCTTGTCCTGTTCCCGTCTCACTGCCTACCCTGCCTCGTCCTGCTGGGTTGTTGTGAAATTGTGAATTTGGCCGCAGAGCTTTTTGAACTGATCCTTGGGGTTGAGGTGGGATGACCCCCAACCCCTGCAGTGGGGTAATGTCACAGATGGGCTACTCATAAAATGCACCATCGTCCGTCTTTACTCTGTATACAGTCTCTTGTTCCCATGGAAACTGTTTGTCAGGGTTGATGCAGGGACAGCGACAAGTAAAAAACAAGTGATGTGAGGGTGCTGCTGTAACTCTCTCTTCAAAATAGGAGAATGGTTTAAGGTGCTGAAAGGAAGAGATGCTAGAGGGCAGTGTGGGGTCACACACACGACAGGATTTCATTCAGATTCAATGCTTGACATTTAATGTAGAAGCACTCCAAATTCAGCTGCTGAAGGAAAACCTACCTTTTGACAAATTTCTAACACATTTCAGATTTTTGTTAGTTTGATTTTCTTTACTTTTTGTAGTTCAAAAGAGTTCTCCACAGTGATAGTTAAAGGTTTATTTCTTTTCAACAAACTATATTGTGAGCATGCTGTTTATGAATAATACAGCTTCAAAGAGCATTCATACTCTTAGTCAAATAACTTATGTTGACAGATTTGGCCAATATTCTGTGTCTGCAGCTGGCCAGGGTTGGATTATTCTTCCAAAAGAAACTTTAGAGCTTGGTTTTCTAAACTGGCTAACTGGTTGTTTGCTTTCACCACCAATAACCTGTTTCTTCCATCTATCATCTTTCACCCGCAAGGATTCACAGATCATTTATCGTCATTATTTATTATTATGTATTAGCAAATTGCAGCTGTAGCCCATTTGCTACACAAGAAAATCATGACAAAAAACAGTATCGCATTTCCTAAAGCGCATTTTTTTTAACTTGCATCAAGAGCAAATCAAATAGCAGCAACAAAACAATGCTCTGGGCAATATGGCCGATGTCTTAAAGTAAAAAACTCAACATCAGGGAAACGCTGTTCATTAACTTTGACTATGTTTGAGCACCAAGCATCATTGATGTAAACAGAGTCCGTCTCCTCTTCTACCACCGGAGTCCTGTGTCCTCCTGACGTCTGCCCGTCAAGTGCAGCTTGAATCGGGTCGGTCAGCCGTGGGCAGTGATCACCTCACATTAATCCAATCCCCACTCTTCCTTCTCCGAGGTGATTGAATGCGTTTTTGTCATATGCTATAAATGCTCCAGGCTGTCCTTATGTGTGTGTAGATGTATACATTTTTTTTTTTTAAATAACTGTTGAAGAAAAGCAAAACACTGTCACTGTTTTGACTGAATGGCAACCAGAACATCACAGGTACACACTGTCTTAACACACACACATACACCAGGAGGCTTGCCTCACGGCGCTGTTTTTGAATATTTTCAATCAAACCGTGGTCATCAGCAGCGAACGTCTGAGTCTGTAGTCGCATCTGTCTGCACACAGCCAGAAAAAAACACCAGCCCCGTATGCAACGTAGTCTCGGCTGAACATCACGTACAGCCCTCCTGTGGACCAGTGTAACTGATAAAGTGGATTCCACACTGCAGTTGTGGTCATTAGTGGTGACAGTCCGTGCGTCCATGCCAGACCCCCCCCCCTGCTGCTGCATCTACTTTTTTTCTTCCTCTGTTGCCTCAAAGCATTCAGCCTCTAACTCTCTGAAGTAAAGTTTCCTCAATAGGACTCTGTGAACTATAGTCAGAGAGTGACAAAGTAGTGTGTCACAGTTGTTAGTTGCAGCCAGTGTTTAATTTATAAATCAGGAGGTGTCGGAACACAGAGAAGCTGCTGAACTCACGACATCAATAAAGCTCGTTCAAGCTGTTGTTTCAGGACCATGGACAGCGCTGTTTGTTGCGAGCGCCGCATAGACTTGACAGAGAATCTTCCATAAATTCCAAAAGTATTGAATAATTAAAAATGTATGCCTCCTTGTCCCTGCTTTTTGTTGTACTCCTCATGTCTTTGGCAGTCCTGTATCCTTTGGTAATCTATGACCTCTGGGGTTGAGCTTGGTCAACGCGGGTCAAACAAGGCAAAGACAGAGTAGCGCTGCAGATTAAGTTCATCTGGGAAAAGCCTTTCTCACACTCTACACTTGAGATGGGAAAAGTATTGACCGCAGCCATGAAACCTTTCTGTCCATCTGGGATAAATGTCCCGTTATTCTCTATTTTCTACGCCCAAATGAAATTCTGTGGACCATCGATGCCAATCTGCAGGCAGGGTGTCTCCACTTCATCTCTCACCAAACGATTTCTCTCTGGCTCAGCTTAACCCGCTCGCCAAAACATGGCCTCAAACACCCTGATCTTCCAACATATGGCTTTATGTACCACTATGATTGTCTCATAGTGGGAGACTCGAGAGCCAGTTCCGAGAGTTCTCATAGTGCATCATACATGAGTCCTAAACTGTTTACAAAAGCATATGATGACAGGTGCTTGACCAGGCCGTTGCAGCTCTAACAGGTAGTGCCGTCGCGCGAGTCATCCTCCGCTGCTCGCGTAAAATGTTTAAAGAGGGCAGGGTGATCTCTCCGTACTGCTTAGATCTTGAGGGTTTGTAGATTGACAGCCACTCAACTCTTGCGCCCAAGCGTAACAGATGCACCGTCACATGTGAGGCCCATGGCCGTTTTTAAGAGAAAGGCCTCATTAAAGTTTAGCACCCTCTAAAGAATCCCAACAGTTTGGGATTCTTTAGTTGGGAAAAGACTAACTTCTCTGCCGCCAAAGACTATGCTGCCACCATCTCAGGCAACTAACGTGAGCAGAGAGGACCTGGGCCAGAGATGGAGGTACCGGCAGAGGCTGTTAACCAGCTTTTGGAACCGCTGGATAAAAGGACTACCTGATGGACTTGAAATCAGCTCACAAGTGTGAGACACCCACACCCACTGTGCTGAAGGTGGGAGATGTCATCCTGATTGGAGAGGACAACACGCCCAGGCAGAACTGGAAGATGGGCAGGATAAAACAACTGTTCCCTGGGAGGGATGGACTCATTGGTTCCTGTACTCTTCATACCTCTACAGGCAGTTTGTTGAGGAGACCTGTTCAGTTGATATATCCATTAGAGATATGTTAAAGTAATGGGCTGAGTAGGAATGAACAACTGGCGGGAGAATGTTGTAAATTGTTTAATTGATCTGATTTACTTTAATTGTGATTGCATTGAAACAGGAAGTGCTTTTACTTTGAAGCCAGGACGTTGCATGATACGTGGCTTCTTGACGCTAACGATGATGATGATAGTATGAAGAAATCCACATGTCGAGTGCGAGAGCGCGTTAGAAGCTTCACTTCACAACACAGACAATGCCTGCAGTGAGGGCTGGACAAATCAAATCATCTATTGTACGGTTGACCATTGGTGGTTAAACAAAATGTAAACGTATTGATAGATAAACAGTAATGTGAATAGAATGACTAAGTGGGTAAAGGCAAATAACAGAACAGCTAGAACAGTCTGGTAAGTTCAGACATCACTTTACTATAATGCAGCCTTTTAAACCATTAAAAGATCAATAATATGTTCTCAGGCGATGTTTTTTATGTCTGTTGAAGAGGATGTAACTGAGCAGTTCTTCAGTCAGTTCCATGTCCGCAGTTTGTTCTGGACCATATCAGACACAGTTTTTGAAGATGGCACAGCCCAAACTTGTCTTGTTGATTGTAAGCCAGGAATAATAGCCTTTCTTGGCGTTAAATGAATCCTGTCCAAATGTCCCCAGGCTGTTCAGCTATACTGTACTGTATTGTACTCTCTCTCAACCCAACAGCTCGAGCCAGATAGCCGCCCACCCAGGGCCCTATATATATATATATATATATATATATATATATAATAGTCTATTTGACATTTCACCAGTTTTCTCCTTGTTGCTGAGGCTGGTAATCCAAATCTCAGTAATGTTGGCTAACGCGACAAATGCACAAAACTCACATGCTTCAGCCGTCACCGCGTGACCTTCGAATGTTTCTTCCTCTTTTTTTTTTTTTTCAGAAAAATCTGATTTAGAATGCATCCAAAGTAGGAAAACAAATGATGAATATCATCAATATCAATATAATATAAATGTAACGCTTAATAATTACACAAAATGTGTTTACACGTTTTGATAATGACAAAGGAGCTGCCGGATCCAATCAAATAGGGGCTGGTCCCAATCTAGGAGATGGCGGATCATGTTGTGATCGTGATCTAGAAAAGAATGAAGCACTGCACTATTGCACAGGTAATCAAGAGATTAGTGCATAACAATGCTGAAGAGTAACACACAATGCCAAGATGTCCATCTTTAGGCTGATATTCATTTTCTCATTTTTAGGTAAAATAAATATCTAATAGATATAATTTGGCCTGTTATGGTATATATATATATATATATATATATATATATGTCAGAAAGGCTTAAAAGGACATTACTTCCATTACTTTTCATTTTAAAAGTCACTAAAAAAAGAAACAAGTCTACGATCTTGAAACAAGGCAGACCGGCGGATCAATCCAGTATCAAGAAAATCAATGTGTGTCTCACCCCTGTTGCATTTTTCCTTCTCAAGACAAATCAATTTTTTAAAACACAGAGATTAGATTTTCAAAAAAACACGTAGCTCCTGTCGCTGCCTTTATAGTATTTATAACTGTCTCATTTTTGATCTGTATCTATGGATTTTTGAAATATAGCAGAATTGGGGACTGCACAGACTGTTTCAAGATGTGATTGCAAGGTGAGAAATGTGTGATTTTCTTTGCACCCAGATCCCTCTCTGGGATAATGTCCTGGCATTATTACAAGCTGATATAATAGGACATAGAATAGGGAAAACAATGAAACTACCTGCACCTGCATTATGACTTTGTCCGACTTTACATTTCAATGGAGTCTCGTGCTGCTCTACTCTACGGAGGAGTAATGAATTGCATTGTGATGGGCTGCAGATGTGCGTTCAAACCCACGAGAGAATGAAACCTTTCTGTTGTGTTTGACTCAAATCCCTTCTCAACATGGTGGAATGATTCATACACACTTGAGCACATTGCATGTGTGTGGAGACAGTACAGAGGCACATCTTCATTGAGACTGATCTGATGGAAGGATTGACTGTGATTGTCTGTCAGCGTAATGAATGAACTGTGACGGACGTCCTTACTGGCAAACTGACACTTCCATAACTCGAGCTTTCGTTTGGTCTTTCCTCTTGTTTCTGTGCTCAAAGCAGCTTTGATGAGTCAGATCCAGTAATGAAGCGGGTTGACTTTAATCAGCCTGAGGTGGAGTAAGGCTTTCCAGCCACCAATTTGTCCTGAAGTTCACACTTTGTATAGAGTATACGAAGAAACATCATGACTCGCTGTAAAAATATGTAGTTCTTATACTGCTACTGATAACGGCGTTAACTTAGGGTTGAACCTGTGGTTTGACATTTGTCCCATCGAAAAATTCCAAGTTGTAACTGTAATCTCCATAATGTCAGCCTATAGTTAAATGTGCGTGTGTGCGTGCGTGTTTTATCTGTCTTGTGGGGATATAAATCTGATAACCTGGTTACGTTGAGGAGATTTGTCTTTTTTTTTGGCACAAAATGGAGACAATTGCTCGTGCCCATAACGTAATGTCCCCAAAAGTCATGAAAACACATGTGTCTTGTGTGTGATTTGGATATGGGGTGGACGAGGAGGGGGGCATTGAATGAGGCGAGGTGGTAATAAATGGAC
Organism: Pholis gunnellus; assembly: GCF_910591455.1. NCBI lineage: Eukaryota > Metazoa > Chordata > Actinopteri > Perciformes > Pholidae > Pholis > Pholis gunnellus. Next base: position 5,992,034 of record NC_136548.1, read on the forward strand.
TGTACTTGTACAGCGCTTTTCTAGTCTTCCGACCACTCAAAGTGCTTTGACACTACATGTCGTCATTCACCCATTCACACCCATTTATACACTGATGGCAGGGGCTACCATGCAAGGTGCCACCTGCATGCCCATGAGGACAAACAAAAAACTCATACCCATTCATACACCGCAGGTGTCAGGATTCCTGTCTGAACCATTGTGTGTTAACCTCTGTTTCCCCCCCAATCTCCTCTCCTCATGTGTCTGTCATTCCCCTGTTTGTTATTGTATGTCATGTGCTCGGTGTTTGTTTTCTTGGACCTGCCTCCAGACGATTTCCATGGCCACACCTCTGATTGGCACAATCTGGATCATTACCAGCTGATCCTGATTCCACTGATCACCGCCTGGCTGTTTATCAACCCTGGCCCTGCAGGCCTGGGTTGTCAGTCCGTATCTTCTTCTGCTTCAGTAGTCAGTTGACTTTTCCTGGGCTAACTTCCTTCCTCTCCACTACGGGTGTAGAATACTTGCTGAGCTGCCAGCCTCCGGTGTCGAGCCACGGGACTCACATTGGCGATCTGGCCACCTGTGTCGGACCACGGGCTCCACACATCCCTTTAAATCCTGGTGAAAATAAAACTTGTTTTACCAGACTCTGTCTCCTGTGGTCTTGCTATTGGGTCCTCATCTTGACATCCCGTGACAGCGGGAGCAGTTTGGGGTTAAGTATTTTGCACAAAGAAACATTGACATGGACAAGCGGAGCCGGGGATCGAACCGCAGATTCTCTGATTGAAAGACGACCATTGCTCTACCACTGAGCCACAGTCGCCCTATATAACATACAATACAATAAAATATTAATAACATTTTATATATATAATTACATATAAATACACACAATGTACACATACATTAATACAAATATTTTTACTGAAGCAATATTTTGAAATGTTAAAGAATATACTGTATGAGAGAGAGAGAGAGAGAGAGAGAGAGAGAGAGAGAGAGAGAGAGAGAGAGAGAGAGAGAGAGAGAGAGAGAGAGAGAGAGAGAGAGAGAGAGAGAGAGAGAGAGAGAGAGAGAGAGAGAGAGAGAGGAGCACACTCGCCTGTTGACCGGCGCGGAGTAATGCGCTTCTGGTGTGATCATTATGGCCGCAGCTATGAGGTCACCGAGGAATTTATTTTCCTAAACGGCGCTTGAGACTGACCGCCATCAATAAGGCCGCTACATGTGGTGGTGAGGAGAGTGTGGCGCACCGCAGAGTCTCCATTACGCTCCGTGCAACCAAACCTACCTTGTTGTCCTTGCTTTCATTTTGGGAGGTTTTGTTGTACCTTGGCTGTGTTTTTTTTTTTTTTTGATGTGCATTCATTTCGAACATTGTCTTCGGTTATTGCTTCTCCTGCATTGACAAACTTCATCCTTACAGAACCATGGAGAGCAGACAGTGGTCACCGCTGTTCATCGTTTCGGAATGAGGAAGCATTGTGCATGTTGGGCACCTGTACGACATCAACATGGTCGGTGAGTGCACTTTGAAGAGGCATTTGTGCATTCAGCCAAAATGCTATTTACCTTAGGCTTAAGGCTAACAGGATAAAGCGTGTGATTTACTGAGCGGCTGATTGATGCAGCTGCCCCTCCGCAACTGGCCTGGCATTCAGTATGCTAAAAGAGGATAAACGCACTTAACACGTGCAGACATACACACGCATGTGCAACCGAGCTGTCAGTGGTAGGGAAAATAATCTGCATTTGTGAGTGTTTTTTTACTCTCTTTCCTTTGTTCCTCCTGTTTCTTTTCCCCATTCGTCTGTGTGTGTGTGTGTGTGTGTGTGTGTGTGTGATGGCTAATGAGGTGGAGGCGGGTGTCATAAAGTCTCATATGGTTGCAGAAATCTGTAACAGGCGGTTGCACTGCATCATGTGTTGCGCAAGCAGCCGATATTCAGTCCTGATGTGGTTTAAATAGCTGCTCATCCGTGCTTCCCTTAATCCCTTTACAAATAGTCTCCACTTTTACAAGTGACCTTTAAACACGTACACCACAGAAGCAATGTGACCCCTGCTGTGATAAGATCCAAAAGACAGCCCTTATACATTTTGACTACATACCACGTAAACCCTCAGACACACAAGACATTCTCGTGCAGAACAAGGTAACGTAACAGCCAATAATTTATTTCCAATGGTTTGTAAAGACCTGCGGAGACGAGACCTGCTTGCTTTTTTTTTCGACTGGCATGTTTATATCGTTAAACCTTCTTGACTGATAAGAGTTCTTTAATATGGCCGTAAAAGCAAAATGCAGGCTGTCAGAGAGATTTGTTTCTCTCATGTGCATTACAAGTGTCTCCAGCCAACCATATATCATTTCAATCCTATTACCAATATGCTGTAGTTTCATGAATACCACATGGGGGCTGCTCACCACATGGTCGAGTGGCTAAGCGTATTGACTTGCAACAAAGAGAGGCTCTCTGGTTAAATATGGAATTCTGATTTCAAGTGGTGCCATAAACAATTTGGGCCATAAACGTGTGTGTCACGTAAAATAGCAACGTTAGCAAGACAAAAAAAAAAAACAAAGCCCATGGTTATTGGCCATATTAGCTACACATGCTAACGAGAAATTAGGATGTTTGGATTGGGTTTTTTGGTGTTGACTGTTTGTTTTTTAAAGAATTGCAGACATCAAACTTACAAGCAGTTCAGGATGGTTTGTTATTCATGTGTTATATTCACACCAGAGTACAGAATAATACCTTTCAAAAGGCCGTCATTGAAGCCCATGCAACAAAAGGTGCCCAGCTTTAATGCCCTTATAAGATATGAAAATGTCAGACTTTGGTGCCCAGTGGAAATATCAAAAAACACAGCTGACTGTGTGTTGTGTGTCTGTGCTGTGTTTGATTACATATTTGCCTTTTGATTTAAAGGTTAGCAGGAAATCTAGCTCGATCTGTTATTGGCCTCCAGACTACCCCCTGTGTTCTTTTGTCCTCACGTTTATGGAAGTGGAGTCGCTAAGCCTTGTAATACGCATCGTCATATAATCCTACAGATTTCAGTTCAATCAGGAGAGAAAAGTGAATGATTAGCAGTTAATATTTGTTATGACAGACGCTGCGTTAATGAGTTACACAGAAATTCTTTGGCGCTTGAACTCCACGAGGAGATTTGTGATTGAGTTGTGATGAGCGGCAACAATATAAATCCCCCCGTGGAGTCCAGACACTGGTGGTGATGGTGGCTGATAGAATGATGAGTTGATGAATCTGCGAAGATTGGGCAGAGATGGGGAGGTGGAGGGTTGCGTGACAGCAGCTTGAATGAACTGAAGGTAGAGAGACAATCATATTTAAGAGACACAGCAGCAAGATAATGGCTAACGATGTCCTCGTGCTAGAGACCAGCTGATCTAGACAGCTGATATGATTGACAGCAATCACCAGAGGTAAAAAGCTAACGTTGGGCTGTAAATGATCTCTACCAAGATCGCTTGAGCGTGACACATGGAGGCTGTGGGACCAGTCGATGTGATGGCGTTTCTTTGTCTCAATTTTTGAAGCGTGAAGGCAATCTGCAGAAGTATAAAGCTAACTTAAAAAACGAACTATGATCTATAAACAATGTAATAGAACAAAATGCCACAGACCAAATTTCAGCCATCTAACCTAAAACCTGTTAAAAAACCCCATCGACTTCAAGACCTGGGATGCGAAAATGCAAAAAATGCTAACCCCCTTCCTTCCTTCCTTTTAAAAGTTGCTCAATGGGCTGCTTCCGCAGACTTCCTCACACTTCACTTTCTTTGGGCCACATTGAGCATTCACTCTAAATTACCTCTAAAGCTGAGCCGATTTAAGAGCACACCCGCCGGGTCTTCCACTGCAGGAGCCAGCTGACTTCCTGTTGGCTCCCCGCACACATGAGCAGGATAAAATGATTATGATACCGCTCTTCTGCATCGTCCAAAGGATATTGCACGGAATGCATCAAATTCAAATAACAAAAAGTCATTTTGATGTGTTTGCAATGGTCAAAAAAAAGGAAGAATGCATCGTTTCACAGCTGCTGTTTTTCTAAAGATTTTGTAAGGGGAAAAATGCATTCTTTGCCCGTGTGCGTCACGCGATGAACGCAGACATTGCGGTACCCCGACCAGCCACTGTGCCAAAATCACTTCACAGCACAGCCCTGTGCCTGGGGGATATGCTGAAAGAATTAGTCCTGCCAGCCCTGTTAAGTTGAAACATTTTTGACTCACGTGGACACATCTTTACCCCGCAGCTTTCACCACCCAGCATGAATTTGCACCCGTTACTCATCCACTTACATCTTAACATTACCTTGATATGCAATCACTTTCCCTACAAAATTCACTTCAGTCTGAACTCAATTCAAAACAAAAACATATGCCATCAGAAGAATTTCAAAGAGGCTTTTTTTTCACATGGTTGAATTATTATTTTTCATATGTAATTCCAGTGTGAGTGAGGACGAGCACAAGCCAGCTGTACGCCTTTATAAATGCATTGTCCCCCCGTAGCCTGTATGAGTACCAATAGAAGGCCAAGCACATTGTTTAACGAGGCCGAGCCAACCCAGCAGCGGATGATGTGAAAGGACCATGCTTAGGTGAATTGCTGCAGAGGTAGGTGACATTGACCTTGGCTCTATCCATTTTTAAAAAATGGATACCGGTTACACCACGCTGGAACAATTGGGTCGTGCTGGGCTGTCTTTTTACCTATTGATTTATATTGCGTGCGTGTTTGTGTCAGCAGGGTCGTTCTGTCGGTGCGTAATGTGTCTCAAGTCAAAGTGTTGCATATCAGTTTGTGGCACATGCCCTCGTTGCATGGAAATAGATGGCACAGAGGTTAGAGAGAGAGAGAGAGAGAGAGAGAGAGAGAGAGAGAGAGAGCAGAACACATTTCCTGCATACCTCTCTCTTGTCCGTTCTCTCCGTCTTCTCCCTCCCACTTTGGGTTTCTGAGTGAGAGTGCCTCACTAGCAGCGTGCTCCTGCCTCTCTTTCTCTCTCTCTCTCTCTCTGTCTCCCCTCTCTTGCTCCCTCTCTACCTCTGGCACTCTCACTCTCTCGCTCAGTCCAAGGGGTGGATTCTCCGTAACCAGCTGTAGCTTAACGTGATCCTCACTTCTCATCAGTCATCGTTTCATTGATGTTCTCTTGTTTGGTTTTTTAATTTTGTCTATATTATCTTTATCCGCTGCCGATGTAACAGCTGACAGTGTTTGGATGCTCCCAAGGTGCACAAAGAGTAGAGGGAATGGAAAATAACTTTTAAGCTATCAATGTACCATTCTTTTGAATCAAGACACTTTGGATTGGTTCATTTGCTGTTGAGAAACTAATCAACAATGGAGGGATTTTTGTTATTGTAGTGGATGACTCATTGAGGTTGTTCTACCCCCTCTAGACAGCTGGATATAGATTTTCCCTTTTGTTCCACCGGCTGGTTTCACCCCTCAACGACTCTGAAGAATCAATTGGGACTTTCATAGAGTGCAATTTTTGCAGCAAGTGAGAACTTCGGAGGAGCCGAGTGAGACAAAGCATGGCTGATGGAAGCAGCTGAGTGTTGAACCCTTGTGTCCTGGGAAGGCAGTCCAGGTAAGACTCCAGATTCTAAGATTGTAATTCACTCGCATGGCCAGATGTGATGTGTCCTTTAAAAGGTACATTTACTTGCAAGCATCAGGGCTGTCGTGCTAAGCGGAGCGGACGGGTCTATTTGTGAGGACCGAAATGCAATATCAACCCTGTCATCTCTGTCCCTGGTGCTTTTGGAACAGCATATGTCACAAAGGAAGAATACTTCTTCAATTATCTATGTCCATTTAATCCCCAAATGTCATGATTTAGACAAAGGGAGAGATCTGTGACTGAGTAAAAACATCTTTGTGTTCCTTTAACAGTTGCATCAACTATGATACAACTGTATCATGAGGCTTATTATTTCTCTTTTTTAAACATACTCCCGGGTGCGTGCATCACAAAAGCTTGCTTCATTTTGCTCTCAGAGAGTGCGGATGCACATCGTCATCAGTTTATATTGCTGTAAAAATTTGATAAGCTCAAAGCTATTTTCAGAGCGGCTCTCTCTCTCTATGCTATGGGTGAAGTGAGGGATTTTCTTTTCCTCAATGTGAGCGAGTTGGTCATAGTAGATCCCCACCTCTGCAAACATGCAAGCAGTCAGATTTTGCAAATGACTCGTAGAAATAGAGCCTGAAAAGAAGCTTTGCATTGAAAGCAAGCTCATTAAAGCCTTCCCTAATGACTTCATCTGTTACTAAAGGAGATTATGAATGAAATTAAACAGGCCAGCATAGTTTTCTGACTATATTAGACCTTATTTATGACAGTTCCAATCCAGTTCAATGAAATAATAGTCCAAGGAACAGGAATGAAGGAATGAAGGAACAGGAATGAAGGAATGAAGGAAAGATTTTCTGTACAGTTGCCACCCTCACCGCTTACATTTCTGTCCCCACGCATCCAGATATGACCACAGTATCCATGGATCCTGTGGGAGTCCTGGTGGAAAGGGGCGCCAACGCCACCGACACACCTCTGAGCACGCACGAGGACACAGCCGCCACCTTTACCATCGGCACCATCCTCTCCATCATGTGCCTCGTCGGAGTCTCCGGGAACATCTACACCCTGGTGGTCATGTGCCACTCCATGAGGACTGCAGCCTCCATGTACATCTACATCATAAACTTAGCTTTGGCAGATCTGCTCTATCTTCTCACCATACCCTTTGTAGTCTGCACACACTTCCTGAAGGGGTGGTACTTTGGGGACGCAGGGTGTCGGATTCTGATCAGCATGGACTTCCTGACCATGCACGCCAGTATCTTCACGCTGACAATCATGAGCACAGAGCGCTACTTTGCCGTGCTCAAGCCACTCGACACAGTCAAGCGGTCCAAAAGTTACAGGAAGGCCATCGCTCTGCTGGTCTGGGCGGCATCTCTCATCCTCACCCTGCCAATGATCGTGAGCATTCAGCTGGCGACAGTGGGCCAAAAGGCTATGTGTCAGCCCACGTTGACGCCACTCTCCTACAAGGTTTACATCTCCTTCCTGTTTTGCACGAGCATCGTCGCCCCTGGACTGATCATCGGCTATCTCTACATCCAGCTTGCACGCACTTATTGGGTTTCACAGACGGAGACGTTCAAACAGACAAAGAAACTTCCCAATCAAAAGGTCAGTGCATCACATGAGTGTTTCTACTTCAGTCAAGCTTTCTTTCTAATAGTACTTTTTGGGCTTTACCACTCATCTTCAAAGATGTACCCAGTGAATATTTGCATACATGTGTTTAGCCATATTCGACAACCCGACTCCAGCAATTCAACCACAAACAACATTCTTCCTGAACCGATACAGATAACTGTTGCAAAAATCAACTGTTTTCTGATCTGGCATTTCTCAGCTTTGCTGAGGTTTAGGCTCTAAAACTACTTGGTTAGCGTAACAAATAGATTTGGGTAAACATTGGGGATTGATCATGGTCATGTTTTTTTTTCTTAAATACCTTGACTGTCGGCAGAAAACAAAAAGTAACCTACGTGTTAAAGTTGGAACTTTTGTTGACCCATCCCACTACTCCAACCTCCTCCCTCCGTGGACTTTGAGGAGAGAAGACAGTCCCTCCAATCCAATCCATGGCCCAGTTCTTGGTTTGCCTTTTTTGGCGTGCGCCATAACCCTAGTCCCTGTCCCTCATGTCTTACCCAGGCTGCAACTCAGCTGGAGATGAATCCAGACACATCCATCAGGTAGAGCCTGATGAATAGGCAGGACGTTGGGCAAGATGCTGCTGTAGAAACTCTCGCCTAATACATTCCACTCACCGAGGCTGTTAGTGCACTTTCTCACAGCTGACTTTCTGTTTGGGAAAGGGTTTACAAACAACACTGTCATTATAAAGGATGTATATGACTGCAGCATCTGTTCGGCTCACTGATTAGAGCATGCCATTATCAATCCTCTCCCTGCTGCTGCAGCTTTTCTATTGTCCATTTCACACTTGCTCTCAGCTCACGCTGAGACGAAACCTTGCTTCATAGCAAGATTGAAGACCGGGTTCATTTCGTCTTATCAATGTGTTTAACAATGTGGCGGATGCTGCCATTTACTTGCATTAAAGCCGTTCATAAGATGAACTCAATCTTAACCTTGGAGCAAGATAGAATGCAGACTGCCTAACTTTCAAAAGTGCTGCTTCTTGCAACAAGAATAGTTAGTCGGCTACTTTCTATCCCTGCCAGTGCTGTGAGCAACTGTGGATATCTTGCTATGATCGTGCTGGGGCAAAAAGGGTTTGATAATCCATTCTTGGCTTTCATAGTTCTGATCACCGTATGTTACTATTATAATAGTAGGGTGTGCTATTTGCTATATTTCAGCCTATAAACATGCTGATTTGTTGAGTTTTTGTATTTAATGTCTCGTTTGGTGATATTAATTGAATCATTCATCCATCACTATCTGGTGCATCGCTGATTCTCATTAATGGTTCAACTCTTATGTCGCTAAAGGTGCTGTACCTGATCTTCACCATCGTGCTCCTCTTCTGGGCATGCTTCCTGCCCTTCTGGATCTGGCAGCTTCTGGGTCAGTTCCACCCCTCACTGCCCCTGTCGACCAAAGCCAAGCGCAACATCAACTACCTGACCACGTGTCTGACGTATTCGAACAGCTGCATCAACCCCTTTCTGTACACGCTGCTCACCAAGAACTACAAGGAGTACCTGAGGAAGCACAAGCGGTCCTGGACAGCTGGCAGCTACTTCAACCGGAAGAGTCGCTTTCAGCGTTCGCCACGCCGGTCGCCATCTTCTAGCAGTCAGCAGTGTACTGAGAGCTTCATGCTCACACACACAGCCTCCCTGCGAGCACATAACAGCAGTTTGTAAGGTAGGAGCAGATTTTTCTGGCTGACAGTGACGAGAAAACTAAAAGTACTACAATTTAATTACATCCTCTCCCGAAACACAGCTTAGCACTGCATTATTTCCATATTCCTACTAACAATTATGCATAAACAGCCTGAGAGCCAGTGGATGATTGAAACTTGGCGGCTTTGTTGGAGGTTTTGTTTCTCAGATGAAAGGCTTCTGATGGGTTATGTGATTACAGATGGCATTGATTTCTGGGCCCTCTGAAAACTTGTCTGTGGAGGATTCCCACTTCCTGGTATGCAGTGTAAACATGTGCATATTGGACAAGCGGTGCCTCTTGATGTTTATGTGTGGAACTGGGGGAGCTGGCGAAAACATTTACAAGAACAATAAAGAGCAACGTGATTCCATCAATTAACTTTTTTTGCCAGTGGTTTTCGGAGAACTGTCTCTTCCTCGAGGGGCACAAAGCACGATGCAATCAAACTCATATTTCATTTGAAATGAATGAGATTTGAATCATGAGCTATTTCCACCTATGTGTACATGGAAAGGAAAAACGATTCCTCCATAGGAAAAAAAGCAGTCAACTTTATTTAACTAAAAATATCATATAATATAATACAGATCTTCTCTCTTGGTTACTCCTGATTTCATTATAGCAGCATGTTGCCACTATACTGCTGTGATTCGACCATTTATTACACTGTGAAACTCAGTCTAAGTTAAAAGGTCCACTTACTCACCTTTTAGTCTAAATTAAATAGTAAGTGGATGATAGGGCTGAACAGTTTGGCATGCACTCAGCTGTAGCTAATCAGGATTAATTGTAAGTGGTAAATCACCAAAAATGTCCGGTTGTGCTTTTTCTGCATGCTATTTAAATTTGGCAAAAGATGGTTTTGTGGAAGAGAAAAACATTATGCAACATAATCTAACATTGGAAAAATCTTTTTTTGTTCCTAAAAGACCAAGTAAATGGCAGGTCCCTGCATGAATTAATCTAGTTAATCGCCACATGTCAATTTTTATAGAGGAAGCTAGCAGGTGGCTCGATACTTGTCAAGTGTAAATGAGTGAATGCTGGCAGAAAGCATTGTTGGAACATAACAGTTCAACACTTAAGCACATCAGAGCATCAATATAGGTTTGTCAAGGTAAAAGCTCTGGGACTTCTGGGATTCAGAGTTGTGAAGCTGGCTGTACTCAGCCTGCAAATCTAAAGTTACCGCTGGCTTAAACATGCACAGGGTATGTCATCAGTCCTGTATCGAACATTTTCAGATAAGCCATAGCATCCTAAATGTGACTCGCAAACTATATACATGTAGCTGTTACGGATACAAAGTAAATATTGCACCACATAATTATATTTTCATAATATTTAGTCGTGTAAACTGTAATCACGATTTCAATTGCAAAGACAAAATCGACCGATAATTCGCAATTTCGTCAAATCATGGGGGACCTTTAGGCTTACGTTATTTTGTTACACAAACTTTTTGCAAAAGTAATAAAATTAACTTCCAAACAGTATATCTATTGTCTTGTTGGATGCTTTTCTGCCGTGATGCCATTTCTGAATATTTCTAGTTTCTTAAAAAAAAGAAAAAATGTAATAATATATATATATATATTATTCATGGAAAACTTAATTCTACAACCACAGTAACAACGTTTCCAATAATATGACAATCAAATTATGTAGCTCGACTTTACCTCTCAATTATGCAGAGTATTATCTATGGACCATCGATTGCGTCAAGAAAGCTAAAAGGTAACTCTATGACTGAAATATTATCCTTAATAGTTATGTTATATTGCCTCAAGGTATCTTCTTCTCAAGATTTCCATTCCTATTCATTTTTATATTTTTGTCAGATTCTGCCTCTTTGTTGTTTTTATTAAATTATTATTATTATATTCAATGATGGCTCTTGTGTGGAATCTGTATCAAACTTGTTTATGCATATTGTTTTTTTTACCAAATGCTCACCTTCTTGCAACACAAAAATATAGTTTGTTTATTTATGGATGAGTCCTCCAACCACAATGAATGGGTTTCATATGTTAGTCACTAATGTTCCGTGCAGAGGAAGCTGGAGGACTGAATCATAGTGCAGCAGAGGGGAACAGAGTGATGAGCAGGGCGAGGGGGGTGTCAGACGCATAAACACACACACACACACATTTGCCACTAACTTGCCACCAGGCGGCAACGGCTTGGTCTGAAAAGAGTAGCCAATGACGAGATACCTTAAACTTTAAACTGTTTGTAAAAAGAAGTCTGGTTGTATAGAAGTCTATGAGAAAATGTCCGTACTTCTCATTTGATTTATTCCCTCAGTAAACATTGTCAACATGAGTTTATGGTCTCAATTGCTAGTTTAAAGTCTTCTTCAAAACAGCATGATGTTCATTTAGTAATTTATGGTCCATTTAGAGTAAAATAGATAGATGATAAAGCAGGTAACGCTTTAGGGCGGGGCTATCTTGTGATTGACAGGTTGCTGCCGCTACCAGAGCCGTATACGGTGTCTCTACGCCACTCCTCCCCATTCCATATATGGTCACCTACGTTCACTGGTTGCAAAAAGCCAAGATGGCGATGGACGTAATCCAAGACGGCGACGGCCTAAACGTTGACCTCAAGGCTTCAAAACGGCAGTCCACGAACCAATGGGTGTCGTCACAATGACTGTGTCCATTTTTAATAGACAGTCTATCAATGAGAGCTGTGTGGAGGCACTTAATATGCTCTTAATTTCACATTGCGCTCCTTCACAGGCACTTTTAATGTACTGTACCTTAATGTAAACTGTACTGAGTAACAAAAGTCGATGTAATATAATGAAATCCCTTTGCTGTTGAGGAATGAGTAAAGCAACGTCTATTGCTTGCCACTTAAGAGTTTGGTTGCAAAGCCATATATTTATCATCCAGGGGAAAAGCCAGCTGTCACACAACACAAAGGATTTTGTTCTTTTGCAGATGATGGCATCATAACTCATTCATTTGGGCTCACAGAGGTGGCCGTAAACAGGCCTGAGGCCGTGTGTCTCAAACTGACATTATTTAGGTCTCAGTTGGGTTTTTTATATCGGCATATCATGTCTCAATCGAAAAACTGTAAACATTCAGAATAAGGCCTGATTGAGAATGCCCAATATTATCATATTTTTTATAATAGTGGAACATTGTGCATGTAAACGTAGTCACTGTTAAGACTGGACTTGTGGTGAGCTGGCTGAAGTCCACAGCTGAAGTCCAGCTAGCTGTCGGTGGTCAGGCTATAGCTGCTTCTGAAGCCACGTTTTCTGGCTTCCTACTCTCACCGTCGCCATTTTGAGAGCAGTGTGAAGGTGATAGATAGTCATTTTGAGCACCTTTAACAGCACCTCTAATGGAACCGTACTGGAACGTCACTGAAAATGAATTAGCTTTGCTGTTGAGTAATATGCAATATCTAATTAATCTAATTTGCCAACACTGTGGATCTTCTAAAATGGCCTTAGTCACATGTAAACTAAATATGCAGCATGGCTGCAGAGGGACACTTACAAGACCTGTTATGTACAGCTTACAAACCACTCTGAATGCGCAATCACATTCTGGCCTAATGTGCTTTGATTTTAACAAGTGGGGGAAAAAAATCTAATTGCTGTTTTAATTCACCAATAATAATATAGAGTGTGATATTTAAATTATAATGACATATAGACAGTTTATGTGCCCTGGAGAAACAGCGTGATTTTACAGGTATTGCAAGATGACAACCCCAAATTCTCTGTTTTGGCTTTTGTGGTGAGGGACAATTTGGACAAAACAAGGAAGCCATGAAATCAAATTGAAAGTGTGGATTGATTTGATATCATCCTGCTGTAGACTGCGATTAAAGGACCTGAGGAGACGGCAGCAAAGATAAGACTGGATTGTGTGTCGATGAAACACATATCATGTTGCTCTTTCTCTGCAAAGAAAAAATAAATATTATATATGTCTGATAGATAAATGTTTGGCTGACTAATACAAATGTTTAAAACTAGGCAAAAATCGTATCCCTTTCCTCACTGGCATTGTATTCATTATTCATTTCTTCATCACTGGATAACAGCAGCTCCCCCCCTCTTCCTCAAATGCTCTGCTGACTTTTGGTGACTTGTTTGAAAATGGTGCACACGAAGGCTGGCTCAGGGAGACTTTACCACAGCACCTGGAAACTCAGTTTTGGAATAAATGAGCTACTGGAAAACTCAATGGCTCAATTGTATATTTAACGTTGAACGCACTCTCTTAAAATGATTTAAAGCTTACACCTTTCCTTCTTTCTTTTTATTACTTTCCACACACGTCTTTCATTGCCCATTTTCGTTAAAGACGCCCTTGACAATGCATCACGGCCGGCTAATACGTCTCAGTGCTAAATTCGGACCCATAAATGTTTCCCTTAATGAAAAGTTGCCGGCTAAACTCAAGAGTACACTTGGTGACAGCTGCCTGGCAGGCTATGTGGAAGTACCCTCTTAATGCATGCCGATAGCGTTGCGTTTTTACTGCAACACGGGACACTACAGGAAGCAGCCAGTGGACGCAGGAAATGGTATTAACCAATTAACCAGAACTTTTTTTTTTTGCAGTAACTGTGGAAAACACAAACTGTATAGCCCAGTTTTATGGAGATTTGGTTTAATATTCATCACATCAGCAAGGGCATATGGAATCCCTTCAACCAGCTTAATTATTCCATACATTTAAAGGACGAATATTCCCCCCACACACACACACAGGTCTGATAATGCCCTGTGCTATTAAAATGTCCCAGGAAATTAACTAGAGTAAGCGGGAAGAAGGACCTTGGTTCAGTTGCTTTTTTATTGCATTTTCCCATCTAAGGCAACTTTGTGACCTGGTATCAATTATCTATAAAACAAAAGTCTCATAAGAACAGTATCTGGATAAAACCCCTAACCTGGTCTATTATACAACAGAGAGATATACATTCACTTAATCTGTGTCTGTAAGATTATAAATAACCCCTTCGGTATGTAGTGTTTTCCCAAAACACAGTAATATATCACACAATATAATTGTCAAAGTGACATATCTAAATATTTACCCTACTCCTCCAAGACAGGGAGAGGAAATTAGTAGGACTTTTAATAATAGAACATATTTGTGAGGAATATTTCTCGCTGTGTCAGCTGGGTCTGAAAAGAAAAGCTGAATAATTCAAAAGAAACTAAACAAGCTGCTACCAGTATACATACTTGTTTATGTACTTCATTATCTTTAAAGTATTGTCTTTTAGTGTTTTTATGGGAATAAAATGTTTATGCTGCTCCCAGGACAAAAAAAAACCCTGTGGGCAATATAAAGACTGCCAACGCAAACCTGAAACAAAAACGTTAATGCCACGAAATGTAATGTCGTCTCGGCATGAATGAAGACCATCTAATCACACGGCTTTGTGTATGTTCATAGCGCCTACATGCAGCTATGCACAAAACTTGCCCCATGAACTCCGCAAAGATCAAGCGAGAGAAATTGCTATTAGAGCTGGCTATGCAGTAATCATTCCCTCACAGACCAGACATGCGCCATCTTTAATTATAATTTCTTTAATCCCATGTCTATGGCTTTAAAGTCTCTTCTGTCACACGCTATAGAAATATTGATGGAGGACTCATTAACTTGGTTCATCATCCTACTGCCTTTCCCCCCCCATTGAGGTGCCATCTCAGCTGCGAAGTGAAAAAGCAGTTGGACTCAGGCGCGTCTTGGCAGGATCGAGCAGAGGTCACCTCTGGAAAGGCCATCCAGAAACACACACTAACTCATTCTCACTCACGATGGCGAAAGGACTATTGATCTCCCAGCCGTATATCTGAAAGCGGATTGTATTGACTAGGCTCATTTTGGGAATTGCTGTTGTCCTCTCATAACAGGTGATAGAAGGCTTTGCCTAACTATCATCTGTATTGTCTGGGAAAGTCCTCAGTGTGATCAATAAGCACCGTGACTCACCCATTACTGCTGTTCTACAAGATTACACAGAGACGGGAATTGATCGAGTGGCCCCTTATTTCAGCAGGGACCACGTTAATGCTCCAACCCTCATTTAGAAAGGTCTTAAGCTGATGAAACATGGACATTCTGATGATTTGATGCACATAAATGTATTTACACATACTTTCTTGATCACACTCCCGTATTCTCATTAGATTAGAGAATATATATTTCTGCACTTGTCTCTTAGGAGCACATGCGTCATGTTTTTTTCTTCTTTCCCAGATTTTAGTCAGAAAACTCACAAAAGGAAAATGGGAATGATTGACAGTTTGTGCAGAGTTTAGCAATGCCAACAGACAGGAAGTGGTGACGAGAAACTCCAGCGGGTGACAGCAAGTGAACGCTTTTTTTTTTTTTGTGCTCTGAGCGCTTCAAGTTGCAAATAGTTCAATGTTGTTGTTTTTTAAAGAGAGCTGCGCTTTTCACATTTAAATGATTTGGGCAAGATGTCAAAGTTATGAAACTCTGAAACAGCAATAACCGCTTATGTGATGTATGCAGTGGATTGGCCTACCTGCGAGCATGATTTGAATTATACACAATCAGTTTACAATTGCAATCTGTAGTCCAGTTCAGATCCAGCAGAACCGGTTTCCCAGTAACTTTTGAGTATGCTGCATGGCCAGATTAACCTTTCAGGGAGGAGGGGTGGTCTAGTGGAAAAATGTGTTTTTGGGCCCCTATTGATGCCATCTACTTCCTACCCGCTGTACTTTGTGTAAGCACTTCCAGTTCCCATCAAGTATAGATTGCACATTACAGCTAAAAAGTGCTCATATGCTGGAGTAAGGGAATGTTAGTCAGTCAGTTTAATTAAACACGCATGTATTTAGGAATATGCACCATGTACGAATAATATGGACTAGCTGTTCATTTTCAACATTGACATTCTCATAATAGCAGCCATTATTGAATATGTGTCATGCTAACTTTGCTTCTTAATTCTAGAGATTCAGCAGATACAATTGTGGCTAGGTTATACTGATTCAAGCAGTGGGAGCCTATATAAGCTTTCTAAATAAACTTTGAATTTCAGATAAATGATTTCAAATGCTTGTTTCTGAGTTTAACTGAAAGACAACACAAACATTAGCCCCGATGGTTAGCTATTTTGGCTAACTGCTTTGTGATCTACCTGGACAATTTGCTGGTTAACAATACAAAGTTGTCTATCAATTACATTCATGACTTTTCATTTAATTAATGATACAGCATTATATTTCAACAGAAGGGAAGCATAGGCTACATATTGCAAGAAGAGAATCAGAATGCTAACATGCTCACAATGATAATGTTAGCATGCTGATGTTTAGCAGGTTTGACACGTCCACAATATTAATTTAGTATGTTAGCATGCTAACGTAAAAGAAAAACATGGCACTAAATACACAGTAAAGCTGCGCGAGATGGAAATGGCATTAGTGCTGCTGGTATTTGGTCTCTTTGTTCGGCTATGTTGTCCTGCTGCCTCAGTTCATATTTCCTCTTTAATTTGATTTAACTGCTTATTAATGTGAAATCCAAACTACTACTACAAGACAGGCCACATCAGGAAATAATGCAGGGACTGTCGTAGTTACTGTAATATTTGTAGAAATACTTTCCGTGTTCACTTATTTATTGACTTAATACAACTTTTGGGGTCGGGCCCAGGGTCAGTTCCCTGCTTTAAATCAGTTGAAAATCCAGCTTTGGTAAACTGTTATCAGTCAGAAAGATAAGGCTGCTGTTTAAACCCACCTTGCCCAGACTATACTGAACCTTAATGGAAAAACTCACTGCAGTGAGACGGCATGGGTAGCCTATGGCACACAAATGCAGAGGGGGACAAGATAGCTAGCTGCTGGCTCTTTAAGAAAGAAAAAAAAGAGGGCTTGGGGACACGGTGGGTGAGGCGATAGCGGACCATTTCTTTGGAACATTAAACTGTGGTTCTCACGTCGCATGCTAAATGCCCTCAGACACTTCAGGCACAACAGGCTGCCTCTACGTAATTTAGAGCTCCTGGGTTTTGCGCTGAGCCAAAATGAAGGAAAACAGGGAGAGGATGATAAGAGAGCGTCAGAGAATTGTACACATTTTAACAGAAAATGAGGACCGGACCCTTTTTGTTTTCGTTCCGACGGTCTCGTGTCATGAAAAAGAACGACATGGAGGAGGCAAAAAAAGAAAGAGTTAGAGCGAAGACAAGAAAATAGATGGAAATTGAGCGACAGTGAATGACAGAAAAGCTGGCATGCTTTATATAGATTGATACTTCTGAGTGATGTATCAAAAGACCTGGATTAGGATTGTGTGAAAGTATTGATGTGTGTGTGTGTGTGTGTGTGTGTGTGTGTGTGTGTGTGTGTGTGTGTGTGTGTGTGGAGCATTGTGACTGACCCAGGACAGCTGTGTGTGTTTATAGTCCTCAGGATTCTGGGCCGCACACATGCTTGTAAATACTTATCCTCTGACCCTGGACAAAAGTGTCTGGCATCTGCGCACAATTTGGCATCCCGGTCTGAGAGGGGGGTATTAAAAATCAGCCCTTCACTGATCCGTGTTAGAGCACGTCTACTGTGTTGAACACCTCTAAATCCGACATCTGACGTTTGTTGTCGACTTCCCCTCCCTCCCGTTTCTTTTCTTGCTCCTGTAGTGCTCTCATAATGGAAATGTTTGTGTGTTTTTTTGCAGAAGAGGTGGATACAGCCCAGTGGAAGGTGTTACAGAGTGTTCCACTGTAGAGAACCGTGACAGAAATCGAACCTTCTTAATACTTTTTTTGCTTTCCTTGGCTGTCTCTCACCTATAAACAGAATTTGTGTGTTGTACTGTGAAGGTTCCTCGCTGCTGTGGCGTCAATCATAGTGAAATACTGTTGGACCTCGTAACTGAAGTAAATGGAACCGCAGCGGTGTAAATTTTTCATGTGCAGGCCGGCATTCTGGGGTGGATGCTGACCTTGTAACATGAGTAATATACCTTTTAAAACAACTGAATAGGATTGATTGGGCGGTAAGCTACGAAGCTACTGTCATCCTGACAGAAAGCATTCAGCATCCACTCTCATCTCCCAGCACAGCCGTCAAACAGGAAGTTTGTAGGCCGAATAGATGATTCTGCAAAACCCCTCGAGGCATTCTTTTTTCAAAGTTAACATCAGGTGATGACAGCTACTTGGTTATGGTAAGAGATTGTGGTTGAAGAACAGAAGATATGGTTATGTTTGCACGATTCAAGTGCTCAATTAACCCTTCGTGTTGTCTGTAAATCCACATGCTAAATATATAAAACGGCTGCTGCATGTCTTTGTAATTCATACAGCTTTCCATTGTTACAGTGCAAAAAAGGACTGCTAGTAGATCATTTCGCATCACTTTCATGGTATATTATTAGAAATGCAAATATTCAGTGGTAAAAAACAGGGCTCAGGTGTAGCTGACAGATGACTTCATGGCAAAATTACATTATTATTGCCAATTAAAAGAAAGACAATCATAAATCAAGGATTTTGTGTGTGTTCAGTACATTTATAACACCACTGAGGTACACATTGTCAACCTTCTTATCTTGAACACTGACATTTTCCTCAGCTGTTTGTGTCCAGATATTTACGGTGTGATGAAAACCTGCAGGCAAGCAGGCGAAAAACCCAACTAAATTCACAATATCTGCTTTTTGCCACGATACATAAACAGTACACCACTTCACTCCAGCATAATGTTGCAATGGAGTTATTGAGTAAGCTGTGGGCTTCAATCATTTTTAGTCCATATTTAGGAAAATATTTCACTTTTTGACTATTTGCCACCATTAAGAGCACGCTGGATAAGCTATTAGCGATTCCAGTCGCGATACCAGATAACCGGAGATCTCCGCCTACTGAATGATTTCTAAATGAAAAGTTGTTGCTAGAACGGCCACTAACAAACCTAGGCCCCCTTGCATGTCCTGGGTTCCGACGAACCAATCACAACCGTTTATCTACATGCATGGGGAAGCGAAGGCGTGCCACGTGGGGATAACGCGCTGTTATTGGTCGATTCAGCAGCTGGCTGGAGGAGAGCTCCGAGATTACTTTCATTTATTTATTTATTTTAACAGCAGCAAAAGCAACAACGGTCATGCGCGTCTGCTACAACAGTTTTTTTTCAGTGCGTGATTTTTGCATGTCGTGGATTCATTTTTTTTTTTTTAATCTATAACTGGTTCCACCCATTTTAAGCAACGTAACCAGAATGATTGTCTTCAGTCTCTGGTTGAGTGAAGTGTTTACTGACTGACTTGTGAGTAGCAATGTCCCCTCGGACATTCTCTTCCTGGATTACTATGACACAGACGGGATTAATGGATGTTTATGCCCAATGGACATCGGAGATATGATACCCTCGGAAAGTGAAAGTCATGAGAAAATCTAAACCTGTGTGTATCGTGTCCTGACTACAGTTATGAGAAAGAGTGTGATTGTTTTTCGCATATTGTGCCGATTGGGAGCTAAGGCTTTTAAAGTACCTTAAAACTTCTGTTATAGTGTAAACCATTAAGTGTTTACGAGAGATTGTTCTGGATACAGATAAGGTCTTTTTTGTGGCTACTTTCATGAATACAACCAGCAGTAATGTTATCACTCACATCTGTGCTTTTCCTGATGTGACAAGGCAATACGTCAGCTATGCAAAAAGACCTGTTCTGTCCTTGAAAGTGCTATCTTATACTACAGAAGTAGGAACCAGACTTGGCTGCTCGTCCACGAGATTCCACACAGTTGGCGCGGGACCGAGACATTGAAATGTCTTTGAGATCATATCAAAATGGATGCATTATTTATTATGGAAAAAGGGATTCATCTGAATCAATTGCATTCTGTAATGGCCTCCCCAAGGGCCAGGCAGGATTTGGACATGACACCTTCATCTCTCAGCAGACTTTTTCTGGCTGAAGGAGCACATTTGATCATGACACCAGGAAGACTCCAAATGAGCCGGATGCATTATTTAAACTTTCCTGAAACAAAGTGCCCCCTGTTTCCGATCTCCACTTTTTGGATCGCTGTTTACCGTTTCTGTCGGTTTTCTATCAGTCCACATCTCTACCTCTCCTGTGTGCATCCGTCTCTCCATCCAAACAAGGAAAATCAATCTCTCTGAAGGACAGATTGAATAGGGATATCACGCAGCCGCGCCTATGTGTTTGAGCTCCTGCCTTAATCGCTATAGGGGGTTGAACTGGTATCCATGGGAACAAAGATACCTGCTATTACAGTAAACTAACGTGTGTGTGTTTTTTTTCTATTTGTCTGCATGGGGCTGTTTACTGAGGTGTTTACACAGTCTCACCAAATCCTATAGGAAACACTGTATGACGTCATCTAAACCTGGATGCCACCACCACTTCAAAACTTCACCTGACAACCCAGTAACTCAGACATAAAAAGTGAAAATTACACGCACAATTTATTCAGCATGAAGAAATCTAGTTTACTGGGCAAAAGTGAAAAGAAAACAGCAGATCTGCCTGCCCAAATACCAAAGGTATGTGTCATTAACACACTCTTGTTGGCCCTATTTGACTTGGCTGAAGCCAATGGTCAAAATCAAAGAGTAATCACACAAGAGCCTGCTGGTGACTGCATTCACTGATGCAATGCACTTAAATATCCAAATAGGGGCTGTGCAAAACTGATTGCGTGGGGAGGTTGGCTGAGCCTTGTTTTAAACGTTTTAAATACTTTAACTCCAACATCCATAGCTAACAGAGGCAAAGATGAATGATAAATGATTTAAGAAGGTGTACCAAAACCTTTACAGTCATCCTAAATGATTTCATTATTCTATTTGATCCACTTTTTGTACTTATTATGGCCCTATGCTCTATCTCTGTCCGTTTTACTCCTTCCCATCATGCTGTTATCTACCATAGTTGAATAATGCTGAGGTCCTCCAGTTTCGTCATGTGTTAGAGCCTCGGAGACAGAATACAAATATAGCACTGCCCTTGCTGTATCACCTTTGGTCGGCAGACAAAACGATCAAGGGATCTATCACTTGGAAACATTTACACGTTGCACTGTTTAATCTGGATTTAAGAGATGTCCTTTGAGGCTTAATGTGATCCTGCTGCTTTTACTAAAAGCACTCTAAAGGTGTGTTCACACTCATCATTTTCGGTGGGAATCCATATTATTTGCGTTGTCTTGCTGCTGATCCAAAGCACGGACAAGCACTAACAGGTTTACCTTGTTAGTATTAGGGCTGGGTACCAGTACCCTTTAAGGTATCGACCAAAATAAACCAGTGCCAAGTAGTATTAAAACGATACCTAACGATTCATAAAAATAATACGATTTGTATGGTTTTGCTCACAGACGATCACCATAAGCGTTCTCCGATTGAATGCATGGTGTAATTGGCACACTATCGCAGCAGCTACAACCCATACAGCCGGGTTTGCCTGCAGTGCAACAACAACTCTCAACATGACGATGGCTGAGCCGGCAGCTAGCAGCTAACGGTGCTGACAGCGTGAATAATGCTAATAACGGCAACGTTGCTGACAGAGCTAGTTAACCGGAGGGAGAACCAGCGGATGGGTAACATGCTTTCGCAATGACGCCGTCCAGGTCCACGATGGCGGGGTTGTTGCTATCAGCGGTAACCACTCACAGTGCAGAGCGGCAGCTATTAACTAGCCAGTGGGACACACACACAGCTTCCATTCACATGATCGGTCGAATAAAGTAAAAAGGTATGAAATTAAGTACTGTTTCTACCGTTGTGTGCTGGTACTGGAATCGTCATTTTTAGAACGATACCCAGCCCTAGTTAGTATCATGAGATTTGTACAGCAACCGGGACACCTTGAGGCATGCAGATGATGGAACTTTAACACAGGGCCGTTCTGACTAAATAGCTACGTTCAGCATTCGCTGACAATTCAGCCAACATTCTGGTGTTCCACATTCGAAACTAAAGGCATATGTTGGTTTCAGATCTAGGGGCAAACCTGAGGTCATCTTCCTGAGCCATCATGAGCACAGTAGCCTGCTGGAAGTCTCCATTGGAAAAACATGGCTAGGAATGATTTCTCAGAGAGACACTTCTGGAGGTAATCAGACGGTAATAACATGAAAGAAAAGAAGAAGAAGAGAAAAATGTAGTTTCATAGCACAAATTTGAGCAGGTGATGAAAATGCAATTTTAATGGGGTGTGAAATTAAAAGCCTGGAATAGAAAACTGGTTATATTGACAATTGTAATAAGTATGTTGGAAAGCGGAAATGGAAAATTAATTGTAAAATATAGCAGTATAAGTCATACTCGTTTGGTGGGGAGCCTCCCAATGTGAAATCCAGGCTTCCATCACCATCACCAGCCCTCCATACAATAAAGCAATTATGAGTCTTCCCTTGATATATACATTATATTCAGTCAGAGTGATTCCCCCGCACCCGACGACAGATGATAGAGTACGATTTCCATCAGCCCTACTTTAATAACTATAGAGATTAAAAAAAATAGACTAAAGAACTTGATTTGGTGAAACCGTCTAGTATATGATTTGCACCAACGCTATTTGAGCAATGCATCTCACCTCGTACATGGTCGAATAGTCTAGTAATACATTTTGCACAGTGTTATTAAAAGGTTAAAACACGAGATGCTACTTCTGCTAAAAAAAGAAAAGTTGGAAATACGGCTACGATGAGCCCTGGAAACCGGAGGTCTCCTCCAGCAGTATTTCCCATGGAAGGACTCTACATTGGCAAAAAACAAAGGAAATAAGAGCAGTTTCATACATGTATGGCAGCCACTGATAAATCGCCTCGATCACCGGGTAAGTGATTTAATTCATAGAGGAAGTGGCACAATGGGACTGGAAAGTTCCAGACATCCTTCTACAATTCACTTCTTGAATGATGTAGTAAACAACAGTGCTTAAGGAACAGTGTGTAATTGTGTGTAAAATGTGTCTTCCTATGATTAACATGTGTGTATGACTCTAAAGGCATCATTACAACCCCCCTAACCCACTTTTTATTTCTCCCTTATTTCCCTTTTTATTTACTCAAAATTATCCGATTGCTATCCTGCCGGCTCAGGCCTGTAACAAAACGATGGTGTTTAATGAAGTTGACACAGTGAACGCCCGTGCGAAGGAGAAGTTTTTTCACACAGCATAAAGCACAGGAATTTCATTTTAAATGCAAGTTGGGTCAAGAACTATCAGTCATAAATAAAAAATGATATATATATATATGGAAAAAAAAAGACTGTAGGTTTGCAGGGCAAGTGTGAGGCCCTCAGAGATGCGAGGCCCACTTTGCACATCCCATGTGACTGTTGGCGCTGACCTAAAGGGTGAGGTAAAGAGAATGAGGTCATCCTTTGAACACTCTCTCTCCGTCTCTATGTGTGTGTGTGTGTGTGTAAGCGTGCATATGCGTACATAAGGTGTGACAGAAATCAAAATGTTTACCTTCTGGTGATGCAATTTCTATATGGAATATAAATGCTTCACTGTGGGCTTATAATGACTATGTGAGTTATGACGTAACATTAAACTGCAGTCATGAGTGGTTGTTGATGCATTATTGTATCTAAATCAAGTGTGGCTGATGTTTCTGCCTGTTGGACGATAGTTGAGTCCTGATGGTGCTCGGGGAATGGGGGCCTTGAAAAAGTGGTATAGCCCTGGGGCCCATGGTACCTTTCATGCAGCCTTGTACATGGACTGTATATTAGAAGTGGACGTAGTCATTGTGACGTTACCCATTGGCTTGTGGACTGCCGTTATGGCTTGTAGAGAGAATGCAAGTTTTAAGACGCTTCCGCATTGGCTTCACTAGGCAGATCCGGGGGGTTGCCGCCTGGTTGCGTGTGTGCTGCAGTGAGTGGAGAAGTGAAGTGAACTGCCTGAACTAGCTCACTCGTAAGCTTCACTTCATGTCTGTGTTTTTTCTCGCACTGCAGGGTTGATGAGCTGTCAATGTAAAGTTACCTCACATTCACACACTGTTGTTTTTCATGTTGTGATCAAGTTTCAACAGGTTTAAGTTCAAGGTAAAACAATTCTGTGACTTTTGAAATTGAATTACTTTTAAATTCATTACTGACTCAATGGCTGCGATCACATATAACTCGATGCTTCTACTGGAAGCCTTTTAGCAACTTACTGCATT
The DNA here is from genome assembly GCF_910591455.1 of Pholis gunnellus. Classification (NCBI taxonomy): domain Eukaryota; kingdom Metazoa; phylum Chordata; class Actinopteri; order Perciformes; family Pholidae; genus Pholis; species Pholis gunnellus. Next base: position 6,016,205 of record NC_136548.1, read on the forward strand.
CTGGTTGTCCGTTCCGTTTCAAAGGCTGCCCTTGTCTCTCATCTGTAAAATCCTAAACTTCTCTGTATGATCCTCTTCACTCCATCAAAGTTAGATGAAACATTCAAGATGAAAGTTGTAGCTCTCAAGTCTTTTCAGACTAAAGGGGAACAAATAGAACGGAGGGAATTTGATGAGCTTTTTGCCGCCTTTGTACCGACCTGGCTGTTGAATAAATTGCGGCGTCCACATTTGCCTGAATCTCATCATCGGCGAGGCATTTTGAAACGGGGCTGCAGCCCAGGGATGTTTGTTTCTCTGAGAGGCACCCTCCAATTTAATGAGTATTTCTGCATTTTCCATCTCATTAGTGTTAATGATCGATGCTTTTACATACGCAACACATGGCGATCTATGATTGTATTTGAAATACATGCTGAATTAGCTGGATTGCATAACATGTGTGTGTGTATCCTGTTCTTGCCTTGTCATCTCATAAACCAACCGACCTCCGTCTGAGGCCGTGCCAAAATCAATGACGATTTCTAAGTCTTGTATTTTATTTTCCCAGCTTCACTGCACTGCGTGCATCTTTCCCACTCATGCCGTATCTATACACGAGCCACTGTTTGGGCGTTTGAATAAATTGGTAGATGTGCCTTATTAGCGAAGGCTGAGTGTGCAGTACAGTGTTATCCGTACTCTTTGGCCCAACACAACATAATCAGGGTCCCTGAGGTTATAGCGGTGCAGGCAGAGAACGTCAGGACCCGATCTTTATTTCTATTGCTCATTATTAGTTCAAGGGCAAATTAGTTTTCACGCAGACAAAAACAAAAATCCACTGTCGGCCAGCATCAGACATTTTCAGTATTTCAACTGGAATAATAACAATGGCCTCCGGGTGTTGGAATAATAAGACTGAAGAGAAATAAATGGAAACGAGTGGTTGACATGCAGCATGCGTTGGCTGGTAATACATTTGTTATGTCCATCATTTTAGTTTTGTATGTTAAGATACGGTAATGTCATGTTTTTCAGGTATTTGGTATTTTAAAGCTGGATATATTTACATTTTTTAAAAGAATGTTTGCGCTACTTGTTGGAAGCAGAACAAATGGACCGTTGACACATTACCACCTTGTGCAGTTGATCAGTCAAACAAGCTAGTACAAAATTGAAAAACAACCTGGAGTTGTGTTTTTTGTTTGTTGAGGGGAACTGCAGAGTTGGGAAAGAATTCTCCGTGGGTTCATCTCTACATGTGACCCCTGTCACGTTACACATCGCCATTTCATACTATTTCAATATGATAATATTGATTAGTGCGGCTTTAAACCTGATAATAGCACTAGATAAAAAGTCAGGGGATTGCAAAAGCCATCCTCTTGAGTCTTAAAAGTTACTATGAAGTTCAAACTTCTCTCAAGGTTAATGTGAGTCCACTAGGCACATATAGCCAACTCCTCCAGAATGACATTCCCATTCAATTAAACTGCATTCTGATTCACGTTTCATGAGAAACGTATTTTCTTCCAGTTTACTGTCTTGTAGAATTGTAAAATATCCATATAATTAATATATTATTATTAGTTAACTACTTGGTTATATTAAGGCAACAAAACTACTTGCTTAGGTTTCTAAAAACAATACGGTTTGGCTTAAAGTAAAGATTTTTTTGCCCCATGCATCCACCCCTGACGTTGTCCCGAGGGTTGTTTGAGACATTGGATGGATGGGGAAGGCTCAAGCAGACTCTTCCTCTTTCACACAATCGGGTGCTTTTGGCATAAGAGGCTGCTGAAAGGCAACAATGACGGGTGGAGCTTGAGCCAATCTGGACGAACGATGTCCAAGCACACTGCAGCCCCTCGCGTGGACCTTTTAAACCTCATAAAATACACTCAGAACACTCCCCAGCTAAGTGGGACAGAGTAGTCGTGATATTTAAAATGGTGCGGGATGAAATAAGGATATCTGGCAGAGAGTCAAGCACCTGTAAATTGAGAAATAAATGTCCAAAACAACTAACGAAAGCTAAGAGGGAGCGTCCGCAGGGTTCAATCCAGATGATTAACAATGCTAAATATATTAAGTGTTTTTCCATCAGATTCGGAGAATAAATGTCTCTTACTGAAGGTTCTCACAGACTAATTGTGCCGTGACACTAATTTACTCTGAGAAAGCCATAACTGCAATCAGTATGCCGTGTCCACAAATATAAATAGAGGCCTTTCCAGGCCAAGAGTAAGTGGCTCATTTGGTCACACTTGCTTTGTCTCCCAAAGGCACACACACGCATACAAATAAAAAAATCCCAAAATGCACTCAGGCAAGCCTTGAATCCCGCTTTCACTAGTCCATTTGAACGATGAATAACAATTTAGACTCGTGCTCTCGAGGGTGGGAAACTATTCACCTCAACAAGCCATTTTTTAGTGTTTTAATCTCCAATTGTTTTTTATTAAAAGTGCCAACAGGTTCAGATATTTTCATTTATTTCCAGCACAAATCAAACATGTTGGTAGATTATCTTTTGCCAGAAAAAAAGGTTTAAAACCTTGAAAAATGTAACTGGGTGTTTTCGATAAAGCATCCCAATTTGTGAGAATGTGGCCCCGGTTCACTTAAGTCAGTGTGGATTCTGGCGCGAAGCCCGCAAGGACCATTGCCAGACATTTCCAGGACATTCACATGAGTAAAGCTGCATGTTGAGATGTTCTTTTTACTTTTTAAATGCAATCTACCGGTTCCCTTTGAATATAAAGCATTTGTACTACCATTTAGAGTTATAGTTCATTCCAGAGAGCAAGAGAGGCTGACTGTAAAGGATAGATCAATCCTCCAAAAAGATTCAAACCAACAATAAATTAATTCAACTAAAAATAATTGATATATTATATTTGTATAGCCCAAAATACCTCCTTCCTCTGGACCTCAGAGTTCCATTGTTGCCCAAACAACATACCGCAGATGGAGTAGGGATGTCGGAAGCTTCAACAAGACAGCCAATCCCCATCGAAGGTACTTTGAACAACCATCACTCGCGCATTTCAAGGACCAGAAACAGTTCCATGTATTAATCCACACTGACTCTGTGAGACAGGAGTCTGACGAGTCGATTTTCATTGTGTCTAGTGAAGGGTAATCTGCTTAGACAGTTTGAAATGTTGTTAAATCACACAAACATCCTGCTGTATATGCGTTCGGCCCCCAGTCTGCAGGGAAGTGAAATCAATTAATCAATACGTAGGCCTACCAACGCTGTCGATTCTGTCCCCATGGAGCCAACATGGAAACTGTTTCGGTTAGGTAATTATCTAAGGCTGCTCTCCACTCGGACAGACGGGTAGAGACGTCTACGGAAGACAGAGTCAGTGTGGATTGGATGACAGAGCTCTTACGTCTTGCTTACGTTTTCCAGTAGGGAGTCCCAGTTTGAGTTGGTCTGAACTCCAAAGTCCATTTGGTTCAAACCAAGGTTGTTCGTCTACTCTTGAAGTCCAAAGGCATGTTTAACCCTCATATCGGCTCCAAAGATGTGTGTCGATAAAGAAACTAATCATTTCTGAGCAGCAGCTTATTCCTCTTCCAATAACCTTCACTCAACTGGGGTCATAACATTTATATTTCTTTTTGGTGAAAAGTGAATTACAGAAAGGCATCAAGGAGCCAGAACACTGACGGGCGATGGCTGTTAACGCACGCTTGAGTTATAGGAGCTCTGCAATCCGAGAATTTAGGTAGCACATTTTCCACTTTCAGGCATTTCTGCTGCTTTATTAGATCAAGTGACGGACAAGGAATAACATGCAACACAGAATGTGTGCCATATTTGAAAGGACATTTCAAGAACATCCTGAACACCTTCGCCTGCTGAGTCAGCAGGTTCCTTCAGAGTTCAAGTCCTTTGGAGATTAAAAGTATTTGTGGCGGCTGATTACGGCAATAACTCCCTGACACTGTGGATTACTCAGAATCAGACTTGATGCATGCACGCCACAAACTTTGCATCTAGATGAACCTGTTGGCGTGCAGCGTTTTGCATCTCAATTTTGGCTGCACAGATGCTATATGCTTATATAATATTCTTGTTGTCAACCCAGGCGTGATGAAATGCCACAAACCTCCTGCCGGTCTTCAACACGCCCAGGTAAATAGATTATCCACAGTAATTATGTTGTGATTCGAAGCAGTTTGGCATGATGGGACCATATGCGCGAAGTGGACCGAGCCAATTGAAAGAGGAGTACACAGCAGGGGGGGAGAAGGGTCGGCAGGGGGGAGTTGGATGTGGTAGCCAGATGCAGGGCTTATTAAAATCAGATCGCACAGGGTGAAGGTGGGGCGGACATCGCAGTTTGCTTATTGGGAACTTTTCCCAGCACCCCGCAGAGATTGCTTTAACACGGAGCCAAAACACAACGGAAAGACAGGGACGCGGCGCACCACAAACACGTGAAATGACCAGCGTTTCATCAAGACGCTTCCAAACTGTTACTGCACTCGAAGTGACTGAAGGACTTCAACAGCAGCTCTACCTTGACAGCAGCCAGAAATAGCTTTGCTCAAGCACATTGGGAGCGGTTTTCGCTGTAGGTCATCCATTCATTCTGTAGCACAGTCTTAACACATTTCATTCATTCAATATTTGCCTCGTTCTTCTGATGATTATTTCTACAGTGAGGTGTTTTAACTGCTTGAATTGCGATCAAAAGGGAAGCATGAGACCCTGAGAAGGGTGCGTTTAAGGCCTGTCGGACTTTTTCGTCCATGGTTGTCACTGAAGCTCACCTTAACAAGACTAACAAATCGCCTCTTTGCCCGTCTAATGCTCAAGGCTGATGAGTCAGAGCTACAAAGGAGAAGGACTTCTTGTAATATAATTGAATGTCGTTCTATTTATAACTAATGTGACACATCATGTGGAGGAAATGTGTGAGAAAGACATAGAATGCAGATACCTCTATACAAAGCACCAAGGCTCCCTGAATAGTTTTATTATGACATGAATGTGAATCATATGCCGTGGCCTTCACAGTCACCTGATTGTGATGATGACAATGAACCCGTTGAATACAATGATGATCCAGATCTGTTTTGTATTCCTGTCAAAGAAAGGTTACTGTCCAAAGAAAATCAAGAAATTGTCTAATGTCGTATTTCGACTGCATGGTAACGTACGATTTTCCTTTAGCAAATGTCGGTGGACGTTCGAAGTGAGCTAAGCTGATACTAGAGGGAGTAGTTTTAAACACTTCAGGCCACTGATTGGTGAGAGAGATTAGGGCGACACTGGACATCTCGCACAAACTAGCCAATTTTAAATAGCTACGCCACCGCCGACAGCGACCACAATCTTTGTATTCACGAGACCCAGATTTTTATAAATTGGCAGGCGTAAATGTAAGTCGTACACAATTAGCATAAGAGTTCAGAACTCATGTGTACAGATGAAGAAAGAATGTAATTTGTTGAGCTCTACAGTTCCTTCTTGGCCTTGGAAACTGCATTTGAAAAAACAATCTCAAACTCAAGGCTCACTTACTCGCTTGCGCCGGAGCTTTTGACTGCATCTCATAGTCTTTTCTAGCAGATGGAGTTTGTGGTGAGTGGTACTAGATGCCTTTCTCTATTTCGTTTTTCCGCTGCTTCAACTACCGCCCCAGTGAAGATTGAATTCACATCTCATCGCCGAAGCGAAACTGACGCGACATCGACTTCCACGTGACACTGGTCGAATCCTTTTAATAGGAAGCCAAACAGACGTCTCCATATTGCTCATATTGAAATCAATTTATTGATTTTCTACATCAATTTCACCAGCAAAGAGAGGAGGCAATTACTGTACAGTCATTTTCAATTTCCAATGATTTGTGACAAGATCTTAACACTTTTTCTTCCAAAGCAAATAAGTTTTCTTCAGACTTTCTGAATAGAAGCAGAGTAACCGGGCTTCTTCTTCTGTTATTTTATTTGTGCAAAAGCTGGATATACATAAGTGACATGACGGTTAGAGTTTCAACAATATCCGTGGCACAGTCAACAACAGGAGTGAGACAAGGCAGCTTCAAAAAGTTTCTGGAGTTCCAAACTACCGACAGCTTTTGACAGCTACCTGATGGTATTACAATAGACTGGTTTAATCCTGTTTACTCTTGAAGTCTATACTGTCAACTCTTTCCACACAACTTTAATTGTAGAAAGGATAAGGCATGTAAAGGGTACATTTTGTACTGCGCTACAGGAAGTGTCACAGGCAATCTCTATCCAGTGATATTCTCGAGGTCATTCCAGGGCCTTTGCATTGATCTGGTGCCATACCCAAGCTGCTTTGTGTCAGGACAGGTTTTCTTTCCTCTGCAGTCACTGCATCAGACTTTAAAAAGCCAGAGGCATCTTGTTTGCTGAATTGCATCGCAGGGTCTCTCAGGCATAGAGCAAGTCTTCATCTGCACAGTCTACTTCAAAGATGCTGAGTTCAATGACAGCAGGCTTTATCTTTTATTAACTAGGTGTGTTGATGATATGTCACTGCCTCTCTTCTCCAGGGATTCGGATGCACACAGATGTGACTAAGACATAAGGATTACAGTACATGTGTGCAGTTGTGCATTGATCATGGTCCTTCCTTAATTACAGATCTACAGTGTGACGAAACCATGTACACTCTGCCCCCGAAATAAGAAGCAGTATCACCATCCACACACCCCACCTCTGAGATATACGGATAGAAATGAACTGTCAGTATGGAAGGTTATAAGCATTGCTTGAGAGTAGCAGTAGTAGTAGAAATACAGAAGGACATCAGGACCAGACACAGGGGCCATGACTCCCTGAATGTTGTGGCCACCGCTGAAATTCCCTGCCCACTGTTGTAGTCCACTGTTCAGAAGCTTCTCCTACCTTTCGTGATTGGCTGGAAAGTTTTTGACGACAAGCATTAAATCCATCCCAACGGCACGATGGGAATTTTATCAATGAGGAGCATACTGCGGTGTGCCATTTCAGACAAGAGCAAGGTCACCGGTAGAAAGACCTCATATTAATTAGGGATACACTTCTGCAAACACACCGGGACATATAGGCTACACACCAAATATACCTTGATGTACACACATACCTCGAGGTACCAACATAATTAATTGGAAATGCCATCTGTTCATGGTGGGAAAACCTAATTATTTCATATGCACGTGGCCCGCCGCTTTCATTATAGGTTACCTACCAGATACCGCTGAAATGGAAGGCATGTGTTTTCTTGTATGACAGCGAATTCATGTGAAAGGTATATACATAATTACCATTGCCATGCCAGCAAAGATAGTGAGGACAGGGAGTGGGAAAATGTATTTTCTTCTCCCTACAATCAAGGTGGAGACACAAAGCGTTAATGAAAGGACCCAGTTGATAGGAAGACAAATGTCCAAAGTAAATGCCTGAGGGCTACAATGAGAGGTGTCCTAACATTATACATTAATTACATGTCCTAGACTGACGGAGGAAGAGGTAAACAAGTGGATGCAATCGCTCGTGCAGGCGCTACAGCTTCTGCACGTAACGGCAATTGATCGCATGCTTTGTTGTTTAGTCAAAGCGGTGGGATGCACAGGATGAGCTCTGTGATTAATGGGTTGACGGTGAGGTTAAAGCCTCAGGAATGGGGAACGTGAAGTCATTTTCCTTTGGTTATCAATTCAGACGTTGGCTCTGTTCCTCAGAGCTGGATCCTCTGCAGTGTGAAGGGATTTCTACTCATCCTTTTCAGTGCTGCTGATAAGACGTGATCTCAGTCAGGAATCCGACAAAACTAGTATAGAGGAAATGTCTGGACTTCATGGCCGCCAGTCACTTCACACTTCATTTTTCTTGATTTCAATATGCATATTTTAGCTGCAGAATGCCGCAAAATCTAACTTCACGCTATCCTATTTCCTCTACTGCTAGTGCTGATTTTCTAAACTTTGGATCTCAACAAACAAGCGGAAAAATTAGCCAAGGCCAACAAGCACAAATCATTTATCATTTTCAGAGAAGAAAATAAAGTCATAAAAGGGACCCGGGAAACAGGACAAAAAGAAACTAGTTACACCAGATCGAAACTCTGGTTAACTCGGACAGACCCAAATAGGGAGAAAACCCCGACACTGGCCGCATGATACGCCAACAATGACCAAGCAATGAAAATTGCATCGCATCCTGTTCGTACCGCTTACCTTACTGTTATGCTTAATTCATGCTAAGCTTTTAGAGCATAGGGTAGGCGAATGGAAAATGCTCAAAAAAGCAGAATTGGCCCTTGCTATTGCATTATTAAAATGCTAGAGAGGTGAGAGAAGTGCATAACTCTATATTACACAACGGAAGTTAGTTCATTCAGACAAAAAGTCATTTCTGTACAACATTCGCCTACACTCTTCAGAGATGGTTCCCCAAGGACTCTTCAGTAATTGTCCATATCTCAAAATTGATTACAGCATTAAGCCAGTCAAAATTAAAAAGGAGATCAACAGATCGATTAATTCCCCCTTATAATGATACTATTGTGTAACATTAAATCTGAAAGGGAGGTTTTTTTCCCCACAATATATGAACAACTGGACAGTAATCTTGTCAATAGCCAGCGACGGAGCTAACACAACGACAGATACGTTTATCTCCTGTATCCGGTCCTTCTGCTTCCCAATTCTCAAACTGCAAGGAGCTGCTTTTGTCGCCAATACCTCTGCACAGTACGGAGGGTCAAGAGAATCAAACTACCCTGAGAAAAACAATTAAATGGAAGACTGGGATCAAGACTACAATATTTGCAAGATGATTGGTTTGCCACTCATCTGGCTGTACGATCAGAAATAATCAGACGGCAATTCCGGGAAAATTAGGCCAGTGTTGTTCTGAAAGGGGCTCAAGGTGTCTGAAGTTGTTGCGCTGCACCTCCAGCCTTCTTTGCTTTTGGCCGAGTGAAATGCGACACGGGGATATAAAGATATCCATGCTATATTCTTTCACCTTGACATGAATAGCCAAGGGGAAAGCCATGAAATGAACATACACACACGCATAGGGGAGAGTGTATGAAAGAGAACCAATAAACCCAACGTCTGATCTCCCGAAAGTGAAATCCAAAAAAAAAAGAAATAAGGAACACTTGTTCAACAGGTGTGGGAAAAGAAACGGTTAATGGAAAAGAGGGGTAACGTGGGTTTTCTGGAAAACCAAGTGGAAGAAAAGCCCTCCTGTGTTGTCCATGTCCATGTCACCTCCAGCTTACTTTGATGCAGGTTTAGTGATTTGAGCTTGGCTTATCACATTTTTCAAGAGCAACAAGGACGAATCACATGCAACGCCTGTGAATTGAGGCGCTATATGCACAGTCACGACATTTTGTGAGTTACTTAACAGTGGGCCGCACACAGTTTGGCAGACCCGTGGAGACTTGGACGTAGAACTGATAATCTTTCAAATGCTCCCCTACTTTCAAACAAGGTTGTTAAGAGGTCAAGAGCTCCAGTTTGATATTCTATCCGACACTTTAAAGGGAAGGGATAATCTCAGTTTTAGCCCCTCATCGCCTACTGCGTGACTTTTGGGTGTGAAGGTGTGGGGGGAACGCAGAGGACAAGGCTTGAGGTGTGAGGGTGAAAGGCAGAGGGGGTGATAAAGTGGGCGAGACCTAAAGCTGTCAGTAATAAAGAACATGTGTTATGATGTCACCATTCAAATTAAAAGCTCTAAAAAAAAAAGACACTCTACACTACCTGCCCAGCATTAAACTCCAGTCGGACAAAGTTAGCGACTTGCTAGTGAACATGTTGGAACATTTAGCAGCTAAAGAGCCAGATATTTGGGCTGGTGGAGACCAAACCCAGTGCTAAAAGAAGAGTGGCGAATGGACTATTCGCCAGGTGGCAAGAATCAACTCCAAGAGACTGATAATGAAACTGATGGATGTTTAAATAGGCAACTAGTGCTAACATTTTTGCCATATCAACTTAAATGGTGATGATATGCCCCAAAAATATGGCCAAAAAATAAATAAATCAGTGAGAGCGAATGTTCATTTGAATGAAGAAATATACAGTGTCATACAAACGGAGGGTTGAATGTGCGAGAACCTATTCACATATACTGTGCTTCAGCCTTACCCCTACTTGTTAAGGTAGCTTTGATAAGTTGCTAACTGTAATTCAGCTAGCTTTAGGTAGATATTACTGGCATTTATGGGTCGTTTTGCTGACATTATGCCTCTTTTATACTACTTCTTATGTCACATTCGAACATTTAATCTTCAGCAAGAGGTGAAGTTGAACAATGAGTGAAGACATTGCACTTCACCAGTAGAGGTCTGTATTTCCTGTTGTTTCAATTTCTCACTGTCCCGAAATTCCTACTTTTGGCCACAGCGGGGGCTGTTTCAAGAGAAGAACATCATAGCCTTGAACGGTAAATGAAATCAAGGCTTTTACATTAACTGTAGTGGCAGCTTATTTTAGTGTCCTTCTTGGCCACTTCTTGCAGGACGTAAAGGGTTCTGACTCGCGTAGACCTCCATGTGCTCTTGCAGGCTAAACTTTTCTTGTTAGCTGTCCAATGATGAGGCTCGTAGCTCGTAGTTAAAAGTAGTTTCATTCCATGTAAACAAAAAATAAACAAAATCCTTGTGCAATAACTGGAGTACCAAAACATTGACCTTCTGCTGGCTGTAACTAACAAGTCTATAATCTGTGGTCAGATGTTGCCCCATCAAAGCCTAACTAGCACTGAAAGCTACTTAAAGGAGTCAACCAAAAATCATCCAATAGCAGGACAGAATAGAGGAGCTGTTATCTTCATAGGGCAACAACACACATTTTACAACGTGACCAATTACCTTAACTCTATTATATGGTAAACATTCTAAAGGGCATAACATACATACTTTAGCAATAAACATAAAAAAACTAAAACTTTTAAGAATACAAAATGGCTCTTACATAAACTATATATAATAAAAATCATAATATATATCAAAGTGCTCAGTTTGTTTAAGCTTACACTAAAATGATAAAGGTCTGTCAATTGTTGAGCTCGGCTTGTCAAACTTGATTTGACTCCCGGTTATGCTCGGGGACACATACATTGTAAGTGCCAAAAACAAAGTCTAAGAAAACTTTGAATTCATACAGACCGATGTGTGTTGGGATTCCCCGTTGATGTGCCAGAGTTTGATGATGTTACATTTAAATATGCGACGGGATCAAAGGGTTGCCCTTGTTGGCGAGGGTTTCTCTTTGACGTATCCCAGGAGTGAAACAATCCTCAGCTGCGTCCCGTCTTCCTGTGATGCAGGCGTCATTACAATTTCCTTTCAATCCTACTTTTAAAAGGAAGTTTTTCCAGCGACCTTTCCTTACCTCCCTTTGTTCTCCTACAGAACAAAACTTCAGCGGTACTGTGGCACCCTGTAAAAGCACCCAGGCAGATGTAGACATGTCAAAGGGGTCCCTCTGATCTCCACTGCTTTAATAGGAACTGTTCAGGCTCATGGAAGAGACATTATAATGGCCCTCTAGTTACCGACTTGGAGTCTCATGAGAAAACCTCGGCACACTCAAACAGGCACATGTGACAGCACAAAGACATTACCTCATTGCATCCATCAGCAAAGACGACCTCCTGTGACATCCGCAGTTTACGAAGTATTATCCTTTTAGATGTTTCAGTCCTGGGTGATTTGGCGACAGCCGTGGTCACTGTAGTAACGCCAAGTGCACTTCGATTCCATAGCAAGCACTTCTTGAGCAGCGGCTTCGTCACAAATGCAACGGAAGAGCAAATGGCGTTACAATGCAGCCAAACAAACTCATTGTTTTAATACAGCAGTCCATAATTAGTTCATAATAATGATGTTTCCTGTGACTGCTTCACAACAAAAAGCCAGCCCGTGCCCGGATTGAAGTGAATTGCTCGTTCAATGTTTGAATGTGAACTGGAATTGTTTGGTTTGCTTGAGCAGTAACTTCACACAGCTCTGATTTGGTGTTCGGAGAGCAAACAGTGAACAGTGAGGCTTATAATTAGATAAAAGTCATGAACCAACCAACGTAACAAAGACAACTGCTAAATAAAAAAGATAATTACAGGGCTGACAATAAAATGCTGACAATAAGGACGTTTTAATTTCCTACCTTTCCTATTTCATATTGCTTACATTTCTATTTTATAGAGTTCAAATTTAAATTACACACATTTTCTGTGAGTATAGTATAAAAAAGTATTTATGCAAGGGATGATTTGAATATGAATCAATGAAGGTAATAAAAAAAGAACCCCATTGTGAGTTAAAGCACATATATGTAAACAAGAGGCAACATGTGTGCACACATTCAATATTGACACAGTGTCAGTATTAGTGGTCTGTGTGCATTGGTGTAATTGCATGTGTGGATGAGGCCTGCAGCGCTGCAAGCGCAAGATAAGAAGCAGCCAGTGTGTTAAGCCAGGTGGGATAAGCCAGGTCTGTGTGTCCTGCCAGAGAGGGAGCGAGCAAGAAGCAGCAGCCGATAGCACTTAGGGGAACCAGAGACACTGACTCACAAGACCTCACGGTGCACGAACTGGAACACAAACTTTCAACCCAGACACCTTATAACACCCAGGACCAAACACACACACACACACACACACACACAGATTTAACTCTCTGCCCCTCTCAAGACATTTTTCATCCAAATGTAATTTATTTCAAATTCAAATTGCCTGCCACCCAGTTTGAATGTGGTCCAGGGTTTGGGACATACATAACAATAACCAAAATAATTTCCCTGGGAGAGATTCGTACCACTTTCACTCCCCTGTAACGAATGTTATCAGCCGATTGGATGTCTGTAGTCAGTGGTTATCACTACCGGACGGGTCAACCTGCACCAACCGATTTGTGAAAGGTTTGCGAATTTTAACAAAACAACTTTAGGTAAAGGCAACAAACCTACTTGGCAAGGTTTGGGAAAATATTGTGGTTTGGGCTCTAATAACTACCTACGTTACTTAACAAAACTACGGAAAAATAATTCAACGTTAACTTTGGGTTTGACACAAGAAACAATCAGCGGTCTCCTGGGTGAAAGTCCCCCCGACCAGCATACCATAGTTTGTTGCTCGTTATAAGTCACTTGACTTCCTCCTTTGCTCCCGTCATAATTACCATACGGCTACCAGAGGCCAGCGTCGTCTTCTTGTATTCGTAACGGTGATCAATCATGTGAATAGATAACGGCTTTCTGAACCCACTATGGTGAAGCAGGCATCTTCTTACCCAGATCTATGAGGCTGATAGCCACCGATGGCGCACCTTCAATCGGCTAACAGGCGCTCTGGTAATTTAAGGCTTCTCCTTTGCCCTCCACTGAATCCCTGGTAGCTAAACGCTCCTCCCAACGATTCAAATATAACACAATTATTTTAAGATGCAGCATGTAGCAAGCAAGCACACTGAACTTTGCTTGTTTTAGACATCTGTGGAGTTACAGGAAACGGCAAAGAAAAAAACCACCAGTCAGTCGATGAACCCTCACTTCCTCATCATATTGATGACCACTCATGGTCTCCGATGAGCTCTCGATGATGAGGCCTTGGCAAATAAGCACCTCGCCACCTGACGGCTGCTGTCAAGTGGGCTGTAAGGTGGTTTGGCTACCACTGGCAGAGCAAAGGGAGGCCTTGACCGAGCGGGACAGTGGCAAGACAAAATGGGATAATGAAGGAGAGACATTAACTGTAGGGCTCGCGGCCAAATTCATAGCGATCTCTAGCCAACAGGTGGTCAGTGAACAGCTTGACAGAGGGCAGGGGGAGCATTCAGGAGTCATTCAGGTTTCTATTTTCTGCCCAACGCAAAAGAACATGGCTCTGTAGGGAAGTATATGTAACTTGCATTGATGATGCAGCCTCTGGAGGAAGTTTATAGTTTGTGTTCCCTCGCCAACGCTATCAGCTAGTAAAGCAGTCAAAACAACAGACAACTTGCTAACAAGTTAACATGTGATGTTTTTACGGCGGCGTGTCACTCAACCAGCCAACTGAAGAAAGCTGTCCATTTGTTTTGCAGGTATTTGGTGATGAACCAAAGTGGTAAAAAAAAGATTATTTTGACCAGACGATGGCTCTAGATGAAAAGTCAAGGCAGCAACAGCAGTGACTGTCATCTGAGGATGTCTTAAGGAGACTTTTTTCGAAAGAATAAAAAAAAAAATATGTTATTTCTTTTATTTATTTCTTTATGAAAAGTCCATTCTACGACATTCGGAACCGAGCCTCGGAACCGAACGGAGACCTTTTGGGCTCTCTCGGGTACATTGACCATATCTTCATTTTTTATTTTTTTTGGCACAATCACAATCTTCCCTAACCTTAACCACAAAGTACAAAGTGTGAATTTAAAAACATTTCTGGACACAAAAAATGTAATCATGTATGAATGAATGTAATACGGGGGTTTGCAATACGTAAAATGTATGTCTGGCATTATGGTTGAGCCATGAAGGCTGAGCAACACTACTGAATAATTTGTCCATGTTGACTTCTATGTAAGCCTACGTGATGGGACTTTGGTTCCCCGCAGAAGCGTGACATGCATGGAGTCTGATGTGGTGTGACAAAAAAATCAATGTTGTCAATGTCAATGTGTGTGTGTGTGTGGCCAGCAGGACCCGCTGGTGGAGTTGCGCAGTCTCTTGACTGTCAAAAACTCTATCCTATATCCCCATATGAAATTCTCAAAACAAAACTAATACCAACAAAAGGAGCAAAAATGATTAAATGTGAAATGCATTCATCAATAATTAATTTTATAAATTTGACATTGGGCAGACATCATCTTCCACTCTCCTCCAGTTCGACTGATTGGAATATAATACGTTTTAAAGAAATTTGCCCCTGAAGTGCCGAAACACCGAAACCTCACTCTGGCTCTTGATTAAGATCAAATGAACACCGTTAATCCCACGACGCGGGGAACTTTAAAGTGACTTTGCCAACACACTGCTAACCCTACAGTAGCACTGTATCGTGGATCGATCAGACACCCTTGCCTCAAGGATCTCAAGGTTTGGCATAAATTACACAAGCATCAGATTAGATCATAATCATGTAGTTCAAATATGTGAACTGCAACCCTGATTGCGGCGGTATATGCGCTAGATAAACACAGCTAGAAATTGGATTATGGAAGAAAAAAAAAATAGGTTGAATGAATAAATGTGTGTGGATTCTTTTCATGCCAACAGCACTATAGAGTGGAAAAAAGTCTTTAAAGTGCCTTTGTCTTGTGCCAAGTTTTGTGTGTTGGTGTGTACTGGCAATGATTTAATGACGGAGCTCCCACATTTACAGGGCAGGGGGATGCTTGATGTTCCAGTGAAAGAGGCCTGTAAACTGGATGTGGAAAGAGTGACTAGAGAGTCACTTCAAACAGCATCTGCTCAAGCTGGCACACACTTTTCACGTACACACAAGTTGAAAGTATCGCTATGGTTCCATACTATCAGCAAGATCTTACAGTCAAATCAGCACTCGAGGAACTTTGTTTGTGGTTTAATTATTCTGGTAAAACTATAGGACATCTTGCATTTGAGATGTTTCACCATTTTCTAAACGTGTGAATTTGGAGGATGAATTCTACCAGCCTTGGTGATCCGCCAACTTTTTATCCAGTGCCATCATCAGGTCAAATTGTTAACGTAAACTCTACTACAAAACAAATTAAATGATTTGTGTTTAGAGCTAATTAGCTAATGTTATCATGCCATCACGCCAAATTACGATGGTGGGCATTATACATAGCCACGAAACCTTTTGGGCTTGAGTAATATTTCTTGATCCCATTCTTTATAATACATCCATGTGTCACGCACATAAAATAATCTTTTTTTGGGCTGTGAGGGATGTTTCTGTGGCAGTACTACCAGTAGGGTGACCACAGCAAGGCTGAGTGGCAGCTCCACCTAGCTCTCTTAACACATCCATGACCAGGATGCCAGACTATTTTTCTACCTTTTTCTAACTTTTTCTAACTTTCTGATATATCCGCTGGTTGCCTTACAACTCCCGGCCGAGAAATACTCATAACCCTCGTAAAACGGCAAAATAAGATGTTGGTAAGTAAGATTTAGAGATGCTGGTAGGCAAATTTGGCCGCCGTCCCGTTTCCAGTCTTAGTGCTAAGCTAAGCTAACCATTTGCTGTCTCCAGCCACATGTCTACAGCACAGACACTAGAATGGTATATATGTATATGGTATGGTAAAGCACACTTCCAAAAATATAGAAATATGGCTTTACATTTTTCAGTGTGGCTACATAGGGATATTTTGTGTTGCTATTGGAATGGGTCAAAGAATGCACGTGTGTATGCTCAAAACTGCATTATAGGCGTCTTTATTCAACTGTATAAAGTTCTGACTTGAACCATGCTGGAGGAAGCAGAGCCAGAACTGAAATGGGTGTTAAATATAACGCTTCATTTTTTCACTTTGTGCCACTTTTTTCCCATTTGATCTTCGCAAATACTTGTTTCATTAATGAAATGAAATCCTTTCTTTGACTTTGCCGTCTCAGTGAGATTGATGTGAATGGAGTAGTGAAATCAAAAGAGCAAAATTAAAAGTTTTTCCAATCAAGGATACAAATATTATTATTCAAATAACATGGCATTGATTATGTCATCATGATCCAAGATTTTTCTGTCTTTTTGATTAAGTACTGATTATATTCTCTTGTTGTTTTTGGCAGATAATTCACAAAACAACCCTTTTGATTCATGAATTACTTCATTGACATGCAACAATCAGAGAACTCAGTCATATATCTGAGGTTTCCTTTATTGGATTCAAATTGTATTCAGCCCACAGACCAAAGGAACAACCCTGGCTCCTACAAAATGATGTACCCACACAACTAAAGTGCATTCTCGATTACACTTCAGTTGTGAACACGTGATCAACTTTGTATATTGAAACAAAACTAAACAAAAAGCGAAACAGAACTACTTGGTACATTATTTAAATTATGGGCAAAATCTGATTTTTGAAAAATGAGTTTTATGCGGGACTCTAACTGCAGCCTACTGGGTGAAAGTCCTGCGTTGACCCAACCTTTAACCCCAACCTGCCCACAAAAGTGGCATCCGCAAACAATAATTGTAAACATATTTGTAATATGTCAAAATCTAAAATATATTTCCCTCAAAACGTAATTGATTCCTTGTATGGAAACAAGGCTGAATAGAAGTTGAACAAGAAATAAAATGACATTAGACACGATTCAGCTGTATTGTAAATGAGGTCTCTACCTTGATGTTTATCCAAGGTACAATCAAGGTTTACTGAATGAAAAGATGGATCCTAAATACATCCAGCAGCAATACTCAACATGACTACTGTCACTTGCAATCTCATCGTCTCATCTCAAAGTTACTGTGATTGAAAACTGTGCATTTGTTGTGAGATAAATAATGGCTGCTGGGAAAATGAGGTCTTGTATGCATGCCATATCGTGTGTTCTATAATTAGACTTTTTGTGTCGTATCAGATGGAGTGAATTGTTTATTTATTGCCTGTGCAGTGGGTATAGATCTCGTGAAGCAGATGAATAGTCACTGAATGAATGAATCTGGAGCTGACCCACTTCCATGTGATTTGGATAAGCTCAGGCGGAGTTGTAAAATGCAGATGCAGTTGTATAGAAGAGAGCTGTGAGAAGATATTTTTGGTGCGAGATGCTTAGCTGCTCATGAACAACAGCGTGGCACATTAACTGCTTCCAATGAGAAGTAGCTTATAGCGACACAAGTAAGTGGCGCTTCCCAAATACTGTTACACGCATGAGTAGTCGGACAAATAAAAAGTCAAAGAGAGCTTGAGAGAAGTCTAACAAAATGCATACTGTCTTGCCTCCACCCGCTTGGCTGATCCCTGTGTAAAGCTGGTCGTAAAGGTGCGCTTCGTCTTTTCAATCTAGTCATCCGAAGCTATAAATAGGAGCTGATCATAGGAAATCAGCCTGTGATTCAAACTGTGTACATACAGGTAAAATAACTGGTTCAGCATGAAAGAATGACAACAACAGATGTACTTTCTTGTTGCGGTGACCCCGAAGAGACTAGTTGGCGATTGGCTCTAAGGAGCCTGACTGGACATTTCAATCTCACCGATTATTCATCGCAGTCGCTGTAAAATGTGGATATGAAACAAGACTACATGGGGGTGCTGAACCACTGACTTCATATAGAATTGCTTGGTTTCTCCCAATAAATCATGATATACAGCATATTTTGGTGTAAATATCAGCCTTTCAATAATACAGTTATTAAAAATGTGACAATGGCTCTGCTTTCAATCAGTCTCTCTCTGGATTGGTGGGACCGTTGGGGCAGCATCTTGGCTGAAAGACTAAATAACAACAACAACAACAACAAATGCATTTATCAATCCAAGCATTTACGTCAGGACGTCGCATCAGAACTCGGAATATGTTTTGAATTTGAAGGAAAGATTCTCTGTTAAAGCACTCTCGCTGTCTCACTCTCTCTCTCTCCGTCTTTCCCTTTTGTTTGATTGTCGTTTCCCTTCTGTCGGTGGATTGCTACAATGGGAGGAAATGGAACTAGGACAGAAGGTTTTTTATTTACTACCTAAAAAGCAAGCAGGCTACGTGTTCTGCCTGTCTCCGTTTCAGTGCTACCAACAGAGCCTCGCCTACACACAGCAATGCACGGTGCTGTACAGTTTAGCAACATTCACATGTATTTCAGACCATAACTGTTGTTTTATCTATTTTTCTATGGATACATAAAGCCTAAAAAGAGGGAGATCAACTGGAAAAAAGAAAACCATCACAGTTGATGATAGACAACTCTTGACCAATCAGATTACACAATGTAAATTCTTAGTCAGCAAACCTCTATTTTATTCTGTTAAAAAACAACAAACTCATGTAGGCACCTCTGAGTTGGATAAAAAAAGTATGTACAGCTGTGCAAAAACTCCATCCTGGAGCGACCTGGTTTCACTGAAGCGGTTATACATAATGTATGATTACAAACTGTGTTTTGGTGCAAAAGTAAAATCAAAGACACCGCAGGCACTGTTCACATTTAATGTGATAATGCCAGGCAATCTTGTTAACTACGCTCTCTAAATCATGCTATAATAACTGAAGATTGAATTATGTGTGTGTGTCTGTGGTGTGTTTGTGTACGAGTGTGTGTGTGTTTGGGCAAATCAAAAATAGCTGTGCCTACCTTTCTGAATTCACACAGGAAGTGATAACTGCCTTCTTCGCTATATTTACATGCGGTTTCCAAAGAGAACATGTTTTGCAAACAGTGGGGAGTGTGTGTGTGTGTGTGTGTGAGTGATTGGAGGATTTATAACCACAGTATTAATAGCCTGTTCTGTGTCTCCCTGATAGATATGGCCGAAATGTGCTGGAAGAGGAAGAAAGAAAAGGATGATGCTGTTGGAGATGACGACAAACACAAGCAGACGACGAACTCCTTGTCATCGCACACGACTGGAAGAGAGGATGCAGATCGAACACACTTTTTGTAATTTGCAGTTCAATACATGTGGACCCGCAGGAACCGAACCAGAAGCTGGTTTGGTGCTGTTTTGAGACCGCTCGCTAACTATACACCTTCACGTCTGCAATTATTTGTCACTCCCACAACTCCCCGAGGCACGATGACTTTTATGCGTTCTCGTATGTTTACCCTCTGTCCTTCTCGCAGCGCTTTGTGTGACAACAGGGGCGTAATGCTGACGCACAAGTGTGTTAAAGGCAACATTGTTAAGGATGTTTGATTTACAAAAAAAAAAAAAGGAAATTATATTGAAGTATATAAATGATATGGCAAGTGATATTTGAAATCCGGGACACTGTTGCACTGGCTGACATGTTCTTTATTACCATGAGCTTGGGTATTGTGTTTTTTTATTTTTTATCTTTGAGTCACTACCCACATATGCCATGGTGTTGGTATTGTTCTTTTTTGAGATGAACAATAAAGAGAAATGGCTGCTTTATCTTGTGTACAAAACAAGGTCAATAAATGAAAACTTGCTTTAAACTTTTTAAAATAAATTGTAAAAAAGACAAATCAAAATGTAATTTATGGTTGAGAAAAAAAATCTATTCCCCCATATAGATATTGTTGCTGATGTATTTAATCTGTTTACATATATTTAAATTCCTTCGCATGCTGATACTGCTATTTAATGCTAACGGGAAATTCTATCAATTTCTACAACATCTCAACAAAACACACATAAAAAGTGTGTTTTCTCAGAACTGTGAGGCTCCACTGGGGCCTCTATTTGTCATCCCAGGGTAGTTTGAGTCATGTTATAGCTTCAATTCTGACCGGTGAAAAGATACAGTGTGAGCAGAGTTGCAGGTAGAGACCAAGCTGTTACATCTCTATTGATTTAACTCCCAGAGCAGCAGGAGACGAGCTGCAAGCATTGCCCGTCTGATGCATATTTAACTTGTCTATCCTCTGAAGAAATCTTGCTCTTAGATTTGGGAGCTTTTGCACGCAGGAGCTGGAAAATGGAGGAATTTACACAGATCTCACCGCGGGATTTGAAGTTGTTTAATAGCCTTTTTTGAGATGTAGCCCGCTGGCTTTGTACTCATGTACACTGTATATAGACACATGAGAAATCCACTCTGGCTATGCTAATTTGCAGTGGAGTAAAGCCAGATTTCATACCCTATGATTGAGTCTCCAATGCCATGAATAATTTACTTGCCACAGAGAGAACTGCCTGTCAGCCCGAAAAGACTGTCATGGTTTGGTTGCTTTCTATCCTCTTTGACTAAGCAAGAGATTACTTGGAATACGAATAAAGCAAATGATAATGCAAACGGACAGTAGCCAACTAGTTATTTTCCCATATGTTGAACAAAATGATGCTTTCCGCAATGTGCAAAGGTCCACATTATTACTCATTAGGAGGCCTGGTGACACTGTGTAATAACAACCAGTTTTGAGGAGTTATCATGAACTCTCTGTCTACTGTCATAGGCAGAAAAACAAACTTTTTATTCAACTTCTGTTAAATCTAACTCAATGTCTGCATATTCATAAATGATATACTATGGGCCACTCCACTCTTTACACATCAAGATTAGTTTACTCGTTATGAGAACTGTTCAAGCTATGAAAACAATTGACCCTTCGCTAATCCCCGCCCCCCCTTGCTACACCGTTTAGCTGTCAGAGCTACCATGGAGCCCACACTGTCACTAACTGCACTCCCTAAAGAAATGAGCACATTTTTGGAAAAAACTGAAAAAAGGGGTTTCAGAGAGACGCAGACAACAATGCATTTGAAGGATATATCCAGGATGACAAAAAGAACAGATAGAGGCTAAAGCATACAGATCACAGAGAAAAAAAGTGAACCACCACATCATCACTTATTAAGCCGGGTGGGTCTTACGGCTAGCAATAGCAGTGTTTGTTTACGTTCAGTATACCTTCAGTAGACAGCGAAGCATAGAAGTGCTAACGCTAGGTACTGATGTGCTAACGTATTCTGCTAATGTTAGCTCCACAGGTTTTTAGTTAGAAACCTAAATCTTCTTTTAACCTCTCCTTGTAACGAGTATCAATACTACGTTTAACCATGACTAGCTTCAAATCCACAAAACCAGCCTGAAAATGAAGAACATCTGAAACCATTGCATTGGAGTCTATAGAGCAGCGCCAAATAGTTGCCGTACCCTGGTCAGAGCTGGCCAATGCTACGCTATGATGCTACTCTCTGCAGTCTGCGTTTGAGGGGCGGGACTTAGCGCAGGGTGAATTGTATATCCTAATGTCTTCTGTTGGAGGGACATTTTTTTTAAAGTTTGAAAAAATAAACTTCATGATTTCATCAAGTCTATCTTCTACACTTCACATTCCTCTGTGACTACAAACTCGGGGGTTTTAAAGACTGCATTTACCTGGCAGGGAAGGTCTAACATGGTCTCAGAATTTTTAATCTTGACCCATTCTGGGTTCTAAACGGATATCTGGACCTCTGCTGCTTTGATTTTTCATTTCCAACACAACTCTTTTGCACTCTTATAAGTACAATACCAAATCACCGGATTACCCTTTAATTGTAATATACGATTGAGTTATCTAATTCAATGTAGTAGAATATGAAGTTGTAGCCTACTCTAATAACGGACCAAAATCAGCACCTGCCTCCAGAAATTGGTGACTTACAGTACTTCATCATAGTAGTTTACACAAACCTCTCAGGTGTGTTAATTCACTATCAAACAGAGATCTCCAGGTCAGTAAGTAAAATAATTATCTCGACTAAGATTCCGCCAAATGTACAAGATAGACAACAGAAAGCTTGTTGCATGTCATGCCCCTTTCTCTCTTTCTCTTGATTATCAATTAAAATCAAATACAAATTTATTTTTTTTAAAGAAAGCTCTCCAGCAATAATCTTCAAAAAAATACGTCAGTACATGTTGAAATCCCCAGGGACTGAGTGAAAACATGTCGGGACATCTAATGTCAAGTTGTTAATGTAAAGGTCATCTGTGGTTAAATTAAGATCCACCTAGCGTCAATCCAATCCCTTTCCAGCCTAAAGATATGTACATTTAATTGTACTGATGGAGATGAAATAAGATCAGGTTTTCCTGCCGGTCTTTCAGAAATGTTTCTCATGTCACACACAGCACAGCCTGCTTATTTCAACCTTCTTACACGGTTTATATGTCTACTAAATCAAACTCGGGTGAAATGAATTACGTGGTTAATAACAGACTTCTCCTTGCTTGTTTACTGGAGCCACTCAGAACATGGGTGGTTATACTCGTAGCCGACTACGCTTTAGCACCCTGCGTACGTAATCCTCCACCTGCTTAATTAGGCTGCGTTATCATCAAATAAGGGATGACACACACACACGGTCCAGTCATGAGGGGGTTGTCTCCCCTTGTATTTATCTTTAACTGCTTTCTCCCTGTGGGTAACACAACACCTGGAGCTGCGGTGGAAAAAGGATGCTGCTAATTCACGCTGTTCCATTCTCAACTGAAGACAATGAGTGATGTAAATGATGTGCACTGTTATTAAAGAACAGTTTGACCTCTCTGACTCTGCGTCTCTGCGTCCTTGGTAGAATAGAGGTTAGTTAATCAGTGTAATTAATTGGGTTGATTGTACTTCTTATTTTGCATTGTACCACTGAGGGGTTATCTGAAGGCAGCCGCTCAACATTCTTAATGATGCGACAGAAAACGTCCTATTAAGCGTTCCGTCATTATTACACATCCGGCTGAGATGCGCTGATGTTCTCTGGCTGGATGGATAAGCAGACACAATCCCATGTCCCACGGACAAAGAGAGAGAGCGAGAGAGAGAGAGAGAGTATGAGATACAATAGAAAATGTGAAGCAACAAACGATGAAGCATTTAGTCTCAATTATCGTACAAAATAATTAGCCCATTAACAATGGAGCTGTTTTTTTATGCTGTAACATTTCCTTATCTTCGGAAGTGCCCAGTTGTTGCCATCTATTCTTCTGCGATACACTGAGATTAAGTTTGTTGTGTCAAGTGCTTTGTTATCATTACTACTTTACACCTAGAAGAACAAATATTAAATGTAATTTGACAAACCTCAGTGATAGGTATGGGTCCCAATCTAATGTAAAGACAATCGTATTTAAAACAGGGTCATTTTACTTTAGAATTTGAGGTAAATATATTTTCTTTCTATTCAGTAGGATACTATAATGTTGCTGAAAACAAATAGGAAGTCAACATTTATGAGTGTTTATCAGCTCGCCAACTAGCATGTACTGTGGCAATTATATGGCATATGGATGTGAATATTCATGTGAATGTGCTCCGGATATAATTATCAAGAGAAGATTCTGCTCTCTGTTAATATCAAACTTGAGATAATGGTGGATTCTCGGGAGGAAACTCAATAGCTCTTCTCTTGAGGACGCAAAAATAAAAAAACGGTAAATGTAGCATCTAATAACAATGGTTACTGGTTTAAGAGAGATTTAGCACTTAGGTCACAGCTAATCAGGATCCACCACCCCGACCTCATCACAATGAGGACTTCCACGGACTCATTCAAATTTTATTTGTGATACGTCAAAAGCAGACGAAATCCATGATTAAATGGGTTTCCCTCGACTGCCAAGCAGCATGTAAATATGTTTTCACATATAGTTAGTTTGAAGCGAACCAAAAACAATCCTCTTAAAGTAGACCAAAAGTTGGACCAACAAAAAAGGAGTTATCTTTTAGTTAGTTAGTTTGTTTGGAGGACTAAAAGTCACAAAAGTCACACTTGGTATCTGTCAATTAATGTAATAATTGAGTGATTTCATTTAGATTGCTTATCGTGATGATGTGGAAAACTACAGTACATTTTTCACGGCAATTGAGCGAAGAAATAGCTATCATGGAAAGTTGCAAAAGCCTGTAGAGCTCCCGCGTCTGTTTCTCTCATGAGGCATCAACAAACGCAAACAAGCAAAGCTAAACTGCTAGATTCTATATCATGCAACATTTTACGCCACAGAGTGCTTGCTTGCTCTCTCTCTCTCTCTCTCTCTCTCTCTCTCTCTCTCTTTGCTGAGCGTAGTCTCGCAACCGGCGTCCCAAGGGATCCTCTGTGGATCAGCATTTCAGGACAATACGTGCTGTCCTTGCAGACTTACACCAGAAAACATGTAATGAATGCAATTTGGATACATTGGAAACATTTTTGCTGGTTCTTTGCCTGGTTAAACCCTCCATATTAAGGGTTATGTTTTCTCTATAAATCTGAAAGTGAAAAAGTGCAATTAAAAATGGAGCATAGCTCAAAGTTATTCTTCAATAGATGATATTGACTGCCGATCCCCAGTGGAGATGAGAAATAATCCAGCTACATGCCTAATGAGCTTCTTTACATCAGTAATGAACACTGACGGAAAGAATAAAAGTATTCAAGCTTATAATCTATTCCCTGTAACTGTGGGACTGCAAGCACATGTATTGCTGGTATCAGTGGTGGGCCGTCAGGGCCAGCTAAGCCTTCTCTGCTGGCCTAAACAGAATCCCAAAGTTATAGCTATTTTATAATTATATATAATATATATAATAATGTATTATAATTTTTTTTCCCATAATCTTATTTTCTCATTGCACAGCTCCTGTCTTCCTCTGTTGCTCTGCTTCCAGCCTGCAGCTTGTTTTAAGGAGAGCTTTTATCCAATCAGATTCAGCCCCTATGTCTATGTAAGGAGAGAGGCCCGAGGTCCAGGTAGACTTTGCAGATTAAAGTGAATGGGGACGATATTGTTGATTGTCATAGTCTTCAACCAATCAGATCTTTAGTTTGACATGTTGGGCGTATTCTTTGACCTGCTAGTGGTATCGAGGTAGCCTGCTAAGTACGTCTGCATTAACGTGTGCCGTGATTGGTCAGTGGGCCAGCGTGACTTTTGTCAAACAGAAAGCTAGCTAGCAGATCTTAGTATTTAGTTATGTGAATCTGTTATGTGAGCGCAGTCCACCAAAAACATTACATTTCCCACAATTTAAGCTTCTGCATTTTCCAAATGCACTAGTATTATTCAAACGTATTGTTTGGTACGTAAGCCTCGTACCGAACGGTTTAATACGAATACGTGTGTTATTACATCCCTAGAAACAAATAACCGTAGCTCAGTAGGACAGCACAGAAGGCCCAGGTATAAAATGCACGGCCCGCCACTGGCTGGTACACACAAATCAAGAAGGCTGTGGTAGCATTCGTGGTCAGATGTAGGACCTAGAATATGTTGGTGGGGAGAATTAATTAACAAACAAGTCCTGTCTCCTCCTCCAGTCGCTACTGTCAAGATGTCCTTAATCAAGGCTCATAACCCTCAACTGATTGATGGAGCTAAACAACAGGCTCCGAAAGTAATATATGAACATCTAATGTATGAATGTTCTGCCTTGTGACCTGAAGACTACACCTATAAAGATTGTTTCCACCAACTTGATCAGTTATTTTAGTCTTTGACAGTCAGTAAGGGGCATAAACCAAAGTAACAAATAACTAAATACATTAGACAACACACCGAAGGCTGGTGAGTTATTGCGGTAGGTGACCCCACAAAATGGGCCTTATTTGTATAAAAGTTGATAACTGAGATGAGGGAATGCCAGAAGTCAAAATGGCGAGAAACAAGAGCAGCCAGATCAGACAGGTTTTGATTAAATCACAATGTTGGCCAGACTTGGTTAAGAAAAAAAGAACTTTGAATTTTGGAAGACAAAAGCAAATGATATTCATGAATTGATTTTTTTTTTCTTGTCACTTTCACAACATGTTGCCAATGGCCTGCAGCTAAAACTAAGCCAACTGGCTAACACTGGCACATTTACAAAAATATTGATTAGTGTGTCATCCCTTGAAGCAGATATAATCAATTTGTGTACAATAATAATCTATCAAATGACTATGTGTAATATGAAATTGGACTTAACCAACAGACACAGTTGGCTGCTGAACATAGCGGAGCATTTAGCAACTAATGAGACAGAAATCTCCCCTCAGGAGCTGGTGAAGATCAAACCAACACTAAAAAGGAGAGTGAATATTGGACTTGGAATATTCGTCCAGTGGACAGAGACAAAGCTCTAGAGTGAATGCTTGCTTGTAAATTTAGCTAACAACCTCGACCTTTCGTACTTGCTCTAGTTGAGCAAACACAGCTTACATGTGCAGTCAGATCGTTAGCTTGGCTTGGTTGCGCCCACTTTTGGTTTAACCTGTGTACTTCTTTAGAGCCAATATGATCCTCTTTATTTCTCACCCCAATAAAGTTGCAATGACGCCTTTTCCCCCCAAGATCTTCGCTTTTACTTTGGTGGCAACAATGTCATCATAATCAATAGAAATAATGTTGATATTTATGCCGTCCCTCAGACTTTGTAGGATTCATTTCACAAAGGTCTGCCTGAGTATTGACACATCACTTCGGATAGTGACAGGGGAAGTGCCAAGCTACGTCAGCAAGGGCTTGGTAAACACAACTACAAATCTTGTTTACCTCCACAGTTGTACACCTGCTTGTGTCCAGGAGTATCTTATCTCAAGACCTCAGTACAACAATGTTTCTGACATCATCCCCTTTGAATGAGGAGCTCCAGAGGGTCCAGTATCTCCTTTTATTTACTTAGACCACAGCTGACGGCAAGCAAACACACTGTTTTGTGATCTTCAAATATTGTCTGCCAGTGGATAAATCAAATGAAAATGACCAGATATATAGAAAAGACTTTGAGAGAGGGGATCGCCAATGTCTTGTGCCCGATCAATAAGGACCAGTGTTGTTGCTGGTTATTGGAACATGGTCATGGATATGAACTGGAGCCAGAGATATGCTGTATTGAAAATAATCCAAAAAGTATTTTATAGTTTCTGATGTGAAGGTGAAAAGCATTAACTTAACATAAGAGGACTTTCCTGGTTAACTGAATGTTTGAGCAGCATGAAGCCATTCTGTCACAGTCTGTGAATGTTTTTTTCTTCTCTTGCTGGCCCTGCTGCCCGGATCCGGTTGCCTCGGAAACAAATGCAGACTGATGAAAACAAGGGGAAGCTTTTCTATTATGGCCTTGTGAATGCAAGTACTCCAACAACAACATACCGTGATGAATGGCCCTCAGACGGAAATAGAAAGGAAACATAAATCCTTCAGAATAAATTCTTGCACAAGAAAATATGATCTAGTGTATTTGTTATGAAAAGCACAACAGGACGAGTTGTTTGAGGGCCCAGCTAGTAGGGGCGCTGCCGCAGACTCGGCCGAGTAGAGTCTATTGTTTCCTTTGGGAGCAAGTGGGAGCAGCATGATTCCGACTTTATTTTATTTATCTGTTCAGGTGTGCTACGCAGATTGACAGTTGATCCAATGTTTGCATTCCTGTGCGGGCGTCCAGAGAAATGTAAGTTGTGTTCATTTACCGGATATATTGGTATTTTTGCTATCTTTACGATTCTGAAATTACAGTTAGCATGAATAACGTTAGAAATACATCATTTACCAGCGCTTACAGCACCGAACGGCCCCGTTATGTTAATACTTATATGCCGAAACAGGTTGTTATCCTTTTACCTTTACTGCTGAGAATGATGCAAACAGTTTATTGAATGCTTATTTAAATGTCCTAGCTTATGTTAGCCCACTGTGACAAGGATACTTTCACTTTTGCTAGTTTGCAAGTTTAAGTGTGGCCGCTAAATTGTAAATTATTGGATATAAGTAGCTATTTAAAAGGCTATGGCATTTATTAATTTACATTGTATTGTTTACCTTTTCAGAACCACACAGACAGGCAAGTGTGCATTGCATTAAAGTGCAGTAAACTGATCATCGGCATCAGGCATCATTATTTACATCAAGTCTTGGGGTAACATAGGGAGAGCATTCCAGCAGATGCACACTTCACGATTGTAACGTGCAGCCAGCCTGTAATTACTGAGCCTCAGCAACAATATTTTCCTGCTTTATGTAAATCCACTCATCTGTAATGACATGATTTGCAGATGACTGAGTGGAACATAAGGAGGAACAGTTGCTCAAGTTTCATAACATCTGATTTCACAGCATTTAGACAATTAACACCCTTTGTGTCGGTAATGACTTATAATATATCATGACCTGGGAATTAATTGCACAAAAATTCCCCCGGTGTGTAAAGGCCTTAATGTCTCTTCTGAGCTTGTATTTGTCATGAATACCAACAATAAGGCTCCGTAGTTTGAACCAAGGCGGCAAACTTTATTTGTCCTTTCAATCTTTTCCTTTCATAATAAGCCTTAGAAATATCATATTTGCAGTCAAGTAATTTGCATTTGCGTGCCAATTACGTGCAATTTGAAACAATTGCCTCAAAAGAAAACAAATCTGGTGGAAAAACAAACTGCAGAAGATAAGATTTAAAACATCAAATCTACTCTAATAATTCAGCCATTGGATTATATTGTTCCACTTGTTCTTTTTTCCTCTCCTAAAAAAAATGAATTCAGAGGTTTACGGGTAAGCGCACATTTACTGGTACTGTGTTTAGCTATTTGTGTTGCAGTGACAATCACAACTCCAGATGTGAACTTGCCACAATGCTTACACTGTGTGCTCATTTGAATGCATAGCTGGAAAACCACAAGGTTGAAGTAATAATATTAACCATGGCTCCGTTCCATCGTAGTGTCACAGTGAGCCAGCATGGACAGGATCAGGGACCTGGAACGCACGAGCAAAAACAAATGGAATGCAGCCATTGTAAATGGAATGCATAACACCTGTGCTTTTCTTGTTGTGTCAAGTCCAAATGTCTGCTGTGGAAAAAGGTCTATTCAAAATGAAAGGATGGGCTCACATTTGAATCAAGTCCTTGAAAGAGTTTTCAACGTGTACTGTTTCATTGAAAGAGAAATAATTCCCCTTATCCTATTAGCAATAAAACAGATCCCTGTCCTATTGCAATGGAAGAGTTAGGGGACATAACCCAGAGTCCTCATTCTGTTGAACAATACATACTAAAGTCAATAATATAGTATGAGGCTTCAGCACTTTGAGATAGGTAAATTAATCGGCTATCCCCCAAAGTTACAATAGCGTTAATACAAACACCACAATAATTTGTTCAATACTTTAGTGCATGACCAAATATCTGCAAAGCTAATGATCCTCAGCTGTATTCCATGTTTAGTGCCTATTAGCAAATGTTAGCACGCTAGAATCAGATGGTAAACACATTACATCATAGCTGTATTATAGTACCTACACACACACACACTTTCAAAGTCATCAGATTGCCAGTACTGATGCCAATACATCCGACTCATAAACAGGATATCTTGAAATTGTCGTGTGATCGGTATTAGGGAGTCACTGGGAGTCACATAAGACATGTCACTGGAGGAAATCTCTGACGAATTGTTTGATCTTTGATCTCCAAACTAAGTCAAAACACGGGCGAGAATGATAAGGGGGAGAATGATTAGGGGGAAGATGAAAGACCACAGGGGATACAGGAGTTCTTTCCAAAAAAGGATGTCTACAAAAAGCCAGCGATTGAAGTTGTTTGTGTGCTTTCAATGCGCTGACACAACAGTAATGGGGTTCTTGGAACTACGTATGTTCTCCCTTCTCAGCCCACATCTAAAGAAAGATTTAAATTTATAAATTCATAAATAAATGTTCTTGACTTCTAAAAGGCTAAAAGAAAAAGCTCAGATAAATCACCATACCATTCTGACATGTGAACTTATGATTTAATCACACATACTCCATAATAAATATGATATAAATAAAATACAAACTTCAGGGAATCAATTGAACCCAAACAACAGTTTGCTGTAGCATTATTTCACTTTCTTTAAAATGTTTGTTTAGGCCGATGAACTGTTTTATATATATTTCAGATCTGGATCTTATATTCGACATGCAAAATAAATATGACCTACAGTACAACTTGTTGATATGCAATTTGATGTGCAATACTTATAGTCACGCGACACGGGGGAACAGAGAGATGAATAACGGTGACTTTAATTATTAAGAGAATGTTCAAAACAAAACTTGCAGAGCAGGGGAGTCAGAAAATGTGTGACAAAAAGTCCAAGAAAACAAAACTATTTAACAGGGAACACGACAGAGAAGAGCAGAGAACATACTCAAGACTCAAAGTAGATCAAAACAGGGAGCAGAGCAGGTAGCACAACAGATGAACCGACACTGGGACAGAGGACACATAGGGTTTACATACACTGGAAAGGTGCAGGTGATGAGACACAGGATGATTCAATCAGGGGCAGGGCAGACAATCACACAACTAACCAAAACCCAAGACCATGACAATACTAGACTATGAACCTCATTTGGGTGTGTCAATTCATAAGAGCATCTTCTTGTCCTCGCAAAGTCCCATTCATTGTCTTTAGCCATGGTCGCACCGGACTACTATACTGTAATTGCGGAGGTCTTCTGTGATCTCAATCCTGTGCGAATCTGCCATGTCCATACTTTGTAAAGTAAAAATTCTAGAGATAAGTAATATTAATGATGTATTATAAGCTCTTAGAGCGAGTGTTCGGAAGTTGAACAGATCAAAGTTCTAAAAAAAGAAATCTAATATATTAAATAGACATCTCCTTCAAACTACCGTATTTATTCAAGTCTATCGCCAAAACCCACATTTTCCAAGATTACATTGGAACACATTATGATAGCGTTACAATTTACCCTCGCCCCAATGCTCATTTTTACTGAGTGGAGCTTGAACCAGTCACGTCAATAAAACCTCAAAGCTTCAAATTAGCTTTTTAGCTCCGTCAAAAAATCTGAAACTGATTGAAATACTCTGCATAGTTACATTTTTGCATCAGGCGGTGCATTTGCCATTGTTATAATTGATCATGCAGCCAGACAGTCGAAACAAGGTTAAACTCTGAACAAGTGAAGTATAGAATTTGCCGTTTGTGTGCAGCCCTTAATCAAGCACCAGCGTGATTACATGCCTACTCCTACTGGAAGCAATGAAGAAATGTGTCCTTTCTGGTAAAAGGTTGGCAATGGTTTTGCTCCTGCCTGCTCCGCAGACCAGAAATCAGTGAATAAAGATACACAGCAAAGATTGATGGTAGAGAGAATTTTTCTGACCTCGAATGGATGGAAAACTTTTGGAACGCGCCAGTTATTCACAGAGTTGTGACTGGTAGAGAAATTTGTGGCTCAAGATGAAGTCATCGTCAGAGCTCCCATTCCTTCTTATGTGCGTGTCGCAATTGTTTTGTGCGGACTTGTTCTCTCGTTGTCTGATCCAGGTGTTTATATGGAGCATTTTTATTCTGTTTGGGCTTTTGAACAGATTTTGATGGTAATATTAGACTCCATGTAAACCTGGCTAATACCTCACTCACAGATAGCCGCCCCGGCCCCTCGTTGCAGTTCACAGTTGTGGCACAGGACTCATATCTAGAAAGCCTGCTAACATGCTTTGCAGCTGGGACACTGGCCTTATTCCTTAATGATGTGCTGCAGCAGCAGAGGAAGGCAAAGACAGAGGTCACAATATCCAGCAACCTAACAGAGGGAGAGGCGAAAGAGAACCTGCCAAGGGATGTGACACGGCACTGGCCCATACCCAAGGAGGACATCCCAGCTACAATGTAAGTGTGTCCGTGTAAGCTCACACACACACACACACACACACACACACACACACACACACACACACACACACACACGTACGTGTTGTACCATGTCTTGGAAGGTCAGGAGGGCTTCATCCCTTATTTTCTTTCTTCTTTCTGAGAAAAACAACCTTACCGAATGCCGGCGGTGCCCAACCCCTTTGGACACAAAGCACACCAAAGGTCAAACCTCAACCTCAAGGCACACCAACTTATTGTAATAGTAATCAATCAAAACCATCAAGTTCTAGTGGGAGTTAACGGTCTACAAAAGTGCTACGAATGAGTGCCATACGACATAAGAAAATGCCCGAAGTAGGTAATTAAGATGCTTTGCAACACTTTATTTCAACAATTTCTTCTTAAATATCGATAGGCAATAAACATGTTGAACTCATTGTTTTAGCGTGATGACCTCTTCTATGTTGGAAATGGTCAGAAGGCTTTATCAAAGGGACAAAACGCTTAGGCATGAAATATTATACCTGTCGCATATTAAATGAAGTTGTTTTTATGTAATAAGTGAATTCAAAAGGTCTATTGTAAAAAGAAAAGCATTTTACATAATAAATGGGAATCAAAGTTAGACTTTCTATTCTTCCCTTTTTTTTGCTTATTTGAAAAATGACTATCTGTGACTCAAAACCCTGATATGAATCCTAACTGCGAGTTGTGTGCTCTGTTGCACCCCTGATCGCTACTTGCTGATCCCTGACTGTGTGTAATGCTATGCTAACTCAACATCACATACTGTGGTGGCTAGCTAGTTGCTGAGCTCAGCTTTAGCGCCATGGGTCTGGACGGTTCAGTGTTTTGTTTTTTACATAACATACATGTGTAAGTACATTCATATATGTTCTTGAAAAGTTTGATCTGATGATGGAAAATAAGCTTTTTGGAGATGTCGAAACTTAATTGGCCTATTGTGTGTTTTACTCCAATATTACCAGTGTACAAACCCTCTACGGCCTTATCTACTCCCTTTATCGAGAGGTCAGTCAACCATCTAGAAAATGAAATAGTTATTGAACATGTATTGCAATTCTATATGATCCTCAACCAAGGCTGTGATGGAAGTGACCAATAATCCCTGTTTTCTCATATCTAGCACGCGTCTGCTATGACAGCAGCTTTTACTGTCAGAATACTAGAAGAGGACACTATACATGACCCACCGCTTTATAGTTTTTATTATCGTAGTAGGATAATAATAGTAATTCTTCTAGTATTTTTACTGCTCCCATCATATGTATAATTTCTGATGCCATGTCATTGTTCAGACGATCCATTATTCAGAAACCCCAATTGTATGAAAAATGTCCCATTGGGCCAAAAGTGCATTTGTCCGACAGCCTGTTCTCTCGGAAAAGAACACACCCAAAACAGTTTGCCCTTGAGTATTTTCAGTCGCCTATGTTGAACATTAGTAACGTATTTAGCTTGGTTGGAGCTATTTCTTTGGTCTGTGGAGTGACCTAAATCCATGTAACACAATAGATTGGTTCAGTTGTAAAGCATGCAGTTTTTTATGTGGGAAGTTATTTCATAATGTCTTGTTTATTTATATACAGGATATGAACCCTGCTTCAAGACCTCTGCCTTTCTGAACCCCCTTAAATCACATCTGTACTGTCAGTCCTGACCAGCTGTATTATTTGTTGCTACAAAACAGCAGCAGTGAAATGTGACTTCCTCACCACTGTAGGGAGCCGTCATGGTGGATCAGTGGGGGTTTTCAAGGAGAAGCACACAACTGGCAGATTGATGGGAGGAAAAGTCCCAGACCCGTCATCTTCGGTTGTAATTGACAATGTTGTCAAACACATCACAGAGATGTACTGACCTCCGTTGAAGGAATTATGCTCACGTCTGAACAACCTGATTATCACATCAACTTCACATTGGGATGAAAGGGAAATTAAATATGAATTTCTTTTTGTTTTCATGTGAAACCACCTCCAGTTCATTCTTGACCATTATGAAGTAAGTGCTGTTCATCCAAACCACCTCCAGTTCATTCTTGACCATTAAGAAGTAAGTGCTGTTCATCCTTTGCCGCTTTCCTTTTTCCACTCTTTTGAAACCTGAAATGAATTGACAGTCATGAAACTCCTTCTTCCTATTTCTTCCTCTTGGTTCTCACATATTTCTCGCACTCTTGCACAACTCCCCATTCAATCTTTCCACGAACTTAAACCAAACACAACATTCTGTTCCGACTCTCGGCAGATCATTGTGCCACGACAACAAGCTGTACGGACTTGGGATGTCCTGTTAGCTATTAGGCGTTTCAATTAAATATGATCCTACCAAATTTTAGAGCAATTTCCTGACAAGAAAAAAAAAAAAGTCCCTTTTTTCTGAAAAATTATTTTTTATTTTTTTAAATGAGCTTCAATTACAAAAAAAACTGTTCCGTAAACTATCACAATTTTTTCCCGCTACCAAGAGTCTGCAGAAAAACAAGTAGACATAAGCCAGAATTTCATTTTCCAGATTTCATGAATGGGTAACGAACAGCAGGTCTTAGAAGATTGCTATGCATGGAACAAATGTGAATGTTTTAGTCCTTGTGTGGTTCAGGATTCCTTGGGGAGCGTCTCAGTCTGAATGTTTCCTTTCAGCAACAGCAGGAAACCTAATCGCTACCCACCAAAGGAGCGAAACGGAAAGCTTGTATCACACATTCATGCACACAAAGATCTTCTTTAAGAGCATCTCATACTTTTCAGATGCACTCCAGATGAATATTTTTGATGTGTAACCATAGCTTTAACCTGCACCTTCAAATGCTCAGAGGCTTCTTAAAGCAAACATCCGCTGGACAGCTCTGTCAGTTTGATGAATTTGCCAGAAAGCTAAGATCATGACACAGTGGCAGCACATTTCCTTTGGCCGTCCCAAAGCTAAATGACACCTGGGAAATTAAGTCGATAATGAAATGTTACTTGATGATCTTCATGAAATTTTAAACCCACTAAGCTCCCTTCTATGGCTTTAATCATGCCGAGTGGACCTGCTTACCTTGACTGGACCCATCAGTTCACTTTCTTTTTTTTTTGTGAAGTGCCTAAATGTGACCAAATATCAGGCTCTCTCTTCAATTACACTCACTCTTTTTGATGTAATTCAATTAAGCTCATAAACCTGTTCACCCCCTTGCCCTAACCCTCGGGGACCTAAAATAATAACCAAATTGAATATAATGAAAAGTAATTAAACATATTTCAATTACCACTTAAAGGTAGGAGATTTTCATCCTTGCCTAATATATAATCTGAATTTCAAAGGCAACATCATCATTATAACCAAGCTCTATAGAAAAGTATGCAACTGAATGTCTTATCCTACTCTTAACTACAACTGGGACTGGACATTTTATGAAAATACATTAAAATACAACATTTGTGATGCAGTTTATAAATATATACCCAGGTTATCTCAGTGCTTTGGCCTTGTTTACTGTTTACATCAGGAGTCACTATTAGGTGGACCGCGGTCCGGGTCTGTACCAGACGCATCCGGGCCTACAACCAATAGATAATTCTGAATTATTCAACTTTGACGGAGCGCTTCTATTTTAACCGGTCTAGCTTTTCTAGCCTTTACAGCACTCGTTCAACGGTGCGGGAAAGACACCGTCCAATTGCATTCGTTGTAAATCACCTCACGTGTTGCTACTCAGCCAATCTCATATTTGTTTTCCGATAAGCATTGAGTAAGATATGCACACGCAGGAGAGACGGGCAAGAGACAGAAAAGTAGCAGAATTACGTCAGTCAGAGAAGAAGTTATTTCACATGGCATGATCCAAAAAGAGGAAAGTGGACAGCAAGACAACTGAATCTAAAGCTTCAGGGCAAAGACAATTCAGTTAAATTGAGTTTTTTTGTTTTTTCATAGAGTACTTTATTTTAAGATGCACATTTTTCAAAAGCTTGTATTTTATTTTTAAATGCAGCCTTTATTTTACTTGAAATAATAAGGGAAGAATATGTATTTATTATTATCGTAAGTATTCTTTATAATTCATCCAGTTCAATTTGAAAACTGACCACACATTTTGTTGAGATATAAATCAATTGAACTTTCTTTATTTGATTTGGCAGTGTGTTGTTGACTACATGCAGAGGTTGATACAACTGCTAGGCTCCTTCAATATATATTGGAATAAATCATAGCACAAGTTAGACATTGTTGTGATGTTCGGGACTCTAACTGGTGCTCGTTAAATTAAAGGAGACAGAGTTGATTCACATACAGTATACATGGATCAAGGCTGCTCGGAGATCTGTCTCCGAGCCTCGGATATTTATACTAAGTAAACATACAGTGTCACAGGCAATACGTCACAAAATCATAACACACACGAATTGCCTTCATACAGCATATTCTAAGTATCTGGACACTTTAACAATTCGTTCTAGTACAAAGGTCACTTTTATAATCGGAAGACGCCATGAAGTATTGACGCCGTCTACAACCTTATTTACCATTACAAGCAGTGCTGAGAGTTCTTTCGGATAGACTAAACAGCTGTAGCGCTTAATGTCAGAGGAAGTTCACACACCGAGGACACATAAGGACACCAGACTTTGTAAGCACACCTTATAATTAGTCATTTAGATTTTTCCCAACAGCATCTGAATTGTAAGTCGCTTTGGATAAAAGCGTCAGCTAAATGACTGTAATGTCCTCTATTAAACGACAAGACCAGTATTCGACATTGTTGCCAACACGTAATTGTATTTGGTAATAAGAGGTTAAAGTCATTTTACGTATTAATGTGAGATCACATTAGTTTTAACACTCTTCAAATACTGTCATGTGTGCTTATAGCTGGTCTGAAAATATTGCAAGTAGCACGACACATCCCAAGGAGCACACAATTCCAACCTTTAATTAAGCCAATAAAATTGGCTAAGTGGAAAAAATAGCACATTCCCATTAACTTTGAAAAATGTTTTCATTCAAAGATGAAGGTTGAGACTAACTAACGATGCTCATGCACTAATTCCACCGGGAGCTGAATGTCAAACAGAAGCTGGCGACACTCCAGAAACCAGGGAAATGCTCCCAAGACGTTGTCTTTCACCACATTTCTCCGCCACGCTAAGACAAACTAGTCAGTCTCCTGCTGAGATGAACTACTTAACCCTACAAAGGGGATGCATGGCTCCTACAAACTAGAGCAGGTATTCTCAACACATGTGCTCATTAATTAAAGCTCAAACATGCAGGTTTGCAATCTAAACAAAGGGGGGAAATGCTGCTCCCTTATAAAATCCACCAAAACAAACTCCACAAAAGTATCCAAAGTTACCAGTTACAACAGAACAAAAGAACCTATCATGATACACCCAAAATCTAAGTCACAATGTTAAATATTGACGGCACTTGAATCTATACTCCTGAAAAGTGCTTAACCTCAATTTAGCACCAACAAACCATAAGAGTCACAAACTAGATTGGTCAAACATAACAATAATCAAGCCTCCTTTCTCACACTATAGGGCTCGATTTAACCTTACCAAAGGGGTTGGCATCCCGGACGAGCCCCCATTCATTTGGTGATAAACCAAAATACTGGATGAATTCAGATTTTGCCCGGATGATAGTGCGGGAAAATAAATGAAGGGGATCACCAAAGTCAATAGGCTCTATCTCCTGGGGACCATGAACATCTAAACAAAATGTTATGACAATCCATCCTATAGCTGTTGAGATATTTCAGTTTGTACCAAAGTGGTGGACACTGCTATCGCTAGAGCTAAACCATTAGCATGGTTAAAAACATTGACGTTCTCCTTTTAGAGGCAGCTCACCATGTTAGCTTGCAGATCAAAAGTTTGAAGGACATCAACATATGTTTGAGATAACAATAGCGGAAAGATCCAATCACAGACAAAGAGACAAGAGGGAAAACAAGTAAATAGTTGATGTGGATGTAGGCACTGTGCCATAATGTTTGGGGTTTTATTCCATTCAGGAGGTCAAATAAACTTTAGAAAACATGGGTCAGGAGGTTGCAAGGCATCATCTAAACTTCATTTACAAAACACTCTGAGCCTTCTGCAAAGCAAATCTTTTCAAAGTTTGTGTGAAAATATCTGTAAAATACTGGGTAAACAGTTTGAGGTCCCTATTTTCATATATATATATATATATATATATATATATATATATATATATATATATATATATGTTTGTATTTTGATTTGTTTTTCATTGTGTAGAGGGAGAGGAAAAACAATCTCATCCAATCTTGTAATGTGGCAGACCACTGGTACACATTGCCTCAGCATTTTTTTCTGTTTGGTTTTTCACAACATGCTTATCGAAGTTGATTTCCTCTCTCGAAAAGCTGGTGAAAGGGATGTGAAATCCTCGAGAAAATCAGAAGATGTATTAGATCTAACTATCCCATTCATCTCAGCCTCGTCTGGTAATCTCTATTAATTTTGTTACACAAGTAACCAACTAGGCTAGCTGACAGAGAGCGGGGGAGTTCTTCATCCACAGCAGTAGTAATAAGCAGAAATCACCCAAAGAACAAGAACTGTACACAATAAACGATATTGGGCTAAGAGGCACCAGTTAAAGTTAGCGTGGTACCGTTTTAAAGAGAAACACCGCAGCAAGAGATTATTACTTTTAGGATGAGGACGAGCCCATGTGTGTCAGAATTTCAAGCGTATTAACTAGATTATGATCCGTCCAAGCTCTGCTCATTAAAAATGAGAATTGAGTCACAGCAGATTATGATGCTTTCAAGATGTGTTCAAACGTAATCGTGTTAAATGTATTTTTTGGCAAGAAACTTAAGTAAAGAGTTGTTTAAAGATATTTTCACAACACTATGAAATTGATGTTAGAGAGGGAATTATGACCTGTTTCACTTCTTAAAACTAACTCTAGGCAGCTCATAATACATCATTAAGTTACTATCTTTTATTCAATCAAAGGAAGTATTTCAGTTTTTGTGAGGAACTTTTGACTGGTTATAGAAAGTCTAATTAAAACCGATGTCTCTTCATGACTAAACAAGACCATCAGTGAGAAGCTTGGCTATTTCTATATAGTTATATTCAATGCTTGTCATAGATGCTACCAGGTAGGTAGGTAAAATCAGATTAAATCATGCAGGTTCACTGGAAACTCCTTCAGCTGAGACTCCAGCGGGGCCTCCAACAGCAATCAGCCCTCCCTGGACAGACCCACACCCAGCATCGCTGCACCCTTCAAACCACTCAGCACCCGGCAGAATTGCCACAATGTACACAAAATGAAAGTTCCTTTATTAACTTTAACCACAAAACAGTTATTTTTGGGGATGGTTCCAGTGGTAAAAAGAAGTAAGAGCAGGGCCTTGTTGTCCGTTATGGGTCTTAGAAAAAGCATCTAAATTGGAGAGAATTGGCAGGTCAGGAACAGGCCAAGAAAATTACAATCAGTGCATCTCTAGAATAGTCAGTTGATTACTTAATGATGACTTATCCACATTTACTGTACAATTGGAGGGATATGATCACTTTAAGGATATGAAGTAACAAAACGAGAACGAAAGAGATCAACATATGTCATTGTTTAAGACAGAGGGGGGGGGTGCGCGGGGGTGCTACTCGCGTGCCACTCGCAGGTGAGCGACCGTTGCATCGTGCACGCGGATCGGGGCGGAACACCGCCGTGCGCGATACAAGCTCCCGTCTCTTCTACTTCTTCTACTCTTCTACTTCTACAGGGTGCGCGCATGACAGCTCTCATCTCGTTCGACCCCTGGTGGTTGGCTGATTAAAATTCGATTAATTGTGCAGACTGAAAAAAAATCATAATGCGTCTCTGGTATTGTTCAGGGGGCCGGACCAAATGTGGAGGCGGGCCGTAGTTTGGGGACCACTGCTCTACAGCTCCGTGCAGGTCCGGCCTCCACCTCTCCATCCCTTCTGTCTCGTCTTTGGAGCCGAAAGAAAGGCAGTTGTCGGGTGTGAACTCACAGGGATGGCTACATCGTGCTGTTTCATGTCAGTCTTTGAGTCCCTTATGAACTCTGGTCTTTTGAATTGCAAGCAGCAGGCCCCCGTCCGGTGGGGTGCCAGCTCATTAATAACACAGCAGGACTCGCCACTTTAAGTAACACTCGCAGCTGCTCAGAGGCTTGGTGGTGGTGCTTTCTTTGGATCTCCTGTCGATGGCAGACTCTTACGGAGGATGGCGTCAGATGAGAGTACTTGTATTCATTGTCATCTGTTGGTGGAGAAAGGCAGACCGGCTTTCAAAACCTTCCAATGGTCTGTACTCGTGCTTGAATAGTTCACGTTATCATCTGCAATCACTGGACGGACACATTCACACATAACCAAAGTTGGTACCACCACACCAACTGGTGTCAGGAAATTCTTTCTCACAGTCGCCCGTAATTAATGCCCGGCTGCTCTATTTTGATCTAAACTACCCTGACATTCGCTTAAGAACCATTGGACCTCGTTCTGATGTATTTGGCTCAGAACAAGAAAGAAAGAGCAACCTCATCGTTATTCCAAGAGGCTTAACTGGAAATGTCAGGGGCAATTTTGTGATGCAAATCATTGATTTTCCATCAGTGTTCATAAACTCAACACTGATTTCTGCTCCCAGCAGCAATTAGAGGTTGTCTACGTAGCATATATTAACATCATCGCTGTTTTTTAGGAGTTGTAATAAAACATATGAAGCATGGGGACAAACAATTAAACATCGGGCCCAATGCCGGTGTTACGAATAATAATAACCGGCCATATAAAGTAATGGTGCATTTAATTAATGGTGCATTTAATTGAATGCCCTAGATATTGAGAATACAGAAGCTGTACTTTTAAGTATAGACCTTAGAGTTTATAGATTAAGCTGGGGAAACTTTGATAATAAGATGTGAATTGCATTCAATTTCTATCCAAGGAGTCAATGATTTTTAAAAGTTTTTTTTAAGATCAACCAACCAAATGATCATTTTTTTTAGCCAGGCATAATACATGGCTCTCACGATGGCAATGTTGAACAGTTGGTCAGGTTGCTAACAACATTTCACTGGCATGCTACCATGCTAATATTATACGGAGACAATGTTACGTGTTACTATTCAGACTGTCCAATGGAGGACTGCGAGGCTGACAGTTTAAATAATTGACCGTTGAATCAAATGTCAAAAATGATAGCGAGATATGTTAAGTAACTGTTGAAAAGCACTGGAGCTCACATATCAGTAAAATATTTTACAATAATACAATATAGTTGATGAAGAGAAGATGTATTGCATGAGTATACTTCAGTGTGAACAGTCTGCTGGTAATGTCAATAGTTAATCACTAATGTAGTATGCAGTACATACAGATTAAGTATCTAGTATGCAGTACGTCAGTGCTGTCTGAGTTCAACCCTATTTCCATGTCAGATCTCTTGGATATGGTTTCTCATATGCCTCCAGCTTCCCTCTTGCTGATATAATTCCAACTAAATTTTTTAGAGAGGTCCTGTCAGTCATTGCCTCCTGCCTTCTTTATATTGTCAGTTAATCTCTGTACTCTGGCTGCATACATGACTATTTTAAGACAGCCAGTGTCTTTCCGGACACATATTTATTCAACTACGGGCCCATTTCCAAACTTCCCTTAATTTCTAATATTCTTGAAAAATGTGTCTCTCACCAGCGTCTCCGACTGGTGGAGGGACACAATATCTTTGATGAATTTCAATCTGGCTTCTGTCAAAAACATGGCATTGAAACGGCATTGCCACACCATTCTTACAGTAGCGTGCAGATAAAGGTGACTAATCCATTCCAGATGCTGCATGCGACACAAGTGATCATGCCATTTTAAATGATGGATTGCTGAACTGGGTTGGTATCTTTGGTACTGCACTCAAATGGTTTTCCTCATACTCCTCTTGTGGTATATCCAGGCGGCAACCTCCGGTTCTGCCGAGTGAAGCCGATGCGGAAGTGTCTTAAAACTTGCATTCTCTCTACTGACCAGCAGGGGACGACTCCTCCGGTTGCAAAAAGAAGTCCGATTGTATGGAAGTCTATGAGAAAATTACCCTACTTCTCACTTGATTTATTACTGTATCTCAGTTAACATTGTAAACATGAGTTTATGATCTCAATCTCTAGTTTCTTCTACAATACAACAATATGTTCATTTCGTAAATCATGGTCCATTTAGAGTGAAATAGACCAGAAAGCGGATTATGCTTTAGGGCGGGCTTACT
This sequence comes from Pholis gunnellus, assembly GCF_910591455.1. Lineage (NCBI taxonomy): Eukaryota > Metazoa > Chordata > Actinopteri > Perciformes > Pholidae > Pholis > Pholis gunnellus. Next base: position 6,058,680 of record NC_136548.1, read on the forward strand.
GTGATTGACAGGTCGCCAGAATCGTATATGACGTCACAACGACTAATTCCACTTCTTATATACAGTTTAAGGGGATATCCTAATATTTCTATTCAACCTTTTTATAAATAATGTTCTCTCTGTTTGCCTTTAGTTTTGATTATTTTGGTTGTGTTTAATTATTGTCTATGTATCATGCATGTGTATGTATACATGTATGTATGTATGCATGCAGTTATATATGTATACTTGTATTTCTAGGTGTTTCTTTTATCCTATATGTGAAGCACTTACTGACTGGCTTCTTTGGAGGAAGAAAATAATGTAGAAAAAAAAGAAACTTAAAAAAAACTAAAGATATGAATAATTTAATATTGTGTGCTGCTTTAGTTATTGCACAATATATACCTTTTATATTGCAGGTCCATAAACCTTGTTGAAATTCTAGAGTAAAAAGAGAATAGCAAAAAGCTTGTTTTTAACGTCTCTGGAAAGCCTATTTGTGTGGGTCATTTTAAAAGTAGAGGATACAGCTAATACTCAACATTCTCTTCTGTTATGTGGGAGGACAGCAGTAAAATAGAATGATTAACTCCTAGCAGTGGTAACTGGCCACCCCCATCGTAGCAACAAGTGAGGGTGCTGCAGACCAAGTTTTTTTTCTGTAGGCCTATTCTTTAACCGCAATGACAATGAAAATATTTATATATTAATAAAGTATTTTTCTATACCGTCTCATATGAGCCTCAGCAGGGCGATTGTGCATCGGTAGATCCTTACTTGTCTCCTGTACGAAATGGTTTTATTATTATAAACTCTAACCTGGTGGGTCACCCTTTCACTGGCTCCACTCCCTCTTCCTCTCCTCGCAGTTCTCATGCATTAGCTCTGTGTTGTTGACTGTGTAGTTGCTGTGGCTGCTTTAATATACATTATGTAGATGTTCAAGTTTGCTTTCCTAAAGTCAGGGTTTTTTTCTGCCATTGCAGCACGTTTTTGTGCTGCGTAACAACAAGGTGGAGAAGATTTGGATGAGCCAACAAACTGGACGGCGCGGGGTTAGGGGTTATCTATAGTAACAATGATGGTCCAAAATGATGTACAATGGCATACGTTTAAGTCAATAAAGTTCACATTTCCTCAGGGGAGCATTTGCATATTTGTTTCCTTGATTTTTCTATGCACATTATCAAATCATCTTGGGTGGGAGGGGTTAAGCTCAAGAAAAAGATGGGGGTAACGATTGTAAGAAGATTTTAGAAAAGTATGAAAGCATAAAAGTATACATATAACCTGTTTTATTTCATGATAGAAGTGATTTAACATATAAACTGCATACGTTTTATGTAAAATAGTTTCTCAAACTTTGTATAATCCTTACATCTTGTGTTTGACCTACAAGATGACTCATGTGTGAGTGATGCATGAACCTGAGGGAAGTACAAGCCTCAGACCAGCATAAAAAGCAGCTGCAAAACTGAGAGAACCGAGTCTTCACCCCGAGAGGTGCTATCAGAAGAGGAGCCGGTTCCAGCATAGAGACTGGATCACACTTCTTTAATAAGAAAACTAGGCTTAAAGGTGTATTCATACTGGGTGTTAGGGTTACATCCTACTGAGAGCGCCTGGGGCATACAAGACTCTCAGAAAGACAATAATTCCGAAATCCTAACGGTTCAGCTACGGGGTGAGATAAAAGGCCGAAGGCATTTTTCTGACAACTCTGTGGGACACGAAACCCACGAAGGTTGGTCGGACTACTAACGGAGCCTGCCCCGCTTTCCCCGAGGCAGGACCCGTTCGCGCTACAGGATGTGCAGTGTTTGGGTTTCTGTCCATAAGTGTGTGAAGCCAATGACTGGATGAAGTCCTAGCTCATGTCTGGCGACTACAATTTAAATTGTACGAGGGGACTTAAGCTCAACGTCGTCTTGGCCCCCCATTTTTTGCTTGGTCTTCACTCAAACTTGACTTGTGGTTGGTGTTGGACTCGTTTTCAAGCCATCACGTCTACAGCTTCTTTCTAACATTCTGTTAATTGAATCGAAGCACACACTGAGCACCCACACTGACACAAAGCTGAGCCGGGATCTTCAAGCCATTAGGCTTAAAATATTGAACGCTACTGAAGGCAAGACATTGTCTGGTCTTTTCATGTACACCTCTGACTCACTATTTCACATTTTCTCTTTCTAAGGACTTGACTTGGAGACAAACAATAGGAGCCGAGGAACTGTCGATGTCCCAAAAGTTTCCCAAAGCCTTCATAATTGGAAAAGTTAAGACTTCCAAAGGGAGACAATCATGGAATAAATTGAAATGGCTGACTCACACGTTGTGTAGATTGAGAATAATAGAAAAAAATAGATCAGAAACGTGTGGATGGCACATGAGAAGTGTCAGTCTTTGATCTACTGGAGCTATTTAAACTGTTTTCTTATTCGCCATGAAATCTTATAGTCGTTTTCCTCAACTTGGGAACACAAGAAAAGTCTTCATGACTCATTATGTTTGACTTCTCCTAATATTGACCTAATGTTGAGACTTCCAAACAATGGGTGTAAGGTGTAGTAAAGTACAGTAAAAAAGCCTGCATTCAGAATTTCTGCTCCAAAAATGACAAATGTAAACATCTGAAAGAAAAAGAAGGTCCGCTATATATTTTGTTGCAAGAGCGCCACCATGTTGCAGTACTCTAAGCTGTCACGGAGTTGGGGTGGGATGAATGCTCTTTTTAATGTCGCTGCAATTCTTATCCCTATCAACTGCTGAAAAGGCGTCACACATGTCTAGTGGCAAATTAAAAAAACTGTTTGTAGTCATTACAAATCAACATAAGGCACAATAATGTACTGCTGGAACAATATCTGGCTTGGTAGAAATTACAAAAGTGTATTTTTGTGGTTGTATTTGGGCTCTTAGCATCAGCATCAACAAATAGAGAACAAAACAAAAAGAACCCATCGTGCAGAATGGTGTATTTCAGAATAATTATATATAAGTTATATTCATGGATTATAATTATTTATTTTTCATCACTCTAATACTGCAGCTGGATACTGTGTAATCATTTTAATTACATTGTAAATGACTAGGTAGCTTGTGAATATTTCCCCCGGGGATCAATAAAAGTCTTAACTTAACCTATAATAATGCGCGTCCAAATGACAGCTTTTTATTATTTTGGTTGACGATTAGACACGTAAGTTTGTAACTGGTGATACTATGCAAAGCGATTATCAGCAGAGCACTGCTGTTCCTTATTTGTACAATTACAGTAAATTGTGTTACGCTTAACTGGCATGTGGGTGAGAACTGGGTTGGGTCGAGCGCACTTGGGCCTCAATCTGGAGATGTTCCATCTCGGGCGTGACGCGAGATGGAACTCAGCGTTAAAACTGGTGAAGCAAACGCAAATCTACACGGTGAAAAGTGCCAATGGTAAAACAGCCTATAAGTACCAATAATCAAAAAACTGGTAACAAAACCTAACAAAAGAGTTCAACATGAATAACCAGGCAATTGTGGAAGACACCAAACACATGCTGAAATAACACATTCATTTTTGTTTTTAACTAGTGATTATACATTTAAAAAGGGGCTAATTATCATACACTTATAGTAATTATCATACTCATTGAACTGTTTTGTGCAGTAATTATACCAAAAGCAGTCAATCTGACATTCCCTTTGATCTAGAGCAATTATGGGAAGGATTGCACAGGATGCTAGCTCGATATCAAAATGCAAATTTTTGTAGCTAATGAAACGGAGATAAACTGAGCCCTGAAACTATTACACGCCCATAATAATTGGGTTTGTGTTCTTTCGTGAACACAATTATCGTATGGAGAAATTAGTTAATCTGGTCATAACCACATGAATGTGGATGACTTTGTGCTGAAAGAAGTTGGGTTTAAAGTAAAAAATAATTGGGTTTGTGTTCTTTCATGAACACAATTATCTTTTCAAGATTGAGAACGGCGAGACAAATTCCATTCACCCCTTGTTTATTCTGGGGGGAAGAATGTTTTTGCGATATGAGTGAACAAAAACAAAGTTAAGCTCGACATGAACATAAACAGCCTTCTGCATATGCCAGATTTATGCACATATCAATGAGTTATCGGGAAAAAGCAGTCCTGAAAAACCCTGTTTGGTGTGAATGTAATAATCCATCAGGGGATTTAATTAGATTGTCAGACATTCGTCAAAAACTACTAGCTTCAAGCCTCCAATCGCTAATTCATTCAGTGTGTGTCTTCTGGGAACGAGTTCTGTTGCCGGACGACTGGCCACAGCACCCTGCTGCGGTCGCTGTTTGCGTTTACATTCTTCAGCTATACAGCTCCAAGCATTTCCCTACGTCTCAGCATACCCAAAATAACATACATGTTGGCGTATGATGTGTTGATCCTTCACACGCCCCAGTCTTCAATGCTTTTAACCCCCTGCAGGTCCACGGGAGATCCAGTTATGCACGGCTCAGATTTCCACATCAGTCTCTCTCTCTCTCACTCTCACTGAATCATCAAACTGAGTTTCTGCATCCAGGGTGGTCTGAGGTCATGGTGGGTGTGTGACCATTACACAACCTATTTTAGACCCTCACAGCTGGACACAGACCTCTGTGGATCACGTCTGCTTAAAAATAGCCTCGCTAATATGCGTGTATCTCAATTGACAACCCCAGAAACTCTCCTGTCTCCACTCCTCTGGTCTTAATAATAGCACATGAACTTTCAGCAACACATACAATAAGAGCATATTCAATAAGATGACTATATAAGTTGTGAAAATAACAATCATCTTCTTAATTTAGAGAGGTTATTTATACCTATCGTCACAGGTCATGAGTTGAGTTTATTTGCAGATGAATATAGAGGCATAGTTTTTAAGTGCAAAGGTAGAAACAGATGAAAAGCTAAACAGTCATGCAGGTCACAAATAATACAGGGGGCATTACATAAATACAACTACTGGAAGTTTCCCCAGCACATCAATGCTATAGCAAGGTTGCACATGAAGTGTCATATTTCAGTGGAGCCAAATGTTTTTACTGAGCAGACCTGAAAGCTGGCAGGTAGAGTTAGGAAGAGTTAGTGTCCCATGCTGGCTGTCTGAATAGATGAGTCATTATAATTGAAATGCACATGTGCGTGCTGTGGTACACAGAGGGCTCAAGGACTTCTAGATTTGTAGCCTCTAGAAAGTGGTCTACTGTGCAGTGAATTTAGAGATCCCTCCATACGTGTTGTAACACGTATGAAAACACTCTGACATGAGTTGTCAACGAAAACAAAGTTTCAATTGCCCGGTTGAATTTTTTTTTATTATTACATCAACCAAAAACCATAAATATGTAAATATTCTTCAGTTCAAAAGTTCATTGAACAAAAGATGTCCCCCACTTCACTCAAGAGTCCATTCTCAAAGCCACCATGGAGCCCACGCCGTCAATGTGTTCAATTGCTCGTTAGCTAACGTTAGTTGCAAGTTAGTTGTTAGTTGCTACTCCTCGTTGCGCTGTAGGCAACGAGGAGTAGCCTACAGTTGAAAGGGTTTTGCACCAGCATTCACCACGGACATTTTAAAGTATAAATTGTTTTTAGAAATTTGGCAATCTCCAGTTGTTGGAATCAGACTTCCGTCACTCATACTTTTGCCTCTCGCAAAGAACTAGGACATAGAGTTAGCTAACGTTACTGTTGGGATCTGGCAGGAGCATGTTTGGTTATTAGCAAGTGTGAAAATGTGATTATTGATAGTGATACAATTATTAATGTCAATAGGATTAATAACGTGTATCAACAATAAAGGGGCACCACCCTGTGATCAGGGACCAATGACCAAGCTGTAGAATAAGGTCTCAAAATTGGTGTCAATAGTCAAAGTATATATAATACAGTGATTTGAAGTATTTCATGGCGAAAACTGTGAAAGTCTGTAATTGATTAGCAAAGTCCGGAGTAAATCTAACATGAAGTGAAGCCAGCTTTGTCAGAACAGACATGGATTAAGGTTCTTGCTGCTCACTAAACTCCCACGCTAGCTTTCCCTTGTATCAATATAAGAGACCGAGCTGACTCAATTACAGGGAGGGAAGCTGGCTTTATGCTAATGTCTACATTACTTTGTACTTTACATTACTTTTCACTTTATTGCTTTTTTGCATTTCTGGTAAGATGCTAAACCGCATTTCGTTGTCTCAGTACCTGTTCTCTGTGGTATGACAATAAAGTTGAATCCAATCTAATCCAAACTAACAGTCTCCGGGCTGTAGATTTGTGTTTAAACTCATTCTTAGTGGCATCATGTCACAAAACAATATATCAGTGTTTAACAGCAAGCACGTCACGGTTAACTAACCTCAACCAAATGTTGCATATGCTTTTACAGCAGTATTCACTAAACCATAATACACCTCACTCAACATGATTTAAAGGGCGGTAAGACAAAACAGGCTTAATGCGGAAAGTCAAACTCCATGATATCCAAACATAAAAACACTTGTGTGTTAAGGTGTAACAGGCACAGCAGCAATAAAGGCAAGCGAGGTCTGAGGAGGATCAGATATGATCTGGGGGCTGAAATAGTGTGGATAACAGGACGGGAGAAAGTGATAGGGAAAGGGCAGAGGTGGAGTGTAATGGTGTCGATCCGATCAAAGGCCGCGAGACGAGGACAAATTGAAGAAGAGGACTGTGAGGGATTAGTTGTAAAGTGTGCCAGAAAAGGAGAAAACTAAAGGAGGCTGAGGACGGACACAGCCGGGGAGAGGGGAGAAATGGATGGCGGGAGAGAGGGATAACGGCTGAGAATTCAAGGCCGACTAACAAGGTTAAACCGTGTGTCAACTACACATCGTACACATGTTTCCTGCCCTCCATCCTTCAAGATAATCAAAACTAATGTGGGGAATTAAGCCTCGTGGCACGTTACATCCACTTTAAATAGTGCATTGGCAGGCGCCCACAAATCTGGATTCTGATTGCATATACAATCGCCCATGCAGGTGTACGCTGTACATGCTAATTGTCCACTTATTTGTCAAATGTGGCATGACATGAGAGAGCGCAAAGCAGAGTTGCCAAATTAAACGCTCTTGGCACGAGACACCTGCTCTCAGGCTCTCAGGCTGACGCTGTCCCCACTGAATAAAAGGAAGGTACAAAACCACAGCTCGATGACAAATATAGCTAGACGTTAAATAGTCTTCCGCCGCACAGGACAATGACTGGACTTCAGGCTTTTCTCCACATTTATAGCACAGACAACAATACAGAGCGCAGGTGCTCACACAGAGGTCTTCACACAGTCTGCCCCGCGCAGTCCTGGTTCTGGTTCTCCCGTGCCTCCCTTCCCTACAGCGGGCCCAGCGATACGGCCTGTGCCTCCAGCAACATGGCTCCCAGCGGGGAGCTGCAGAGCAGCGAGGTGAAGAGCTCTCCATCTCCCTCCGGAGCTCTGACTTCAGGTCGAATGAAGGATCTGGGTCTTTCTGCGGAGGGCTGGTTCACTGCCGGAGGCCCATGAGTCTCTGGTGAACCTGCATAATTTTGTCTGATTTTGCGCGGAATCAGACCAGGTGGCATCGATTACAAGCGTCAAGAATAACTATATAGAAGTCTGCTCGCTGATGGCTTGATAGCCTTCAGTGTTTTCAAGTTTCAGTGTCTAAAAAAAAATCTTAAACTCCAAAAGATTCACAGAAGTGAACTTTTACCACAGCCTCTAATAAAGGAAAAGGGTAAGTTCACCTAAATCTAAGCCTGCAATGTATTTTCTCAATTGTCCGAACGGTATCAGTCTGTCCACAGTGAGATCTGTGGAGATTCCGTTCAACATGCGACATAAGCTTGCATCCAGCTGAATCACTTTACCTCCCTGACAATGAGGGACCTGACAGTCGACCAATGGTGAAGCTACGCAAGATGACTACATAGCTTTTCTTTTCCTTCTTCAAAATCTTCCACTATTTCCCTTTCATTACCGTAACCCCCTCCCAAAGATCCTTTCAAAAAGACAGAATTCAACCTGGTGTTTGACAGGTTTATTATCTGGAGTGCTGTTAATATGTTTTCAGATGAATGGCTTCTCTGTTGGGTTAGAAGCTAACCCATTCTTAACTTAGTCCCTGCGGCCTGACGATGAGAAACACCTTTTAATTGAGGTTTTTGCTATTTTGGCCGCACAGACGGAGCATTGCGGCAGCAGATTATTGAGCCAGTCTACACTAATGACAGACGTCTGCCACGTAATTTTGCCACAACATTTTCCTTAACAATTGTGGTCTAAAGAAAATTACCAGCAGACTTGAATTACTCACACCTTCCCTACTGAGTTGAGTTGTTTCACACCTTACACAGCCATAATGAGCACTGCTTGCAATTTAAAATGGATCGGAGGAGACTTGGCTAAAGTCAAAGGAGGATTTACAGCAGAACAACACAAAGGCGCATGCTTGGATTGGCTGTCAGAACACTGAATAGTTGTAATTAAACGTGTTGCTGCTGGTGGTGTCAGAGTGCACATCCAGTGACAGAGAAGATGAATGATTGAGTGAAGTGATCAAAATGATCAACCTCTTCATCCCTGCCTTCACCAAATAAAAAACACAACACGGTTTTATATTGTATACCTCACATATTACAGTTAAGCCACAGATACAATGAGTCTCATGACAGTTTTTTCAGATGCACAGCTGTTACATTGATGGAAAGGTTTGTGCCTCTGCACTGTGCGAGATGATGTTTTTACAGTGTTATTTCTTTTGTTTGTTTGGTACAATATATTCTTAGAACAGATACACAGTGATGGAAAATACATTCGTTAAAGTACTGTACCTAAGTACATTTTTCAGGTGTCTGTACTTATTTGTTTTTCAGATACTTAAACCTTTACACGTTTATTTGAAAGCTGTTGTTACTTATCAGATTTAAATTTGACTATAAAACCTATGGATCGTCTTAAAATGAAATACATTGTTATGCAATTATTGGTTCTTCCTAGAAAGCAATGTCAGGCGTTTACACACATCAAAGTATTTTTTCTTTTACATAGAACGAGAATATTATGCAGCTCATAATCATCATTTCTTCCCGGAACAAAGTCTATTTTTCTGAGGTTTCGCACCGCGAGGCATCAGCCTGTCACGTTGTGTGGAATGGACATATTCAAAATACACACTGTAGTATACGTCAACACAGAGGTTCCGTAGTCCGAACCAGGACGGCAAACTTTATTACTCGTTTCAACCTTAAAAAAAGGGCAGCTCGGACCGAATCCGCTCCTTTTTGTTCTTACCTTTCACAATAAAAGCCCTACACAACTGTGAACCAGAGAGGACTCAAATTCACTCAAAACATTTCACTTAAGAGCAGAGAAGACTATGAAACAATTGACCTCAGACAGACAACAGGATCCTGGTAGTTGTCCAACTGCCTGCTTAAATCTATTTGAACCTTCTTTTGAAAAATCACGGCATCTCTGCCCGTATGAATAGTTTTGATGGATAATATTCGCAGGGGATTGTTTTCGCAAGTGTCTATTATTCGTCACATCACGCCCCCCTTAACAGTTATGTGTTTCTTCTGTGTCTTACATAATCCTTGTGGGGGTCAGATTGGGGTTTTGGCGCGACCGTATGAAGTATATCATACGACAACTACGAGCCCATAGCTTGTATAACGTTACAAACGGTAATGAACCTACGGTAACCACAGGTTTCCGTAGGTTCCTGTGGTTACGACTTCCACTTGTGAGTTTGTATTCATTCAACCACACAATACAGCAGCGGTCACCATGGCGGATATCTGCTCTCTGCTGAGTGCACTTGAATAATAACTCTTAATGGATACTTGATACTGCATACAGCATCAAACAAACAAAATAAATCAAACAGACTGAAACATGAAGAAAGGCAGGGCTTGTACTGTGGCGTGATTTGTTTTATTCTATTCTAATTCATCACAAATGTCATTGATTTCGGGAGGTTTGTGGATGTAGTATCTTCTAACAATGCACCATTTCATACTGTGTGCTGTGCTTCCTCCTCCACGCTCTCCCTCCCCTGTCTCTACAGGCTGCAGGTGTGAGAGCAGAGCTGTAATTGAAGAGCGTCGGCTGGCTCAAACGCTGCCCGAATAGCTGCTCTCTGCCCTCCTCGCTGCGAGTCCCCACGTCACTGTCGCTCTCTGACGCATCATTCCAACATTTTGGCTCGCCTGAGAACCGGATTTTGGCACTTCGACAGTAAATGACCGGAGCACAATAAGAAGTGCGAAGGTGCTTTTGTTTCTCTACATCGTGGATCACTCAGTGGGGAGAGCCTCAATGTTTCCACAGCATCATTTATTTTCTCTTTAAATGACAGGCATATTGTTTGGTTAAAGTTTTATGTAACTTTTCTGTCCTGAGAGCAGCACATTTCTGAGAAATGCCTCCTCAATACTGAGGAGCTTGGAGGGGAAAATCTTAAACTGTGCCGCTATTATTCTATTTGGCTATTTGTCTCCATCGCCATGATTCATAGGTCTCTATTGACTTGATTCTTCGTCTTAATTCTGTTTTCTTGAAAAGTTTCTGTTTCCTTGAGAAGTTTCCACATCCCCGGTGGTATTAGTTATAGTCAGGTTTAAGAGCCTAACTATCATTTTAGGGGCATCTTCAAGGCTGCGTTACTCCCCAAACACCCCGGTCGGGCTTCCCGGGGCCTTGAGCATTAAAACATCGGTGATCTCTTCACCCCACTGGATAACATAACACACCTAATAAGTTCCAGACCAGAAGTGTGAAGTACAACACTCTGGGGATGCATCGTTCATCCCTGCATTTATTTTCTGCAATTGTGCAGCCTATTATTCTGACTCATGTGGTTGAATAAAAGAAAATATGCAGAAAAGCAAAGGCTTTGACGAGGTGCAGCCGGAAAATAAACAGCTCTTCATTTTTAGACTTCTTTCCGCTGCTGTTGGGTTTAATGGGAGACGTCATTGTGACTCATGTTCTCCACCTACGCATAAAAGTTGAGGCACCTGGAAGTTGTTCAAAGCAATTCTGTGAAGGAGCAGGGAATCACGCTCTCAAAGAATAACAGCAGTCATTGGTCAGTCTGATTTTTTTTTTTTTTTTAAGACCTTAATCGCAAGAGCAGGTGTAGCACAAGGCTCATGGCCGAAACCAAATAGTTTGACATTTTAAATATCAATAATAGCTTTCTGGCAGCTGTTTTTAGGCAAATAAAGATGTTTGAAACCCACCTGCCTTCCCATCACACAGGCACGCACACGCACACGCACACACACCTAGGTGGTGAACATTAGAGAGGCATTTAACTCATGTCCATCTTGAGTTGGTGAAAAACAAAACACTTTTAGCACACACGCATGTGCTTTACAACTGCTTTAACATGATATCAGTGCAGATTCAGGTCCTTTACGTGGTGGAAGATCAGAAAATGCTTCTTTGTCTTTTATGGAGCAGCTACATAGGTTGTTCAGAGAGCACTGCGGAACAACATGTTGAGGAAATCACTTATATACCTTATATGGCAGTATTATCCCTTTTCATCAGTCACTATTCACAATGACTTGTAATGTAAATTAACCTCAAATCCAGTTCATCTTCATTTAGTTCCCATCAAACTTGAGCTGTGTTCTCTGCCCATCTCGGGTCACCGTTTAATTGATTTCTACGCGAGTTGCTTAATGTGTTCCTGAAATTTCTGCATCTGTTCCAGCACCGATTAACTTAATGGGCTTTTCCAGCCAGCGCCTCTCGTGTCTCTCCAAAATCGTTTCCAAACCGATCTGTCTCCATGCTGGCTGTATTGTCGGAGGCCTTGTTAAGAACTGAAGACAGGGGCCTGTAAATTGTAGTTACAGAACTGCAATCAGTGTATGTTGTCATCGTACCAACTGCAGTGCAGAGGAAATGTAGCTTTCTTGTACTGCTGGTTGAAAGCATCTTTTGTACAGATTTCTTTATTTAGGCACACACCGCTCCTGGGAAATAGCACAGCCTTGAGCCCACAGCTTCCCCTGAATACTCGTTCTGTATTTTATCAATCTCACAGCCAGCAAACAAGATGAAAGCCTGACAGACAAAATAATGTTAAGCAATTAGTAAGTACTATGACAAAAGCTGACTGTACTCTCAGTACTTCAGTTCAAACCTGGCATTAGAATGCCTCTCGGGTGACCAATTGTGAGCGCTCCTTCCATGCCTAGTCTGCCGGAAATTTAGAGAAGAAGAAGAAATCCAAGTCCACCCAATGCCTTTGATGCACTCGTAATATATCTCTATGCGCTATTTACAGACGTCATGGACAAAGCCAGTGCTCTGAGTGACTTTAAGTTCCCTATGGTAAGCGGTGATGTAGTTTATATATGTCCAGGGCTTTTATTGTGAAAGGTAAGAACAGAAAGAGTGAAGTTATAATGCGCCGCAGCTGCTGTCGACAAGATGGGAGCTATAGAGAGTTTGCCAACTTTGTTCAGACAAATAAATAAAAACTAACTCATGAGCGTTAGCTACGACAGCTTACGCCTATTGGGAACCAACTGGAGATGAGAAAAGGGTCGTCGGGAAAAGGGGTTCACACTACAAATGACATGTAGTCAAATGCGTCCCAGGCAACCTCTGCAAGTGGTTTGAGTGACCGGATCATGTTAATGCAGAGTGTAAACAGGATCTAAGACGTGTGTGTGTGTGTGTGTGGTGACTGACACCGTTAGCTATACTAGCTCTGGGGATGGAAACATCGGTGGGTTCGACATTCGATTGGTTTGCCATTATCGGTACGACTGCTATGAAATTTAGTATTGACATTCTCGGTCCCCACTGGATGAATCCTGATGACTTTGGTGATCCTTTTGACTTTTAAGTATCACCTTTGGGTTAAGACTTCATGTGGCTTGCCGTAGCTGTACACATTTTCTGCCGTCGAAGCCTGCCCTCCTTGCTGCTCTTAACACTTCCTGTACAGACTGTGATGCTTCCTGTATGCCTAAGAATACCCAAACTATGGCAGTATACTCATTGCTTGTGAACCTTGAATACTATTTCGTCAACAGTGTACAACGCTAACTCAGGGACAAAACTGTAAAACTTTAATTTGTATGTACAGACATATCAAAATAAAATTTGTATTGGAAATTTGCAGCACAGCAGTTTCCACTTATTGAACCTATTAAATGATGTACAAATGATGACTCTGCATCAAGAGATTAATGAATGTCTATAAACTTTCTTCACATTTATTATTTGTGATTTTAGTGCTACATATTACATTTTGAAGAACCTTCCCTCCTTGTGCGTACTGGCTTCCCAGATGGGAAATATACCTCTATTCTCCAGTCGCCTCTCTGTGAGCGACGTGCCGCTGTCAACCTAATATCATCTCTGAAACACTCAAGTTCGTAAAATGATCTGGGACAGATTCATGGCCACGGCCATATTTCCATATTATACACTGTATTCCCCTGTGGGGGGAATAAACTCTTGACACATTATTTTTCATTTGCAGCTTACATGAGTACACAAGACAGTCCCAGTGCAGAGAATAAATTGTTTCCGGATGTGGGTCAGGTAGACATCTGTGGCCACAAGTCACACACGAGATGAGTGAGGTGGTCCAACACGTGCACACGTCCGCGGTGTGAAGATATGGGCGCCTGCGAAATACCTCCACGTTTGTCCTCCAGCATTGCGCAGAAGTCTCACACAGACTCAATACGCGACGTGATTTCACAGATGCGAGCAAAGGAAGGCGATCAACTAGGCTATACACACATGTGAAAAAAGCTGTACAACTTTTGCACCTTATGCACAGCGGCTTCTCTTTCCCAGTCTTGAAGCGGATGGAGTCCAGAGTTTTAGCCGAGTATAACCATGATGTCGAAGCAGAAACCCCCCCCACTGCTTTTCAGGTTGTACTGGCTAACGTTTTCTAAACCACACAACATTTGCATTGCTGACAGTTCGCAAAAGCACGACCCAGGGAAGAAGGCCCTACCAGAAACAAACATTTCGTTTGGCATTTCAAGAAGAAACACCACTGCTTTTATTGGGCTCTCAGGTGTGGGTCTTGGACCCCCTGAGACCCCTGTTTATCAAGCTTGCATGTCCCGGAGGATTCCTGAATCCATCACAGTGGGAGAGTCCGGCTTCCGCAGGAGCTCTGGAAGGACGTCTGCGAGTCATCGTGAATAATTGGATCCTTCAAATGAAAACATAAATTTTATTTATTTTATTCTTTGGGGCAACCCAAACACTCGCAGTGCATAAACATCACAGCTGAGTTTCATCCTCGGAATGTGCAATTTTTTCGCACGTTTTGGGATTTGTTGAACTTGCTAACCCGCATGTTCCTGCTAAATGCAAAATTCACCGTGTGTTGGTGTTGTCTACACTCTGCTCAGTGGGCAGGAATGGACTCAAGGGAATGGGAATTCGACCACGTTCCGCCAAGGACAAACATGAGGGCTCTTTCAACACCGGCTGATAATAGGGGAGGAGGGGAAAGCAAAGCTACGGTAGCAGTGCAATGTAATTTACAATGCTGTCACGCAAAGCTGAGGAAAAGAAGTCAATTTACTGCAGACATGGAGAAGTGACTGCCAGCAGAGCACTTGGCTTCACAGAGTGCAGCGTTGAGGCCAGGACATCTGGAGAACATCACACGAGATTACAGCTTTTATTGATAATCGGTTACTTTCAATCACAGTGCAGAAATGTAAGGAAAGCTACCATTTGAATTATTTTTATTTAAGTTTCGGGATAAACCCGAATCTTTATTAGAAAATAAATCCAGGTTTGAGAGACTTGGCTGCACTTACGTCAAGCATAAGCTGTCAAGGTTTTTCAAAATGTGACACGGGAGCTCTGGTGGGACGGCAATAGGTGGGGCTGTGGTGGGAAATTCAAGACAGAAGTAGAAATATTAATATTTACAGTGCATATGGCTCCTAAAGGTTCCCACTCTGAAACATTTCCTGCTGTTCATTTCCATTATTGACAGTCTGGGATGTAATGATTACAGTTATGTTAATTTTTTCCTCTGTTTTAGTTTTATTGCGTTGCAAGTTATCTAAATGAATGAGCTTACCTGGCAAGGAAGCGGTTAAGCTAAAAAACATGAATTCCAATATAAAATGGTGCCCCAGGTGATTTTGATTTTTGGTCCACTTCGGAAGCCTTTTTGGCCGCTTTCACACGCCACCATCTGGCAGTTATCGTACTCTGGTGTGGACCAAAACAACCGGTCTGAGACAAATTGCCAGACGTGATCGCTGACTGTTTCCAAGCCAATCCCAGTGCAGTTTGAATGCAGTGAGAACGTAATTAGGTGTGTAGGGCTCGTCAAATATGAAAAGGACATTTTTGGTTGTTTGTTTGACACTTCATATGTTCAGACAGTTCAGGCAAACTTCAAGCTGTGTGGAGTCATTTTTTTACAACGTCTTTCTTTTTAATGGCTGTGTTGTTTTTTTCATCCGTCTAAGTGACTGCTATTGCTACTAAGGACGCTTTAACAGATTTCTAATCACAGTAAAGGCTTCCCTGAATAAATAAGTCAAATAAAGATAAATTAATTTTACAAAAAAGTGTTTGGACTGGAGTGAGGGAGCGCAAATGACAAAATTCCACTCTTGTCGTAAACCATTTATCCTTTAAAAAGGAGCGTTTTTGGTATGGCACCCAACGTCGCCACCGAACCACCGTTTTGAGACTGTACAGTCAGAGTTCCTACTGGTCCTGGAATATTTGGAAAGAAAATGACTCATTTTTCAGTCAAGAAAAACACGTGGAAAATGAGGGACCAAAGTTAAATGTCCTGGAAAATATTGTGTTGTCCTGGAAAATGACTTCAACCATTCTCCTATTTTTTTTTTTTGCTGAGAAGGAACTTCTGGGCTAGCTATCAGAGCTACCCAAGACAGATAACATTGAAAAGGGCTCAGCGTCGTATTCATGTTCAAATGGTAATTTATGTATTAACTTAGAAGACGTCATCAGTTCGTATTGTCGATGTCTGTTGTGTGTTGGCATTTCAAATTAGTGACTTGAAGAAGCAGCAGAGCAGGATAATGCCAAACCGTGCTGCTGAATTTGAAGTGGTTGAGAACAGGTGGCGATGTGCTTCGGGGCTGCGCACTCTCGGGCCTCCTATCGATTCCTTGTGAAGGAATGGATGGGGCGGCCTCCAGTCCTAATTGGCTCATCATTATCAAATTATGGGGGTGCACACACACTCTTCAATCACCTCTAGTATGTGGGGAAGCCATGGCTCCACTACCAAGATTATTAATCATGTGGAAGGAATACAGTAATTATTTTTCGATGAAAGCTGAGCTGAATCGCCAAGCTCCAGTAACAATCCCTCAACCCGTCCTTCCTTTATTCCACCGCAGGGCCACCAAATGTCAGATCTGCGATTCCAAGCTACTACGTGGCTACTATCCAACTTACTAACAAGGATGACATTATGAATATGGACATTGTAATATTCCTTCCTGCAGAGAATCGGTGCTGTAAAAATAGCACCAAGTGACGTCCGTTGTAAATGTCAGCTACAATCAACGGTCGCGATAAATTTAAGGGATTTTCTGCGACTTTATCCATGATTCACACCTACAGTTGCCTCACTTTCCCCAATTTTCATGGCCTTTACCATTCATTCTGCTTCCACCTCCAACAGTCATCCAGTAGCAGGTGGTTTTATCATTGTAGCTCATTAGATTTGCGGGTAGCAGGACTGTGGAAAAGTCCGGTTGACACATTCCAGCCCAATAGACAAGGTTGCAGTGTCCATTTAAATGTGTCCTACTTGTACTATTTCCGCTCAGGGTCGCACCGTGTACTCTACAGCCACACTTGGCCATCAGCTGCATAGTGTTGTTGATCTTAATTCCTCTGAGCGTATCCTCTGCCGCCTTTTCAAAAACCTTTGTCTCTTGGAAGACAGGCGAGGATTCCACATGCAGAGCACACCTGCAACCACTGGCAAAAAAACGCTCAGGAATTTGAATCTTGATCCGATTACGGATAAGTCTGCGATTTATAGAGGTGACAACTACTCTTTCAGGAATGGTAGTAAACATCCCTTTATCTTTTCTCGAAAATATATCTCCAAGAGTAACGACTTATCTTCAAGGAAAACTCCAAGATGGATGTTCTGCTCCGCCGCCAAAACAACATGGCTTCTGGCTATGAAACCCATGTGATGACTCGATGCACTCACTCAACAGACTTTTGGGTTCCAGAGAAACAATCGGTAATCAAGTGTGACGCAGTTCTCAGTTAAATATAGGGATAGGTATCATTGGGATTTTATTGATTCTCTTATGGGTTCTTTAAAATAAAATAAAAAAAGGCAATTAACAATTATTTCCACAAAGATCTCACTTCTGAAAGTACCGATAGCCAAACCGTTAACTCCGGATGTTATCAATACTTCAGAACCGGCTCCCGTTTAGGACCGGGTTTTCGGGGAGCAACCGCAGCCAAGGAGAGATTCTACATCGTCTTGTATGATGGAGCAGAGTGTTCGCTTGCGTTTCTATCATTTCCGGTTGCTTTTTTTAGAGACTTTTATGATAAAATGATTTTCTTTGCAAAAAACATCTCAGAAGATCTCAGGCCCAGTATAGCTCCCTCCCTCTGCTAACAGCGGGAGCTGTTGCAAATTGGCAGGCAAATTAAGTTCTGAAACCACCTGGGGTTACCGAAACATCCGATTACTGACAAGTTTGCAGTATGAGAGCATCAGGACTGAGCCGTATTAGCACTTTATACTCAGCAATATGTACATGAAGTGATGTTTGTTAGCCGTTTTGATTATGCAGGACCAAAGACTTTTAAACGTGCACTAGATCCTTCAACCAAAACGAAGACTAAATCATTCCCGAACAGTATGTAAGAGGTTTTTCATTAAACTCACGTACACGATGGTGCATGCATTATGAGTCTTCCAACTCATGACTGTGTTTGTCAGATTTGAGGCGGACTATTTCTGCCAGAGAGCAGGGATAATTTAAACATGAATAGGATCAAAACATGTTGATACAAACTGTCGATCTGAGAGTCTAATTCCCATTTATGAAAAAAAAAGCTCCATAATATATGTGTAACCTTAAGTGATCCAACCCCATATTATTATTTGCTGCGAAATTATCTCCAAAATCTTCAGAGTTACCTCTTATATTTCATGCTGAAAATAACAACCAATGTTATGTGCCCTTTTATCACATTTTTCCATTTGTAGATATGAGTTTGTGAATGGTACACTCAGTGCAAAGTAGTGACTCGCTTCCATTAACCAAAAGAAAAAGGCTCAGAGGAGAGAGAGAGACTCTGGCAGCTTCTTCCTGTGCAATGCTGCAAGGAGTCATGGAAGGACAAGTTGCTGTTCAAACGCACTTCCCTCTCTCTTCCTGCAACTCGTCAAGATTTCACAGCAGTGGCCCTCTGGGTTTCCTCTGAAGACCCACGGAGTGCACACACACTCACAGTCCGGCCTTTAATCTGTGCTGCCTTTTTACGCTGTTAAACAAGCCCGAAGAACATCTTGGAAACATGAAAAGGGCTGCACATTTATAAAAAAGGAGTAGACGGGGTAATGGTGTTCCGGAGTGATCGGGAGACTTATCTGACCTTTTGTGTGTGTGTCTGTACGTCTGCGTGTAAATAAGACAGACTGAAAAGAGAGAAAACGGCATCCTGATATAAGCGCTCAGAATTAGATCTGTAACTATATCCTCTTCTTTTCCATTGTTCTCACACTGCTAAATGTCACGCCTCCGTTTGAACAATCACTCATCTCCAATTCGTGACAATTTACACCTGAATATTAATTTGCTGGCGCGTCGAAGCTGTTCCTGGGCTCCTTTCACCTCTACCTACCCAACTACGTTAAAGTTGTCTTTTTACTGCCTGCTCCGAGAAGTGTACCGAGCCCTCTCAGTAGATAAAGATTCATCTAGATAAAGCATGGATGGGGGTGGTGGACATCTGGTAGCCAGCCGTTCTAAAGACTTGGAAAGCCAAAGCTAAGAAAATGACCTGAAGGCAGAACCACAGTCTGGACTGATGTTTATTTTCATCTCTCTCTCTTCATGTGTCCATAACTGGAATGAACACCAGTGGGTAAATGATGGCAGGAAGCACAGGCAACTCAATCTTGCTCAGCTGAAGTGACAGTTATCGGAGTCAGCTTTGGTTTGACTCCAATCCGCTGCTGAATAGATTTCACCCAGACAGAACACAGGTTCCAATTCTTTCTCTCTGAGGTAACAAAAATCACTGTTTTTCATCAGGAGTCTTGTGACTTTGAAGAGAGCATAGATAACGGCTTCAGTTCCCCCATCAAAAGGAGCTATCTGATATCAAGGTGAAGCGGTGAAAATATTCTACGCATAGCATACACTTGATTCTTTTTACTTGGCTAAAATACATTTTGCTGCTGCCCACGACCACAACGGCACATTTCTTTACTTCTGTGCTGGTGCTCCCGTCTGTTTCTCTATCTACTGAAGGCAACACACCGACTAAGTACCTCATACGACCCCACTTCAAAAGATCCAAACTATCCCTTTTTACGAAGCATTTTTGCCCATAGAACTGCCACTCACTGGATGTTTTTTTGTTTTCCTCTGTCAACTAGAGACTGTTGCGTTGTTGAGACTCTCCTGCAGCCATCTCTGAAAGAACCGCCACGACTGGCAGCAACAATTATTCCACGGTCAAAGTCACTATTTCTTCCCCAGTTGAAAAGTCTGAACAACTGTCACAGCTCTGCCACCATTATCTTGTTTTCTTTTTCCATCTCTCACTCACCTAATCTGTTTTATTCAGTGCACCTGCCAGTCACACCCACCTCGTCTGCTCATTACTCTCACCTGCTCACTCTGCTGCATCCACTATTTAAACCCCAGTCACACACACACGCGCTCACTGCCAGATCATTGTCATGTCTACCCGCCTGTTTGGCTCGTCCTGTTCCCGGTTTCCCCGTCTGCCCGCCCTGCCCTGCCTCATTCTGCTGGATTTCCCCCCTCGTCTCTTGTCTCGTCCGTGGATTCCCTGTTGTGTCTCTGTAAGTTTACGGTCCTGATTTAATTATTCATTAAATACCTGCTTCACTCTACTTCTGGTCTTGTCTGCATTTGAGTCCTCCACTGCACCCTGTGACAACAGCAGCTGAATCTCTTGGACATGTCTGCAAGCGCCGGTGCATTTAGTTGCTGCCACATGATTGGCCGATTTTAAATGGAACTACTTAAGTGGCCAGCGAGCATATCCTGACATTGAAATGGCATTTAAAATGGAAATGCTGAAGAAAAATAATAATTGTGCAATTGTTGTTAATTGTGCTAAAGGGTGGAGTGTAGGTGGCAAAATGAGCAGTCGGTTGAACTCAAAGTAATTGATCAAATTTCAAGTGTATAAACTGAAAGATGTCGGTTGAAGTGTGAGCGCTGAAAGGAGGCGTTGGAGTTAGAAGAGCTGAGGACGGCAGGTCAAAGCACATTTTTGAATCCTTTGTCCAGAAATGTGCTTTGGCGAAATCCAGATAATATCTGATTGTGATTTATTACAAAAGCACTGGTTTTGTTCATTCCAAAGTTCTTGAGAATGATCTCAGATATTTTTTATTTCTTGTGAACCTCTTCAAATGCAATAATTCATCAAGCGGCAAAGTCTGGGCGAGTTTTAGCTAAGAACTTTTGATTTATTGTCTGGCTTAAATGCTTATGGAGCCCCATAAAACACAAAATAAGAAGTTATTTTCCTTTTACACTATGGAAGTGTATTACACTGAATCAAATGCATTGAGAGCTAAACTGCTTCTGGTCAATACCAAAAGGTGCACTGCTGGATTACGCTTTGAGGAGCTGTGCCTCAATAGATCGAACACATTCACCTCCACGCCTCTCCTTTTTCTGTCCGTCTCCCTCTAAAATCACTTGCTTTAGAGATCTGCACAAAATGACCGGGGTGCACACTGCAACTCCATACCTGAGGACATTTTGACCGGCTGCCCTTCAAGAGAAAGCTGGGAACATCAATTATAAAGAATTTGCTGAATATACAGCCAATAATGTTCCCATCAATCATACCCAGTCCTCCTTTCACCTGCCACAAAGGCATCAGGCCAAGAATGAATGTGTCAAAAAATAATTGTTACAAGGCATACCTGTTAATCATCTGTCTCCGATCTATGAAATATGAATGAATCGGTTATTATACCTTGTGTGTTTTTCTCTGCTTTAAACTTTTTGCATCCCTTTTTTTAAGTCCTACATTTGTTTTTAAACATCAGTACTGATCACATGTCCAAAATATTCAATAGTTTTCAGAATTGTAACCCTTTATGTGCAGGTTTGTTTTTATAATGCCAGTGTTTATGAAAAAACATTAATTATTTTCTGTCTATTAAATGCAACGGTTTCACAGTCTACGATTAGCAACAACATGGATGTTTGATGCATTTCATTAAACACGTAATACAGCCACAAAGCCCCTCGTGGAAACCAGGAAAATAGAATGTGTTTGGCTCAAGCTGGTGGAAAATAATAAAAACTACAATTTTGAAGGCTCAAGATTAAAAGCCTGATATAATAGAATGCAAGATTTTATGATGCAATGGTCATGGGATCGAAAATATAGATTTTTATGGTTACACCGTTTATTATAGAGAGTAGGAGCTGAGGTTGAACTTTCAAAATTCTGTTGGTTATTAGAAGTTATGGAAGGGAATTTATTATGTCTTTATACACCGCCAGAGTTGGAGCTGGAAGAATAAGAATCCAGCTAACCAACACATACATTTAACGGAATACAAACAATGCTAGTCAGATCTATTGTGCCCTAGATGAAGCAGTGATATAAGTAGGTTAATTAACACATTCACCGATTTCTTGCCAGCAGTCCTTCCTGCATTCGGCAGTATAAAACTGTCACTTTTAACCCGAATAATATGTTTAACTTCATATTTGTCTGATATTATAGTTTTCTCTTGGTTTGTAAAATATGCCGCTCCGCTGACAGCAGACTTGTCCGTGTTTCTGATTGGTCAGATGCTGCAAACACCGCTTCTTTCACGTCAACACGCTCAGAGCCAGATCGAGAAACCCTGGGTTGACTTACCGAGTTGATAAACCAGAATCGTGGGACCGCTTAGCGGGATCGCGGTTGATGTGGTCGGTTAGGCCCGATAACCAAAAGATACCCGCCGGGGTATGTTGAACTGGATTTGTGTTACAGGGCAAAGTAATTCAGAAGCTCCCCACACATTCCAGCGTCATTACTGCTTAATCCTTCTTAATGGTTCCTGCTGGCTATTGACCACGGTCACTCCACTGATTGAGTAATTGATAAAAACAAGGCGGCTGGAGGAACAGTGACAGAATGGGGCTTGCAGAGTGATTACCGACAGGCTGTTTGAGTAAGATAAAGACACAAGTGCTGGTAGGAAAAGAGGTTGATGAGGAAGCAGACATATAGAATTTCAATAATGGACGTGAGTATAGGAAGACTGTCAAGAGTCCTTTTATGCCACAAAGAGAGACTATTGGCTTCTCTAAACTGACGTGCAGGAACACAGCGGTGGAAGCACTCGGATCTTTTAATCATGTAAAAGTCGCAATACTTACAATTAAAAGTGCTGCATTCAAGATGTTTTACTCGTGTGAAAGTACAAAAGTATCAGAACCTATATTATATTAGTAGTACAGTTCTCTTGATAACTATTGATGCACTGAAGTGTACATTTCACTTTAATGTTGCAGCAAAATTACTTTATATACTGCTGGACAGTTTATCCGATTTCAATTTTATATTAATAATCTAAATTTGCCAAGTGAATTGTAATTGAAGCTGTCCAACAAAATGCAGGGCAGTAAAAAAAAGAACAATATTTGCCTCCAAAAGGTAGTTTAGTCTTTTCTTTTTTTGGGGGGGGGGGCGCTTTGGGCATCACAAGCCTGAGTGCCATCGAGTTCCATTATACACTCGGCAACTCACACCAAAATCTAGATTGATACACTGAATAAAAGGATAAATATGTTTTTCTTTTTTTGGTGAACTGTCCCTTTAAGTGCAGCACTTATGTATAAGTTCCACCACTGTATGCACCTTTTGATTTTCTCCATGACTCATTCCTTTGAACTGCCTAATACACTGAACCACATGCTATTTCTGAGCCTGTCCACTATGCATGTCACTGTAAGTGGACCTCATTTGAAGTAGATGAGGCCAGACTGTGTTTCCGTATGAAAACCCTGCAGCACAGAGCGCCGAGGCTTATTTGGCCTGCGCTTATACTCGGTGCGACTCGGGGATGTAACACTTATTAGACTGGTCTTTGGTCCAAAGAGCCAATATTGTTAACACTGAGCCAGCCAGTAGTCTAATACGCTCTAGTACTATCTCCCTCATCTTTCTGATGACACACTTCAGAAAGTGTAAACACGCTGCGGCTGCTGCTGTCACGGATCACTAAACGTCCAAGATGAAGTGCTGTCACAGACCCAGAGAGATCCAGAGAACCTTTTGGTTCCAATCATTGTTTTCTGCACAGATTGATAGACAGGAGTACATGCTCGTGACGGTCTAGACGCCTGATCTTTAGTGTTTGAAAATTGAGTGAATGTGGCATCTGTACATGTATATTGGCCCTGTGATGCGATTGCAATCACACAAAAGGAAAGGGGGAACAACACAGCACAAAGGCACAAATCAAAGCAACGCGTCATACTGAGTGGAGAAATGCATTGGTAACTATGGTAACCATACCACAGAGAGCCACGTACACTTCCCATCAGCCGAGCGCGTCAAAGCCTTTTGTATTCTATAGCCTGACAGCTTCCCAATGTGGGAGGAATATGAGCATAAATATGGAAGGACAAAGCTTCCCATATACAGCTCTGTAAGTTACTAAATACAGTAAAATCATGTGAATGTTGATACTGTTTTACATCCTCTGGCTTATTTATGCATTTTTCCAGTTGTGAATCTACATATGGTAACTGATGTTATTGAAAATGGACCAAATTGGATAACAAAAATGTGACCTAAAAATAGATTTATTGATTTGTTACTACATCTTTCAGTTACTTAAAGATGCCGTGTTCTCCTCCACAGTCCAGTCTTGGTGGATTTGACGAGATGTGATTGCTGGCGGTAAGAGCAAATCCCAGCGAATGGAGCCCAGAGACTTGACAAGATGTAGTAACACAGACAGTTAGACAAGTCAAAAAACGTGTTCAATGTTAATGCTTCAATACATCATATTTGTATTCAACCATTTAGAATATCCAGCAGCAGAAGTTAAGTGCAGTCAATGCCCTGAAGCCCCGCTCCTGCACAGAGCTACATTGCTTGTTTATTTGTTTATTTATTATTCCCCAGCTATAAATCCATCAAGTGTGAAGTGGATCGGATGAACGTTTTGAGACTCAAACACACACACGATCAGGGATTCCTTGCTTTTCAGTTAGATCTGTTGTCAGGTTCGGGTCTCCATACTCTGGTATTTGAATCATTAAAATGTGCCGTTTTAATTACTTAAAGCCCACTGAAAACTTGGCCTAAAATCTTAATTATTTCTTTCGATGAAATAATCGTGACTGAATAAGTAACTTACTTTGTGACTATCATTGTGCAGACTGTGCTTAAAGTACACACGGGTCAGGCCACTGCGATGCAAATTGGAATTACTCACGTTGCCGATACATTTCTCCAACGTGAGCACAGCACGTAGTGTTCAGGATTAATAGCCTATACATTTGTGCATTATTTAGAAACCCCAATAGTCCAATTGAATGAAAAGCCCAATTATCAGACAGCCCGTTACCCTGAAAACAAACGCCCATTGTTCCGAAGGCCCATTGCTCAGAAAATACAAACTCTTCCTGCAACAAACTGAAGCGCACGGCTGATTATTATGCAGAACGAAGTCAACGGACCTTTCTGGTGGCATGGTGTCCTGGCAGGATGCGGCCTACTCTGCCTCCAGGTTGGATTATTCTAATATTCTTACCTAAACCTAAATAATCTCGGTCCTCAGGCATAAACTTAACCAAGTCAGCAATTAAAGCCAACGAGTTTTAAGAGCAAGAGTGGTCATGCCTTCGCCAGTAGGAGGAAAAAGGTCCGATGACATCACTCTGTTCAATAATGTACCATGTGCTTCCGTTTGTTGGAATGGCGGCTGTTGTGTGGTGATCGAGCATGCATTAAAAAATAGAAGTGCTATTAATTGCCTCACTAACAGTGATGCAACACTGGGGGAGAAAGTGCGTTTTGTAACATTACGAAGCAGATTGTTGCACATGTCCAACTTGTGTTTTTATGGAAGATTCCTGTGATTTTTTTTTTTTTTTACAGAACAAAAAGTAAATACAATATTTCTGCGTACAACTGTTCCATCATGCTGCCTTTTACTTCTGCCTGGGCTCAGGACCTCGTGGAAACACCAATGTTCAAACAGCAGGCAAGGTGTTGCGGTTTATGACTAATCCTGCACCAATGTTCCTCAACAGCTACATGAGCACCCGCTTCCTCCTTTTCCTTGTAGAATAAATACACACTAATGTCAAAGAAACTGCTCGACAGATGGAAACAATCAAGAATGCACACACGGCCCCGTGACAGAAATCCCACTGGCACAACATAATGAAAGAATTCACGCGGAAAACAACATAATGATGTTTCCCATAGTTGATACGGAACAGCTCTTGCTGGAGTTGAGGACTTAATTCCAATAGTCCCTGTCGTTTTTCAGCGAAATATGCCAGATGTCCGATGCAAACATTCACAATATTTAGGGATTACAACATAGCCTATATAGGCAAAGCTTCGCTCACTGCAAACTGTGTCAATACCGGATTTAATAATTACAACTATTTATCAGCTGAAGGGCAACGTGAAGACAGACTGTGCAGTCTCGCGAATCACTGACAACATCTGTTACATCATAACAAAGTCAACGTAATGCATTTTCCATCCAAAGCAGTCTGCCACCTCGTTCAATCCACAGCGGCTGTCACCGAGTCTCACACTGGAACACCAAAACGGCCCGAAAAACACATTGTATCGATAACAGAGCGCCACAAACTTTACACTTTTTTTTTTCTTTACTTTTTATGATTTCCATCCTAGGACTGCCTCTACAACCACTTCATTAAGTTGTGATCTTTTTTCCGGTGAGAATGTAAATACTCTAAATACATTTCTCCCAATTATGCCTTTTTAATTATTTTTTAAATGTAACCTATATTAAGATTAATTAATTAATTAATGGCATACTTAAATAGTTAAATGACATAAGAAATATGCTAATTAGCATATGGTATAATGTAGCAACGTGCAACTTGAGCAGGTACTGCAAGCTATCAATGTCTGATATCTAAACTGTAGTGGATGCAGGCTATATGTTTGACTAATAAACGCCATAGCATTATCAGATAGCATATATGAACACGGCACAAGAGCATTCAAAAATGAATTCTCGTGTTTTTCTTGTTTTCCCTCACAGTGAGTCAGTCGTACACACACTTTCTACACTTCGACCACAGTGTGTGCATCGTTCAAAATTGATACCCAGATAATACAGACAGGAACGACTACTGCGTTCTGATATCCATAACCTTCTCATTGTCTGCCATTATCCACCAGGTCGCCTCTTGTCTCAATAGTCAAGCCACAGAAATGACTGACAGGTTCAACTACCACTTGTGTTAAACCCCCCCCCCCCCCCCCCCCCCCCCCCCCCACACACCGAGAGCACCTGAGTGACAGTTGGCAGTCATGGACGTGACAAAGGCTGACGTGAAGAAATGAAGCTGCGCAGGACAATGAAGATGGCACTCATCCGTCAGTGTTATCCTGGAGCTTTTTGTGTAATTGCACAGGTGCGAGGTTTGGGTTCTTGACTCTGGCACCTGCATTTGTCAAACACGGTGAGAGAACTTGGAAGTGATTCACCCAGAGCTGCCGGGCTTGCTGTATAAATAGATACAAGTCTTTTTTTAATAAAACGAGAAGGAGCTGATGAAATATGGTTAGGTTGAGAGGAAATGAGAGCAGTGTGGGTCTGAAAGGCACGGAAGGGACCGCGGAAGGATTGAGGGGTAACAGAAAACCAAAATTATGGCCACAGAAGAGAGCCTGGAGGCTCCGGGATCCTGTTGTGGGGCTGTAAAACAATGCCATCGCTTTGATGACTGCATAGAGTGGAGAATAAAGCACATGAACAGGGTACTGCTGTTTTTCCCTCTCATCCATTGACTGAATTCGGATGTTTTCATTGGTCGAACTGGGCTGTTATGTTTGGAGGGGCATCAAGGTGTGATTGTAGACGGCCTTTTCATATATGCCCTCCGCACAATGCCCAGAGACTCGGGTCATAACGACCCGTCGCCCGCTCAGAGGACTGAGCGTCCTTTAAATAAAGCTGAAACAAGTGGTTTAATGACCACAGATATGGTCCCTGCACACTCATTTCTCTTTTTACAAGATAAGAATATAATATCGTGGCTTTTTTGGGTGACACTTAATTTACTGAATTTAAAGCCTGCAGGGCAAAGACAATTCCGTTAAAGACATTTCTCTCAAATTAAGTACTTTTAGTTTGAGAACATTTTTGAAAAGCTCTCTTTAATGTAATTTATTCTTTAATGCAGCCCTTATTTTACTTGAAACGAGAAGAACATGTATTCATTACTAGAGTATGTGTTATTTATAATTCATCCAGTTCAATTTGAAAAATGACATTACACATATTGTTAAAATATTATTCAATTGAGCTTTGAACATACAGACGTTAATACAACTGTTGGCTACTTTAGTTGAGTGAATTCTCTCTAAATGGCCCTTGTTAGATTTTAATTGAATACCCCTGCTGTATAGGGAAAATAATAATTGGCTCTACCATGCACAGTCAGAGACTGCAACCTCAGCTGTTTATTTTGTTGTCGTTTCAGTTGGTCGGCGGCTTTCCGCCTCAATGTGATTATCCCCGCGCTTATGCAGCCGAGCAACGAAATCCCATCAGTTATGCTCGAGATGTGCATTATAATTTCTACCTCTACCGTACTCCCGTTTCTCTTTCCTTCAGCAGCATTATGAAAGGAGTTGAATCGTCTCAACTTACAGTTGCCACACTGCCAAGCTCGGTTCCACCCATCCGTTTGCTGTTGGTATCCAACAGTGGGGGGTTTTTTTGGACTGCTTCTCGTCTTTCTACTCCTCGCCGCTACCTGTTGGCGCTCCTTCAGAGCCAGATGGCTCCCCGTTGAAAGGGCAAAATGCCAGATATGACACACACACACACACACACATGCAGACAAGAGCAAGCGGCTGCAGTTGTTCCCCAGTATATAATGACAGCGTTTAGCAATTACATTGCATTGTGTTTATATTTGGTTCGTTTTCCAAGAAAGCACTGCAGAAACTTTTTTTATTTCTGCTTCTCAAAAAGAGCAAACACCTGAAAGGCTTATTTTCTGCCTGATCATTTTCATTTCATTAGGTTTAATTAGATACACTTGTGCATTTCCTTCTATGACGAAAGTGAGTGCAAAGACAAAGCCCAATCATCAAATACATGCACAGTTGGAATGATATAAAAGTGCTCCGCTGCTAGGACATCTAGGTTCAGTTTCAAGATTTATGCAGACAACAAAACGTGTAAAACACAAAAAGGACAGACTTTTGAAAGGGGAGAGAATAACAGTCGAAGCTAAATTTGCAAACTCTTCAGAGGAACATAAAATATGAAGAGTTATATCCTGCTTTCATTTTCACTGTGAATAATATAGCAGCATCTTAATCATGAGTGTGCAAATGATCTACTTGGCTCCTTTTTTATTATTTAGATGAGTCGATAAAAATGCAATAAATTGACTGTGTGTCTTCGAGGGCCGAGTGATTTGGTGAAACACGGTTTTGATTGTATGCTGCCGCTTCAGTGGTTTTCCTTTACGGTTCATCCTTACAAGCACACAAACGTATGACAACGGGAGAGTCCACATACAAGAGCAACACAGTTTGAATTACCTTTCGCTGTAGTTGTGTTACCAAGTTTATGATACTTACACGTTTTGTTCAGCAAGATCATCATCGTCACAAATGAACACTTATTGTTTCAGAAGAGTGAATGCAATCGCCAGAAGTAAAAAGCTAACGTTAGGCTGCAAACAATTAGACGACTTCTAGTCGTCTAATTGTCGTTTTTAGCACAACAATGGCAGCTCCTGAAGAGGTTAGCGGAGATGCTGCATTAGCATCAGTTAGTATCAGAACGAGAAGAAAAGCAAAGAATGGCACTGAAGGCTTTTCTCCATGAAAAAGATGTTTTCGCCCCTTCTCTGGCTTGTGTACAGTTTGGATTGACAAATATTTCATACAATCACCTGCCAGTATCCGGCGGGTCAGGTTACTTATTTCAAGCATCCGACAAAAAAGGGGGGGGGGGGGGGGGGGGGATCTGGAAGTGGAAAAATGCTGATTCCTCTCCGTGACAGCAGGGGCAGGGGGTGAACGACAGGAAATGACAAGCAAGTAATACAGTAAGGTAAAAAAAATAAGGGTTTCAGTCCTTCAGAAGAGGGTGCACGCTGCTGTTGAATAGGAATCAAACCAACATTGCATTTTCCTCATCATCCATCAAAGCCAATGGGCCTATCTGAGGTTTCATCGATAACAAGTTTCATCAGTGATGAAGCCAGAACTAAAGAGTCATGCCGCGCGGTACAGCATGGACGATCCGGGCTGAGCCGTTACGCAAAGCTCTCCCAGAGGGAGGGGGTTGTGCATCTGTTCCTCTGCACCCACCTACCACGTAACACTTTGTTTGTGCCTCACAATGCAGAATGTAGCGTATACGGTTGTTTTCTGCTGGGGTTTTCCCCCCCTATAGGCAGATGCAGTCCCCTTACTACCGTATGGAGGCAGACAAACAGGAAAAGAATAAACCGATGGAAGAAAGGGAGAGTTGTGCAGAAACGAGGCAATATGTCTTCCTTCAGGAAAAAGTGTGCACCGGGGGAAATATTTACACATCGTTGAAGTGCAGAGTGTCGGAATTGATTGTGTGGCAGAAAACCAACCACCGCCGTCACTCTGGAAGGAGGCAGTGGTGTGCAGAGTGGTTGGATTTGCAGCAGGATGACATTTGCTTCAAATTGAGGATTAGAAAAACAAGCATGATCATATACAACAATGATTATAACAAATAGAAAAGTTGACCTTAAATGAACACAATGCTTGTGCAGCACTCCCACCTTCCTCTCTCAAGGAAACCTGTCGCTCAGTTAACAAGAGAGGTAAAACTGTCTACTTTACTTTAGAACTGCTGCTCCGATGAGCAAACTACCCTCCTTTCCCTCCTTAAGCTCGCACGGTTGCGTTTCACCCGACAGACATCTGACGTGATTGCAGATCAAAAGAGTATCAAAAGAGGAACGCGTGAAACTTTGAAACGCTCTGAACCGCCGTTTTCTGAATTAAATGAAATAATGAAATAATGTTGGGAGGCTGACCTCAACTGAACGACAGCTGGGTTAGTCTTACCGTGCCATTCACACCTCATTAAAGTGTTGCAGTGAGAGTGATGTGCTGAAATTAGCATATTGTGAGCACACTGACACGGGAACATTGTGTGTCCCAGATATCAAATGAGGCGAAAATGTCTGCCTGACAGCAGACACCCGTTGCAATAAACACCTGGTGCTGCATGTTTGTTTCTTAAGTAGCAGTTATTATCAGCTGGGGTTGATTTATTACCTCAGTTGAAATACATGTGAAGGAACATTGTAATGGAGTAAAATAGACAATAAAGCAGGCTATGCTTTAGGGCTAGCTTGGGATTGACCGGTCGCTTACCAGAGCCCTATATGTTGTCTACACTCTATATGGTCACTTACGTTCACTCGTTGCAAAAAAACAAGATGGCGACGACCAAAATGCCGAACTCGAGGCAGCCAAACCGCAGTCCTCAAACCAACGGGTAGATACTGTAACGATCATTACGTCCACTTCTGATATAGTTTGTGCATGTTACACATTGAACCTGTTGAGTTGAAGTGAAATAAAAATCAATTTTTGCCAAGAGATCACTGTAAATATCCTTGGTCATTGCTTTTACTTGTGTACTTAGTTAGTTGAGTTGTTATTACCATAAAGAAGAAATGTAAGATATAGTCAAATCAACTAAAAATTTACGTTAATCAGCTCCCATTTTTGTCTTCTTTGTCTACTTGTCGAAAATGAAGGACCCATTTAAAAACAAGAAATGATCATGAATTTTAAGTGGGAAATCTGACGTAGTGATCACTGTGAACTGCATACATGCTGTACTAAACTTGAAAGCTTGACAGGAACAGGAAGTGCTCAGGAAAAACTCTGAAAGAGCTCCGGTTAAGAAGGTCCAAACCGATCACATTTTGTACGTTCTGTTGTCAAATGTATAGCATAGGGCAGTCTCAGCCCAGGTACACACACAAATGCTTTCTATTTTTCCATTTTATATTGAAAAGGACACGCCATGTGTCTGCATTTATCCGTGACAATACATTTATGAGTAGAGTCCGATTCATTCCTCTCACATTCAGCTCGTGGGAGTGTATGGGAGTCCACACCAGAGAGTAGCCTCGGATTGCATGTGTAGTGATGGATGGGATGGGATGGGTAGGAAACAAGGGGTCTCAGAGAGGACAGCAGGCACTGACACACAGATGTCCCTCCAGCAGAAACCAGTCTGTTCAATTGAAAGAGAAAGAGATACAGAGGGAGAAGAAATGTGAACGTCAGAAGAGGAAAATAAATTTCAAAGGGTGAGTGAAATGCATTTTTAATGAAGGAATGTGTTGACAGACACACACTGAGCTGAAGGAGAAATATTGTCTCAATGACGACTGTTTGTCAACGTCACGTTATTGATGTCGGTGTGATGATGCAAAAAATGACTAAATAATTTGGTTATTGATGTCGCCACGTGCTGCCTTCACTTTCCTCAATTGTCTTAATTTTTCCAGCAGTTATCCTGTCAAGTCGGCGTTGTTTGGTAAACAATTTGAAAAAAGCATACATAGCATAAATCCCTCTCTTTACCCCTATTATATTTATGATGACTCATCCTGCACGATTACCTTAATTTCATAGTCATTTTTTATGTTCATATACATACTTTTGTAAATATATTTATATTTGTATATAGTAGTTAAATGTATGCTTACCTCTGTTCTACTTTCTTGTGCATGTTTTATTTGTTTATTTGTATATTCTGTGTATGTACGTTGAGAGCAACGGAAAAACCGGAGTCAAATTCCTTGTATGTGTCCACATACATGGCCAATAAAGCTGATTCTAATCCTGATTCAAACCAAAACCTCATTTGGCAAAGAAAAAAGCTTAAGTTCAATTTAAATGTATTTTAATTCTAACTCATTGATTTCTCCCTCTGACTGCATCCTAGTGTTTCATCAGAGACAGAGAAGGAGTGGGAGGTACAGTGGGGATAATCTCATTCCAGATTGTGGTGGTTCTCCAGCGACGCTTCTTTAGTCACACCAAATTGAAATTGCTCTTTAAATTACAGCACTATATTCCATTTAACGTGGCGCTGTGTCACATTACGGAAGCCAAGGAGGACCTAATGTGCTAATATGTTACTCTAAATAAGTGACAGCTATTCTGCTTTAATTTACTTTGTATAATCGCAGACGGCCGTGTGAGCAGCGACGCGTGTCAAGAGTGTGATCAGTGGTTTCGTCGCGAGTGGATCCGGCAAGCCTGTCAAAGAGCGCAGCGAGTCAAACTTTTGAAACGTCAGTTAGAGTGGAACTAACTGACTAATGTCTGGTAATATGTGCAGCAGAAGTCAGACTCCATCAAAACATGTCGGCCGTTGTTTTAGTCAAGAGTGAAGTAACTGATGTAATCTTACCTTTAAGTGTCCCGCGCCAGTGTATGCAGACTATTTCTTTTCCTTACTCTTAACAAACACACACACACACACACACACACACACACACACACACACACACACACACACACACACACACACACACACACACACACACACACACACACACACACACACACACACACACACACACACACACACATAATGGTAATAAATGCTCAAACTACTTTAGCAATTAGTGACTTAATCCGTTGCTTTGCTCTGGTATTATGAGTGTGCTGGAGAGGTCGCCAAGCTCTTCTTTGATATATAAATTGACAGATTCATGTAAGTGCTCACTGGTGCCACGTCCCCGGCCGGGATTATTCGACTTGCTTTTTGGAGTGTTGGGGCGTTTTATTGACCTCCGACAGCTTCAGTCCGGTCACGACCGGATGATAGTGTGTGCTGGTCTCTTCAGTGTTTTCTGGGGAGGTCAGGGACGAGAGGAGAAAATGAAGAAGGCAGTGACAGTAGAGACCCCGGTTCAAGACCCCAATTTCCACCATCGAGAGGCCAAGCTGAAGGCTCTGATTGCCCATTTTCTGGCTGCACTCTGGGCAACTATAAAAGCAGGCGACATTTGTGCTGAAATGATTAAAAGGAAACGAATTCATGCCTTCTTATTTCAATGAACATTTCAGATGTTTGTCTAGTACAGAGATGGAGATGTGTTTTGTTTTTTACAAAAACACACTTTCAATGCTTTGACATTCACAGGTCAAACTCCAGTCAAGTCCACTGTGTAAGAGTAATGGCTGAAGTTTTAGAGGCACTCTGTGAACGAGTCTACAGGAGGGATGAATATCATTCCTCCAATAGATGTTCCCTTATTTGGTGTCCTGATAATTAATGGTGGAGAGCGTCTGTGGGACGAGATCTGTGAAGGCCGTTGCATATTATCATCATCACTTTCACTGACGGACCTCTTGTGCCTTGTATAGAATCATCTGTATTCGTTGTGTGTCTCCACTTATTCATTCAGGTTTCTCTGCATAATTTGTCACCTTTCTATGGCTAAAAACCACTGGAGGTTAATGGAAAACTGTTTCTTTGTCATTTGGGTGAACTGACCATCTAATTGTTAGAGCCTGCTCTAAATATAAGATTGCATTTCTGCTCGTGATTGGATTCAGGGTTGAGCCGAGCTGCCTGGTGATGAGATTTAAATTAGTATGCTCATCATTGACATTTCAACTGCTGCAACACATTAAGGCTGAGCTATTATTAGTAGCTAGTATTAGCTAACAATAATTCATATTACCTGGGGACCTTCAGTATGTTGTCATACTTGCGGAGGTCGTGTGTGATCTTAATCCGTAACTATTCAAGGAAACGCTCCACTGCAAATAACCAAGTGATGATATCAGACCCTCTGTGATGTGGAGGCGTTTTGTTTTTTGTTTTTTTCTGAAAGTTTTTAGATTTTTCCTCGCTTTTTCTCCCCGCAATGATTGAAGTCGGATAAACGGAGGAAAGGTAATCTCATTTGATCAAACAGATATCGACAAACTGCATAACTTTGAAAAAAGGTCATAAATCGCAATGTATGAGTCGCAACACTCAAGACATAATTATGGTGATAACAAAATATTGTGGGACCTCTGGTGATTCCCACCACTAATATATATTATATAGTAAAAAAATATATATATCTTATTTGTTATTAATTAGCGTTAAATACAGACTTCCCTATAAACAGAGACATGTGGGGTTGATTTCTCAATGAAGTCGTCTGGTAATACTAGTCCTCTGCAAACATGACTTCAGTTTTTGGAATTTTACGTCAGTAACAATTAATTAAATCACATCTTATTAAATACCGAACACAAGATCTCCATCCTCAGTGTCCTTTACAGTAGAAGTGTCCTCATGCTGTGCGCAGCATAATGTCATAAATGAGCAACATTTCTTCATCAGAAGTACGGCGTTGTCAGTTGACTTGTTTATTAGCAATTAGCAACACCAAATACTGACCTGCACATTCCCAGAGCTGTAACATATGAGACGATAGCTTCCTTAACGTTTATGTCAAATACTGGGTTGTCAGATTTAACTGGTTCGCTAATGTTTTAAACACAATAGCACACAAGAGGATTAATAAACCGTAAATACATTAGAGAATCCTGTAATCTCACTCGTACGATGTATCAGTATATCAGCAGTTTAGCTGACCGGGACAGAGGCTTGTTGACCGCATTTAACTGTGAAGGAGAAAAGCGTTTGCAGACGTACAAGAAAATAGATCCAGTCTGGTCAGAAAAGACTACACGGAGATATGACAATAGAAGCCCTTCTTTAACACTGCGTCACTTCCTGACGTCACAACCAATTCCACCACAAGGACGCCTTTCACCGTAACACTCTGACCTGCAATTACCTGCTTCATCACTCAATCAGCAGATGCACTCTGGGACAGGAAATTGACAAGACGATCGTGGCCAAAAATAGCTCGGCCATTTTCCTCCAGTCACACGAGTTCCCCGTTTCGAATGCCTGAGCACAATGTCAATCAGCCCTGAAGGGAAATTAACAAAAGGTCTGATTGGACTGAAAACGCAAATACGCCTCGGTATGTCACGTTTGAGGTTATGTGCGTATTTTTCATGGGTTCATTCCTAACCTTATAGCTGTATGCGTCAATATTATGAAATATGGCAGAAACGTGTGCTCCTTCTGCTTTGCAATCACGTTGGCCGGCGCTGTTCACCCATGTGGTTTTAAAGTGTTTTTATTACATATAAGATGGCGTCATCTCTTATTTACTGCTCTACTTACAAAGAATATTGGTCTTTTAAAGTCCGAATTGTCTGACATGTATTCATGAAAAGTTTGTTGCAACTCACAGATATTTAGATATTTAGGCATAGACATACATTTAGACATAAATACAGTCACAACCCAGAATAAGGATCCCTCCATGGCGGAAGAAGATCCCCACTATGATCTCAGTGAACAGAGCGGAGATCTGCTGCTCCCACGACAATGGGACATGTTTTACAAACTGTTATGACCGGTGTTAACTGTATTCATAGAGTATGTAGAATGTTAATGTTGGCATGGTTTAGTCTAATCTCCATAGCTCTGTGTCAGCGCTAGAGAAAGGTCTGGCTCCACACATTATCATTCCGCTCCGGCTTGCTTGCATTTCTTTAAAGCAATCACAATTGGTGTTAAGCCTAGAATGCAGCGGCCCTTTCAAAAGCCATAGCTCAGACAGTGGTAGGGAAGGAGAACGATTAAAAAAAAGCAGCCAATTGCAGACTTCCACCCACAGTGTACATTAGTCAGACAAGTGTATATCTTTTCAAAGGGTTCTCCTTCACTGCCTTAATCTGTGTGTCATGTGATTCTTTTAATATACAACTATGATGCTTAATCAACTCAGAGTGGTTTTTATCTTAAAAATCACTCAACAAATCCCAAATCTGCTACGGAAAGTGAAAGTAAGAGCTCTTCTATGACTTGGATGAGCATGAAACGCTCACGGTTAAATAGTTCAAATAATAGTTCAAAAGCTTGAGACCAGGTTCTTTTGGTGAAATGTCGAAGGTACTAGCTCGTGGCCATAAACACTTTGAAATAAACGTTATTAACCAAGACCCCCAAAGTGTCAGCAAGAAGAATTCAATCCCGGAGCCTAAAGTTCTGGCGGGTATAGAAGCTGATAACGCTGAAAAAACTGAAAACGCAACGAGCAGCTTAAAACGATTCACTCTCCAACTCGATTCAATTCTGGGTCAATTCAGCCAATATGGCGACATGTTTAGGTGATGAGTGCATTTGCTACCGCTCTGATTCATGCTTCTGAATGGCCTCTTCTCCATGGTATCGGTGGCTGAGGCTCATGGTGTATTGTAGTATTTACAGCCGTCGGCCTTGGCAAAATTATTGACAAAACAGGATTTCTCAGAAGCTGGGCATTGGGAATCCCAATAAGCTACTAACTCTCCATTGCAAACAAAGGCTTTACCACTGAAATGAACACAATTCACAGGACTATATTCAGAAGGGTTCACATTTGATGTTGGGTATTCTATTTTAGAACTTGTGGCTTCAGTGGCTCACTTTTTGCTTGTGTATTTTAATTGTTCAACTGCCACTTTATGCATTTGCAAATTAGCTGCAACTCAGCAGACTATGTGAGCGCTCGATTACTCTTTCCAGAGTATCCTGAGCGGGCAATTTTTGAGGGCAAAGTTCAGAAGACAACGTACAGCTTGATGCAGCCGAAAGTTTGAGGAAAGAAAATTAATTAAAGGAAAATGCCATCTCCATACAAACCACCGCAACAACAACGAGGTTGTGGGGCAGATTGGTCGGGGAAACCTGGCACCGGTATCAGATCATAAAAAGATCATTAAATTAAATTGTCACGATATGGATCACGTAAGATCATGTTCTCATTATGTCTGGATTTCTTGCAAAGATAATGGATTTATCATTTCAGCATAATAAGATTAAAAGGACACTTTGAACTTAGTACTGAAAGTGACAGCTGATGTTCTACAAGTGCACACACACACACACAGGTGTGTCAGGTATCACTGTACGCTTCAATTTACACGCACCTCACAGGGTAGTCTGCAGTTTATCCCTCGTTGTAGAGGCATCTCATTAGAAGCAGTCCTCCCAGCATCGGTTAGCTAAACCTCCATGATCACTCCGTCGTTGGCACACAGGGATCATACGCAACCTCGGTAGGAGGATTACAGCCATTCATCTTTAGCTGCCACGGTGCGGCTCTGGAAACGCGCCGTTGGAAGGTCACGTCCCTCAATGGAAGATCAGGCAGCTAATTGGTCCCTGATCAATTAAACTGCCTAGTCAGCGGATCGCCCTGATGTACCAGACTGCAGGCGGTCAGCCTCGGGCAGAGAGGGATACCACTGTGCCAGGAAAGGCCTATGAACCGAGAGATAAGAGTCATGGACTTTATTTTTTTTATGCACCAATTTATGGTCTAAATGTCTTTATTCCTGTCGAAAGGAGTCAGCTGAGGTGGTTCGGGCATCTAATCTGCCTCCTGGGAGCTTCCCACTGGAGGTTTTTCGTGCACGCCCAACTGGTAGGAGACCCCGGGGAAGACCCAGAACGAGTTGGAAAATGTTGCGGGGGAGAAGGAAGTCTGGGTCAGCCTGCTTGGCCTGCTGCCACCACGACCCGATCCCAGAGAAGCGGAAGTCAATGGATGGATGTTTTTATTCGTGTAACGGAAAACACAAAATGTAGGCACCAGGTGACGATGCAAAATATAAAAATTAGCTGGAACTCTGACAAATAATTCTTGTCCTGTATTTATTCTCCTTGTAGGCATTATTTACTCCGCTTTGTGTCTTTAACCTTTTTTTTTTTATTTGCATACATGTAGCACTTGTAGAATTCATTTGAATGATTTTATAAAACCCTGGACTCATGTCTTTCAGCAAGATTTCTGCTCAGATTCAAAATGTACTGCACAATCCAAAAATCCCATGTATGATTTTGAGGATAAATCAGTAATATTTTGAGAATAAAGTGATCCCTTTTTGAGAATAAAGTCATAATATTTCAAGAAAAGAATCGACTACAGTATGCTTTGCATCGCGTTGCTGCTCTGCTGGTGGTAGTACCTCTTCAGAGCCTCAGAACTCCGTTCGGATCAGCATGAATCTAAACCATTGTGGGTGCAGCGCAGCTCTTCCCTCAGCTTTTCAGTTGGAGTCGTCCTCGTAATATCATAGGAATTCTCCAAATAGTTTTTTTCTAACAGTGCTGACACAACGTTGTAGTTGACGGACAAGAATTCGGTCTAATTCTTTGAGGGCTGTATCAGAGCCATAGACCTTATATAAGAAGTGGACGTAGTCATCGTGACGTCACCCATCGGTTTGTGAACTGCTGTTTTGAAGCCTCGAGTTTGACGATTTCGTCGTCGCCATCTTGACTTTCTGCAA
This sequence comes from Pholis gunnellus, assembly GCF_910591455.1. Taxonomy (NCBI): domain Eukaryota; kingdom Metazoa; phylum Chordata; class Actinopteri; order Perciformes; family Pholidae; genus Pholis; species Pholis gunnellus. The sequence continues at coordinate 6,097,566 of NC_136548.1, forward strand.
CCGGCGAACGGAAGTTACCATATTTGGAAAGTGGAGGAGTGACGTAGAGACGCTGTATACGGCTCTAGTAGCGGCAGCCACCTGTCAATCACAGTAAGCCCGCCCTAAAGCATACTCCACTTTATGGTCTACTTGACTCTAAATGGATCATAATTTACTAAATGTCTAAAATGACTTGAAACTAGCGTTTGAGGCCATAAACTCTTTTCTCATAGACTTCCATACAATCAGACTAATTGTCGCAACCAAAGAAGTCGCCCCCTGCTGGTCAGTAGAGAGAATGCACATTTTTAGACACTTCCGCATTGGCTTCACTCAGCACAACCGGAGGTTGCCACCTGATAAAGCAGCTTTTTTTTATCAAGATTATTACTCATTACTTATTATTATAATTCAGTGGTCACTGGTTATTGGTAGGGACATGTCCCTTGCAACTAAAGATGGTAATTCTGCTGAGGAGGTTTAGCCTCTTTTTTGACCTCAGTTCCTGCAGCCTCACAGAGCTTCTGGCGTGGCTGTTGGCACTTATAATTAATGTATGCTGGGTCGTGCCCAACTCGAGTGCTGCTGTTTTGTATGCAGTTGCAGTTATCCAGGAAGTTTTCATCGAGTACTGTAATACAAGCTGAAATGTCATACCTTTTGCTGATCTTAGGATGTAACACCCAAACACTGTCTCCTAGAAATTGAGCTTAATTAGTAAGCTGGTGGAAAGGTTACAGTGAAGAGTTCATCTATCATGCATGGACATCTACCTAATCCGCGCTGAAATCCTTAAAACCCCATGCACAAGCCATGTATTGCGCTTTCACTTCACTTCCATAGTTCTTACTCATTCATCATTCCTCGGACAGGCACAGATCATGAACACGTACACGGGCGCTAACAAGATGGAGCTTGTCAAGAGTGGAAAATTTACAAATCTGCTATCCCAAGGGTGTGATTGATCCCGCTCGGACAGAGATGGTGCGCGTCAATCAAACGTGCATCAGTCACTTTCGCCGACATACGCAATATGCGGTACCAACTGGCTTTTAGTTACGCTCTTCATATAGGGGAAAAGAAACTTAATTGTAGTCTGAAGGGCTGAAATTGTAGCGCTCTGGGAGCTCATGAATGCTGTGAAAATATAACATTAATTAGAACAGATGAGCGGAGGAGGAGGGGGGAGAGGGGACGGTGCAGCGGCTGGACAATATGTTGATGATATGCATTAGATCTCAGGCAGTCTGCCAGTGTTAGCATACATCATCACGTCATGTAAAACAGCAGCAGCATTATACAACCCCTCTCAAGGGCGTCATTTTCAGTTCACCTTCGGGGGGAGACATAGGAAGCCTCTGTACCGTGAAGAATGGTGTACTCATAACTGTCTATGCGCCTATGCATTGAGAAAAATAGGGCCTCTGAGCTGTAATTGAGAATTGCACTGCAGCAGTGGTCATTTGATGAAAAAAAACAAGTAAATGTGGACCCTTTTATATCTATAAGAATAAACTACATAAACACCTCAGTTTATAACAATACAATCCAGCACCACAGCCTCCACAATGAATGAATAAAGTACCTCTCTAAAAGACATTCATGAAGGTAGGATGTACTGCAGGACTGTTTTAGACTATTGGTTATGGGGACGTGTACCTCATCAACGTATCCTCATACATAACACTTCTGCCTGTTACATGCATACGGACTTTTCTAATTAAACAACTTAGGTCTATGCAACAAAAGTCCTTGGTTAGTTTTAGCAAAAGTTTTTTTGTTGTTGAAGTAAAATGAAAAGAAATAAAAATGATGTACAATTTTCTCTTTGAATGTAGTGAGGGCTGGTACCTAACTTGCGTTACATTGAGTGTTGCATCATGGGTTGATTATATATCATTGATGTTGCTCGGCTAGCGAGTTTCTTCAAGCCTGTCGAGTTAATCGCAGCCCTGCAAGTGATTAGTGAGTCAAATTTAGCCCGCAGGTGTTTCTTAAAGCTCAAAGTCGTTAATTCAAGACGAAGAAACATTCCGAAATCAAATCATCTATTAAGCTCCTTCCTGCATGTCATGTTCCACTTTTAAGAGATGATGCTGCAGAGATGAGATCTTATTGCTGAGCTAGCAGTAATGGCAAAACATGATTAAGTGTTTCTCGTCTCACGGAAAAGGTTGTGGCCTTTTTATTTGGGCCAAAAGAAGCAAGTGTATTTCCAACTATTCCTTTAATACCCAGCTGAAAATCCCTGTTTTACTGAACTCTTGTGGTGAAAAGGTTCGGTTGGCATCAGGTTGCTCAATAGTAGATCATTGGGGACTTAGAGAGGGAACATGTTGGTGACATGTGAAGTGAACTCACAATAAAAAGCAAATGGTTGAGAGGAAAAATACTTTCTCTGTACCGTAAACAGAGCTGTTTTGAATTATTTCTAAAAGTCGGCCGATACCCTCCACTGCTTTGTTATAATAACTTAAGGGGCTCATTTCTCAGAGGTAGTTTTTGTGTTATAGTTGGATGGCGAGCCAATGGCAGTTAACAGGACAGTGGGAGTTCTTAACAATAAACTCAACAAACAACACTCTTGCAAAACTCAACAAAAAGAAAAAGAGGAATTTTTTAGTTCTTAATAGTTCTTAAAATTATTTGATAAGTTGAGAATGTGTTGCAGATACAGGGGTGCTAAAAGGTGTAACACCCCACTTTTCAGTGCCTGTCACCCGCTACATCCTTTGTTTTAGTTATTTTGTGCAGCACAAGCTTTCCAGTAGGTTTAAATGAATATTTTGTGTAGTGTCCTGTACTAATTTGTCTGTACATATACTGTTGAGGCAGTGAAGTTTGGAGCGAATTTAGCCTGAGGATGTCAGCTGGCTGTCCAGCTTCCTGAAGCTATGGGACTGTGGTTTCACAAAGATGTGACCTGTGTGAAGGACCTTTTAGAGAGGGTGTGTTGCAGACAGAGAATCTGTCTTCGAACAGGTTTGAAGGGTTTTTTCTCTCCATCTGTTGGGACCCATTTTAAAAGTGTGTAATATCTGTTTTGTGCGAGACAATCCAGGCAGCTGCATCTCCTTCCATTAAACCACATGAAGCTGTAATGAGGAGAGGAGCTGGATTAAATGTGACAAATACCAGAAATGTGTCCGTAGTAAAGCGATTGGTCCGGTTCGTCCCTCATCAACAGGCACATGAGGAATTTTACCACGCTGTATTCACTGCATCTAGCAAGACACACGTCAGCTGAATTCATTTGGTGCTCTAAGGCAGTATAAACCCAAAACACTTTTTTTTTTTTTTGCTGTGATTTAATAGCGATAAACAGATCAAAAGGATGCCGAAACAACTCGACACGATGACGCTTTGATTTGTAAAAAGTCTGAATTCATGCTTTTTTTCAGGGCTGTACGCAAGACGACAAAATAAACAACTTTTGTGGATTGTTTTCTGTATGGTGTTTGGATCGATCGGTGCTAGGCTATTCTTACATTGTGACTGCTTTATAATCTTCATCAATCATCTCGGCATAAACATATTTTAGTCTATGTCATAGACAGTGTTCATACACATAATTTAATACACATAGGGTTCTGTCCAATCTGTCCAAATATGAGGTAACATCGTAGCGCTAATATGTTTTCCCTCAATTTCTGATTCAACAATGTCAGGACGTCAGTGACCACAGGAGAAGGATCTCAAACACTGACTGGGTTTGAGGACACCGCGTCAATTTATCGCTTGAGTTATAATGTTTCGACAATGTTTCAATGACATGTATTTGCGCGTATTTGCATCTTTGCATTTGTATGAGTCACACTGCGCAAGAAGTTCCCTTCGCGTTTGTTGTGAACAATTAGACTTGATGTTTGTATATGTGGTAAGTGAATCATGTGAAATATATTTGAACGATATTAACTGTTTCACTCTTGTCCATCCTGCTATAATTGGCTAGCAACAACTTTGCAACACATCCACCCCGTGCCCTCCCGACGCTATCGGCTAATCTCCTGCTGACATAGAACAGACTTGTCACCTCGCCAACTCCTTCTAAACAAAGTCATCATCACAACTGACAAGCTGGGTGTGCACATCTTCAACATTGTGCAGCAGCAAGCATTTAGCTCTTCTTCTACGCCAAGTCTCCTACGCTCGTCTGTTCCATAATGTGTCCACTGGAAGGTCTCCTCTGACAGCGAGGTTAGTCGGGGTGAGCGTTTAAAATCAATAGAGGTGCACTAGAGCAGCTCTCCCTCAAGGAGATAACGACAAAGAACAAATGGGGACACAGAAGGAATGCAAATGACACCACACTCGGTACAACCCGACTGAAAGATAAGAACACAGATAAAAGCACATAGGTGTCATTATCTTGGAGTTTTTTGGCATTGATGCCAGCTCCTGATTTTTCTTCCCTAAAGAGTCCATTCACATTCTCGGCCCTTCAAGACGGAGTTATTTGACTTCTTGCCCGTTCAAATTTTCGTACAATAACTTATTCAGGATTCCACTAACATCCCACTCGAAAGTAAGCAGGGCTAATTATTCTTGTCTCTGACGTTCCGATCAACCAAGAAGAACAAGTCACATGCTTCCTCTTCACAGTGGTTTATCAAGATTCATGAGGATTTATTCCAAGCATGAAAGTCAAGCACAGAATCTGAATTATGTAAAGCTCATGTTGTTATTTTTAGGCAACTCTGTGGGGGGGGGGGGGGGGGCTACTTCTAACAGCAAGGATTAAGGAAGGTTTATCATAATACCTTTTTTTCCGCCAATACAGAGATCACGGCTGTTGAACCACTGCAGATAAATTACATAGTTGGCTCAATGATTAGCATAATATTAAGGTCATTAGAAAGCAAGCAGCCTATATCCATCTCCCTAAAGAACAGACTCCAGACTTGACCACCATAATTGCACAGCGCCGACCTGCTAAAGTCATTTGCAGGACTAATTACTGCTATCCATAAAGGTTGGTGCTGACGAGTGCACGTTTATTGAACGTGAAGCCTGGTGACAGGAAATTGATGGTAAAAACCTTGGCTTTTGTCAATCATTGTACAGTCCATTGTAATGAAAGTAATGAGATGCAAAATTGAGTCTTAATGGACTTCAAGTGTATGTACTTCGCCATCAGAGGTTCATTACTGAAGAGGAGGAAGACGGTTATTAACATACCGTGTCATACGTAGTAATTAGTGGGCTAAGAAGGCGTTTGCCGGCCTTTCCAACTTGCCAACTCTTTCTACCAACAGACACACACTTTAGCGTCTGTATGAGACGCACAGTGCTTCCAACGAACTCCAATGTAAACCAATCTGCGTCGGTGTTAGACAATCAATGTAAATGATGTAGCATAGGAGAGAAAGTGTGTTTCGGGGGGCTTTGACGGGTCAAACAAACACAGGACTTTCACCCAGGAGACCAATATTCATGTCACGCATGAAATCAAGTTTGCCACGATCTTTTGTTGCAAAAAAAACACAATAACCACAAAAACCTCAAACTAATGCGCAAATTTAAAGAAAATGCATAAAAACAGGTGTATGTAGTTATTGTGTGTCTACATTAGCAAAAATGCATATTAAAATAGATTTCTGTTAGCAATTCTGTGCATGGCAATTTCTTTTCAAAGTACAATCTATGTGCTTGCAAAAGCTCTTGTCCCACCATGCTCAGGATTATATATAAAAAAATTATATATAAAGTCAAATATAAGGACTTAGCTGAAGAGTCTAGAAAGGAGAAAGCGCCAGACAAATCTCTCCCTATAATTTGAATACCGGCTCAATGAACAGTGACAAATAATGTTCCTTTCATACACCTAAAGTAAACACACTCGCATGAATGGAGTGCTGTGTACAAAGACCTGCACTTAATGCCCCTCCACATACCGCATGTAAAGAATTCACTTCAGTGATCCGCCCTCGTTTACCTGCTCAGAATTGGACAATTTAGCTCATAACGTCGCTGTGACCTCATCCCTGAGACAAACCTTTTTGATCATGCTTAACCATCCGTGTTCCATATAGATCATGCGCCGTCTGAAAAGGTTAATGCATCGCTTCAGCCTCATTACATGTGTAAGAAATTGTTTCTCATGTCCATTTCATAAAGTCACATTAGATTACGAAGCCAATGAATGTTTCTAAATTGATCATGATGAATCCTGCCGTCATAGGGATAAAACAGTCATACGTGTGCGGTCAGAGTATAATTTCTATCCAGATTATTGATTCTACATACCGCTAAGATACTACAATAACAACATCATATGAGTGACGAGGTAATTGGAATTATTTTGGGCGATATGAAGACGGCGAGGCAAAGGAGCAGCAGTTTTCACTGTGTTACACTAATTATAGTAGTAATCTCTTCATGAACACTGACATTTCACCAAATTATATTATTCTTTTCATGTTTCTTTTTTTCTCTTTTATTTTCTACAGTGTAAAACAAAGCTCACAGCTCACAACACAGTTTTTCACCTGAAAACGGCAACATTTTCATTGTCAGATCCAGAAAACGTCCCCTCTAAAGATATGGAAACGACGCTGTTTTAGTCATCATGTAATTACTTGTAAGATGCACAGATGTGTGAAATTATACATCTGTAAAAATCTGGTACCCATTTGGAGTAAAACCTACTTTGCGTCCAACGGTATTTAACACAGGACACCGTTTTACACTTGTTGGCAGCCAAATATTCAACAGCCATATGGACCAGGACGGCCACATGTTCCTGTAACTTCCCATCTGGAACGGACACGACGAGCGCTTCTCGTTCATGAGAAACCAATCTAATATACGTGACAGATCATCGTTGCTAGATACAGGCAGACATAACGCGGGGTTGTCCAGAGGTCAAAGCATTACGACTGCAACTTGTTCGTTGCGTTTTAATTATCATCTCTTCCAGGCGTAAGAGGAGATTATGCGTTCGATTATGTGTCTGTCTGTTCACAGCTAATCTTGCTTACTGCTGAACCCATCGGCCTAACATTTGTTGTGCTCATTAATGAATAAATGTCCGAGGTCTCTGGACAGAGCGGCACACTCTGCTCCACCTAGGTGGCAAAAAGTAGATAAAGAGCTTTTTTTAAATCAGCCATCAAACTCGAATTAAGGCACGTAATGTTAGAAAAGAAATTGACTTGAGGAGTAAAATGCTTCAGGTTATGGTTACGCCCGTGAGACGCAACTGAGACTCGAGCCCCTGCATAGTTAGTCAGGGTGTGGGCAAAACTGGTAGTAGTGGGATGGACCCAAACGCGGAGAGACACGGGAGCAGAAAGATAATTTGAAGGTGATTTAATAAGCAAACAAAAAATGTCCAAAAAACAAAACTTGCAGAGCAACGAAGTCCAAAAACGTGGAACCAAAATCCAAGGGAGATAACCTCAATCACGAGGGATACATACATGAAAAAACAGAGCAGAACATACAGCAAAACAAGGAGCAAAACAGGGAACATACCATAAATGATCACAGCCGGGCAGAACAGAACAGAGCAGAGCATGTAACACAACAGACGAACCGACACAGGGGGACACACAGGAGACACACAGGGTTTAAATACACTGGGGAGGGTCGGGTGATTAGACACAGGAGGATTCACACAATCACACAGGTGGGAAAAACATACGAAGGCAGGAAGTGAAGAGAACACAGGACACAGGCAGGGAAAATCAAAATACAACAGAAAACCCAACTAAACAAAACCCAACCGTGACATAGTTCATATGAGAGCGTACCTGTTGCGTGAGACGTAGGAGTGGAAAAACAGGGGTCAGGGGGGTTTTGACAGTTGTGGGTTGTATTCCTTCAGTCAAACATTACACCCGGCAGAGATCTGCACTCTAAGTGCACTTTTCTACTTTTATGTTTTAATCAAACCCATTTTGCCGCACTGATAAAAACCTTGTGTTTAGTTATTATACAGTTTCCAAGTAAACTATGTGTTAGTAGATTCTGGGAGACAAAAACCGTTGGTCCGCTGAGGCGCTGTCCATGTGCTGAAGTAATTGTTCCCCATCCCGATGAAACTTCAGGGTCCCGGTTTTGGAGGTTTGAAAATAATGTCACCCTAAAGTTGTGTAAAAAAAAAACATGGTAACATGTACTCGACAAAGACTGCAACAGCTGTCGCCTCAAACTTTGTATTGAGACAGAAAAAGTTTCATCACTGACACAAACTAGTCTTTGTTGCCAATGTTAACACCGTGAGTGTAGACATACATGTGCTATGCGACACGTGCGCTAACTGAAATCCCTCCTTCGCGCACTCATGCCACGCCACAGACACCGTTCATATTCATCCTAAAAAAAATTAAGACGCATGAATAAAATGGCGGAAGTTAAATACCGGCCAAATACCAAATTGCATGCGATTTGGCACACAGTCTCGGTGTCACCAGCTGCTTCTTTTCGCCTGCCAGCGATGAGCTTCTCCAGGAGAGAGTTCCAGCCCTTTCCCTGCAGGTGCAGCTAATAAGCAGGCATCACTATGGATGACACATTCACTGAAACACAAGTTCAAGTCAAGAGGTGTGGCTGTCGAACCCTGGCATTTGCAGAGTGCTTGAAATAACTGTGCGCAGGTTGGCATGACATGATACATCCCATGTTCTTAACGTTGATTTTATTTCATATATACATAACCAAACTATGTGGAATGCAATCTCGTTCACTTTACTAGGGAAGAAAGCTCTGGGCAAGCAGTTAAAATGTTCATTCTATTGACTCTTATTGTGCTACAAATAGGTATTAATTGTGTGAATCGCTATATTTCAAAATAAAAGCATGTATCATGTTGTGACGACCCCGTCTACCTGGGTGGCTGCTTTCCTTGCAGGTGTGGCAGAGGATCGTCAGGCAGAGTGGGAACACCTGAGGCAATTAACAACACTGGCCCTGTGTGCCAGTGCACCCTTTATAAAAACCCTCTGGATCCTCAGTTGTCTCTCGCTCCTTCCTGAGACACCCATTTTGGTTTTGGTTGCGGTTATGGTTGGTTTCTACACTATACAACACTGCATATACACGCACCCACTCACTTACACTGCTGAAATGACTGACTTCACATGTCAGTTAGTTTATGTTTGTCTTTTATATTACTTTAAAACCTAATAGATAAACTGCTTCATTGAGTGCGTCTCGCTTTTTTGTCATGGCTGTTCGGGCCCGGTTTGTGACAATGTTCACAAAGCTGCTTATTTTTGGGGCTGTGTATTTGCATCTTTCCTCGCTGTATCTCTTGGATAAAAAGAAACGTGTTAGAGAGGATGTCTGGTTTCTGCCGCCCACCAACTCCTGATTGGTGTCATTTCCAGCTGCTTTATAATCCTCCACAGCCTCATAAACGGCCTTGACATTATACACACGCCACAAAGCTGGAGAAGTTGTTCTGTGTAGAGTTGCAAGGCTGAAAACTGAGAGACGCACCAATTAATACTGGCTGCTTTAAAGAAGTCAAGGGCATGACCCGAAGAGAAAAAATATCTTTGAAGTGACGTAATCCAAAACAAAAGTACAAACCAGGAAGTTCACCAAGTTCTTTTTGATGACGCATGAGATTTAGAAAGATCTTAATATTCCAAACATACTCAATAATTATGCTACACAAATATTCTGCTGAGTGTTTACTCTAGATTGCCTCCTAATAGCAACAGCCAACCCCTACTTTACATTTGCACCAGCTAACCTCAAACAACTAGAATGTTATAGTAGGCTTGACATTAACTGGGCTCCTGATAAAAGGACAAACACAAGACACCTTGAGTTGTGATGGCTTGTAAAGCGTTTGCTTACTTTGACAATGACAAACTCTTATTGTTGGTGTTTTTCCCATTATACACTATAGTTTCATAAGTTGTTTCAACATGATTTTTAAACATTTAGAAATAAAGGCATATGAATATTATGTATATGGATGAAATAGATGTATAATATGTACAAACAAAGGATAGATAGATGGATGAGCAAGTGATCGCAAAGGACAAAGCCCTTGAATGTGTCAATTTTAGAACGGTCAGTACTTTGGGCTTTAACTGGGTCTTTAAATAAAAGCCAAGAATCTAAAAGGCTACAGAGGTAAAAAAAAAAAATAAAAAGAACAAATAAATGTAATTTAAAATAAAAAGAAACATGTATCGTTGCCAATCTTGCAAACATCGTGAAACAGCAATTTGCCATTCAAAAGCACTGATTAACGCCAGTAGTGGGCTGACATCACACTGACATTACAGGCTGTTTCTTCAGATAATTGATGTCACAGAGGTAGAAAAATAAGCATGACAGGGATAAACAGAGCATCAATGGGTAGCAATTGATACATTTTGGGAAATTTAGTTAAATATATAAATGAAAGGGTTGTTACCAATGTAAGAACAATGGTGGGTTGTTTATTATCACATGATACATTTATCAAGATGGATGAACATCAAAATTCATACCAGTTATTGACTTGACCTAATGTGACCATCATATAAATCATATAATCATATAAATCATTTACAAAAAGTTGGGTACTCCAAAGTCTCAGTAGCTGTATCAAAGTCATTAAGATGCATCATCTAGGCACCGTGAATGCCTTTACTGAATCAATGTATAGGTGTTTCACACTGTTGGTGGCATTGGGGGAAAATTCAGGGGATCACCAAAGTCAGAAAGATTCATCCTCTGGGGACCATGAGTATCTGAACCAAACTTATGGCAATCCATCCAATAGTCATTGAGATGTGTTATGTGTCGTGTTGTTTTCTCTCTGCTCTCTCTCTTTATCCCTGTTTGGACCCCTCTATTTAGGCGCCACCCTTTTTCCCTGCCCAGCGGCTGCAGCGTGTGAGCTCAATCGCCGAATGGTGGTTAAAAGGCCGGGAGATCCACACGGACACCCCCCGTGGTCCAAGTGGCAGTGTTCAAGCTGTGTGTGTGTGTGTGTGTGTGTGTGTGCGTGCGTGCGTGCGTGCGCACCTATCCAACAGTGGGCTTAGGCGTGGTTACACAGCCACTAACTGTGCACCGAGGAGCAAACAGGGGACATTTTTTAGGTCCCCTGATGGTCATGCCTTATATCAAGCTGAAATCATCTCCAAAGCCCTCTGGTAGATTTTTTTTAATTTTAGCCAAGTGGGGACTTGCATGTGTGTGAGTGTTTAAGTCCATGCGCAGCACTCATCCTACAGGCTGGGGCAGGGATTTTAACGACCCCATTCACACACGTCGTTTAAACACTCCTCCATTGTGTGAATGGCTTGCAGCCCCAAGCCTGTCTTTCAGACTGTGGAGGGGCTAACAGGCCACTTAGTGAAGACATCAGTCTCTTGAAACATGTTTGTTTTAGAAAAATGGTAACAAAATAATCAACTTTAGTGGATACCTTAAGTTTTATTTTTGGCACTGTATTAATTTAAATGGCTACCAAGAAGGCAGGAGAGCAACGTGTATTTTAGAATCTAAAAGAATGGAAGAAAATACAAAAACAACCAGGGTTAAATTAAGAATATAATACTTAAGTACCTAAATACTTAATAAGATTCTTTCTTTTCAGTTTTAGTTCACTAAAAACTGATTTGTCATCAGCCTTTCCAAAATACTTGCCTGACCGGTTTGCACAAGCACTGGATGTAAATCAACTTTTCAATATACTAGTGTGCTCAGTCTACACTTGGATTCACTTTACAGTAAAAAGGTCCACACTTGTACTGTAAGGAATGACAGAGGTCCACCGTTGGTTGGTAAATAATGACACAAGTTCCCTCTTGGATAGCATGGAGTGACATTAAAACTCCACGTATGAAAAGAAATAAGCTAAATTAATAGTACTTGTGAAACAAATTATCTAAACTAAATAATTCTATATTATTCTTTAAACATGTTGTGTTTTTGAAAAATATACATAAAGGCACAGCTGTAGTGGATGGCGTAACCATTTTCAATCTCAACACTATTAAAATGAAGTGTTACCCAGAAGGCAAGGAAGTAATGAGAACTTCAAAATCTAAAAAAAAAAAAACAGAAAAAAAAAACAGGATGAAATTAAGAATAAAATGGTCACATTTGGATCCTTTCTTTTCACTTTTAATTTTTAAAATATTTTTTATTATGAGACTTTGCCCTTGGACAGTTTTTACAAGCACTGGATTTCAAACAATTTTACAATGCATCTCTGTCCTCAAGCTTTATTTATTGGAATTATTGTTGTTGATTCATAGTACAGGATGAAAAAGGTCAACACTTGTATTGTATGGAATGACAAGATGTCCACAAAAAAAAAATCAATATTGTATGTCAAAAACATTAAAGGTAAAGTATGTCGAAGAAAGTCACAAAGTCATTGTATAGTATGCTGAAAAATTATCAAAGTATAGTGTGTCGAAAAGGTCGTAAAACGTCACAGTATAGTTTGACGGATATAGTCACACTGCCACTGTCACAATAATATGTCATAGTTTAGTATACCATAAAGAAATCGCCCCAAAAATATCAGATACAATAAAAAAAAGACATAAAGGTCTATGGTACCAAAGTGAGAAAATAAAAGTTACAACTGACTGCATTTGATAAAGGTTCCAAAAAATAGAAACACACACGGCTAATTTCACCCTTTAACAGGAAGCAGTCTCACAGGCAATATACATGTTAGCCCCATCGAAGCGTGTTGTCTCCACTTTTGTTTAGAGCTCTGCTGTATGTTAACATGTATTGGCGAAACAACCGTGTTCTTTTGACATTTACTTATTCTGAAAACCACTCTGTCCATATTCTCCACCTCTTAACTCCACAAGGAAGTAAAGAACGGTCATCAATGGCAGAAAGTGTGTGAACTGAATCACTTCTCTGTGCCCGCTTCACGCTCAGTGGGAAATATCGCATCTCATCATCGTGGTTAGCAAGACCAAACACTTTAGAAACACATTTCTCAAATCAAACACTATAGAAATGATCCCTGAAAATATAGTCTTAACAATCTTATGGCTGAAAACAGTAAGTCATTCACAGGACAATAATTCCCTCTGAGGGTTCCTCTCTGCCATCAACAAGCTCCTCCTCGTCCTGCATCTCATCCAGTCATGTGTGTTTATGTAAATTACACAATATTTCACAGCTAATCTCTGCATGACTCTGACAGCACAGCGGTGATACAAAGAGATATCAGATACAATAAAAAAAAAGACATAAAGGTCTATGGTAACAAAGTGAGAAAATAAAAGTTACAACTGACTGCATTTGATAAAGGTTCCAAAAAATAGAAACACACAAGGCTAATTTCACCCTTTAACAGGAAGCATTCTCACAGGCCATATAAATGTTGATCCCATTCGAAGCATGCCAACTTTCAGAAAGCACAGCGGTGATACGAAGAGATCACAGTTCCGTTTTTCTCATACTGCACGCTCACTAAGATAGCAAGCCTGCAGTTTAAGTACTTCAGAGATCCTACAGCCTCGTCCTCCTTTACTGGGACCCCAAAAAGAGGAATTTTAGAAAGCTTTCAATTAAAAATGAATATTTGTACTAAGATGAGAGTCCACAATACCTTTTACATTTTAAACATTAAGCAGAACATCCTTTGTCACAAAATATTATGGACCAAGTCAAAGAAAAGCCATATTACAGTATGTCTAAAAAGTTTAAGTATTGTATATTGAAAAAAGTCATATAAAGTATGTCCAAAAAGTTTTTGCCAAATCCATGCAGCATAGCTAAATTACAGCTAGCTGGCTAACCTTAGCTTGCTTGCTCGCTAACATTGTAGCTAGCAAAATATGAATTACTTCACAAGCTAAAAAAGTCATAGTTTAGCTTTAGCATGTCGAATAAAGTAATAAATAAGTCACAGTATAGCATATTGAATAAAGTCATAGTAGGCCTATATTATGTCAAAAAAAGTCATAGTAGTAAAATGTAAATTGGGTAATCTTTTCTTCCAATCAGAGCGGTGAAACGTGCCACGCAAACAAAAAATAATTAATAGAAAGACTTATTATTATTATTATTTGTCTTAATAACTATTAACCACCAAATACTTCAGTTCAAAACAGTTTTAAGGTCTTAAATCCATCAACTGACTAATTCCCAAACTCAGGAGCAGGTGAGATTGGATGTTGCTATAGTTACCATCAAGTACACGGGATGCAATATATTAGCATTTGAATATGAATTTGCAAACATAGACAGCTTATTAACTTAAAAGGAGAATTTGTTGAGTTACTTGCAACAGCTTAAACTTTTGTTCTGACTTGTGACTCTGCAAAGCAATAGACACATTTTATTTGTAATATACAGTGTTATTTCATTACTGCTAACGGGTCATAATGTGTGGAGTTTTGTGAAAACTGTGCCATGGAAAACATAGTGAACGCTGGACTAGCAAATAGTGAATCCCTAAAAGAAGACATTATCTGCCCTTGAGAATAGAATAGAATGCTGGATGGAACACGCACTGTTCTGTGACTCGAATAAATTAGAATGTTGACGTGTCATCTTATGTATGAAGCCAGGTTAATATGCAAATTAAACTCAGTATCTTCCAAAACTTTACAGAGGACAGCCGGACAGCTCTGAGGCTCTGAGGCTCTGAGGTAGGCCGTGGGAAAACAACTGCTCATAATTTATAGTACAGTTTTATTTTATTTGACTGTGGTCAGGCTTCCTGGGGGGCTCCCTGTTGACGTGAAGGTCTATCATCCGGCTCGTTGGCTGAGGCTTTTCAACCTATTACAGTCGGGTGTTGCCCTTTCATGTAAGCAGATTCATGCTCACTGTGTTGAGCTGTTTGGAGAGTGTCCTGCAGTATATGTTAACAACTACATTCTGGTTAGTAGCCCATGGCTTCTCGGAACCAAAGGTGACGGTGAGCGTTCGAACTGTGGGGAAGACTCAGTAGCGCTCTGCCAACTGCAGTTGTAGAAATGTTGTATAGTATGGAAAAAAAACAACTCCACACAGGACAGCTGGACAGCTCTGAGGTAGGCCGCAGCATATTTTCAGAACTGCCCCCCAGGTAGTAGCTGGCTTCTCGGAGCCATGCTGACGGTGAGTGTTTGAACTGGGGGGAAGACTCAGTCGCGCTCTTGAGTCCTGCCAGTGTTAGCTCGCTGCGTGGGGCAAGCCGCAGGCTGCCGTCAGCAGAGTGTAAAGATGGTCGGCCAGTTTTCAGTGCTACCTGGGGGCAGGAAGTCTTTGTGCCAGTCTGCCTCAGAGCTCACTTCAAGCTTCCCGTGGGTCTGATGTAGGATGCTGTGGTAAGATACTTGCACCAAACTCCTGTCGTGTAAAACAGTAGCATATCTGACCTGTAACTTTGGATTCAGAATAGACTTTGAGTGCTACCACTTTTTGTTATTTGGCTCAGGATGTTTGGTGCCACCATACTGATTTTAGGATTACCAAATCCCTCCTTGAATATCAAATTGTTCACATTGATTATTTACTTAGTAGAATAAAAAAGAGCTTATCTTACAGGACAGAAAGGGAAATGTAGACATCTTTATTTAAAAAATATAATGAAATTAAATGTATTATAGTCGTCATTATATACATATGAAATTCAAGCTCTGCATTTAACCAATCCCTAGCATATTGGGAGCAGTGGGCTGGGTTTAGTGTCTTGCTCAGGTATACTTTGGCACAGGACATGTAGCAGCCAAGGATGAAACCGCCGGCCTTGCGGTTACTGGACGACCCTCTCTACCCAATGAGCCACGGTATTTATAATCACACAGTTGTAGAAATGTTGTATAGTATGGAAAAAAAACAACTCCACACAGGACAGCTGGACAGCTCTGAGGTAGGCCGCAGCATATTTTCAGAACTGCCCCCAGGTAGTAGCTGGCTTCTCGGAGCCATGCTGACGGTGAGTGTTTGAACTGGGGGGAAGACTCAGTCGCGCTCTTGAGTCCTGCCAGTGATAGGTCACTGTGTGGCTTAGCTCACTGTTAGGGGGCAAGCCGCAGGCTGCCGTCAGCAGAGTGTAAAGATGGTCGGCCAGTTTTCAGTGCTACCTGGGGGCAGGAAGTCTTTGTGCCAGTCTGCCTCAGAGCTCACTTCAAGCTTCCCGTGGGTCTGATGTAGGATGCTGTGGTAAGATACTTGCACCAAACTCCTGTCGTGTAAAACAGTTGCATATCTGACCTGTAACTTTGGATTCAGAATAGACTTTGAGTGCTACCACTTTTTGTTATTTGGCTCAGGATGCCTTGATTTTTGTACAATTACACTTGTTTTAACTTATATTCAGGAGGTTTTCATGTAACATAAACATGAGCAGCCTCCCCTCTCCAACCCAAACACATTAACCAATGTACCTGTAGTGTTACCTCAACAATTATGGATATAATAGAATAAAAATAAATACAATGAAATAAATGAAAGGAAATAAAGGAAAAAAGAGAGTTCTGTCATCGCCTGTATTAATAGAGAGCTGGCCAACCAGATTTTAACTTGAGTTTTGTTCAAAAGGCAAATTATTATTTCACTTTTGTTATGACTGCGAGTCATAATATAGGATTTTATATGCTGTGTGCCTCCCTGCCTGAGGTTGGGGCTGTGTAGTGTGACAGTTTTCAGTGCTACCTGTAGGTGACCGGTGATTGGACGGGGGACTCATGAGGCGGGACATAAGAAGGCACCTGTGGAGGCCGGCCGTCTCTCTCTCTTCTCTCCGACTCCCAAACGGACCGTGCTGCATCGGATACAGATCGGGGCGACCGCCCTAGTACATTCTATAAACAGTCCCTGTAGTGGTAGGGGTGAGCCGCTCTTTTGTTTACTCTGTTTTCTCCTGTTTTGGGTAGGGAGTTAGGGAAGCTGCCTGTCTTTTCTTTTGTTCAGTTTGGGTAGGTTAGATAGTTGATTAACAAAGCTTGTTTTGTTTATTATTTTGGGCCAGGCTCACCCTGACGTATGACCAATGGCGTCACTAATAAATATCATGGACTGAACATTGGGATAACTGGTCGTTCTTGGGAGTGGGAGAGAGAGAGGAAGTCCTTATACTGTGTTGCGTCCAGGTTCCCCTAGACCGGGCGTAACACTTTTCACAATAAAATGAACGAATGTGAAAAGCAAATTCCTTCTTTAAGCTGAAAAGGACAATTTGTCCGAAGAAGAATGTAATAGATTTCTTTTTTTCTGCATTGTAACATAAATGTACATTATTTCTGCTCTTGAGAAACATTTTAAGAACTCCAATATGTTGATACTCTTTGAAAAAAACCTGCTTTTTGTGTGCTGCCAACCTAAAGTCCTCACGTGAAGTCATTCGATCAGAGGAAACGCTTCGTCAGGCTTCACGTGACGAGTATGTTGTTTGAAATTCTGCCTCAAGTGAGTGTGTGTGTGTGTGTGTGTGTGTGTGTGTGTGTGTGTGTGTGTGTGTGTGTGTGTGTGTGTGTGTGTGTGTGTGTGTGTGTGTGTGTGTGTGTGTGTGTGTGTGTGTGTGTGTGTGTGTCAGATGTGGTGAACTCCTCCGTTCAAGACATAAGCTGTTGTTGGTAGCGTGACCAGTTGAGTTTGAGTTAAGTAGTGTCTCTGTCCTTTTAAGTAAGTCGTTTTCAGTTGTTGCCTTGTGAGCATTTCAGTAACCGTTAAGAAATCGTTTTTGTTTACCCATCCTTTACTCATCCATCCCCTCATCCCCTTGACCTTACTCAGGGAGCGTAACAAGATGTTTCATTGACAGAATATGACAAAAGCATTTCTTCCTTGGTCGATATCAAACCACAATGCCACTTGTTTTATTTCTCGTTGCATTCGATGTGACATATTACACGAGGATTCAGACGTGACGACTTGAGTCCCTTTCACTGAAATGACACAGGTTCCGTCAGGGTAAGGTTGCCATTCGGAGCAAAAGCTGGAGAGAAGTGATTTGACATTACGGTCCAAAAATGAAGTGCTTCATGGAGCGATAATACGCCTTGTTGCTGATTGACCTGAGGGGCGTCTGCATCGTTCAGACAGGAGGACAGCTCCACTGACACCCTCAATCAAACCAAGCTTCAAGCTATGATTCAAAAGAAATCAGCCGTGCTCTGTAATGTATTCCATTTCATCGCTTATCCGCCTCTAGAGATTTCTCACTGTGTATAACAGAAAGCCTGAAGAGGGACGATAACGCTCTTTGCTTCAATTTGAAGTTCTTAGTCCAAACATAAATTCAGTTTTTTGGGGGGCATTTGGGACGCTGAGCTCAGTTCCTCCATGTGTCAAACTATCTGAAGGCCCTATTGCTGCTCTCGTATTGATTGTATGGCCATTCCGACATGATTACCTCTTGTTCCCACTGACAAAGTTAAAAGAAAAAGAGCTGCTTAGCAGTTCTCCCAACTCACTATCGGTGTAGAGTTATGAAGATAAAGCTAGTCTGAACTGCCAGTTACATTCTATGTATTATGTAGATGAGGCAGAAAGAGAAGCAACAGTCACAGAATAAACAAGGTGCAACAAAACCTCAGCTGGCTGAAAGTCTATAATATCTGATTTAAGTGGGATGAAAATCCTTCATTTTTTTTATATCAGCTATACATGATGAACAATTTTGGAAACAGCATGGTACGGGTTTGTTTTGGTAAATGTTCTGCTTTCAATAGCCCGACACTTATTAACTGGTAATTAACAGGTTCATTTTTTTGAGAAAAAAACCCACAAATGGTGCAAAACACAAGAACTGCTTTCCTTTTATTAATGCTCCACTGACTGGATGCGCTTTTACTGCCGCATTTCGAAGCCATATATCAATCCAATTTGAATGTTTTGTGTTTCTGTTGGCTTACCGGAATTCATTCCCGCATTTTGATCAGGTCACGGGTGTCCCGATTGACCGACGACCGATTTTTATCCGCTGATACCCTTTCCCAATAGTTTGATCGGCGGTCTAAAAGCCGATCAGAAGAGCCGGACCAGCACCGCGGAGCTCACCGCGATGCTTCCTGTCTTAACCGCTCAATCGGTCAACATGTTTACTTCACATATAGACCGTAAATTAACCTATAGATCGACATGCGTAACCGGAGGCCGGGGCGTGCGTGCAGGTTATTTCCCGCGTGCATCAAGCGCATCAATCACTTCTTCCATTTCAGGAAACAGGAGTGATTCCTTTGGGAAATAAGGCCAGCAACATCAGCCAGCTAACAAAATAAAGAACGGTAGAGCCAGATCACAGATATATCTACTAGCTGCCAGTCTGATCCATAGGCTGAAAGTGACTGGGACATCATTCCTCATCTAGACCTCCACAGTGTATTCACAGTGCACATCACAGATGGTCTCACGATACCAGACTCCATCTGTTAAACTGAGTTCCCACTATGAAGTCAAAGTCTGGAAAACATCCCCTGAGGATCAGTTGAGTCTGGTCAGATATGAAGTGTTCAACCTCAGGGGTTAGTGTTGATGTCTGAGTGAAGGACAGAATTGCCAGTCCTCTGCTGTGCAGCCTACTAATAGTATGATATAAGTGGCCTTGCCAGACCATAATAGGCCTTTCTTAAGACAGAATGCACCAAATTCCAAAGTCACCTACTTTGGAGTTTAAATTTGGCAAGATGAATGGGACACAGCGGTAAAAAGAAACTGAAAGCGGGAAGTTATAATTTGCGATTGGGATAACAGTATTGTTGCTGACAGCAGCAGCTCCGCCAGCAGCAGTTGTGTGCACTGATGTGTGACAAATGAATCGCTGGTGAAAAGTCCACTTTCAACCACGTTGACCGAGATAAAGTATGTGAATCTGTTGCACCAGCAAAAACAGTAGCTTTCAACTCTTGAGTGAGACCGGCAAGAAAATGACATCAACACTACAGAAACATCAGCCCAGATATCTCCGAAAGCATTGGAGCAACTTTTCATGATAAATGGTTCATTTTGTTTAGGGATGCTCTCCAAATACCCATGAGTGGAGCCATTAGTCGGGAAGGCCCCAGGTGGACTAACATATTGTCTGTATAATCACGGCCCCAGGTCCTAAAAATGACTCAATTGTGCTGAAGATTTTAATAATGATTCTCATAATTGAGGTGTATTGAGGAAAAAGCATCAATAATCATGCTTATTTATAGAGTATGATCATATCTATAGATAAGACAAAGAACGAACCACAAGCAAATTCAAATACCGAAGTCGAAGTAGTGTAATAGTGTTGCGGTTTTTTATTCTAAATCAAAAATGGAATAAGTTTAAATTGAAAATCACATCAAATCGTGACCTTGAAGTCGAAAGTCAAATCAAACCGTGGATATGGAGAGTCGTGACACCCCTAGTTAACGCGTCCTGGCATGATCAGGCGACAAAAGTGCAATTGAAAAGATAAGTGTGTCCACGGCTCGAGTGAACCATGAGGTTCCAGTTTGTGTTTTTTAACGACTATTGGATTGACATTTAAGAAAGTCATTCAATTTCCCCTCAAGGTGAAATGTAATGCGTTTGGTGACGCTTTAACGTCATCATCGGGCCAAAACATGAATTCATCCAATACTTTTGGTTTATGTCCAAATACCATATAATGACACTCCATCAGCCCGAGCTGTTTTTAGTGCTAATTAGCAAACGTTTAGCATGCTAACACTTCAAATATAGTAAACGTTACCTTCCAATCATCAGCATGTCAGCATTGTGAGTGTGTTAGCATGCTGACGTTAGCTTTTTAGCTCAAGGCACCAGCTGTGGCTGAGTACCATCTCTCAGAGGACTATTGCTTCTGTTTGACACTTGAACATAAAAAGAAATGTCAAAGTGAAAGCAAATCTCTCAATCGTGATCTGAGTTAAGCACATTGATTGCATAAATATTCACTCACTTCAAGTCGATATTCATGAGAGGCACCGTTGAATTTATGTGAATTGATCTGAATCAGCTTTGCACATCTGGACACAGTCAGTTATCCACTATTCTTGAATTCTTCAAACAAAAAGGTCTTACCTTGATTGATGCGATGAATGTAAACATAAAAGATGTATTTAAATCTGCACTGTATGTAGGGAGAGACACTATTCTTTTCATGTTTTTTTCAGTTGTATACTTTGCCATGAAATGATCCCGGATTCTTTTTTAATGACAGCTCGTCCTTTTTCAAGACACCCAAAATACAAGAGTCTAACATATTGATTTTTCATGATATCACACGTTATATTCAGGCATCTTTTCATAGCACTAGCAGTCAGTGAACATCCCTCAAGTCCAGCCACAAAGCCTGAAATTGACTGAGGTCTGGACTCTAACTTGGTCACTCCAGCATATTACCATTGATTCTTTAAAGCAATTCATGTGCAGCTTAAGCTTTATCTACAGCGATGTTGAAAGACAAATCTCCTCCCAAGTGACAGTTGTATATTGCAGCAGGTTTTCCCCTCTGCCTTTATGTTTCCCTCCACCTTCACAAGTCTCCCAGGAGGCCTGCTGCAGACAAACATCCCCAAAGCGTCATGCTGCCACCACCATCCTTCATGCTAGTGCTGGTGGGCTATGATGACTTTGTTCTCACCGATAAACCTTTCCTCCACTTGGTCTCAAAGTCGCATGACCCCCCCGGGAAAAACTCTAGCCCAGATGCCTTTTCGGATGATTTTTTTTGCACCAGCGGCTGCATATCACACGGTGTAAAAGTCAGAAAATGTGTTTGTTGTCTTTGTGATTTGGGTAAACTGAACATTTAATCTTTTTTGTGAGATTATAGATATTTGGTCTCATGCAGCAACCTTCTCTCAACCTTTACTCTTCTATTTTCTCTTAATTTTTTGTTTATAACAAAAGTCAACTCCAGATGCACCAAACGTTCTTAACCATCCAAAATCTGCTCTTATCCAAAAATAGGGCTGAAACGATTCCCAGAGTGTCGTCCCCCAGGTTTATTAATTGATGGAATAATCGGTAGAATACGAAAATAATTGATAGCTGCTGCCCTGGAGGATAATGAGACAATTCTGGGGATGATTGGTGCAGCTATTCAGCCCAAGACTACAGCTGGGAGGAGAGTGGACGGCTGCTCCAGAGTGGGAGGCGCTGTGGTTTACGCTGGCTGAAATAGAGTTTCTACTGTCTGTCGTTGAAGCTGGCTTTGCTGACGGTGCGAGGCTAGAATTAGGCACAATTTGTGCTCAAGTGGATACCGAGAAACAAACATGGTGTAGCGGATGTGTCTGGACAGATATAGGTAACCTAATATGGGTATAGGTAGGTATAACTAAACTTGGGTTTCTGGTAGTGGTGGTCATTTAGTAGAAAGCCACCGCTCTGAGAAATCAAAAGGAATTAAGAGGTACTTAAGTCAGCAGTCAGACGGTGGTCAGTCAAGAAGATGACAAGGGGGACTGAGTTGAGCAGGCTAAACGTTAGCGTGAATCTAAAACGATGAAAAGAACCAGTTAAAAGGCTATCCTGAAAAAGAAAGAAGCAACCTAAATAAGTAAAGGAGAGAGTTAACAGCGACAATGTTGATTTAAAAGTTGGTAACCCTATTGCACACTCTTATAGTTTACATTAATAGTTCATTTGAGGTTTGGTAGTCCTCATGCATCCGCGGGAAGTGGCATATTAAAAGATGAATCTCTGGATTTTATGAATTGATAGCTCCTTTGAATGAATATTGATTTGAATCGGATGATCAATTTCTTTGAACCCATCCCTACTCCTAAATGCGGTGGCGTAGTTGTAGAGAGCAGTATAAAATGGAAATACATTCTATCACTGAATCGAACCGTGGAGCATTTTCCCTCCGTTGTTTGTTTAAGTCTGCATTGATGACAGGATCATTGCAACTGTTGCTGACTCCTGCTCCTCCATGTGACAAACTGGACCAGCGCCAGACCACAGCCTCCTGCCGGTCGGGCCTCTCAAAGGCAGCAGACTCTCTCTCAGTTCCTGGGATCAGACAAAAGCAGTCTCTGCAGGGTGTCCACACCGTCTGTAGGTTGGGGAAAGGGAAATGGTATTGTCAGTGTAGACGTTATGTCCTTGTGTACCCTTAAAATATTGTTTCCTATCACGTCATGTGAAAAGCTGTTCCAGTATGTTTTGTCAAAGGTTCACGAAATGTGTGCGTCTATCTACCCAGTGACTTGTTTTTCTTGCCGCTGTTTATATTCATTATGATGCAAATTCAGAAAAATGCATTTTCTTTTTCTTTTTTTTGCATGTATTTCTTGTGTTGCAAATGGCCTGCAACTGCATTTCGTTGTGCATCCCTGTGTTGCATAATGACAATAAATGATCCTTGAATATGTATTTTTAGGGATATTTGTGTATATGTACATTATTTATGTGTTGATTTAAATGTGTACCATATTACTGCCTAACCTCAATCGTCACCCCTCACACCCATTAAACCAGATCACAAATAAGATGGACACAAACGTGCGCACACACACACACACACACACACACACACACACACACACACACACACACACACACAAAGACCCGTCTATATACATTTTGCTGGACCTCTGTTTCTCACTCTTATACTCATCAGTCTAAACATTTGTTACTCTCCTCAGTTTGCTTTTGTCCCTGTCTTACTTTGTATCATTTTTTGAGTCGTTTGTGTTCATGTACTTGTCTACACTTGTTTTGTAGTTACTTTTCGACAAAAAAAAAAAAAAAAAAGTAAAGACCGTGGTGGGCTAACTTCTAAAGCTGAGGAGAAGACAGGGTATCATCACATGAAACTTGGGAATGTTAGTGGTCCATTGACAGCCAGCAAAACATTGCTCCGAAGTTAAGCAAAATAAGGCATCACCATTTTCAAGGGGATCCAATTTGTAATTGCAATGGGCAAGAAATAAAAAAAAACACAAAGCTTTTGTTACATTGTGAAGCCCTTTTCATTTGTTCCATATAGACAGGTCACTGTTTATATATTGTACGATATGTCTCATGTGTGACTAAATTGATGTGAATTGTAGCCTGAGGTTTACACTACTGTTCAAACGGTACTGTTAAAGAGCCAGCGGGCCCTTCGCCACAGTATTTTGTAGAAGAAGAAATGACAAGCCGTGACCCAAATCGAGTAAAATGTTCAACTTCTCAAATGGATTTAATGAAAAGATGGTGCAGTTTGAACCTGAGCTGAAAATATCCCCTGCAGTCGTAGTAGTAGGGAGCTCTCTTGTGCAGAGAAATTGTTCCTGAAAGTCCCCGTCCCACACATGTTTCACGCAAACGAGTAAAACTGCTTTGTTTGTTGTGTCTGTAGATTCGTCCATTTGTAATGCAAAATGACCACTTGCCTAAATTCGAGCTGTGGTCTGTCGTTTGATGTCATCTGACATGTCTTCAATTCGTCTACTTATAGTGTCATTTGACAGAAGTGTAGTTTTCAGTTTATCCTCTGCTGATATTAGCATTAACGCCAAATATTAAGGAGTGTGAATAGACGGCACTCCGCTGCATAACAAATCCCCTTCAAAATAAAATGAAAACATTTTCAGGCAAAGGCCCACGATCCCACCAGTTGAGAATCACTGTATTTAAACGATGAGTCATTCGTTATCTCTACCAGCTTTCCAAATTGCCATAATGTGTAGTGTGATTGTTAACGTGTTTGTCTTTATTATGTTTCTAAGTAGTACCCTGCCTCGAATGCAGTGCGTGCTTGGATAGACTCCAAGCCACTCGTGAATGGAGTAATGAACGTAATTATATCGAGCAATTATACACCAATCACTCCTGTTTTGAAATCACTCAAGCCCTTTGTGGTGCAAATAAAAGCCACATTTCCTGTTAGTCCCTTTCATCGTTGCGCTGTAGATGAAAGGAAACAACAATGCGGTTTCTAGCAAGGAAAGCTGATTTTAAGGTTAAAGGGTCTGAAAAAGGCCAGGTTGACTTAAAAATCAGGCCAAGACACACAATTTGTGGTGCTTGCAGGAGGAAATGATTGATTTAATTTGTAACTTCAATCAGTGAAAACGAGTGTCGACACCATCACGACGTAGTCCCGGTCCATGTGAGCGTCCTAGATGTCACACACAAACACTCGCCTCTCTACCTCGCTAACAAAGAGACCAATTAGAAAGGCCTTTACTGAGAAGTGGGCGGTCACACACAGGTAATCAGTGCAAGAAGAGCAAACACTACCAGGCAAAGAGCAAGATCTCCCAAAAACATGATACACAAACACAAGGATTGCTGGAAAAAGCGATGAGTTCACAAGGTAGAACAAAGACAATCTGGCAGAGGAACAGGGGAAAAAAACGTTCTCGATGGCATGTCAACGCTGCTAATAACTACTCTGGATCGTTTTTGACTGCCGTCTGTACCTATTTGCATTAAGAGGCGCTTGCGGTCCGCCTTCCTCCAGCGTCATTAGCCTATTGCTAAGCTTCCGTGTGAAAACAGAGTCATGGGTACATCCCAAGTCTCTTAATTGTCATTTCCTCGCTTGAACCGGAAGTTGTTCTGCGCCGCCATATTGGCGGCCGTCCCAAAGCTCTTATTTAGCTCTGAGGATCGAGGAGGGACCTCCGAGGAGCCATGAGCGAGGACGCACAAGAACAGCCTTCCAGGAAGTGTTTTAATGGACGGCCCGCCCCCTCATTGTTTATCAGTTATGTGATTGGACGCTGCAGCCGATCGGACTGATACGATTTTTTTCAACATGTAAACAGTGACGACGGATCGCAGATTAAACTCAAGCTTCATATTTGATTAGTTTTCTGATTCACTATCTGGTTTAAATATATCTATATCGTAAACTGAACAACAAAAGGACCACAAACAACTTTCTTCATTTATTAGAATGATTTGTCTTTTCATGATCTGATATTTCCCTCAATCGTCTTTGCTACCTGGTGATGAAATGAGTGACATTAACAGTGACGGGCCTTGGCATTGTGCACCTACGTACGCAACATGACGGTGGACGTCGTCAGATGTCGGGTGAGTGCAAGGGAGTTAATAGGCAACGTGGGACAGAAGGCAAAATCAGGAGAGCCATTGAGGGCAGGTGTGGATAATCACGGAGGCGGGAA
Organism: Pholis gunnellus; assembly: GCF_910591455.1. Lineage (NCBI taxonomy): Eukaryota > Metazoa > Chordata > Actinopteri > Perciformes > Pholidae > Pholis > Pholis gunnellus. The sequence goes on from NC_136548.1 coordinate 6,123,518, forward strand.
ACATGTGAGGGCAGGAACTGAAACAACAGGAGGTGTTGGTCTTTCACAATGAAACAGAAAAATTATGTACACTGAGTTGCAGGATTTCACCAAGGATCACGCCGAATATCACTATGGAAACAAAGCATATCAGAGTGGACGTGAGCCGAGAATAACCAGGAAAAATCTGGCATACTATAAATCTGAAGTTATGTGGGCCTATGCATTCAAAGCACACGGTCTGATCCGGCAATGGCGGCAAATTAGATGCCGACAAAACTAGAATTTGCAAGACCGTGCACACATTCGAATGTGCACAGTCCTACTGTACACAGAAGTCCTCTTCACAACCCATAATGCGCCAAAATGAGTTCTGTGGAAACATTTCTATTTTGAACTAACAAGTCTGACCTTTCCACATCTGCACTCCTGCGTTATTCCACAATCTGGATATCAAGCGCCTTGTAAATAATGTATCAAACACCTCATCTTATTTCCATCTGCGACCGTTGCCGCCACACACACACACACACACATGTTGCGATGATCCCACAGCAGATGTTGTTTTCTACTCGCCAACACGGAAGACGCGGCAGACGTGATGTCATTTGCTGCCGTCCAAACCGTCAGCACGGCGCCTGGCATTGGGACTCAGCGGACGGTGCCACTGCGCCGAGAATTTCGAAAGGAGAAACTCATCATATTGTAACGGTGGAGCTGTGATTTATGCCCTCCCTCCCGAGGACGAATGTGATGAATGGATCGCCTCTTGCATAAGACTTCTCAGGCTGAAAAGTGTCTTGACAATAGAGCCTGGCCTTCACCGCACAAAGCCACCTCTGCTTGGAGACGAGATACATTCTGCACACAGCTATTCTTGCTTCCTTACTCTTCTCATTCATGCAGATAGAGATGGCATTTCTTCTTCTTCTTCTTCACCAGTACAATCTTTCTACTTGGCGGATGCTTTCCCCTCGTCCCTATTCTCCCATCACTCTTCCTGTTCCCTCCCTTTCTTCTTTTCGACCCATCGCCCCAATTCCCATGCCTCCTTCCATACAAACAATACTTAATGTGCAATCAGACCCTTTTTACACACAGTCCATGGGGGAAATAAACACCAGTGCTCTCTCTCTCTCTGCTTTAGCTACGATGACGTGCTGCGCAAATAGTATGTGTCCAGTATTTGTGAGGCCGTGGGATCTACAGTATTAAAATAAATAAAAATAAATAAAATGTGGAACATGCAAACCGTAGTTACGCCTGAAATTGATTTGAAATATTCCCAATCCCAATAAAACCACAGAAAGCATATATGTGTGTGTGTGTGTGTGTGTGTGTCCTTATCATCCACCTAACACAATACAATTGAAGAAAATTGAAGAAAAGCATAGCAAATGCTGGATTGAGTCAGCAAAGCCCCGATTTGGTTTGTTAATATTTCACATATCACACGTCCACATTGCACCAAATTCAACACCGTGCACCCTCGGGTCCCCCGCTGCGATCCACCCGCCAAGTGTGAAGTGGATCCGATGAACCGTTCTCAAGATACGCAAAGGACACACGGACAAAGACTTCTGGCTTTATAGATAATATTGGCTTTATAGATAATATTGATGCAACAACGCAAATGTATTACGAGAAAAGAAATACTTGAGACACATTTGCAAGGCCTCAAAGATACACAATATCTTCTGCATACTCCATTAGTTGCACAAATCTAAGCCTTTTAGGACTCACACCTGCACTTTAAAACTCACATTGCATTGCGTTCGTCACAATGTTCACGTGTCATCAGCAGCAGACAACAGATGTAACACAGGCCGAACCAGTCTGACATTTTGTTCTTTTTGTTTTCTCTCTCTCTCTCTCTCGCGCTCCACAATCTGTGTGGCATTAAGATTCATATTGATCTGATTCTTACTGTCCGTACGAATCTGCCTGACAAGTGCAGAGCTGTGCAACATCAAAGGAAGTACACGTGTTCCTGTGGTGTACCTGCTGTACAGGAACTCTTGTCCTGTAGCAACTGATTCAGTCGTTTATCTGGGAAGTGTGTGTGTGTGTGTGTGTGTGTGTGTGTGTGTGTGTGTGTGTGTGTGTGTGTGTGTGTGTGTGTGTGTGTGTGTGTGTGTGTGTGTGTGTGTGTGTGTGTGTGTGTGTGTGTGTGTTTTAAGTAGGAGGGAGGATGTGACATGCAACTGCAGACAGACATTATAGCAACAAAGTACAGTGGGTGTCACTTTGTTAACTGCCACCTCGCCTTTTTGTCCACTACACTTTCAGTACAACATGAACCAACTAATGACCGTTCAATTTGTGGCTCCGGTGCTGCTCTGCCCATGAGCTGCCCATCTAACTGTGATTGATGCACATACACACACACACAGACACAGACACACGCACAGAGTGCCTCAGAGTCTATTTCTTTTTTTTCTTTTCTTTTCTGGCTTTGAGGATGGATGGTACAGTATCCATCCAGGAGATCAGTCACCCGAGGATGGATAGAGTCTGAGGACACCGCTGTCTGGGAGAGATTATTGGCTCGTGATTACTGGCTCAGAACATCCTCATCGATTAAAGAAGACAAGAGGGGCTGCATGAGAGCTCACTGAAATGAAAGAAAGAAAAAGGACAACCGAATAATATTGGGTGGGGGGGGGGGGGATATATCCTGTTGGTGTTGTCTGTGTGGACATATTAAAACAACATGCATGCCTCTCCTTCCCTGTTCATACCCAATAGGTATGATGTCAAAGTGCCTGGTTTATTGAATTGCTCACGCACGGGGAAATATTCGGGACATTAATTGGATCTGGTCTGTGGCACGAGAGTCAGGAGCTCTCACGGTGCGCGCGTGTGCGCAAGTGGCCAGTGCGAGAAGGGCGGATTAATGATCAACTCGTCGTTATCAATCTGGGGAAAAGGCGCGTTGGAGATTAATTTGGGAGATGTAGAGCAGTTTGTTTATTTATCTTTTATGTTTTTGGAATCATGAACGCTGCAAATCCGCGCGTAAAAGTGACTCCTGCCGCTGTGGCATCAGGTGCGCACTCGGTGCTGATACCAAACTTTACCCCCACACACACACGCACACATTCATATTTCTTCCAATTAAACCGAGCGGAGACCGGGTGCACGTTGCACCCATGAGACGGCTGAATATCATGGTCCATATATATTTTTTCTGATATCAGATCTTCAGAGTGAGTGTCCTCCAGGTGGTGACGTCAGGAGCAAAGAGCAGCAGGCAGAGAGCAGGAGAGGCGGAAAGAAAATCAAAGAGGACGCAACCTGTGCCACCGGCGCGCATCTTTTCCCCAAACTTCTCCGGCACCGTCCGAGAGCACGGAGCACAGCAGCAACAACAACAAATAAACACACACACACACACACACACACCCGGAGATCATCGAGCGAGCGATGAATAACAAGTCTGTCAGTTTGAACGCGAGTCCGCCGCCGCGGGTCGGCGGCTCCGGGACCGCGGACCACGAGCTCGTCATCACCTCCACTTTCGGGACGCTCCTCTCCGTCGTCTTCATCCTCGGGGTGTCGGGGAACGTGTACACGCTGGTGGTGATGTGCCACTCGATCCGCTTCGCCACCTCCATGTACATCTCCATCATCAACCTGGCTCTGGCGGACCTGCTCTACCTCTCCACCATCCCGTTCGTGGTGTCCACCTACTTCCTGAAGGACTGGTACTTCGGGGACGTGGGCTGCCGCATCCTGCTCAGCCTGGACCTCCTCACCATGCACGCCAGCATCTTCACGCTCACCGTCATGTGCACGGAGCGCTACCTGGCCGTGACCAAGCCGCTGGACACGGTGAGGCGCTCCAAGAGTTACCGCAAAGCCCTGGCGTGGGGCGTCTGGCTGCTCTCGCTGGTGCTCACCGTGCCCATGATGGTGATGGTCGCCCAGACCACTAAGGACACGCCGGACGGGGGTGTGAAGAGGATGTGCGCGCCGACCTGGGCGCCCCTGGTTTACAAAGTGTACCTGACCGTCCTGTTCGGCACCAGCATCATGGCGCCGGGGCTCGTCATCGGATACCTGTACGTGAAGTTGGCCCGCACTTACTTGGAGTCCCAGCGCAACACCGCGATCAGCAGAGGCGGCAAGCGGTCCCCCAAGCAGAAGGTGCTGATCATGATCTTCACCATCGTGCTGGTGTTCTGGGCGTGCTTCCTGCCGTTCTGGATCTGGCAGCTGCTGTCGCTGTACCGCACCGAGCCCCTGAACCTGGCCTCGCAGACGCACACGTGCATCAACTACCTGGTGGCGAGCCTCACGTACAGCAACAGCTGCATCAACCCGTTCCTCTACACGCTGCTCACCAAGAACTACCGCGAGTACCTGAAGAACCGGCACCGGAGCTTCTACAGGTACACGTCGTCGTTCAAGCAGCGGCCGCCCAGCCTCTACTCGTGGGGGAGGTCGGCGTCCTCGAGCAACCAGTTCGAGTTCAACTCCGAGACGCTGGCGATGGGGACCCTGAAGTGACTTGCGAACCACGTGGGAGAGAGGAGAGAGCTTTTGTGGGCGCAATAGGTAAGTGTTGACACCTAGCAGGCCAGCGCGCTTTCTCAACAGGGGCGTAAGTAGATACTGCTTGGCACAACTGCCCCCCCCCCCCCCCCCCCCCCCCCGTTTTTTTTAGGGGCTGGGTGGGTAGGGGGTTGGTTACAGTGATGCTATTTTAAATGCTGTGTTTGTAATATATCTATGTTGAACTGGCAATAATATATTTGCATGATAGATATTCCTATAGCGCAAAACCTCTCTCCGTAATGGTTTTCATTATTTTAAATAAAATAGTCTGTTGCAATCTTTAACAAAATGATATGCTTATTCTACATATGTTTTAAAAACTACTAATAAAGTATTTAACGAAAGAAACAATTCAATTAAATGAACAATTTCTTATCATCTTTGGTATTTTTGTCATATACAGATCCAATGATTGTAGTCGTCCAATGTCAAGTCTCTGTTTGATCATGTGACAAGACACGTCTGTGTCCTTATACGAGGGTTTGGCGTGATATCGGGAAAAGTTACTCCTCATTTAATGCGCGTTTCCCTCCCGAAAGTCCAGCAACACCTGTCAATTTCAGCTCCTTACACGCGTACAGTATTTTCAAAATAAACTCCCGTCTTCACAGGAAACAACTCAGTTAGGTTTAGGCGCCAAAACCGAGGAAAAGATCGTAATTTGGGTTGAAATAACTAGGGAAGTGACGTTACTGAAATCCGCAAGTTACGTGACAAATACTGCTACGTTGACTTCTCATGTCACGCGGGGAACAAACGGCGGGCTCCTGGGCAGAAGATTGTTTTTCTGGTTGACCCATGCACCCACCGCCACTGCTGCTTGATTTCGTACGAATTACAGCTCATTTTCTTTCGTAGGTGTAGCTTCGAACGCTGGATGAGAACAGCCTGCGAGACAATACGATATACGGTATCTAGTTCAAGCTCCAAATCTGTCCCGAATGACGAGTCGAGCACATCTGCGAGCCGAGCGAGCGGTCATGCCTGTCAAACTTAAAAGAGGCCGGTAGGTAACTAGTGCTCGCCATTAGCAGTGTGCTCCGGGGCCCATCGTAAACCACCTCACGCCACTGTTTCTCACAGTTGATTGTTTCTGTATGGATTATTTTCAAGCGAAGAGGCGTTTCTAGTCACTACAACATTCATTCTAGTTAGAGGAAAACCGACAGTTGTTTCGCCCCAAGGCCCATTGAGCCCCATTAGCACAGTGACACTTCTCTCTGCCGCGCTCCTTCGCTTCTTCAACCCTCAGAGGAGGAACCGATCGTACGGGGCCGCGTTAAAGGCCTCAGCGGTGATTACAGAAGCCGAAAACGTGTGTGTTCGAGACAGACGTGATTTAAAGAGAAAGCTTATAATAGGTTAGTTTCCACTGCAACGACTTGGTTGGTTATTGCAGCAGCTAACTCAGTTTAGAGAAAGGACTATAGTATCTAAACATACAGTATATAATAATAGCATATGTTCTAACATTAGCTTGGCCTGACTTGGCCTGGGGCAAAAATGTTTTAGGATCCTCACAACTTTATTAGGAATATTCATCATGGGACTGCTCCTGCAGGCCCGTGGGTAGAGGCTCCGAACATGAAACGCAACATCAGCAGTTTGAGTTCAGCCGGGGACATTTGTTGCAAGTCGTTCCCCTGTCTAACCTTCCCCTCATTTCCTGTCACCTCCGCTCTGTAAAGTCTTTAACAAAGGCTTACAATGCACCCGAAATAGGTTCACGATTCGACATTCAGAGCATTGATATAGCAGCAAACAGCTATTTGCATATCTAAAGATATAGTGGAGTAATGTCTGCCTGAGCAGAGAATGAAGTCGTTCTCCCTCTGTGTGTGTGTGTGTGTGTGTAGTGTGGAGGCAATAAATCTGAATTTTGTATTTGGCATCTTTAAAAAAAACATACAATAAAAACCATCATAAAAACATGATATAAAGTAAATGTCTCATAGGTTTTGAGACAGGACCCCTTTACAAGACCAAAACAATACTGTTGGTGTTGTCTGTGTGGAAATATTAAAACAACATGCATGCCTCTCCTTCCCTGTTCATACCCAATAGGTCTGATGTCAAAGTGTCTGGTTTATTGAAGTGCTCACGCACGAGGAAATATTCGGGACATTAATTAGAATCTGGTCTGTGGCTCGAGAGTCAGGAGCTCTCGGTTTGTGCGAGCTCTCACGGTGCACGCACGCGTGCGCACGTGGTCAGTGCAAGAAGGCCGGATTAATTATCAACTCGTCGTTATCATTCTGGAGAAAAGGCACGTTGGGGATTAATTTAGAGTGGTTTGTTTATTGGAATCATGAACGCTGCAAATCTGCGCGTAAAAGTGACTCCTGCCGCTGCGTCATCAGGTGCGCACTCGGTGCTGATACCAAACTTTTTTCATATTCACCCCCCCCCACACACACACACACACACACACACACACACACACACACACACACACACACACACACACACACACGCACACATTCATATTTCTTCCAATTAAACCGAGCGGAGATCACGTTGCACCCATGAGACGGCTGAATATCATCTTCAGAGTGAGTGTCCTCCGGCGGTGACGTCAGGAGCAAAGAGCAGCAGGCAGAGAGCAGGAGAGGCGGAAAAAAAATCAAAGACGACGCAACCTTTTCCCCAAACCTCTCCGGCACCGTCCGAGAGCACGGAGCACAGCAGCAGCAGCAATAACAACGACAAAAATACCACAGCAAATTTGCAACTAATCAAATCATCAATACAAATTCAGGGGCCCCCGAAAGGTCTTGGGGGCCCCGGGGCTGTTGTCTTCTCCTCCTGGTTCACTTTTTATCTACCACACAACATCATTAAAGCTCAAAACAATCTATTTCCCGAACAATCACATGCCGAGTGAAGCCAGACGGGTGTTTTGCTTTGTGACTAAATTTAGCGAAGAGGAACTGATTTGAGCCCACATCTGGATCGCGAAGGCGTCCTCTGGCTGGAGACGGGGGGGGGGGGGGGGGGGGAACTGCACCTGAATTGCCAATCGCTTTCACTGAATTTGCACGCGTCCTCCCACAGAGGCTGCACACACTTCCACTATGGTGGCAAACTCAGAGCCAAAACCTCCCACTGCTTCCAATTGGTCTTCCAATTGGTCAGTCTGTTAACTTGACTGAACTGCGGCCTACTTCCCAATGTTGAAACTTTATCATAGCATTGAGCTTATGTGATATTTACACTTCTTTTTTTTTGTAACTGATTACGTGATTTGCTTCACATCCAAAGAGACTTAAGGAGCACAGAGAAGGTGACGGCTCCTTCGGTTCAGGATGTTCCTTTATGCGTGTATCCTAATGAGTGATGCATAAACATACCTCGAGTTTTATGGAGAGTTCATAGCTCTTTAATTGAGATGGCCCCTATACTGAAGGGGACGGCCTTTTACTTTTGTCTGACTCGTTAAAGTCTTATCCGAACATCTGCTGTGCAGCTACTCTGTCCTTTGTAGATTCTCCAGGCAGCGACTGGAGAACAAACTGAGTGTGTACAGCGAGCTGGGTGGTAATATTATGGACAATATGTCTGGACAGTTCCTCAAACCGCGACAGACGTCTTGATATCTGAATGTTATCTAGAGCCATGACATTTTCAAACTATTGTCCCAGGCGGGAACGCACACGTTGCCACACTGTTTTGTGTGTTTGCATGTAAAATGTCACAAACTGCATAAATTATTTGCAGCCAATGGCCCCTTGGTGCTCCACAAACATTGTCACAGGACCAGATCTGCTCTGTGTTGGATTTATCAGCTTATGGCTGCATAGATTCAGGATTCATGAGAAATCTAGGAGGGATTTGTTGCTTTCTCTCCAGAGCCTCTCCCTGAGCTGGAGAGAAGCGCTTTTTTTTGTTGCTGTGCAACACCTTCATCCTCAAAGACATGATTAAATTGTTCTTAATATACAGTAGCCTAAAAAGTTAATATAAACAGTTATTATCTCTGTAATCCCTCTATAATTACCAGGAGGATCACACGCGGGCATGCATCCGTGCAGTGAATGTGCACCACTGTGTCTGTCCATGGCTAATCTCGCATTCTGCAGCAGCAAACTGCATAATATTTTGGACGGCCAGTTATGGCATGCATGCTCTTCTCAAGACGCCTTTTAGTGCCTGGCATATACTACCATTGACTGTCTGCTGACTCCTCACACACTCCTAATCACTCCTACTCTTAACTGGCCCCCAGCCGTTGATTCACGGTCCAGTGCATCTACAAACCCCCCAGCTGCTAGTCCGCTGCTCTTTCAGTTTGCTCACTTTTAGTGTTTTAGCTACCAGTACACACTCTGCTGAGTACCTCTGGGCTGCTGCTCTTGGGGCCAGAGACACCAGGCGGTGATTGAGAATAAATGAGTCTGTACATTTAATCCAAACTTCAAACTGACAAAGATCTAATGGGCTGGATGGAGGTACTCCTTTGCTCAATCAGAAATAAGATGCATTCTCTGCAAGTTTCATTGAAGCTAGACTTATGTGTCTAATTAATTATGGATATAGATTTTTTTTCTTGGCTGCCCCAACAGGCTGTCACCTTATAATGTGTTTGCAAATAGTCACCTACTTCAATCCGGTCTCACTGCCAACGTCAGTGCCAATCTGCGTCGGTATGAGACAGCCGGAGCAGCTGATGAAGAATAAAGAATGAGAATGTCAGCGTAGGGTACGGTTCAAACAAACACAGGACTTTCACCCAGGAGACCACTGATCCCGTCCCGTGTGAAACCAAGTTAAATCTGACCTATTTTATCATACTTTAGTAACTTCTGGACTTTACTAACGCCAGTTGCGTAACAAGCGTAGCTGCATGCATGTAACGAGCAGAAACTTAACACAAGAGTCCAACATTTTCAAAAGAGGGGTACCTACAGCATCACAGTTTTAAGCGTAGGGCCACTGACCAAATGGCATTAGAAGAGTTGGGAGTGAGATTGTGTTTCTTAATTACACATCTACTGGATGCAGAGTTGTGTTTCTGGCCACTTGATGAAGTCCAATATTCACAGTCCTATTAGCTCTGTTTTGGTCTCCACCAACTCTGAAATATGGAATATCTTATGCTCCACCATGTTCACCACTTATAGTCACTTACTGTGTCCGCCTACCGTTTGGGAAGGTTATAGAGTACAGTGTGTTTTTAGAGATTTTCCACTGATAACAGCTACTTGCCTCGTCTAAAGACAACCTTGACGAGAGCAGTGAGACTCAACCAAAACAGTTAAAGTTTGGTCATAAAACCAAACCAATGAGCATATCAAACCAGTCATTAACATAACTAAGTGTGCATCGTAATATTTGTATCAATACAGATGTCTGTTTAATGGTTTTACAGCTTCGGCATATTGCAGAAATTCGCCTGCTTGTAGTCTTTTAGTCAAAGCTGAAAAAATGTGAGTGATGTCCCTTTAGTATTTTCTTACTGTTATACAAATGTTCTTAAAGGCTGTGTATTAATCCTCATGACTAATATATGACAAATAAATGATTTTAATCCATAAAAATGGTGGAGTGACATTTTTATGAACAGAAGAACCCACCACTCAAAACAGCTTGTAGTTAGAAAGGACAGACTGTCAAAAATAGATACAAAAAATAAAATAACCTTTTGACTAAACATCATAAATTCACTTTGGAGACATTCTGAAGTGAAAATGATATTCACAGCTGCAGGGTGACTTTAAATGTCAGAACACAATGCATGTGTCATTTCTTCAGGTGTTAAAATGCAATCAGAGGAGTCTGTCATATCATCTTTTGTTAGACAGTAACTGAAGACTTTCCATCTTACAGATAGTAGCTCTTTTGTGGTTTGAGATCCTAGTTGTAACGTTAATAACGCCATCACTCTGCCCCTTGACCGCTATCGAAAACTGTGTAGGTGTTTGAGTTTGTGGCTTGAATTAAGATAAGCTTTGATATTTGCTTTTAAATGAAAGATTTAGGTCTAAGTGGAGGGAGTTATTCCCACATTGTTTGGGGAAAAAATAACTGAAGTACCAAGAATCTTAAAAGTAGAATTGTCAACTTGTTACACTCCGTTTCCATTTTCAGTCTGACTTTGCCGCCAATCTAGCCCATTTCCCATCAATTGTCCCAAACCGATCACTAGAGACCAACGTATCTGCCTGAAGCGAACAGCACTTTAAAGCGACATCAATGCGTAGCCAAGCCAACATACTGGCTTTGACAGGTTTTTAAGAGCAGAGCGGAGCGAAGTAAAAACCATGAACCACTGTGCCTGTGGCACTGATTGTTGGTCCATTTGCGGCGCTCATTGGATCAATTGGATTGGATTTTCAACCCACTGTTTCATGGCATGATGCCAGATGAAGCGGTCAACTCGTTGGAGTGGGCGGATTCGAGGTTGCGGACCCAGGCGAGAGATTGATTTGAGCCGTGAAGACTTTAGCTGAAGTTGTGGGGTCGACATCATTTTTGTCGACTGCGTGAAAGGTTTCGTCATCGGTAACAGAAATCAATAACTCATCTTGACAGCATTAAAGGGGATGGTGAACGAATAGGGTAAAAGACGTCCAATGAGGTTTGGACCTACAAAGAATCCTCTGACCGGGTTGATCAATATGTCACAAGAGCCGGACAACATGATTGTGTGCTTAACAGTGACCAGAGCATTTGCTTTGAAGACTTAAAAGAGATCGATGACTCCTGTGATGGGAAAACTAGCCACGGGCATCAGGTTTACTGCTCTTTATGTGAGTAGATTAAAAAACGTTGACCAAGGTGCTGAAACACATGCGACAGGCGTCAATGACCCCGTCACACTGACGCCTATACTTTCTCTTTGTTGCTATTTTACCGCAATATATCCAGCATTAGCAACTGCCATTCTTCCCACACAGCCCACCTCTACGCGTAGGACTACCGCTCTGCTTCTCGACACTGATGAATGAATGTAATAATAGGTCCCTCAGGAGCTGAGAGGAGCAATATTGCGCTATAGGCGCAGTGGCTTACTACTCTCTACCAACTCTTAGTGTAGGCGGAGATCAATCGAGCACTAAAGGGAGATTGAATATAGGAAATCTATTCGTCAGGTAGCCACAAACACAACACGAATGAATGCTTATGTTGTTCTGTGTCTGCTGGATGTGTCATTAAGCCTGTTTGCCGACATATGTATGATGTTAAAGCTACAACCTCTAAGATCTCCGTTTCATTTTCTTTGGCGGCACCTATGGCGTAATTGCATGTGTGTCTTTGAATCTTACTTTCGTAACACTGGAAATGCAAGGGCTTTATTAATCCTGCAAGAGGACATTTTTTGGTGACTTAAGAGACATTTATGAAAATGAAAAGCTTTGAGATGCTTCAAAGAGCGCGAATGAAGAAAGAGGCCGTTGACACAGGACGTTATTTTCTGTTTGTTTAAGAACGGTTACATTCTAAAAGCACAAATAAACACATCCACACCTCACTAACCTGCGGGGACGGTGCTGGATTTTGAATGAATGCAGCTCAAGGCACGCTTCGTCCTTCTGTGGCCTGTCTGCTTTAACCAAGTAAGGTGATAACACGTTTTCAGCCATTTCTAACAACAATGAAAAACATATGAATTGATGGATTGCCCAAGTCTTACAAGTTTGCCAATATATTTGTAGTCATGTTCAGAAATCAAAAGAAAGCCATTGGCTGCCTAGAGAAGGTAATAAAAAAAAATTTTAAAAAGTTGTTAAATGTCATAGCAGGGTTTGCACATAACGAATATGTGAATTCAAGTAAACTAACGAAACGTGCTAAACCCCTGGTATGGCCCTGAAATGGAAACAGCTGCGGGTACTTTAAACTGACTTACGTGATCGAGCTGACTGCATAAACAAAGACCGTGTTCAGAATGCCAGCCCAAATCCTTTTTTTGGCAAATGCAAATTTGTATAAGAAAGTCCGGACAACAAAAAAAACACATGAAATGTGAAAAGGTGTACGACATCAAAAGATTAACACTACGTTTATTGTGTAACGTTTATCTTGTAACTGGTAGTAACTTTTACTTAGGCTGGACTTTCACTATCCTATGACTAAGCACTTTAACAAAAGTACGCAATCCAGACAGCCTTATGGTTAGAGACTTGAAACCGTAAAAAAAGGATATTTGGGATTGTGATGGACTGAAATTAATATTGCAGAGAGAAACTATATATAGATACTATATACATACTATGGTTCAGTACGGTTTGTTCTGAACAGTTATGCGGAAAATAAGAGGCAAGCACGATGACTGCTCGGGAAGTCTTAGTGCTCAGGTAGTGAAGAAATGAGGCAAAGAGACAAGAACTTTTCACGTCAGTATTTTATTTCAAACCGTCCTCACCGACCACACTGAAGTAATTGGTAACATACTAGAAAGAGCAATCACTCCTGGACAAGGAGAGGGTTCTTCTTAGAAGAAAACGCCTCCTGGGTCATGAGGTGGGAGCGAGTATGAGTGGGGACTTTGTGATGAAAGGTTGATTTAGAAGGAGATTCACCAAGGAATTGACAGCTCTCCTCAAAATGAAAAACACACCGCGACACAGAAAACACACAATCCCACTTAAGCTCCTCTGAAACGGTATCAGTCGAGAGAAAATCTCTGCTTGAGCCGTCCTCCTTATGATCAAAAGAAACAGATTATGTGTATAAATAATATACACATATGACTAAATCTAGCAATTATGCAATTTATTACGCAATAAAAAAAAAATGTATTAAAAAAGAAACCGCTGTAGAAAATTGGATAAAAGTTACAAAGTAAGAAAAGTAAGAAAAAGGTGAATGTGTGTGCTTTATTTCTGTAGCAAAATCCGTGCGGGGCAGCAAGTGAAAATTAAGGAAAATAACATGATATTGGCGGTGCAGCTGCGGGACACCAATGTGACGAGTAAAAATCTCACTTCTTCCTTCCCCTCCTTTCTTGTCTCTCCCCTCTGGTCGCCCTCTCTGCAGGGCTTTTCCCGCGCCAGTGAGCAGTGGGCGTGGCCCGTGGGGGGCCTCAGGGCATGGCGGGGTCAGAGATGCCGTGTGCTGGGTCGCAGGTGAAGGACACGGTGATGGCGTAGCGCGTCCCCCACGCCACCTTCTCCACGCGGTGGAGGTTCTCCGTGCCGGAAGAGAAGAAAGAGACTCGTCCTGGGCAAGGAGGGAATGAGAGGAGAGAACAAATGGTTTAAAAAGGAACATTTTGGGAAATACGCTTATTTGTCGTCTCTCTAAGACTGAGATAATATATCAACAATAGGTCTGCATTACAGATCTGTCAGGACGTGGCTCATAGCTTGGCATTAAAACTGGAAGCAGGAGAAACTCGCTTGTTTGAAAATGCAAGAAATTCACCCACCAACACCTCTGCAGCCCACTAATTTACACAATGTTATTTACATTTATGTTTTTTTTAAAGATACAAGTCTACATTTTGGGGAATATACTGACTCGCTTTCTTTCTGAAAGTGACATCAGAAGATTGATATAAATTACACGTCTGTGTGCCACGTTCGGCGTCGGAGTCACAACGCTGTTAGCCTAGCTTAGCTTAAAGACAGGTGGGGAAACAGCTAGCCTGGCTCTGGCGAAGATTTTAATAAAAAACACCAACCAATGTTTAGCCCATTCAGTGAACAGAAATTATTTCAGGTGGAGTTGAATAGCCCCAGTGATGCCAGTTGGTTTCCCCATTTCCTACAGTCTTTATGCTAAGCTAGGCTAAACACGTCCTGAGTTGAGCTAAATTGCAGTTAGCTCCAACATGCGATTCTTTCTAAAATTGTCACGTTTACATTTCTCTTCATGTTGTACAAACAACACACATCGTATTAATTAGAGAGCTTTAGAGGTTTTGAGTCATTTCTGAACCTTTTCAACTCTCTATGCTAAACTATTAGCAAAGATTAGCACAACTCCAGCTCTGTATTTAATGCACAGAAACGAGAGCAGTAATCATATCCTCATCTCAAACTTGGAGAGACAATAAAAAATAAAAAAAGCAAATTCCCCAATTGTTCATTCAAAGTATATCATAAAGAGTTGTCCATGAAACAGAGGGGCATTTGATGAGGATCCAAAAAGACAAGACACAAGCTGGAACCCTGAGGAGATAAAGGGACCCGCAAGGACACACTCGGCTTAGTCCAGGATTGTATTTTAGCGAAAGCTGAGATGCATACTTTTGACTGTCTGATTTAAACCCTTTTTTAAGTTATTTCTTTCTTGGACAGACACACAGTGTGAACTTGCACACAGCGTGTTGCCTCTGGGTAAACTCTTTATTTAACAGAAGCTTTGCTTCGCAGTGCCAGCTCGTGAACTATTGCCGTTTACCAGCCAGTCTGGTTCTTTCTGAACTCAACCCACTCTTGCATTGATGTTTACATAGCTCGTCGGGCGGTTGTGTGCCATAACTGAGAGGTTTATATTTTAAAAGTTTTCAGGCTCTTGATTTGGTACAAAACTTCCAGGTTCTTCGCCTTTTGAAAGGGGTTATCTCATTATGTGAATATGATTAAAAAGCTGGAGTCGTTGTGCGCCAATTAGTTTGCTCTGTTTTCCCTCCAAGAAATACTGACGACTTAAGTCTGTGTGTTCATCTGCGATTGTGTTTGTGTGTGGGAGGGTAAATCCCACTGGCAGGGCACTGGCTGAGGTCGTCGGGGGAAATCAGTGCTCGCAGTAAAACAATGGAACACTGAAAACCCAAAGACTGGGAAACAAGAAGAAAGAGAATTAATGGCACACAAAAAAAAAGAAAAGAATGTGAGCGGCAAGACAAGTGGTGGTCGGCTTGTTTTCTGTCATTGAAAAAGAGGGCATTTTCCCCCCCCAAGTGCTCAAATTAGCCACACAGCTTTAGATAACTGCACAATGAAATAATCTTTGAAAGTAATCCCTTGCACTTGTCAATATAAACGTTCCAAGTGTTTGCTGTGAAGGGCCCAGCAGATTCAGTGCAGTCAGCAGAGCAGATTAGTGGCAACACAATGGGGGGATGTTTACGGAGGAAATTCAACAGGGTTCACACTCTACCAGCAGTCACTTTCCAGGACATTCTTCAAAAAACAGTGGAGATACCATTTTATTGTGCGAAAGTTTTGTTACCAGTGGAATAACCCTCACCTTCTTTCAGGACTAGGAGTAAAAAAAAAGCTTCTTTTTTTAATAGACGTTTTTTATTTCTATTTCTGAGAATAGTTAGGAGAGCTCTTGAGGTGTGAGAGTGGAGTTTAATCCCAGCTTTAGGGTTAATGCAGCAGTTCTTGTCCGTGAGTAGATACGTGCTTCTTTCTGCACAGCGATACCATAGTTTGGTGGAAAGAAAATAGTTCCTACTATGAAACTGTTCACATGAAGGTCTGTGGATTATATTGACTGACTAGGTAATTATTTCTGGAAAGAATTTTTCAAACCTATTGTTTTTTTGCCAATATTTCACACCAAAGCCATCTAGATCGCTAAATAGCATACAGGTAAGAGGAAAAATATGTATTTTGATTTTGGGGTGTACTGTCCTTATTCTGAACCTGAACTGCAACTTCCCCGGTCTATTAAAGTACACTGTCTTGATGAAAACCGCTGTTTTTGTTGCTGACTTTATGTGGATGCAGAGAAGAATACGTGCTGTCCCTGCAGAAACCGATGCGCTCACAACCATACACTGTTTGTTTTGCAGCCTGAGTGAAACTGAAGCTTTGTTATGCTGTCCCAGAAGTAAGAAAACCTCTTTTAAAATCCCATTGACACATGTAATAACGCAAATAATTAAAAATCAAGCCTTAGAACAGAACTTCTAGCTGCTGACTGCTAACAGCGTGAACAACGGCAACAGTTCGGGCAGAGCTAACAGAGTTTACCTGAGGGTGGACACTATGCTTCCACGACATCAGCGTCGGTTGGGACGTCTTATCAGCTGTAACGGACATATGAGAGCAGTGTAGCGGCGGCTGTGAGCTAGCGCGCTCACATGCACTACAAGTCACGAGCGGCTGGCCCAGCTATGCCAACAAAGCAAGGAGAAGCTCTATTAACACACAGAGAGGGAGAGCTACGTCATTCTCTGCTCAGGAAGAAAATGCTCCTCTATATCTTTACATAGCAAATGCTGCTATAATAATGTTCTGAATATCAATTAGAGAACCTTCAAGAGTTCGTACTGGGAAGCTGATTTAACTCCAAAAAAATAATCCGCTGATTTACAAACGTCTCTTTCCCAATTCTGCGGGAAAACGTTTTTTTGCAGCATCACCAGACAGACCTAAAAGTTGTATTCCATGGTTGGGCAACTACAAAAGTTGTCTTCAAAGCCCGATGCTCTTCCTGGGGACTTGGGCTAAAACGTCTCGGCTCAACAACAGAGGCAAACCAGTGAGCAAATTGAGGTCGCTGTTGACATGTAGACAGCAGGACAGAAAGGAGCGAATGCTGAAATGGAATTTGCTGAAATAATACATTACATATCAAAGAGGCCCGGGTTTCTGTAGGGACTAAACAACCCTACTGAGACCAAATGTGAAACTATTTTGTTGAGCCACATAGAAGTGGAAACGTTCTCTTTTGTTCCCCTGAGTCGTAGCAATATACTGTTTCCAGGAAACAATCCGTTTTTCTAAACCGCCTTTTATGAAAAAGGCAAGCTCCCGGTACTATTCTTGTATCATGTTCAAACCCTGCGTATAAGGATTACTGTCTCCGTCTTGCATCAACGGAATGAATTGGAAATAAGTGTTGTTCACCGTGTGGAATCTTCCTCATAAAAAAAAGCAGGCTCTGCTTGAATGTTTAAGCTTAAGGAAACTATTTTAAGAGACCGAATCCCAATTACAGTCGATAAAAGTTTAGCTCAAGAAAATATTTTCCCTACTTGGCCCTGTAGCATTTAGACTTCCATTAGCAATGAGGTACAATGATCTAATAGAAATTAATTACGTGGAGAAATTCCTGTCTTTTAGCATCTCATGGGGGGGGGGGGGGGTGGTGTCTAACAGTGTGTCTGCACTGACGTAGTGTCTGGCCGGCAGGAGCTAAGGGGAGAATGAAAATACCTTTCAACTGGCTGATTATCAGTCAACATGTATGCAGATATCGATACATCTATAGTAAGCTCAAATCGGCTGACATTAACAGCCATGTCAGTTTATCTGTCAGGCTCTCAATGGTACCAACCTCGCCTCCAAAAGTCTGGATTAAGGCGCGTTTTTTCCCAATGAAGGCAACACTGGCCAGCACTGCTGTGTGGCGCTGCTCCGTTAATGGATAATGCATAGCTTAAAAGGCGTGGTCATGGCTGCAGTCCGCCTTACACACTGGGTTTGTTACAGTAGCTTGCTATGCTGTATCGTGAATAGGTCGGGGGGGGGTTGTACTTAACGTCAGTGACCCAAAGGTGACGATTGTGCAATGTCGACAAGATGCTCAACCCTGCGTGACTCGTCCAAATGCCCACAAACGCCACCAGCACGGTCACAAGGCGCACAACACGTCAACGCACTGTCCAGTCAATGGATCGATTACTCCCACAGCCTCATGATGGATTAGCAGAGGATGAATCACACAGGCTGCACGGTGTGTCTAGGGAGGCTGGGATGGACGTTAGAGGTTGATGACGTGGGGTGATGTTGAATTAAAACGGAGGTCGAAGATTCCGGATAGATCACGGGTGGAAAATAATTTACGGGGAACCATCTTGGAGCCTGGTCTCCAGTTTTCGTAATACAGGCGAAACAACCCCCTGATGTCATCATGGGTGGGTTTTTTTGGGGCTTGGAGGCTGCAAACTTTTTGGACTTTGGGCACAGAGTTTAAAATGCATTGGCATTCACCAGGCAGGGGGGCGGGGGTCTAACAAAACTATGCTTTTGGTTGCATTATGGGAAGTGTAGGATCCAGCTTTTGGAGGATCTAGTTTTTGGAGCTCCATACTAAGGACTTGAGATGTTTCAACTTTCGAAAGGGCCCATTAAGGACTAATGATTAATGGTACGTGCTCTAACTAGTGATCTACCTGGGCACACCCAACTGGTCAATGAAAAGACAGGGCTTAGATAAAAACTTTAAAAAATGATTTCACAACCACTACAACTAAAAGAGCTACAATTACCACCTCACTGATGTATGCCTCCGCCAACTAAGTCAAGTTGCAGTTTCGATCCATGTCTGTCCAAAATGTTTGTGAGAAGTGTGAAAATGTGTGTGAAGTTGTCAAAATTAGCATGTAAATTGCCAAAAACAATGTTTAACAATGAGCTGATTAGAATTTGGTGGTCAAAAACACAAGTAGACATTTTTGCTAAATTTGAAGAAATTCGATCAAGGCGTTCCTGAGAAATCGCGCTCACCAGAGTGGGACAGACGTGAGGCCACAGGGATCTTGACCTCATCTTAACGCTACTGTAACTAGTGTTCCGTTTAAGTAACTTATCTCCATTTCGGCTGAATATCTACATTGTTGAATTAAGTCTCATGTTCCAAAACAAATGGGACAGCAAACTGAAAAAGAAAAAAGCTAAATCTAAAAAAGAAAAAGAAAACTCAGCCGATCTTGTGAAATCATCCCTGTTATGTGCCAAGAATCATTTCAGACATTTCATTTTCATTGTATTCTGTGTGTCTATGTGTGCAGAACCGCAGCCGCCAAGGGCAAGCTGGCGGTTTTCAGGTGGCAGCCCAGCTGAGGTTATCTAATTCCCCTGTGGTTGTCTACGCTGGCAGGTTAACCCCTATTGGCTCCTCTGAATGGCAAACGTGCCTTTTCCACCATCTGTATCTGCCTTTTTCAGCCAACCACCCTATCTCTTCATCGCATATCAACTCTTTATCTATCTCCAAGACATTTCCTGTCTGTGCCCACCCTCCTTACCGCCTCTCTCCTTGCCCTGTAGGGGACGCTTTCACATTCAGCAAATCCATCAGTCGTCTCTCTCGCTCTCTTCTAATCCTCCACTCTTTTTTTTTGTCCACCCTTCCTCTTAACTTCCTCCGCAACTTGCACAATACTTCCACTCCAGACACCCCCCGATGCTAATTGTCATTACATTCTTGACTTCCGTTCTCTGGCAGCTATTTCCTGATTGTCGTCACGGGGGGGGGGGTTATAATTACACCATATTCGACGCTGTCGCTTCAAAGAGCCGTAATTATCTCAGCGAACTAATCATCCGTCCAGGCATGAGGATCAGACTCTCACCAGGTCGAAGCCCGTCTGTCAACTGCCTTGCATGACGCACAAACAGTTTCTCAACGAGGTCGGATGTGTTTCAGAGGAGACAAATAAGTGATGTGGGCTGTCGATGCATAATGCATGGGGCTTTGCGGCGTCTCCCGCTCGATGCACCTGTCTAAATAAAAATCACAGCGACGGGCGTAATCACAGAGGTCGGGTCTCACCAGCTGCTTTGACAGGCCTGTCATAGTTGAAATCTCGAGCAGGCTCCAACTCCGCTGAGAATTAGAAATCAATCAAGGAGGACCGTGGTGAGACCGTAGTTCTCTCTTGTCCCCATCCCTTCGCCGTCTCCTTCTAGCAGGTTGCGTTGGGTTCAAGATTACACTGTCACCATAATCTCCGCAGTTTGGAGGTTATCCTCAATTCACCGAAGCAAGATGCCCGTCATGAGAGTGACGAGGCGGCACACGCTCTTTATTACCATACGTCCTCCGGTCAGCGTCCGTCTCCGTTCCATCATAGGACGGAGGGGCGTGAAGGCGGAGGGAAAAGTGAAAAATTGTAGGCGAGGAAAGAGAAGGATTGCTCTCTTTTTTTGTGGTGTAATTTAAAAGCAGCAGAGGAGTCAGATTAGAGGCCAGGAGATGATGGACCAATGGGTGAGATAACGGGAGGAGGGCAGAGCGGTAAGGGGGTGGGGGGGGGAGTGGAAGAAGGGACAAGGTGACCGGAGACGGCAGGGGATGCTCACTGTCAGATATGATAAAAGTGGAAGTAAGGCTGTCAGGGACAGGTAACAGCCTCAGGAGACGGTTTCCATGCTGAACAGATTCACTCAGCCTTTGCTCAGTGAGGAGCCCACAGCGCCCACAGAGGCCATGCAATGAGTGCTAAGCTTCCACTTTTATAGAAACCTCCTTTGGAGTATAAAGTGCTGCATAAAAGAGGCATAGGCTGCAGTCATGAGATAAGAGTCAATGGTACAAATATAGCTCTTGAATAAACTGTTCTAACCTGTTGGCTGATTGCCAACTCCCAGTTAGAAAGCCAGCTAGCTTTGTGGTTGGCTAATGCTAGCATGCTCCCAACTTGGGAGCGTGTTACTAGTTAGCTCAACAGCTAAAGTAGTTCGCCATCTGCCCCTGCAAGAGGTCACCAAGTCACCAAGCCTCTAGCATAGGAGTGGAAGGTACAAATTGTATAGAAAGTACACCGGTATGAATTTGCCTTCTGGTATGAATTTTAAAATAGACTGCACCGATCGATCAGCTGCTATTGAAAGTGAAGACATAAAGCTCACAATTTGTCACAACTGCATATCCAAAATAAGCCGTGGAGGAACAACCTTCAAACCATTTGGAACAACTAACTGAATAAGACAGTCGCTATATTGTAATTTATTTCCGTGCACGCTCGTTAACAGAGGTTGCGTTGACTTGCATGGTGCGTCCAAGTGGTACTCAGTAAAAGATTTGTATCGGGCGAAGGTATATGCCGCTACCATGATGTGTTGAAATCGAATCTTGTAAAATTTAGTTTTTGGAGAGAACCTTGAATAAATACAGTTGTTTGAAGGAGATGTTTTCACAGCAATATTAGAGAGGGAATTATGAGCTGTTTAACTTCCTAACAGTAGCTCTAAGCAGCTTATAATACATCATTAAAACATCAAAGGAAGTGTTTGAATAAAATGCAATCATTTATTTCCTATTCATTTGAATTAGGCATTTTCTGTAAATAACCACACATTTTACAGTGGTTTACAGTGACTTAAGGTTGGTTGAAATTATGCTATGCAGTTGCCTTACCTGTGCTCCACCCCTTCAGAAGCATTTATATTGACGTTATATATATATACCGTCACTGTCTGTGCTTCAAAATTATACCGTGATATCAATTTTAGACCATAACGCCCTGCCTTAATTTAGCTGTCAATTCCCTTTCATTACTTTTTGGAATTTGGCATCTAAGGACAGAGGGTGTTTTATGTGCAGACTGTAAGCCCCTTGAGACAAACTTATGATTTAGGGCTACAGTACATACTGTAAATAATACTGACTTGAATTACACAAAAGCTCCCCCCCCCCGGTCCACTTTTAAAATTCCTCAACCTTTCTTTGACTTTCCGTAACGTAACCACATTGCCTCCCATGACCTTTCCGTGTTGTTTTTGAGCTCATTGTTAAGGCGAGTGTTTTTTTTGCGCTTCACCTGGCTCCGACATAATTTTTTCCCTCGGGAAGTTGAATAGTTTACAAAAAGTTTAAAAAAGGGGTACAAGTCAAAACAGCGGAGCAAAAGGGCTGAAGATGTCTGACACAAGCTGTCAAACTCATTCTGGCACATTCCTTTAAAGCGAGCAGCTTGCAAACTTCCCTTATTTTCCTTCCCGTTACCCCAATTTCCTTGTTTTTAAAGTCCACACAATTTGCCGCCTAAGTCCCATGTTACCTCAGGGAATTGTCTCTGAAACCCATGTGGTTTTTGCACAATCCATTTACTCACAGCCTTGCCTATATTTTCTTTACGTTCTATACATAGACAGACCACTGGATTTCCCCCCCGAGATCAAGATGCTGTTATGTCTAACCTGTCTCGGGTACTATGTGCGAGGTAAAGCCTAATCCCCTGAACCTTCAGTCGGAGCTGCTTATTACCCACTTACAAAAGGATTACGCCCACTAAAACCACCTCCAGATTCATAATGCAGCCGAGTACAGCAATTATAATTTGCGGCTCTAATAATAAAATCCTTTATCTATTTTTAGTGAGGGTTAATAGGCTTATAGACAAAGCCAGGGGTTACCAGGCGTTACTGCCGATATTCTGGATTTACAATATCCTGCCCATCGCTGTCTTTGCAGCTGAAGCGGCAAAAAGCACTACGTGGGTCTACATTAACAGCTGACAGTTACCTGCCCGAGGTTCCACTGTCCGGTTGTCATTTGGGTCCATGAAGATAAATCTTCCTCCGGTGAAGTCAGAGCCGTAGTCAGACAGGTACAGCAGTGAGGTGTAGTCGAAGGAGCCGTAAGTCACCTGACGGAGAAAGAGAGAGGAAGGCAGTATCTGCATTAATCTGAGATATATGTATTTACCATTAATAAGGAGATGTTCGCATGCAGAAGCGTTGACCTAAGATGGTCTTAGGTCAGCGCTTGTGCATGCCAAAGACTGGATGTTTTACTGATGAGAGGAGGAAAAAAAAGAGACTGTTATCTTTGACTAAATGCATATTGTTTAACAAGGCAATTAAAATGCCGACTGGGGGAGCTGGGGATCGACTGCCGATCTTCTGATTAGAGGACGACCCGCTCTCTCCCTAAGCCTCAATCGTACTGCCACTAATTCATGAAGTAAATAAGAAGGCACGACTCTGTGGAATTCTCTAACCAGCAAGCTCAAAGCAGATCAAAGATATTAAAACAGTCCTGATTAACACTTGGCCAGAACTGTAGCCATGACACCAAACTGGTCAGTTGTTATGCCCTTACGAGTCAATGCTAGAAATGTTTTGCGTTCTTATGTTTTTGTTTCATTTGAATGTTTGTGTTTTGTAACGGATGGCTGTTCGTGTTTATGATCTAGATTTGAAACTGTGACATTACAGTTTAATGGTTGCCCATTAAGGGACTAGTGTTGGAAATTAGCATTGGATGTAAACACATGTACAGTTCATAGGACACTTTTATGTTTGTTAAACATGTACAGCTCTTCAAACTGGCTGGTTTACCTATTCAAGATCATTTAAGGTGACGCAGAAATTTATTTACGCACAATTTCTTCACTCTTCATGATTTATAAAAAAGGCCTGTTGTGAATTGGGTTGCGATGGTTTGTCATTTCTAATAAATAGGTCCACAGTAAAGAAAAAAAGGTTTGGGAAACACTGTGCCAACAGTATGATCTGTATTTGCATTCATAACATTTCCTGTAAGATCCAACATCAAAGCACTACAGCTTGTGCAATCTGAGCCACTGTCTGTCACCATTCTTTGCATGTATTATTAATCAAAAATGTTTAGCGTTTTTGAGAATTGATGCAGTATAACAAAACATAATATTGAGATATTCAAGTGTCTCGATTTTTTCTTGCACCCCTCGTCAAGACAGCTCACTAAAAAACCCAAGAGTGAAAGAAAATTGAGCACCAGCACAAAGTTGAATAAAGACCATCTCCAGTTGCATCATGGGAGGTGTGGAATCCAATGCTTTCAGAGATGGACCCATACAAGGGACTTATGCTGTCGGATTTCCGACTCGGAAAATTCGGCACCGAGCCCACCAACCCTCAAAATCCAATCCAAGTAAAAAAGCTTAAGTAATATTCTGTTTATTAGCATTTCTGTCTTACTTGTGTCTCATTTAATCAGTCACACATACAGTGCTGTCCAACTTCTATGTGTTGGCATGTTGCTACGGTGTTTGTATGACCACACAGAGCCTCCAAAGCTTGGCTTTCTCTCCACTGCAGTGTCTCAGTCACGCTTGAGGCCACTCTGTCAGACATCCTGGTTGGAGAGAGTAATGTGTGCTGCTGACTCCTCACCTGAACTGCTCTCCTCAAAAGACCTTTGGGACTGATTAAATACAGCAGAGTCTTAAAAAAAAAAAACCTGTAAGCTTTTGCACTAACATGAACCTCATAACATCCAAAAGGGATACATAAAATGTGGGCATACTTTGCAAGTCACACTGGTGCAACCGTTTATGCAACTAAATGGATTGTGGTTTTAAGGCAGGCCTGCAATCTGGAGCCCCGCCTTAAGATAAACGAATGAATTGATGCCAAATGGGACTGTGCTGTGCTGGGCTGTTCACGCTGCACAACAATAAGAGATGCTCAGATCTTAATGACACATCAAAGAGTGAGTTGACGAGGAAACCAGGAGTGGCTGTCTTTTCAAAGAGTCAGAGAGTCATTTTAGTCAGATTGCTTTCACTTGAGCTCACCTCGAAGTGAACTGCTGGGAGTTCCAAGAGTCGCCGAAAAGAACTTCACACCACCCCACACTCTGAAAGTGCAACTTTCCACATTACATAACAATTCATTTATATGAATTATCAGCTTGTATTTTGTCAGGACATCTCTCAAGGGTCCCCGTTTGGTCGCGCTTTCCAATAATTGTCGTTCATCATTAGCCAAGAAGAGATTTGTATCCACTCTATTCGACTTTTAAGCCAAATAGACTTGCCGCCACTTTTATAAGCAGAAGTTCTCAGTGCCTATAACCGCCACTGCTGGCATTAATTACTTTTTTGGGCCACACATATCATCAACATATTCATTTGTTACGGTGAATGTGTGAGCTAACGTTTTCCAATCAGCACATCCAGCAAAATGGAGCGACGTTAGTCCAATATTCCCTCTTTGTTTTTAGCTCCATTTTGGTTTCTACCAACCCCTGTAAAAACTCTCTGGCTCTTTAGCTGCTAAAAGCTCCGCTATGTTTACTAGCTAGTCGCCATCTTTACCTGCCTGCTGTTTGGTTTCGGGGCAGGTAGCTTTATGGGACAAAAAGCAGTCGCCTTTTTGCAGTTGACAACAAGGTCAATGCGAGCAGAGTTTGTGGGCCAGACAACCAAAACAATGTGCTAAAAGATGCTCAAATGTGACATAGAAGTGAGATGAAAATGCAGCTCTTAAGGGTTGGTTCACCAAAAACAATTTCTCAATCACTTGAAAACAGTGTCTGAAGGCAATTTCACAGGGACGACGAATACTCTATTAACCAACTGGTTTACTTCAGCAGCAAGACAAGACAAGGTCAGGAATGAAAGAAAAAATACTGCATTTGACATTAGCGTTAATTCGGTTTCATTAAGATGGCAAGATCATCCCTGCCATTACGACTGGTGCTATGACACCGTATCAGTGACATGATCGATGGGGAGAAGATCCACCAACAAAGACGTCTGAGGCCATTTACATTTAAATGAGGGTTAGGTTAGCCAATTAACACCAAAATGGCGGCAGAGACAGATGGGGAAGAGACGTGGATCCTTACAGATTACATTATTCCAGCTGTCGAGGGCCAGCGGGAGAGGATGAGGTGACAAATATTAATATGGACGAGGCAACTGCAAACACTCCACAAGAAATATTGCGAGCAAAGTAAATATGGACTGTTGGCCTCTTTCTCATTTCAGAGAGGAACACAGGAAAATATTGAGGCAGATGCTTCAAAAGCTTTATGAATGCAGCCAATACATAACATCCCCAGGCCTAGACATAAAAATAAAAATCTTTCTAAAAACAACATTCAGGGATGTCAGCTGTATTTCACGCAATGATCCGTTTTATAGCCTTGGTACGACAACAAGAATAAACATTAAATAAGAACAAATATATACTCCCAATCAGAGGAATCCCTAATAAATCAGGAGTTACCCACTATAATAAATTCCACTTTTTAACTAAATAAGTTGTAAAGCATTGAAACTTTTCCCCCTCAGACACACATCCCACTTGTTTGAAACTTGCCTCAAGGTCTTCTATGAATCCCGGAGCAACTTTAACGTCTCATGACAACGAACAAAGTGCAAAGTGTGGGGAGAGGATTAAAGCAGTGACAAAAAAGCTGCTCACCATGAATATTTATAGAGAATCAACGATGTATCACGTGAACAGTTCACATAACACAACAGAGGCATGGGCTCTTGGAAATTAAGAATCCATCCTGAAGGGGAATATTTCAGACTTTGTGTTTCTTCTCCTTTCTTATTTTAAGAAATTATTTGAGAATAACTAAAACCAGCAGAAGCTCAATGTCTGAACTGATGATTCATGTGAATGTGAGAGAACCAAAAGGGATTTTCTGGGTACAAGTTAGATGTTTGTTTTGTTTTTTTATTTCTATACCGACTGTTCTTCCTATTTCACAAAGATCGGTGTCCAAAATTCATTTCAAGATAACAATTTGAAGATGATCGAAATCGTCTGACGATTGTACACCAAGTTACGTGGCAGTTCACATCCAAGTCTCTCCAAAATGTCATCCCTTCATCATTTTATCCTGTTGGGACATTTTGTGTGAAATGGGTCATAACAAGCACATGAATTCTTGAATTCTTAACTGCAAATTCACTTCATTCTTGGAGTCAAAGTGGACGTTTGTGCCTAATGTGAAGAAATTCGCTCCCTCTTGAGATCGTGCGTTCATGATAATGGGACGGACGGACGGCCAGAAGGACGCGACCCCCTCCTCCCACTGTACCTGAGGGTGAGCCCAGCTGACCTTTGGAAACTCACTTTGGGAGCTTGCATCTGAAATGGGATCGTTTCCATTTTTACACAAACCTAATGAACAAAGGGGAGGATTGGACGCTAGCTTGACTGGAAACTGGAGAGCTTTGCTTTCCGGTTAAATCAATCCATTGAAGATATCAAGATGATTCCCATAAGCCCGTTTAATGGAAGCAGATGTAATCCAAGCCATGTCATTAGGGATGCACCGATCCAGATGTTTTTGCTCCCAGTAAGAACTCTAACTCTTAACTCCTGCTTCTCAACGAGGTCACCCGAGGTAGAAGGAGTCGCGGCTGTTTTTATGCGTTACCTTATCTATGTGCGGGTGCCAGTACTCGTCATGCTGGGTCTTCGCTATCGTGCTGTTGATTCTGGAGAAGAAGGTGGGCTTGGTGAGGTACATCAGTTTTGGGTCCAAACCAAACGTCTCAGCAATAACTGCCTGGATTCGCTCACGTACGCTTCTAATGGTGAACAAAAAAAACAGACAGATGAAAGTCAGATTGAATGATCGGAAGTATGATTTATAACCGTCGTAGAGTACCGTCTACAAAGTACCATCATTTGAGTTTATGTCACTTTTTTTCAAATACTTTTTTTATTAAGATTCCTTATTCACCTGTACAGCTGGAAATCCTCTTGTGTGAACACATCACTGAGCTGGTCCCCAAAATACCTGCAGCCACGATCACAGGCAGAAAGTTCCGCACGCAGACAAAGACACACATGAGCGGACAGACAAACACGAGCACAGACACAGGAAAGAAAGAAGAAAAGGGAAAAAAAAGAGAGCAGAGGAGATGGGACCCGTTAGCATAAATCAACGTTTCGCTGCACGGCACAGTGCACCATTACCCAGACGGGTGTGCCACCCAGCCATCCAAACACAGCAGATAGTAATCGACTGACTGCTTCACATGAGGGAGTCCCCAATGAGGGGTGAAGGGTGGGAAGCTGCCTGGGAGTGCCATCGTCATCGCTTCCTGATTAAAATCAGCCAAATGGTCCTTGAGGAGCCCGTGTTGGAGAGAGATATTGGGGGAGGGGGTGGGGGGGGACTGAGGGAGAAATGAATGAAGGGAGGAGGTGTGAGGGAGGGAGGTGCAGGTGATCCCAAAAAAAAAGAGAAGATAAACTGGGGTTCTGCTGGCAGTGATGAATGAGGGTCGTATGGGTCACTGGAGCTGGAGAGGACAGCTCACAAGGACCGGCATCAGTAAGATTGATGGCTAACGCCATATATTTTGGGGAATGTGTTTATGCAAATTAATGTTACAAATTATGCAGGGTGTCGTCATTCCCGCTGGCATAAAATGAGTGTACACACCGGAAACAATAAAAGACAATATGTCCTTTCCCACCTGTAGATGTTGACAAACTGTTTACCCATCGACAACGCTCCAGAGTGAAGGTCCATTATGGAAGCCTGGAGGCGTTAAAAGGAAGAAGAAAAAAAATAGGAATTAGTGCAAATTAAATACCAGTAGGACTAATAAATGCTGGCAGTTGATGTCATCGTTTCAAAGTTTATCGCTGCTCCCTCTGTGGCATTCTCGTTCTGCCCTTTACTTGTTATTGCTCGACAACTCCTTTGGGACACTGCTCTGATTTTCACAAGCTAAAAAAAGAAGTTATTTTCTCTGAAGCCCCCCCCCCCCCGCCATGTTGCTCCCCACGCCCCTTCGCTTAAGTGTCTTAACACTCCATAAACAGTCCCTTTATTAGGCTGAGGGCCTGAACTGCTGGGGACGGACAGCAGGGGGTAGGGCATGCCAGGGAATCCAGACGTAGATGACTCCAGGTTCTATCTGCTCATCAAGCCGGAGCTCCGCTTATTGCGGCAGCCTGCCTCCTAGTGTCGAGCGAGGTTCCTTCCAGCAGGCAGTCTGTGTATTAGGGAGCATGCTGTATGGGGGTAAATTCGGGACAAATATGGGATTTCTAAGCTGATGCTGGTGGCAATAGCTCTTAAATGAAGATATTATTTTTCATGTAAAGAATATTGGAAACACTGCCATGGCATATTCAGGTATTACAAAACAGATCAGATCATTAAGTGTTAACTCACAGTAGTGATAATAATAGTCGTATTCTTTCCTGCAGACTTTGCAAAACACTTTGGTTTGGATCTCATAAGGCAGCAATGATCCACGAGTATTTCCCTCCCCACTCCTGTGTACCTGTTCTAACAAATGTATTTTTGGATGGATGTCTGCAGGACCCGGGACACCGGAATCCATGTAAGCGATTGGATTTTTAAAATTTCCCTCAAGTGTTTTAATCATAGACTGTATATAAGAAGTGGACGGAGTCGTCGTGACGTCACCCATTAGTTCGTGGACTTCCGTTTTAAAGCCTTGAGTTTCGTGATTTTTAGGACAAATGGGACTGGATTCGAGTTGTGGGACACAACTACTCGGAAGTCGGGACCGTCCCGAATATTCCGGGACGTTCTCACCCTAAATGTACCAGTGATTTTGTGTGTCGTAGTCAATCAACTACACATTGTGAATCCTTATTATACTTGTGTATGAATCAGTTAAATGTAGTCTGTTATTAAATGGATGAAGCGTTAAGGTGGTATTCTATTATTGACAACAAATCCCATGAAAGGATTGAAAATCAACAAAGAATTGATCCTACTAACAAGTATTATCTGTGTATCTAAAGACTGATTGTGCCGTAGAGCTGTTGAGAACTTTTGCACTGGGTGACATCTTCCTTCTTTACCAGGAACACGCTGCAAGTTTAATTTGTATTTTACTTTATGCTTCGAAAAGCGGCCAGCAAACACGTTTAACAATGGGTAGAAACGCGCAAAAACACCTTTTTGGGTCCCTTTTAAATGAATGTAAGGAGAAAAGCAAAGAGGCGATCACTAGAAATCAACAAGAAGAACGGACCGGCCTCTGATCAAGTAGACCCGAGTCAGTCAAGCATTTATCAAGCCCCGCCCTTCTGAGAAATGATTCCAACAGTTTAATTTGCCGTTATACTCACTCCTCCCTCTGACCCGGCCAGCGCCAGCCCTCTCTCAGCCAGCCTGCGAGTGGGAGACAGAAAGCATGACGAATGATTCCGCTGCGCTACAGCGATGGAGGACAGAGAGAGACACGCTGCGCATCGTAGGACTAGAGTGTTTACCTCCTGAGGGCCTGAGCTTCCTCCCTCGTCACCACGCCGTCTGTGACCGCGCGGCCACACTTCTGAGGGGTGCATCCTGGGAGAGAGACATGTGAGAGAAGGATTTAGAACAATGGTGGGAGTAGCCTCGGGTGCTTTGAAGGCTTTGGGCCTCACAGCGGGGAGAGAAAGTGGCCCTGTGGACAAACAAAGTGCCATGTAGGGAGTTCATTGGAGGTCTGCTCATTAATGCCAGAAAATTAAAAGGCTTTCCCGCCAACCTCTTGATGATTAGAAGTCTCTGCTCGGAGCTTGAGCCCCCCCCCCCCCCCCGCTGCTGTGTTTCCTTTAGACACTGGAGCCACACTGTTTGAACTCCCAGCAGCCTAATGTGTTTAAAAAGACAAATTTCCAATTTGTTCTCTTCTTTCTGCCAAAGATGTTCTCAAAGCGTTTTCACATTTCACGGGAGATTAGGGGGGACGGGGGGACGGACATTTATACAGTACATTTGGAAGTGTCTGTTAAAGTGAGTAGTGGATGGATCTGCAGGGAATCATGAGTGCTCTGATGCCAATAACTGAGCAGAATATTTACTTTCCTATTCATTTACGATTTGTTTATTTCCAAGTTAAATGAATAAATGTCAATTTTATTGGAAATCTGCCATCAGCCAGGCTGAAGGAGACAAATATAAGTCATTCTTCTCATGACAGATTAGTCTGTAAAAATAAACATTGCCCCTCGTACAAGCGCATCCTCGTATTTTCAACTTTCCTTCATGCCAACAATGCGGATGAATAAATGAATACTCAGCAAAACTGTTACATTCATCCTGTGAGCAAGTAGACATTAACGGAGAGTCCAAACCGAACTGATTTTCATTCTGCAGAAGCACAATTATTCATCCAATAAATAATGAAACTGTTATGTAAAAGATGTGTCCGAATGAGAAAAAGCAATCGCTTTAACAGAATGACGTATCCAGCAATATTACGTATTCCATGTCTGAGAATGGCTTCTGAGTTGGGATTGTTTATTAAAATGTATATTTCCAAAACAATGAAAAAAAACATTATGCTTATTTTTAACCTTATTTCAGTTTAGTCTTACGTTTGGCTCAATTTGGGGGGGGAAACTGCACTTTTCACTTTACAGTGAAGTTTCACTTCAACAAATAACATCATCAGAGATGCTCTGCTCCCTGCTGTGCTCTGACCGCGGGGACGGTTCACGAGTATGAATGAACACGTCTACGTAGGAGGCTGAGGTCTCTTGGCTTTTTAGCCTCGTATCTAAGTGCACAAACAAACTGGTTGGTATTTGCATTATTTCAGCTGGTCCGCCGATCAAATAGTACAGATACAGTAACACAATGCTCAGCTAGGCTTGTGCTACGCCGCCATCTAGTGGATTGCTACCATGCTGTTTCACACCGTTTCAGGAATCAGGAGAAAAAGGTTTGAATTCCCATTTTAAAAGACTTTTTCAACCCTTTAAGTTCCAGTTTAAATATGTTGTTTAATGATAACAGAATTCACAGAAATTCAGTTTGATGGTGTGTCAGAGAACATTGTTTTCCAACCTCCAAGATTTTATAACTGACTAACGTTGGAAATTAGGTGAGACATTTTTTCGACCTGGATCCTATATTCCATGTTTTGTGTCTAAGTGACTAATGAGTCAAACATTAATGTTAATATTTTACCAGCATTTGGTATTTATCAAGCAGGCGTGACTTTATCTCGGCCCAGTCAATGATTACACAGCAGAGAGGCGTCAGCTGACCGCCTGACACAGTGCAGCGGCGCGGACCAGAGCCTCACCTGGATAGCGTTTGTAGTTCTCGTAGTCCTCTGAGCACTCGACGGAGTAGACTCTGGGCCGGGGGGAGACCAGCTCGCCTTGGCGGACTAGCGTTTCCGTGATGTCACTGTCCAGAGAGGTCACGTACAGCCACACCGCCGCCCCGCACAAGGTCACGACGACCAGCAGCACGGCCACAAGCCCTCGGGAACCCCTCCATGCCGATCCCTGCCGCAGCGCATTACCTCTGAGCAAGACAGAAACACCAAACACGGGCTCAACTAACTAGAACAATATGAAATTCTGATTGAAAAAACAACATATGGACATATTTATGTTTAGGAGAAAGATTAAATATCTAATCTTTAGTAAATGGATTGTCAGAAAGAAATGTTTATAAACCAGCTATGATAGGCCAACCGTCCAGTTCACACAACCAACAACCCTGAGTCAGCTGTAACAACTTAAAGTCACAAGTTGTCTTTGAGAGTCAACGAAAGAGAGAAAGAAGTAGAAATAATTAGCTAAAAGTAAGTAAAAGCAATGGCACTGCTGTCCTCAGCAAACACCTCAGTGCCGTCTGACCTACTGGAAGAGAAACAGCTTTGGTGACATGGCCACACTGTGTACAGATAGGCATGCAAAAACACAAGAGGGAATATAAATAAATGAAAGAGCTTTCTTCCCGGCAATATTCCTGCCAACATCTGTCACAGGCAATGCTTGGTGTGTGACGGTGTGAATGTGCGCTATACAGTACGCGCCATCCGTGTGAATGTTAAGGAATACATATTCATGTTGTGCCAGAGCGTGTATATCTGTGTACAAATCCAGCGACTGTGTGTGTTTATGTGAACCCATTCGATTGTCTGAGGGAGCATGCATTCACACACACACACGAGTACGTACGTTTCTATATGTGCATCTAAAGAGTCCTCTCCTAATTTCCTGCACATTTTTCATGCAAGTGCGCAGTTTGGTGTGTATGCAAACGTGTGCGAGGCCTCACTTGCATACATCCAAAGCTGCCTCATTTACTCCATTCATATTTCATTATAGGCCTACAGGAGAACAGCCATTAGTCTTCAAGGTTAATATCAGTGGACTGTTAGTGAGACTAATAATACATGTGAAGTGCTCTGTAGTCTGAACGCACGGAGGAAGGGGAATCACTCTGTGATCTTTAACGTGATTCAACTAACAGTTATTTTCATTACTGATTGATCTCAATAATCTGTTGATGATTGAGTTAAGCAAATAGAGGGATGTTGGTCCTGCCGCCAACCTCATCTTAACATACAGAAATGCACAAGTGAAGAAATGTAAAATGACAGATTAAATAAAAGTAGAAATGCAAAAACACAAAAGAGTAAAAGTAGAAACCTAGAAAGAAATTGAAAACATTGATGAATCTATTCATGTCCCAATGAATTAACTACAAGTATTTCCCTAGTATTCATGCAACTAACATCAATTCAATCTATATTTCAGCATGCATGTATATTTATTTATGTTTGGTAACAACAGTATTTATTTATTAGTTTATTTGTGATTATCCTCCAGAACACAATCAGGAATGTGATATGTGGAAGACCATATGCTAACTCAAAATAATGCTACACATTAGCATGTATACATTTATTTTCTCTTTGAAGACTATATTTATGATAATAGTATCAATTTGACACTATTATCACCATTTTAGTCAGGTCCTAGTTAAGGTGCCCCCCTCCTTCCTGGTGACAGTACCTGACTTGCACAGCGCCACCCTGTTGGGCTTCACACAGGCAGCACACTAGCGTCGTTTCACTCACTCACCTTTTAATTTTCTTCTCTATCTCTGTGGCATTCGCGCCCTGTGGATTCGCCCTCATTCGCAGCAGCGCCATTTTGACTCAATTTGTCTGCTAGGTAGCATTAACAAAATTACCGTCATACACGGTTATTCTGGCCTTGACTAACCATACCGTGTAGCTCGCTAACAGCTCGTACCACCACCTGAATGCCTCTCCACTTCCTCGTGGACGCTCGCCCGCCAACCCATTGGCTCCCCGGAAGAGAAAGCTATGTTTTCATTGGTCCCCGTCCTGCTCCAATTGAGTTCGACTACAATGGGTAGTTGCAAAAACATACGATTTGGGCTATGTGCTTAACCTGCATGCTACTCTGTCCTATGCTTTGCATATGTTTGCAGACGTTTTACAGCATGTAGAGTGCGTTCTTCTATCCATTGCTCTGCCTGCGGAGACTAAACTAATCGATTACCTACACCGCGTGTTTACGTTGAATACGTCAGGAAGAGGTGGACGTTTCTTGTGCAGGAACAAAAGTTGATCCGCCTCACAACAATAACATCCTCCTCGGAGTGCCAGTGCTCCCCTAATATCCCATCTCTGGTTCTGGCTTGGTCTCTGCGGTCCCGGTGAG
Organism: Pholis gunnellus; assembly: GCF_910591455.1. Classification (NCBI taxonomy): domain Eukaryota; kingdom Metazoa; phylum Chordata; class Actinopteri; order Perciformes; family Pholidae; genus Pholis; species Pholis gunnellus. The sequence goes on from NC_136548.1 coordinate 6,157,843, forward strand.
TCAAAACAAATGATCTGATGTTCATTCACAAACATACAAAACATAATCACCTGTTCTTAATATGAAAGTCTGTCCGTGCCTGCAGTCTGTAACAGGCAGAATGAAGAGTCCACCGTGGCCTAAAGGAAAGAAACTGGTCCACCTGGATTTGAAAGGTGCCCCTCCGAGGGTAGAATACCTTCACAAGGTCAGCACACAGCAGCTTCCTCTGTAATCTGATGCACCACTGTAACTGTAATTTTTTTTTTAAATCAGGTTTTCTGTCCACTCTGTGTGTTTCAGCTCATCGAGCTGTTCTCTCAGCTGGGAGTCGATGGCCTGCTGGTGGAGTATGAGGACATGTTTCCTTATGATGGGGAGCTGAAGCTGCTGCAGGCCACAGCTCAACCGGTTTACAGGTGCGGTTTGGTACAGAAACACCCGGACACCGCCTGATTCATTCCTGATTTATGGACTGGGTGGAATTGTATGTGCTTGTTTATCTGCCTTATCATGCTGTGAGATCCTGTAATACTATAATAATCCTTCCTGTGTGGGATAAACAGATCAAACTTCATGTAGTCTGGCGTGCTATAAAAAAAAAAAAATGCTTTGGTTCAGTAAGTTCAATGTCTGTTTACCGCTTGCTCTGTTCTCAGCCGAGAGGAGGTACTGTCGATGCAGGACTTTGCCAAATCTAAGGGCTTGGAGGTCATCCCACTTGTGCAGACGTTTGGTCACATGGAGGTGAGGCGAACTGTTTGTATTGGCTACGAGTGCTTAGTCTTCAGACGGTGTTCAGCATCCGTGTTTGTTGTTCACCGGCGGCCGTCCCTCCTCTGTTACAGTTCGTGTTAAAGCATCGGCCCCTGTGGAGCCTGAGAGAGGCGGCGCCCTGTGTGGGCACCCTGAATCCCCACCGAGAGGACGGGGTGAGGCTGGTGATGGAGATGCTGAGGCAGGTGGTGGAGCTGCATCCGGGCTTGAATACGCTGCACATCGGAGCAGATGAGGTACGGATCGGTCCCTCGGCAGACGTCAGCCAGTTGTGGCGGCAGGCGTCATCATTTCATCATCATTATTATTGTTTTTTTTAATTCCTCAAGGTGTACATGCTCGGCGAGGGGGAGGAGTCCAAGCAGTGGTTGGCTTCGCCCGGACGTACGGTGGAACACCTTTTCCTGAGTCATGTGACCAAGGTGGCCCAGGCCATCAAGGAGGCGTGGCCACACATGACCGTCATAATGTGGGATGATATGATGAGAGGCATGGGCCAGGACACACTAAAAGGTACTGGTTCCCTACTAAACCAGATGAGCACTGGTGTCTGAAATGAGTATAGTTACTCTAAAAAAATATAGAAAAAAGATGTCAACAACAAGGATAATAGCTAAGAAATAGAATACGTGTCGGTTGATTGCTCAGCTGCATCAAATTACATCAATGTCATGTGACTAAAGTAGAAGCTTTTTGATGCTAAGAAGCCCCATGAAAGAGGCAATTTAATGTAATTGTTTACTGGTATTTTAGTTAAAAATGCAAAGTAAACACTGCATACAAATCAACGTCTTGACTGTTTTCATTGAGATCTTTTTATCCATGTATAGCTAGTGGCCTGGTGGGATTGGTCCAGCCCATGTTGTGGGACTACACCCCTAATCTGAATGTGGACACTACTGGTAGGGAACCTACCTCATACTGTGGAACTTAGTACTCAAACATCAGGCACTTACACAGCGACAGATACACTGCAACATGCCCAGAGCCTTGTTAGTAGTGATGTTTATTCCGTGTTGTCCAGTGTCTCTGCTGGAGAAGTACTGCAGTGCCGGTATGTCCGACCTGTGGGCCGCCAGCTCCTTTAAGGGCTCCACCAGTGTTTACACCTGTGTGCCCAGCACGCAGAGACATGTGGATAATCACGAGCAGTGGCTCAAGGTGGCTGCTGCTTTATCTGCCGCTGTAAACCTGCAGGGCATCGCCATCACAGGCTGGCAAAGGCAAGTATTCAAGGGATTTATTTTCAGTTTCTAGTCTATAAATATATTGTCCTTTTTGTGGCTCAGACTTTAGAATTTGTAAGGGTCCAAAGGCCTTCATTAGCTTTTTAACACAGAGCCTTTTACATGATCCATTATACCCCCCCTCCCCCCCTGTCAGGTACGACCACCTGTCGGTGCTGTGCGAGCTGATGCACGTGGCCCTTCCGTCGCTAGCGGCCTGTCTCCAGACGCTCAGCCACGGTCAGTTCAGCGCCGAGGCTCAGAGCAAAGTAGCCGAGAGTCTGGATATCTCCTCAGTGGAGGTAGAGGCCATGGGGAGGTGAGGTCAGACGTTGTTTCGTCGTGAACTACACTGTCACTGTTACAGTGTGCATCTTTAGGCTAACAGGATCTTGCTCCGTGTGGCCTTCAGGACGACTGCGGACGAGTCGCTGTTCCCAGGAAGGAGGCTGGCTGAGTTAACTGTGGAGCTCAATTCACTGCTGAACTCGGAGGACATACGATTCTTTGAAAACGACATGTGAGTTATGGGCGGTTATCGCAAGATGTTAATTCCAATGTCTCTCCGATGATTGTTTGACTTTCATTCATCAGCAGATCGATACCACTCTCATGTCCGTACACTAAAATGAAGATGCAGCCAGTTAGCTTAGCTTAAAAACTGAAAACAGGGGTAAAGGTCATATTGGCGGTCGCCATCTTGACTGCTGGCCATAGCTTCCTATTTAGCATACACACACACGAGTGGTATCAATCTTCTCGTCTAACTCTCAGCAAGACAGCGAACAATATTTGTCTGTATGCCTGTGCTACTGTAGGTATGTTAGAGGTTGGTTCAGCCCCTACCACCAACAGAGGAAGATGATAAGCCCTCTCATCGGCATGCAGATTCACAGCCAAGCATCAACGTGAGAATAATAATAATTATGCCAAAGCTGCACTCTCTGCGTCCTGAAATTGCTTCAGAACTCGGTTTAGCATTTAACAGAAAGCCCATCTGATCACGTCTTCTCAGGTATTTGACTACGCTACAAGAGAAGGTGGAGGCAGTGAGAGAGGAGATGGTGCGTCTTTACCCAGAGTCGACAGCAGAGGAGTGGATCGAGGAACACGTCAGCCCTGTAATGGCTCCTTTACAGAGGATAACGGAGGATATCGGAGCCTGCGTCAGTGAGCTGGTGCCGTAGAATATTTCAGGATCTTTTTCTGTGACTAATAGCGCTAATTGCACCAATTGTAGCAACAACAAAAAAAAAGACTTTATAGTTTGTTTGTTTTTTATATAATTCCTCCAAATGTATCAAAGACAAGACAATGTACGTAGACAATAAAATCAACCAACAAAAACATTCTTCTCATTTTCTTTCCAGCAGAGCAGAGCACACCGACATTCACCATCTGCCATCCTAACAGCCAATGATTCCATACACTTTAAAGAAGTTTGTCCAAAGCACCGAAGTGTTTGCCTGAGATTCAGTCTTTGGTTCACAAAAAGTAAATAAACATTTAAAAGACAGAACAGCAGCAGGCTAAAGCATTTCACATATAATTAACTCTCAACTGAGCCGCGAGAATCAGCCATGCCCGATTACAGTTTGCACATGCGTTCATCCGGATTGCGGACTGGGTATGAATACACATGAAACCAAAGGTGGTCATCAACTGGGTGGTCCGGGAAACTGTGGGAAAAGCACTTTCCATTGACTTGCACATAAACACATATTATCAGGAAGGCAAACTGTAATCTGGAGTGTATTCCCAAATAGTAATTAGATCAGAAGAGCTAAGGCATGATATTCACTTCCAGAGAACTGCATCTAAATACAATGAAAGAGTCTCTTTTTCCATATTTCCTGGGACTGTCTTAGAAAACATTTGCATGTCAAATCATTTAAGTTGTTGATATTTCCATCCCAGTTCGCATGAAAATAAAGAAATATTTTTACCATAGTCTCCCGAGGAAGGAAGTATGCTGGGAGAAACTGAAAGAGGCTATATCCTTGGTGTTTCATGCACATGCTAACAGTACAACACGTAGTGAGGGTACCACTTAAACTGCCCCCTCTGTAATGCCGTAGCAAGACCATAATGCCCCTAAATCAATCCACCCGAAGTTGCAGCAGGGTTGCAAGTCGCAGAGGGATCAGAGTTTGTCTGCTTCACCATCTGAATCACTGCTGTTATCCAAAGAATCTTCTTCCTCCTCCTCCTCCTCCTCTTCTCCATACTCTGCCTCTTCCTCCTGCTGCCTGCTTTGCTGCAGCTCCTCCAGGCCCAGGAAGCGCTTCAGCAACGCAGCCAGCGCCTCCACATCACTGACAGAAGGAGAACAGGATATTCTGCATTATCTTGTGTAGTTTGTTATGCTTTTTTTCTCTCCATATTATTGCTTGGCTTAAGAAATAGTTTAATTATCAGACAATAAGAAGACATTGATTCGAGGTTTTGCAACAACTAAATACATTCACGACTGTTAATAGAATCCTTTATTTCAGCGGAAGCCTTGCGGAGTAGTTGTTGCGCTGTGACAGCTAATGGGGATCCTCGTAATTAAACCCAGAATACGGCATATTTTAAATTTGCAGTGTGTGAAGTGTTGCCAACACAACGTTGAAGTTCTGAAAAAAGCGGGCAAACATTACATATATAACAACGCAACATTAGCATAGCATACCGTGTTTCTGACGAATTACATTTCTAAATTCACTCTCCTTTTGGCTCTATGTTGGTCCGACCCCTGAGAAAAATATCTGCCTCTTTAGCTCTCCACTATGTTCACCAGCTAGTCGCTAACTTTGTCTGTCGTTTGGTGCTGAGCAGCTAGCCTTCAGTCGCTGTCTCAAGTAAAGTTGTGGGTAGTAAAAACCAAACCGATGAGCTCGAAGAGGCTGAAGCGCTCCATAGAGCTGAGTTAGGTGGTTACGTTGACCCATTGTTAACGATATACATTTTCAGAATTTCAAAATGTATTTTTGAAATATAATTGCAAGACTTTTTTTTCCCACAGACGGTGGGGGACACACCATGATCTGAAAGGATTCATCGCGTCGTGTTGTTTTAATAAAGTGAGCCGTCACTGTGTCGTCATGTTGTCCACATTAACAATGAAGGCTTCCACACAGATCAAATACATCGTCTAGCTATTGCTGAATACATTCAGGCCTGTGGTGAAGGATGCAGTATAGCTAACTTTCATGTGTTGGAGCTGTCGGCAGCAGATACCTACTTGCGTTCCCCCAGCGTGGCGCTCTGAGTCAGGGGGTAGGAGAAGCCGGCAGCCACCCGCAGCATCAGCAGGTAGCCCTTCCCCAAATAGCGAACCTTCTCCTCCTGGACGCAGATGTCACACAGCTGTGTCAGATCTAACACAACTGAGAGAGAGGGGGAGGAGAGGGAGAGAGGGGAGGCTCAGGATCTATGATTCTGCACTCTCACTCTCTGCAGAGACTGCCGTACTCGCTCTGGGGTGTTTACTGACCTTTCTCTTGCCCCTTCTTCCATAACGTCAGGACTAAAGCGTACAAGCTAAACGTCTTGAGCTCAATCAGGTTCTTGGTTTTGTCGAACACAGCCTCCTCCCATTCCTCCATGTTCTGCATGGCTACAAACAGACAGCCTGCCACGTAGAAAAGCTTCCACGGGATGCTGTCTGTGTGGTCCACGGGACACATAGGATTATAAAAAGAAAGAACAGAAAGCAACGCGAGTTGAAGCAAGCAGGTGTGGAATGTTATGTAAATCGGACGTTGGGCAAATTGATTAACAAAATAAGATAAATTCAGTTTGTGTACCTGAGCTGTAGTACGCAGCTGCCAACCCAACAGATGCTATGCCTGCAATTAAAATGAGGCTTATTATTATTAGAGAGAATGCAGAGGAGATGTTTATTTCATATTTGATTGTGTACACTGTATGAACATTTGCACACACACACACTTACCGACAAGAATAGACCAGGAACGAATGCCCGGAGATCTCTTCAGATGAAGCAGGGTGGAGCTGTGCTCCGCTACGATCATGTATCCCATCTGAACAGAAGCAAGAATATTAACCCTATTTCAAGTGAAAATAATACCCCTACCTTAAAGGGCCAGTTCACCCAAATCATAAAAATATCCTCCAGGTTTGACGTTTATTAACACATTTGTCCTATTTCAATAGGCCTTTTTTCACAGCACACATTTAGACTTTCTATGTTCCATAACAACAGCGTGACTGAGCTAGGCCTCGCTCAGCCATTGTTAGTAGGAAAGCACGTGTTCCTCATAACACCACAAATAACTGTGTTCTATACAAGTGTACCAGTAAGCCACCATTCAGCAGAATTTATTGTAGTGTCTACTGTGACACGTCAAATTGTCTTTTTAAAAAAGGTATATTGATTCGCAATAAATGAAATAATAAATGAATACTTACTGCCTTAACGTGGGTTCTGTTTCATCACCAGTGAGTCGTAGAGCCTCACTGTGTATACATCTAGTTTTAAGATATTCATTATTATGAGCTTGTATGTTGCGTACTTCTAAATTACTTGAATTGAATTGAACTGGGCCCAGGTAGTGTTCTGCACTATGAAAAACTATAAACTATGCACAGAGAATGGAACCCCGAGTAGGTTAATCCAGCCATTGTCTGACCAGTTCCTTTGGATAATCCAGATATGTTGCTGACAACCTCTTTTCTTATATGAATGGAACTCTTTTCTACCTGAATATATAATCACAGAACTGATAGCCATCCATTTCTGCATGGCTTCATATCACAAGGGACAAGAGAGAAAATATATATACATTGTTTCGCAATTTGGGTGAACTGACCCTTTAATTCGATCTGAAAACCAAGTAAGACATGGAAGGTGATAGGTTGGATGTGATGGGAGTCCCCACACAACTGTCTGTCCAGAACAGTACAAAGATACCAACTGTGCGACATTGTTGTTTCACTTACCTTAAACTCTTCTTCCTTTCTGTAAATGTGCGTCTTGCAGGTTTAGCAAAAGAGCATTTGTACGAGGAAGCACGTGTACTAAACTATAAGGAAGTTCTTTTCACATTATTGCAGCAACTGTCCTGCATGGGTAATACTTCCTTCCTGGATCCGTCTGCGCTGATGGACGGGATCAGGTTCTCCCCGCCTTCAAAATAAAAGCTTTACCTGCATTTAATAAAAGGATTGGGCTGTGTAGTCCGTTCACTACGCAAGACTTTCACTTTCCTACAACCCAATTACATTTTCAAAACCCAGTTTTTATTATTTATTTATTTACCAAACTAGGCTTAACTTTGGACAACTTTCCTCACATACTTTGAACCAATTATGAGCTTTTAACGCAAGACATATGATATTTTTGAAATTTTTATTTGCAATGAGAAAATGCCCTTACTTTGGCAAAAAGTCAAAGCTTCCGGAGCAGACCTCTAAGTCGTTTGCGCATGTGTGGATTCACCGGGGGTGCACAATGGAGTCAGACGTACATAGATATGAGTGAATACTAGGGGACCCCGACGCCTTCGAAAAGCGCTAGTTTGAATACCGGTATTATGCAATAACCGCACAGGTTCAAGCGAGCAGTGGCGGTGACACCGACCACAGACCACTTGACTTGATACTAAAACAAAGTGCTGAGTAACTGCCGAGTTCACCTGCTGTGCTGTAGCAGTCTTCTTTAACCATTAGCTGCTCTCGTCTGACTGTCCTCTGCATTTTTTCCCCCATGTCTTTGTCCGACAGAGCAACGAAATAAAACTCTTCCGGTGAGTTACCCTTAAAATTCGACCTTTTAATGTCAGCACGAGGCCTGCTGTCACACTGTTAAACCAACACATTGATTCAATTATGTGTCAAGAGCGAGGGGGAGGGGGAGGCCTGTAACGTAATGTTTAAAGTTGGCTCAAATCGATTTTGACGTAAGTTACGTTAGCGGTACACATTGTGTAAGAAATTATCGCGAGCTGTATTAAAAATATTCACCACAGAGTGGACATTTGTCGGATGCTACATTGTGAGTGTGTTTGTATTCATAATATGCATTGAGGGGTTTCACAGGATGATGTAATAATTGGCTTTTATGGCTGTTTTTGTTTGGTGCTGTGTATGTAATTAACATTGTAATGACGGGGTAAGCTAGTTCCTGTTTGTTGCCAGTTTCCCCACCGGTATAGAGCTGCTGTCTGGGTGATAAGTGGGCTGCCTGTGATCGGATATACGGTCAGAGGAGGGTGGAGCTGATCAAACCATCATCACACAAGCAGCGGGCTGCAGACAACAGTCATGATGTGAGGAAATGATCAACACTGCTGTCTGTCTTAACAGATGCATCACCCTCAATTCACAGATCACCGCCAAGGAAAATGTCCGAGGTCAACATACCAAAGCGCAAGGAGAAGTGTGAGAACTGCACCAAACAGGTGAGTTTCTAGACCAGTATCACCGCGCGTTGTTTTAAAACTGTGTCGTTCTGTCAATCGTGAGTTTGACATTTATTGATCTTCCCACACACAGTGCAACAAGAAACAGAGTGACGATGGTGCCGACTCGCACCAGGAGACAGCGGAAGTCAACGGGCAGGTAATGTCTGTTTTTACTCACGGATTTTAAAGTTATTATAGATCGATCTTGTTTACTAAAAGACGGCTCCTCCCGTTTCGTACGTCAAAATCACGTGGAGTACTGCCAGGACTGCAGAACCGGTTGGGTCACTTCTTCTGGAGCTTTCTAAAGTCTGACAAATAACCCTGGATACGAAAAATGTACGTCTTTACCGAGCATGCGAGGAAAGATGGTGTCAAATTGCATCATGGGTAGTGTCGCGGACTCATGGTGGAAGTCCACGACTAAATTGCCCCTTTTTTTTTTAAATCTCTCAAATGTGTCTCTTTTAAAACACTCCCCCTTTTGTTCTCCTAAGGTGCACGAAGGATCCCAGCTGCTGTTTAGTGCCTGCCTGTCCTGCGAAGGCTGTCTGTCAGAGGAGGAGAGCCTGAAGATCTCTCAGCAGAGCCTGGAGCAAGTGGAGCTGGTTCTGGCGCTCAACAAGGTACAACGCGGCCTTCTGGAACCCGAGAGAGTCGAGGAAGCCGTCCGGTTGCACTTTTTGAGCGATACCTTTCTTTACATTGGACCCCGTTGTTTTGTTTTCTCTGTCCCCCGTCAGAAGTGTGACGCGTCGAAGCACAAGGTGCTGGTGGCGTCGGTGTGTCCGCAGTCTCTGCCTTTCTTTGCCGTCAAGTTCGGTCTGGACGTCACCGAGGCCGCCCACAAGCTCTGTGGCTTCCTCAAGAGTTTAGGTGAGCGAGTGGGAGTCGCGTGTCACAATGGGAAACGATCTCAACACAGTGTTGAAGGGCTCTTGTATGCAGTTATTTGAGGTATTGTTGTGCTCCTGTATGATTTATTTGTCTGCGTGTCACACATCAGATCCAGGATCTGTGCTTCTTTGTTCTTTCACATGTTGTGCCTCACAATGTCATTAAGTTTCACCGTTTAAAAGACATGTCCTCATGACTGGTGTGTAGAAACTTCCCCCCCGCTCATCGGCATCTATCATAGATGCTCGACATTCTCCCTGAGCCACCGCCTGTGTTCTGTTCCAGCTATTGAATCATGGCTGAAAGAGAACCCACATTGTTCTCACTCCTGTATTTTGGATCTTGTGTCTGTATTTATATGTTGACGCGTCGCTTTTCTTTTTCTATATGATTTCTGTTTTATTTAGTTATTTAAAAAGCTTCCTGTTGACAGGTGTTTTGCCGCAAACGCTAAACACAGTGCGCCTGGCCTCTATGCATGAATGTCAAACTACTGTCAACTAAACTAGTGTCTCTGGGTTTTTTCCCCTGCAGGAGTGCAGTATGTGTTCGACACTACTCTGGCGGCAGGCTTCAGCATCTTGGAGAGCCAGAAGGAGTTTATTCAGAGGTTTCGCAGGAGGCACCGCGACTCCCACGCCTTGCCCATGTTCACCTCCTCCTGCCCAGGTAAACCTCCCTTTCCTCCAGTCCTCACCCCTTCTCTCATTCTCCACCCCCCTTCTGCGCTGTTTTGTTCCCCACCATCGATTTTCCCGCCAACTGAACTAAACCTCTAGCCTTTTAGTTGCACGCCGTGTGCTGAATAGGGGGAGACGGAGCTCGTTATTAGATGTAGAGATAGCGGTGGTGTGTGCTGGTGAGGAAAGATAGAAAGCTCTTCTTTCACCACTCCCTTCATCAGAGATAAACAGCAAGGGTTAAAGACTTTCTTGACAAATCCGTAGACTAGACTTTTACAGGAGTCTGACATTATTGTAGGGACGAACCTGATGAGTCATTTCATTATCGATGAAACTGTTGATTTTTTTTTTTTTTACTAATTTATTCATTATTTAGTCTTTACAAATGCACATCACATTTTTCCCCAGAGAGTCTTAAAACGTCAGATTTTGCCAAAAGCCATTAATATATCCCATGTGTAATAATATATAAAACAAAGAGAGGCAGTACATTCTCACAATCGAGGCGCTGGAAGCTGAGAACTTTTGTTTATTTCTTATCGGTTTTGCTTATTAATAAATGACGAATAATCAACTTAACAAAATTGCCGGCTGTTCATTTTCTGTAGATTGACTAATTGTAACTGTAGTGGAAAGCAGACTGTTCATCCAGTAATCATATTAACAAACCAGGAAGGAATCTAATATTTGGGTATTCGAATTGAATACAAAGATTGTTCCACTGTCTGCCTGTACGCCGTTAGTGAATTCGGGTGTGCTTTTCAGGGTGGATCCGCTATTCAGAGCGCGTGCTGGGCAGCCTGGTCACCCCTCACATCTGCACAGCCAGGTCTCCTCAGCAGATCATGGGCTGCCTGGTCAAGGACTACTTCTCTAAACAGCAGGTGAGCATTCACCGCCACGACGGTGAACATGCATTTAGTTTTGTTGTGGGACAATTTATCGGCAACACCGACAGTTGTATCGATAAGAGCTGGAGGCAGCGGGTTAAAGAAAGGTGAGCTGTGCGAATTCCTGACTGAGACCAAGCGGCCTCACATCAACCGGATGCAGAACAGAAATACGGAGGCGTCTTTCCCCTACCCTCACTTTGAGTCATTTATTCTGAGTTGTGTCGTAGCCAAACTCTGTCCTGTCCAGATGTTGTAAAAAAATGCTTCATAAACAAAACAAGTCTTTCTTATCATGTTGTTTTTCCTCTTCCTTGTCTGTGAACAGAAGCTGAGTCCGGGTAACGTGTACCACGTGCTGGTGGCTCCCTGCTTTGATAAGAAGCTGGAGGCCGTCAGAGAGGAGTTCTACAACGGCCTGCTGGAGGCCAGAGACGTGGACTGTGTCCTCACCTCAGGTTCAGTCCTCTTTATCTCCCACGCCGCTGCCTCGAGCCAAACGATATTAGCAAATGTCGATTAGTTTGTTTCAACTCCTAGATTATGTTAATGATGTATAGAGGTCAGGTGTGTCCGAGGACCCCAGCAGTGTAAAACGAGTAGCACGATTTTATTCCATTTCAAACGAGGCTTATCATCAAATGCATTCTGTCATCATACTATTTTTAGATCATGTGGTAACAGTGATTTTTATTTTTTCCCTTTTTAAGGTGAGATCTATTACCTGATGGAGCAGAGGAAGGTTTCAGTGGAGGAGCTGGACTCGGTTCCACTGGACCATGTGTGAGTTAGTTCTGTCCTATCGGTTGTGTTTGGCGATAAAACGATGAAACGCATTGAAGCTATCATGATGCAGTACTGTGCTAAGTAGTGCAGTGCAGCTTAGACTGTTTGACTATAAAAAGATATTATGTACATGCTATTGTTTACAAAGTTGCCATTGCAAGTATACAACAAGTCTGCATATATTCTTTGATCATTTTATCCATCCACCCTACATGTTGTTTACAATAACGTGGGACTCACAGTTTCATTATGTTCACTGGGTGTTTGTGTCGTCACTGCAGGCTGGGAGAGGCCGGAGACGCGGCGCTGGTGAGGCACGAGGGCTTCCTGGAACACATCTTCAAACACGCCGCCAAGGAGCTCTTCGGTCTGGACGTCCACGAGGTCACGTACAAGACCCTCAGGTGAGAGACGCCTTGTTCTGCTGGAACACCGTGTAGCTTCCGTACCATACTTATTTTAGAGAACTTTGTTTCATATCGTCTCTTCCTTTTTGATTTGGACGTCAAATATCTGAAAACTTGTTGGGTTTTTTTTGCAGGAACCGGGACTTCCAGGAAGTGACCCTAGAGCGTGATGGGGAAACTCTGCTGCAGTTTGCCGCCGTCTACGGTTTCAGGAACATCCAGACTCTGGTTCACCGCATGAGAAAGGGACGCGTGCCCTACCAGCTGGTGGAGGTGCTGTCCTGCCCAGGAGGTAACGCCACCCACAACCAAAAATATTGCTTTAAAGTGAGAGAAACGTTGCTTGAAATCCTGCCTTTCGACCTCGGATCTGCCGTTTTTTAAACCCTTCTTTTGTCTCCCCACGTGGCAGGGTGCTTGAGCGGCCGCGGGCAGGCAGAGAGCGACGCGGACGGCCGGGTGGATAAAGACCTTGTCCAGCAGATGGAGGAGGCCTACAGCATCCTGCCGGTCCGTCTGCCGGAGGTCAACCCCACCCTGCACACCCTCTATCAAGACTGGCTGCAGGGCCAGGACTCCCCGCAGGCCGGCGCACTCCTGCACACCCAGTACAGAAGTCAGATCCACACGCAGCCCCCGCACATGCAGTGGTGAGGGCGAAGGGGAGGGTTTTGCCGTAAAGACATGATGGCAGTCGAATGAGCGCTCTGCCTCCTGGTTGATTCCGATTCCGCTTGGACCATCCCATCAGTCATGCTGGCTCCACGAAAGACGAGCTGCTCGTCGGACCAGTGAGTGTCAATGGGTGCATTTCTTCCATTAGGCCACAGGGGGGCGGTGCCTGTGTTTTTAAAATTTGGTGGATCTCCTGTTCCAAACCTGAGCCAGAGAGCCCGGAGTCCAGAACACACATTCCTCAGCAGACTGGAGCAGTGATGCGTGATAACGGCTTCCAAAAAGATTAGGTACAGGGTCAGCCAGTCAGCTGATCTGCCGGCTGCTCTGAGAGATGAGGAAAATCCGTAGCATGTGCAACTTCCCGTGTCAATCTCCAGAGCAATAAGCCACGGAGGAGACGTACGAGACGCTTTCTCAGCACGACTGGAACTCATGAACCGAACCCGCTGATGCTGAATGTTCATCAATGTGTGATCCAAATATAAACCGCCCGATACGAAAACATGTCGTTTTACGTTGTGTTACAGTTGTCGCCGCTGTTCCTCAACGACACGTTGATAACTATGCAGCAGTGTGGTCGTCTTCTCTCAACAGTCGATGGAAGGCGAGGCCTGCAGGTTAAAAAGGCCGTTTGATGGCACTTAACCTGACAGTGAGCGTCTCCACCAGCCCAGTGTTGAATCAGAGTAATTCCTTTTTTTTAATGGTACATGATGATTTTGTTTGTATTGTCACTTTGTTCCCATTCCGCAATCGAGTAAGTTATATGTTGTTGTTTTTTTTCTTTGTTTTACAAGATCATGTGTGACATGTTGCGCACTAAAATATTCTGACAAACGAGTTGTGGATGATGTCATTGTTCACTGAACAGCCTCTGCCTCCAGCAGAGTGAAAACCTTTTGTGCTGCTGGTAAATCCACAAAACACAGTTTTTCATGCTAAATTCATTCATTGTCATCGTATTGGGATATCTCAAAACTTGGAGCAGATTTAACCAAAACTGCCTTCATGGCTCAATACGACGAGAGGTTGGTGAAAAATGTGTTTTCTCTTTTGTCATGTGACTGAATTGAACCTTCAACGGGGCTTCATGTGTGCAGCATGTGTGGTGCTGAAACAATCTATCGACTCATTGATCAAAAATCTAATTGAATCAACACTTTTTATAATGAAATTCTTTGATTAAAAATTGCCAAACAGGCCTGAGCACTTGGCTGCTTTTCTCTTTCTATCAGTGGTAACTAAATCATTTTGGATAATGGACAAAACAAGCAATTTCCTGGTGTCTACACCAAAAAAAGATAAAGGAATAGGAAAAGAAAATCTGCTTTTCTCTCCAGTACGGAGCGGAAGTCAGGGGTCAATTAGCTTAGCTTAGCTTAGCATAAACACTGGAGTGGGGTCGGGGTCGGGGGGTGGGAGAACGTCAACCAAAACCTTCAAATCTCACTAACACGTCGTAGCATGTTTGTTTCATAAAAACAAGTAAAAAGGAATGTAATGTTTGTCGTGTTGCCGACAGTTAGTCTTGTTATCGCGGTGAGGGTGGCGGGCGGGCAGCCAGCCCAGACTCAACACAGATAAATCGTGAAGGTGAACCGGTTACTGTTTTCTTGTAATAGCAGGTAGCATTTAGCAACATGTATAGAGGCCTGTTTGTAGACGTGACACAAACGGATGACCTGACATGTATTATATCGATGACGTTTTTATTTAGAGTGTCTCTGGAACTCAACATTTCCTAAAAAACACAACGTCAGAGAAACAATGTGATCAATGTACTCTGACCCGACCCTTTCATTGAAACATAATATAATTGAGCCTTTTTGGCTTCTAATCTGCTCATTCACCCATTCAGTGACCGCATTGAGCTCCATCAGCGCCACTTAACGTCGGCCACTCCTTCGTGAGGATCACCTGAAGAGTTTGATGTCGCGAATGGAAACCACCGACCACACAACCAACTGTCACTTGGCAAACAACAGCAGCAAGGGCCGGGCCTGCGAGACGTCTTTGTTCCATTTCAAAGAAAACGTGAAATTATTTTCAAGCCAAACTATTTCCTCCCATGCAATCTTTCCATTTCATACGGGTTATTTATATTCCTACTCATGCTTCAACGTGTCTTATTCCATCACTTATCCTGTTACTTTCACTTTCCCCTTCAGTCACTTACATTTAGGCATGTGTTTACTCCAGTGAAAAGGAGATCTGTGGGTTGGGAGCCACCAGTGTCACCAGTCAGGTTTTTGTTGTTTCTCAGAATCTTTTCCTGATGCTCACATCAGAAAGAAGCACTCTTTGAGGTAAGTTCCTCTCTTTTCCTGTGTACATAGCAGTTAATCACTCAGAAGCTCAGCTGTGGTTTTAATGGGGGAACCGAGTTATTGATCCAAAGAGGTTGATACAATAAAATAATCCTTTATTAGTCCTGCAGCGGGGAAATGTACAGGATTACAGCAGCATAGTGGATAGTGCAAACAAGCGACAGTAAGAACAAAACAAGTGTTGTAAATAAGTAATAAACTGAAGAATATTAACTAAGTAAAAATCCACAATAGTTAAAATATAACTACAAATATATATACAATCATTTTAGTATTGCACAGTGTATTTATAGTGCACAGATGTTTAGTGTTGTGGTCTACTGGGAGCAGATACAGTTTGTGGAAGGTCTGCAATAGCGGCAGAAGAGACATTTATGATTTCAAATGAGGAAAAGCAGCAAAACAACAATGTGCTGTAAAAGTTAAATGAAGAGACATGACGGTAGGACTAAAGCAGGCTGTTATTCCTATAAATCAGCGCCTTGAGGAATGCAGGTCTCGGATGTCTGGAGTTGCCGTGACGAGTGTTGGAATCTATTTTCAGGATCAACACGCAATATGATATAGTTGTAGCTGCTTCTGTGTAAACTACAGGGGTGTGTTCATTTAAAGAACATTTCATTCATAAAACATGGCGAAAATAGTTTTTTACCCCTTGGAGTGATAAAATGAGATATACATCAGTCCCTCTGTAAAAACCTTTGAATTTAATATGCCGACAAAATGAGACGATCATTTTGAAGCTGGCTTCGTCCGATGTGATAGATTTCTATTCTGGAAACGTACGCAAATTAGCACATATTTGATAAAATAATGCCTCATTTGCAAAATTAAATATTACATTTCACAAAACTTGTAATACAAAACATAATGTAAGTAATCAAACAGACACTTAAAAACTCAAAAGCACAATCTATCTAGCACTAATTATTGAACCTTTAAACATAAACTAAAGAGAGGGCTGAACGCAAACCAAAACCTGCAATCACGTGAAATCTCACCTGAGACACTGCCGTTATATTATCTCATTGTCTTTGTAATGTATTTATGTATTTTATTGTTTCGTATCGCATTGTGCTGCACAGTGCTGTGCTGTGGTGTTTGCTGGAGCATTGTAAAGATGTTAGGCCACTAAGAAATTGTAAAAACCTGCTCAGGGACTGCATGCTCTCTAGCCATAACTCTGGCACATTTACATTGAGGTGGAAACTGAAAAATGTGATTAATGTGCACTGTCCCTGGTAAATAAAGATAAATAAATAAACGGGTAAAGTTTCATGCTGGTTAAAAATGTCCCCCGAGTCAGCTGTAGTGTCCGTTAATGGATATATTCTTAATGCGGTACAAATTTGGACCTCATTGAAAAAGTTAGCAAACAATGAAAAAGATATTCATGAAAAAAGAAATGTATGACTAGGAAGTAGTTCAATTGGACCTCTTCCAAACTGCTCTGTAATCAGTCATCCTGTTTGGGTTTAGCTTTATCTCATCTGTGAGGTGCAACAAAAGTGACGGATCAGAATCCCTTTAGTAACTTTGATCAGACAGTCACAAGGCAGCACAGTGACATTATGTAAAACATCAGGAACTCATTTGAATGAGAACATAGAGAACTTGAGATGATTTTAGGTTATTAAAATAAATATTACACTAAAGAACGAATGACAGATTAACACGCACCAACCCATCCAGGTTGTCTTATCTGACCGTTTATGACAATAGGTGAGCCTTGTTCACATCTACCAGGCTGAGGCAGAACAGTACAGAGGCCCTCCGTTCTTCACATCTTTTTTTTCTCTCTCTCTCTCTCTCTCTCTCTCTTTCTGAAGACAGCGACACTTGCAGAATGTCTGGCCTGTTGTTGAGCTTGAGTCTGCTCTATGCTGCTACTTTTCTACAAAGCAGTGCCTCAGCAGATGACTGTGATTCTTTGACCAAAAGTAAGTACGGTATATTGCAAATACTAATAATTCTGAAGTAAAAAAAATAAATAAATGGAAATCATAACATAAATGCCCTTTTTTTCTCATCCAGCGGTGTGCCTGAAGTGCAACACAACGGTGACAGTTGAAGCTGGACAAGCGGTGACACTAAATTGCTCTATAATTTCTAAGAACTTTAATGGTATTGCTTATGCGTGGTATGGAGGCAAAACAGAAATAACTAGTTACAGTAGGTCCATGGAATACAACTGGGAATGGGATAATCAGACATATGTGTCGTTGTCCATCTCAAATGTTGTGAACGACACAATTTACACCGTTAAAATTAAGGGAAATCGGGGTCAAGCTGAATCTGCAATCAAAGTACAAGTTATCAAGAGAAATGGTGAGTAGCTTCCAGGGTCTTAAAGTCTTTTAGCAAAAGTATATGTGTCCGTATATGTTTGTGTGCATTAATATCATTATTATTATCCATTTCATACAGAAACAATTGGATTGGAATCAGCAACAATGCCTCAGCCGGCCACCATTGGGAAAGCCTTCATATTGTTTATTTTCCTCCCCCTCATTGCTTCGGGCATTTTGTGTTTCCTGTTTGGAACCAACAGAGGCAGAAAAATAAGGAACGCTATCTCAAAAAGACTCAAAAGGACTCAATGAGACCACAGTGACATGACCACTGCACCGAGGAGTGAAGACTTGCTGACTGCCTGACATTTGCTTGTCTGTGTTTGTGTGTTTTCTTTTATTAAATATGTGCTGCTCACAGCAGCTGGTTGTGGAGCTTCCTGCCTCTGAAAAACAAATCATACTCACATATTTTTCATAATGCTTTGAGGTCTTTGTACAGATTGAACCATGTAAATATATAACGATCTGATTAAAAGGGGCACACGTGTGGTTGTACTCCTCGAGACCTGTAAACAGACTCTGATGTGCAAAATCGGTTGCCCTTTAATTTTGAGGAATTAATGCTTGATGATGTCATCGGGGTTTATCTCAGCTTGGGACTGCAAAAATAATATCATGAAAAGACATGCGTTACATGCTCTGTCACGGTCTTTGAAAAACATTGGCATTCAGCAGTCTAATAAATAGAAGATGCTGTCGAGTTGCATTATGGGAAGTGTAGGCTCCGGCATTTTTACGGAGCTCGACCCGTACAAGGGATTCAAAATCTGCCTATTTTTGTTGGTGTCACTTGCAAGTGTACAACTTTATAGAAGTGCAAAAACAAAGCCTAGATTCATTGTACATTAAAAAACAAGCAGTGTAAATGTGTTATTGTGTACATAGGGACTGATATGCTGGACAAACTGTGTGTGTGTAGAATCTAGATTGGGGCTATAGGTTAACTCAGCCTCTGAACATATAACATGTAACAGCTGTACGGGTGATGGAACACCACTTGAAATAAAGAGGAATGAAAAGATTTGTCTGCAACAAGCACTTCCACATCTTTGAGCTGATGCTCACAGCTCACACCCACACACACACACACACACACACACACACACACAGCTGATGAACACCAAGTGATAAGTGTCAGTCACATTTCCTCTTGTTCACACAGTCAGGCTGCTGCGTCTCGGGTCGAGTCAGCGGTAGCTTGCCTGCAGCCCACCTGGCGGGATGAAGGCCCACTGGTGGAGCTGCATGTTGGGGTTACTCTGTGTGTCTTCTGGGGTAACGCTCAGCGCCTCGACAGGTGAGTGTGTGTGTGTGTGTGAAAGAGAGAAAGGATGGATGTGCATTTTTGGGGTTTAATAAGATGAAGAAGTCTTGAAGGGTGAGTCTGAGTCATCTTTTCCTGTTTGTTTGCAGCCTCATCCTGTTGTTACAGTGCATCTGAAAGCAGCGACTTAAACATTAAAGAACCAAATAAACTACAAGTAAAAGTCCTTCATTCATAATCCTACTCGATTAAAAGTAATTTTCAGCTAAATGTACTTAAGGCATCAAAAGTACTATTTCTGCAGCAAAAATATCCCCTGTAACAGATACATAAGCATTTTACTTGTGTAGCAGGTCATAGTGCAGTTGGTTTTGGCTCCTTCGCAAACAGGGGTTGGGGCCCCTCCAGTGGGTTACAAAACAAATCTGAGCGGTTGTGAGAGGATTCATGTGGCAGAAAAGAAGTTCTGCGATGAAATATGCGATAATTATGTCTACTTGTGCCTCGAAGATACCGAAAACCATGTAAGAGGTTTTGCATATCCGTCTGAAATGTAAAAAAAAAAAGAAACTAGACACTATGTTTTGTAAGCCAAAACGGTTGGGAGCGACTGATTTAATCTTTGACAAAGCATTGTATGTTATCAGCTCCTTAAGTTGTTGTATGTTTGTGAAATGGGACTCAAATGAAAAATAGCCTTTTGGCTAACTCTGGCGCATTTACAGAAATGTGTTTATTAATGTGCACTGTCCCTTATCAAATAAACCAATAAATAAGATATGAATCTGAAGAGTAACCTGTCAGCCGAATACTAAATAGCCTTTTCCCCATGAAATGATGTGAAGCAGAAGGGCAGCATCAAATGGAAAGTACCTCAAAGTTGTACAACTTTCCATTGTCTGAAACCGTCTATAGCTTTGTTTACAAATTGATCATTCAAAGTGACTTCTGAAAGTTTCCCCTGATACCATGAATCTGATTTTTTTTTGTTGGGGGGGGGGGGCAGTGAATGGGGACTTCAGGTGAGGCGGTCTGTAACAATCCATCTCTCCCTGACAGTTTCCCAAGACCCCACGACCATCTCTCTAACGAGAGTCAACTCCTCTGCTGAGATCACCTGCTCCACGTCGCAGTTGGACCCGTTGAGCTTGTCCCTGCACAGGCGTTTTCCCGACAGAACGCTGATTGTGTTCCTGGCCTTGAAGAACGGACTGCTGACCAAGACCACGCCAGATGCAGGATTTCGCGGCCGGATTCGCGCAGCTCCGAGCCAGCGGCTCGGGGAGGGCCACGGGTTCACCGTGCAGCTGTCTCTGCTGGGACTGGAGGACACGAACCTGTATTACTGCAGCTGGGGGTTCTTCAAAACAGAGACGACGACCTCTGAGAACCTGGCCAGCCCTGGCACCGTTATAATTGTCAGAGGTGAGAAGCAACAGTCGCTTGAGTTCAGACATGCACACATACAGACACACACACACACACACACTTTGCGCAGTCATATAAAAAGGCCTTTGTCCCTAACTTACTCCCCCCCCCCCCCCCCCCCCCCCCCCCCCCCCACACACACAGAGAAAGACCCCCATGAGCAATGCAGGGACCACATCCTGGATCGCATCCTGATTGCCTTGAGCGTGGCAGCGTTCTTCATCGTACTGTTCCTCTGCGTCGCAGCGCTGATCGTGAGACGCAGACGAGTGAGTAGCTATACGAAGCGGATCGGGCCTGCGCTCGCGATCGCGCAGAGACGAACGCCGCGGCGCTCCAATGACCGTGTTTCCTTTGTGTTTTCCGCAGTTCAGAAGGCGCTTCAGACCGGCCAGAGCCGCACAACCGACCAGACCCAACAGGCCTCCTCAGCACGTCTGTCCCCAGCATGGAGACCCTTACTTAGTGACATCTGTAAATTCTTCGTATTTCAGAGGCATTCTGTAATGCTGAGAGTCGATGATGATGATAAGAGATGACGATTCTTTGAAACTGGTCGCCTGTACAGTAGATTTACTGAGCGACGGGGTTGGTAACAGATGATTGAGATATAATTGAGTCAGCGGCTCGGCTGACGTGCTACATCCAGTAAAAGGTGTCTCACGTATTGCTCTGCTGCTTTCCATTTCCTTTTATACAAAAATGTGTAGAATCTGCAGAAAAGGTGATTGAGCTACCACATCCTGGCTGGTGTAGCCTACAGGTGTTTCGTGAATACAAACTGCAGCGCGAGCGCTTTTGTTGCTCCCTTGTGTTTAATTACACGCAGGCTTGATCTATGGACTCGTGTGCTTGTTCTTTGTGGTTCCTTTCAATTTCCTTTGAACTTTCAAACAAATGTGGCCCACATGTTTCTGTCTGATATGTACGTTGAATCTGATTTTTTTCCAATTTTGATGTTGAGTCTTAAAAATACTAATAAAGTTTGTTTTTAATCCACCACTGCTTCTGTATTCAGGAAAAAAGAAAAGGAAATCCATCTCAAACTGTCATTTACATTATATTTCTTAGTATTGCACCATGCAGACTTCTCTGTCTGATAGGGTGGAACTTTCTTTCGACACGTAGGCTAAAATACCAGTTGTTGTCAAATAGGCTGGATTATCACACACAAACCTAGATAACATACTATTTCCGTAATGCAAGCTGTCAGTCAATGATAGTTCCCCGTCGAGGAAAAGAGCTAATTCATTTAAAAAAAATTATCTGGTGTACATCGTCCCTGTGGAACTTTACGTGCTGAATAGTCGTTGTTCCACGGACCGCTGTGAGTGTGACACAAGGTGCAGCCTTGAAAACAGTCTGTTTTGTTTACAACAGTGCAACTATGTGATACACTTCATATTTGTGAAATAAAGAAGCGCGGCTCGAAACGCGTGCATGTAGGCAACTATTGGCAACAGTTAGCTACATTTAGCTCCATGTAGTTAACGGTTAGTACCGGTTGGCTAGCTGAGAACACGCAGCCCAGGAAAGGTGGACGTTTTTCACCTTGGCTTTTGCTCTCAGTCCTGCTGACTGTCCAAAGCTCATAGCATAGGCAGGAATGTTGAGCTGATTAACAAATACCAGGAACACAACGCAGTGGGTTTCACTATTTCTAGATTTAAAGCCAGGCAGCTTGTCCGTAGCCGAGGGAGAAAATGAGCGGCCATAAGATGCTGTTTTCCGGGTTGAAGCTGTGGACCTCAGGAAGAAGTAGATGGATAAGTCGACTTCATGACGGTGAGGCGCTTTGAAACACGTGTGTGTTAACGCCATTTGTATTTAACCTAATAATGCTTAATATATTATATTATATCATGAATAGTGGTGTCACTTCCCCTTGCTGTCTGTGAACTGCCCGTGCCCTCACCAGTGCTTCCTGTTTATTTCTATTCTAAAGAGGATTTGTTTGTCTTCGCTGGTTCCGCAGATTGCAGCACGAAGGTGTGTATTGTCGGAAGCGGTCCAGCAGGTTTCTACACGGCGCAGCATTTGATCAAGGTATATATTTCCAGTTTTGGTAATGAGTTTATATACAGTAAGCATTAGAAGTGGGCAACATCTACCACATTATATATATATATATATATATATATATATATCATTGCATGTTGCCATGTTGATGTATATGTAGTAACACTTCTGGGAAATTAGAAACTGGCATCCGACAAATCAAATTACTTCAACATTTTATAAAAATGTACATAAAGCAGTCCTGCTCGCTGATTTGACACATTTCCTACAATTGCCTAATATGTCCCAGTCTTTTACGGTGGCAACGCAGTGCACTTTTTCTTCTTTCTCCTACGTTTCAAATGATATTTATTCAGGATTAATTCAGTCTTATTTTAAAAGCCAGTGAAGTTGAAGACCTTTCAGCTTGACCCGTAAAAGAAAAAGTTCTTTCCCATAAATTCTGGTGTTTTGATATTCCAGTAGTGTTCATCTGTGAAGGTGTTTTTTGTTTTTTTTGACACAAAACATCTGCATCTAGTTTCAACATTTCATCCGACAGACCCACCTTGAACAAATAATCAAGTCAAAAGAGAAATGGGTGTGCACCTCCCAGCTCACCCCCCACTTACTAACTGACTGAACCTTATAGGTGCTCATACTTATGAACGCCTATAAGTAGAACAGGAAACAAGTTTTAGACCGCTTTGTGACCTTTCTGAGTCACCATGGCTCGAACACTCTGCACTCGGCTTTGTTAGAGCTATTTATTCTAAAGCGTTAGCTGCTGGCATTTATGTTCATTGCAAATGCATCAGTGTGGCTCTTTGATGGTTTCCTTTGCTCTTCTTTTTTTTTTTTCTCATCAACTTTCCGAATGCTTAATAAAGAACAACATGTAACACAAAACCACATTTTGAGTCAGTAAAGAACAGATCGAATCTGGGCACACGCTACTTTATTTTGTACTCCTCCAACAGTAATTATCATTCACACAGCCCATTTTTAACGTTTAACTGGTGCATAATAATACCTGTATGTCATTTTGTACTTTGTAGATTTGCCTGCCGCATCTTAAACTGGGCACCTGGATTCAACCGCCACCATTTCCCTGACGTCCTCCTAAATTTGAATTTTCTTTCCTTTCTGTCCTCCCAGGCACGTCAAGATGTTGAGGTGGACATTTATGAGCGGCTGCCCGTCCCCTTCGGTCTGGTCAGGTTCGGGGTGGCCCCTGATCATCCTGAAGTCAAGGTCCGTGATCCTAAACGGACGTGTTCGAGAACAGACACTTGTCCATCACTACTTTGGTATTTGCAGTATAAGAACAGGGGCTCTGGGCAGGTACTGACGGAGCCAGCGGGCCTGCAGTGTTTGTGGTATGCTGTGATGAAAGGGTGACTTACAAAAGAAAGCAACTGCCTACATGATTATTTATGTTGTCCTCTCTGATCATGACTCTACTCTTAGTTGACTCTCGGTCTACACTCTCAGTTTCGTCGTCCCCCCCAACAACCATTTAGCCTGGCACGTCCTGTGGGAAATACTAAACACTTACTAAAATGAATAATAAAAACAAAGGGCGGGTAGCGAGATTGCATGGGATGCAAGTGCAGTTAGTTCAGCTCGGGAAAACACCTGCATTAATTGTATCCCGCAGGCGACGGGAGTGAAATTGAGCAACAAAAGCATTCTCGGTAGTTAAAAGTTGTTTACTGTGTTTCAGCAACATTCTATGTAAAAAAACCAAAGTACTTAAAGGTGTGCTATGCAGGATATTCCTAAAATAAAACAATAATTTCAGATAATCCCTCACAATTATGGCTAACTAGAAGTGTGTGGCGGGGTGTCAGAGACCCTGCCCTCTGCCTGTATTTTCTTGCTTTCCTCAGGTTCTGGGTGTCGGCCTTTGTTGCCTTTGGGCACTGTGGCGCAGACGAATCATCAACTCCAGAACCTGCCTGAGAATCACCACGTTTCTGCGTTTCCTTCAGTGTCAAAGTCATTTAGTGCCAGTGGGTACATTGTAAACAAGAACTGCTCATTTGGTCAATTCTTATTGGTGCAGTTGTGTCCATTTCGCCCTGCGGATGTCCCACAGTGTCCCTGTTGAGCAGTCTTATCGTGGTGTCCTCACTACAAAGTATCTGAATCCAGTTTCCCCTCCATATTACAATAAGATGCACGAACCTGTACTCGTCACTCTTGATTATACCTGCAGCCTGAATCAGACTTAATGGGGTTTAATCACCACTGTAGGAGCAATCCAACCCTTTTGTATTCTTCCCCGTTTTGATGATGCAGATCTTTTCCTCTTCCTCAGAACGTCATCAACACGTTCACGCAGACAGCCCGACAGCCGCGCTGTCGTTTCTACGGTAACGTGAGTGTGGGGACGGATGTGAGCGTCGAGGAGCTGCGGCACGCCTACCACGCAGTCGTGCTGGTAAGAACCCGAAAAAAAGGCCCCGCTGCGTAAATAAATAAATCACCTTTTTTAAATAAAAGTTCTTGTGGTGTGTGTGTGTGTGTGTGTGTGTGTGTGTGTGTGTGAGCATAAGCTTCCCTTTCTCATTATTTATTTTATTTGTAGAGTTACGGGGCCGAGGGAAACAGGAGTATGGGGGTGCCGGGAGAAGACTTGGCCGGGGTGCACGCTGCCAAAGACTTCGTGGGCTGGTACAACGGGCTGCCCAGCTGTCGAGAGGTACGCCTCCATAGGCTGTGTCCATCAAACGTGAAATGTGATTATGAGAGAAGTCATGTTCCCCCGTCCCACCCTCTCTGCTGTCGGTTCTGCTCCTCTTTATCATTGTCTTTGTCCGTTCAGCTGAGACCAGACCTGCGCTGTGACACGGCAGTCATCCTGGGACAGGGCAACGTGGCCTTGGATGTAGCCAGAGTCCTGTTGTGTCCCCTTGACATTTTGAAGGTGAGGAAAAACACACAGCCTTCAGTTTGGCGGAACTATGTCTTATCGCTTTAATCGACTCTACAGCTCCGGAGGAAACCAGTTTCTATTCAGGAGGAGCATGTTACTGAAGTGGAAAATGTGTCGTGTTTTTCAGAAGACTGACATCACCCAGCCGGCTCTAGAAGCCCTGGCAGAGAGCCAGGTCCGCAGGGTGCTGATCGTTGGCAGGAGAGGACCCATGCAGGTCGCTTGCACAATCAAGGTGTGCGACAGAAAATCCTTCAGCTGTAGCTGGTGTCTTTGTTTAATACCATGGCTCTAAGCCAAGTGTTTCGAAACGTGACTTTCATTCAACCACAACAACACACCACTACATTCTGTTTTTTTCACTTTGACCGACCGTACGTGCTGTACGAGTCACATGATGCAATAACGATCAGAAACCGGGACAGAAACGTAAAGAAAAGAGGTTTTATTTCTCTGTGGGGTCTTTCCATAATGTTGTCAGACAGTTATAACAACAATCTGATTGCACGGCAGCCCTCTAAGCGGCTGCAGAGTTGTCACTCAGTGCTGCACCGATTTCAAAGCTTGTTGAATGGGGTCCAGGTTCAAAATAAAGTACCGCTTTAAATGAGTTTCTAGTGCAGCCCAGCCAACCCTGCTATGCTCTCCTCGTCTACAGGAGCTGAGAGAAATGGTGAACCTGCCGAACACCAGACCTGAGATGATGGCGGCCGATTTTGAGGGCGTCGCCGAGGCTCTCAAAGGTAGGAAATTAGACTTAATCTTGATATTTCACTTCCTTTTCGCTGCCTCGCCATCATTCCGCTCTCTTCTTCAACCAGTGCGGAGACCAGGGCCTAAGAATGAGCATGGTTCACAGCTCAACAGCTTACACACAGTCACGTATTTGTTTCATGCAATACAACAGAATAAGAGAAGTATTCTTTTCCCCTTTTTTCTTTCACCAGACGTAGCGGTACGGAAACACGTAAGGTAGCGCATGTGTTCGAGAGAGAAATGCGACTTTGACTAATGCAGAGGCTGCTGATAAATGTCACAAGACAGGAAGAAGTGTGTGCTGTGGTTAGCAGCCACAACACACTCCGCTGAGACCTATAGCCCGTATAGGTGACTAGAAACGGTTTAACCAGTAAATACAGCTGGTGGTTGCTATGGTTTTCTGCTGCTGTAAGAAGCTGCAGAGTTGTGCAACACCACACACACACACACACCGCCTTCAGCGCTTTGGGCCGGTCTTCGTCCTTGCCCCGTGGATAACGGGCCTCCTGTCATTGTGACAGCCTTGATCTCATCGCTGTCAAACGCGATAAGCAGGAAGTGACAGATGCTATTAGAAACGTGGCGGTTTGTGTCCGTCTCGCTGCTGAACATGCCGGTGATAATATTAGCAGCGCTGCCGCTGCAGTGGCGGCTGGTTCGTGGTTACGAAAAAGCACGCACTGACAGGAAATGTGCGAGGACCAGTTTGCTTCTTCAGGTGTCTTAAATGTGGATGTGTTTTGGTTCTTCTGTGTTTTCTCAGACACGCCGACACACGTTCCATATTTTCAATACATACGCAGATGAAAACGCGTATGTTTATGTATGTACACACACCCACATAAAACAAAGAGCAAATCATGACTGAAAACATTTGAGTCTTTACTATCAACATTCTGGTCTATGGTCTTTACATATTTTAGTCATTAATACATCTTTTTAGTCTAATGAAAGCCAAAAAAAGGGTAAAACTAAAGATTTTCTGTTTGTGTTAAAACAGTACTCACAGGACTGACTGTCCTTGCTGTTAATACTGGCCATGAAGAGATCAGACAGAAATACACACACACACACACACAGCCATTCAGCGTCCTGAATGTAACTTCTTTAAACGTAAGAGAAAAACAATCACCCGACAGATGTCCATTTTAAGCGTAGGTCTCTTGTGCCGTGCCAGATTTGCCGAGGCCCAGGAAGCGGCTGACGGAGCTGATGTCGAAGACGGCCCTGGAGATCCCCGGAGAGAAGGAGCAGCAGAGGCGAAGCGTGGCCTCCCACACCTGGGGCTTTCGGTTCTTCCGGAGCCCCGTTGAAATCCTGGCCGACCCCGACCGCGGCAGGGCAGCTGGCATCCGACTGGCGGTCAACAGGCTGGAGGTAAAACAGGATTGTAATATATTTTTGTAATCTAGAAGTCCCTGGAGCAGTTTTGCAGCTGTGTTGTTCCTTGCCTGGGTTAAAGGCGGTTTCCTCTGCACGACCAGGGCTCAGGCGAGGGAGCCCGGGCGGTGCTCACTGGCGAAGTGGAGGACGTGACCTGTGGCCTGGTCATCAGCAGTATAGGCTACAAGAGCCTCCCCATCCATCCGTCGTTGCCGTTCGACTCCCGCAAAGCCGTCGTCCCGAACAACATGGGCCGCGTTCAACACGCTGCAGGTATACTCGGGCAAATGCCACGAAGAACGAGAGCTAAAGCCTAAAGGAAAAATGTAGTGAATTCATCTTTCTGTCTAGGTCTATACTGTAGTGGCTGGCTGAAAACGGGCCCCACCGGGGTCATAGCCACCACCATGAACAATAGTTTTGACACCGCTCGATCCTTGATGGAGGACATGGACTCGGGAACGTTGGACGTGTCCGCTGCCAAGCCTGGTTCACGAAGCGTCAGTGCTCTGCTGGAAAAGAGAGGTACTCTACTGTCCCCTTTGGGTCTCTCACTGCTTCCTGTTATCTGACCTGCACGTTTACATAATCGTTCAGATTTGTAAGTGAATTTACAGTGTTGATTTGGCCACAAGGTGTCTGTTGACGTCTGTGATTTGTGTTTTTATCGCCTGTAGGAGTGAAACCAGTGACTTTCTCAGACTGGGAGAAGATTGACGGTGTGGAGACGAGGAGGGGGGAAGCCATTGGGAAACCCAGAGAAAAACTTCTGACTGTGGAGGAAATGCTGCAGGTGGCTCGAAGTTAACTGAACACTAGAAACAGTGCACTCTGAGTGACTGTTGCGGTGTAAAACCAACAGTTACCGTACCGATGGGGATCAATGACTGAGCACAACGGGCACAGAAAGGAAATGGCATTATGGAGCACTCAACATGGACTTAATTCACATTGTGCTGTAGTTTACCCCAACTGTATCGCTCTACGGCGCTGAAAGACTGAGCGGGGAGTTTCTTGTGGCACTAACCAAAAAAACAAAAACAGGACTCTAATGGATGCTAATAATAATGAGCTATTGTGTATTTTATTATATATTTGGTATGTATGCTAAAGAGCAAAAGACGATGTGGTGGCTGAATTATCTTTTGCACTCACATTTCATGTAAGGATATTTGAATATCTTTTATACAAAATAAAATCTGACTTTTGTCCTTTTATCCCTGTCCTGGAGGAGCATTTCCTACCGCCGCATTCTAAGTATTTACTGCTGTGTCAGCTTAGATGCCTTTCGTGGTGGGTTTGAAGATGATGCATTATTGTGGATCACAATTATTAAACTTTTGAACTTTTGGCTCATCACCTTTATAAACAGATCAATCATGAACGTGTCAAACAGGTTTGTTTAATTAGCTCAGTGGAAAACCTGAGTCATCATTCCTGCAGGATCCTGACATGAACAAACCATTTATGATGCCGAACACTTAGTGACACAATGGCCACAATTATTAGTTCAGGCACAACTCCTCAGATGGGCGTTGGTTTCTCAGATGCCTGAGGTAGACCAAAACACAACCATGTTGAAATTGATCACTATATTGACTCACCCCGTAGGATAAAAGTTGCAGAATATGACCACTCTGGAGATGGTGTATACAAATGTGTTTCTTTTAAAACTAGAGCCTATAGGCTTTAAAATACACAGTTGTCATGGGGGGGGGACATTCCCCACACATTTACTTTAAAGAAACTTACTTTTGCTGAAGATAATATATGATGGGATGTTGGCACAGTTAAGGCCATCCCATTGACAAAGAGACATTTTTACAAAAACAATAAAGGTGGTGCAGCAAAGCAAAATGTGTAACGTGAGGAGTAAAAATCCATTTTCTTTTTCACAATTACTTATATCTCTCTTTTCAGGACAAACTGAGCTATGGCAATATGTTCGCTACAGTGATGCCAGTGGAATTTATAAATAGTTATATCACCATGAATACAAAAGAAAAACAAAATGGAAATTGATGCTGTTGTTATGCTCTGTTGTCATATGAATATATGTGACTGGTTCTTGTGAGTTTGTTGTCATTGTGTTAATTATTTAGATTTGGACTATATGCATTGTCTGTTAATTCCGAAGCATACCATCACACAGAGTTCTTTTTTTTATTTTGTATTTATTATACTTATACTTATACTAATATCTATCTAAAATTTGTATAAGGGAGCAGTGTCTTCCTCAAGGACACTACGACTCAAAACACGTCCCAGTCAAGGATCGATCCGACAACTCTGCAGTTACCAGACAACCCTCTTAGCCCAGTGGACTAGTCTTGTTGAGCTTTTTAAAGCCTCTCAGAAGTGCGGGGGCTCAGATGTTTTATGTTGTGGTTTGTTTTGTTCCCGGTCGAGAGGTCACACAGTCCGTTGTCTCCTACGTGAGCGCAGTCCACCGAAAACATTATATTTCCCACAATTTAAGCTTCTGCATTTTCCAAATGCACTAGTATTATTCAAACCTATTGTTTGGTTCGTAAGCCTCGTACCGAACGGTTTAATATGAATACGTGTGTTATTACACCCCTAGAAACAAATAACCGTAGCTGTGGCGCCATCATGAGGTTATTAGGTGGTATTTATAGACCAAAAATAATGCATGAAGAGTGGAAATTGTTGAGTCAGTGGCAAAAGACAAATATTGTTTTCACAAGAATCTCAAGCTCCTCTTCACTCTAGCGGTGACATCACGCACTCTTAAGCTTAAAAAATGTGGAAGGAGATAAGTGCCAACAAATGTACGGAAGAAATATAAGAGGAAGTTGGATGAAAGATTTGAAGAACAATACTTGGAATCCACCAATAAAGAGGAATGAAAAGATTTGTCAGCAACAAGCGCTTTCACATCTTTGATCAGATGCAGCTCACACACACACACACACACACACACACACACACAGCTGATAAACACCAGTGACAAGCGTCTATAACGATCTGATTAAAGGGGCACATGTGTGGTTGTACTCCTCGAGACCTGTAAACAGACTCTGATGTGCAAAATCGGTTGCCCTTTAATTTCGAGGAATTAACGCTTGAAGATGTTATCGGGGTTTATCTCAGCTTGGGACTGCAAAAATAACATAATGAAAAGACATGCGTTACATGCTCTGTCACGGTCTTTGAAAAACATTGGCATTCAGCAGTCTAATAAATAGAAGATGCTGTCAAGTTGCATTATGGGAAGTGTAGGCTCCAGCATTTTTACGGAGCTCGACCCGTACAAGGGATTCAAAATCTGCCTATTTTTGTTGGTGTCACTTGCAAGTGTACAACTTTATAGAAGTGCAAAAACAAAGCCTAGATTCATTGTACATTAAAAAACAAGCAGTGTAAATGTGTTATTGTGTACATAGGGACTGATATGCTGGACAAACTGTGTGTGTGTAGAATCTAGATTGGGGCTATAGGTTAACTCAGCCTCTGAACATATAACATGTAACAGCTGTACGGGTGATGGAACACCACTTGAAATAAAGAGGAATGAAAAGATTTGTCTGCAACAAGCACTTCCACATCTTTGAGCTGATGCTCACAGCTCACACCCACACACACACACACAGCTGATGAACCTGTCAGTGCAGCTGCGTGTTGGGGTTACTCTGTGTGTCTTCTGGGGTAACGCTCAGTGCCTCGACAGGTGAGAGAGTGTGTGTGTGTGTGTGTGTGTGTGTGTGTGTGTGTGTGTGTGTGTGTGTGTGTGTGTGTGTGTGTGTGTGTGTGTGTGTGTGTGAAAGAGAGAAAAGATGGATGTGCATTTTGGGGGTTTAAAACGATGAAGAAGTCTTGAAGGGTGAGTCTGAGTTTGTTTGCAGCCTCATCCTGTTGTTACAGTGCATCTGAAAGCAGCGGCTTGAACATTAAAGAACCAAATAAACTACAAGTAAAAGTCCTTCATTCATAATCCTACTCGATTAAAAGTAATTTTCAGCTAAATGTACTTAAGGCATCAAAAGTACCATTTCTGCAGAAAAAATATCCCCTGTAACAGATACATAAGCATTTTACTTGTGTAGCAGGTCATAGAGCAGTTGGTTTTAGCTCCTTTACACACTTACTGTAAGTAGCTTAGTCTAGTGGTTCACACATGGGGTTGGGCCCCTCCAATGGGTCACAAAATAAATCTGAGGGGTTGTGAGAGGATTCATGTGGCAGGAAAGAAGTTCTGCTATAAACTTTAAACTTTTCTTTAATATTAGTTTTTTTGTGAAATATCCGATAAGTATGTCTATCTAGGTTTTGCATATCCATCTGAAATGTAAAAAAAAAGAAACTAGACACTATGTTTTGTAAGGCAAAACGGTTGGGGACGACTGGTTTAATCTTTAACATTGTATGTTATCAGCTTATTATGTTGCTGTTTTTGTGAAATATTAATCTGAAGAGTAAAGCTGTCAGCCGAATACTAGCATTGCATTACTAGTTCGGCACCCGTCAAGAAGCTGCCGATTGTTGTTACAACAGGTCAGCTGCCATAAATCAGTTTTATGATTTGTATAGATCCTGAGAGTAACCACGTTGTACTTTTTTGTTTCTCATTCATTTTATTTAAGTATGATTTTGCTGGTTTTGCAACATGGGGAACATAATACACTCTATCCAAATTATTACTTTTATAGTCATTTACAACAATCGGCTAAAATAATGAAAATAAATCATCCGTTTTATTATCATTGAAAAGTATATATATATATATATATATATATATATATATATATATAAAAACGTTTTAAAATGAAAACCCATAAAATGTCCAATCCAACAATACATGGAACCTACATTGGAACCATGACATTCTAGAACTCATGCGTTTGGAAGCCGTGATGTCACAGACCAAAGGACAGAAGAACACAGATCAACACAGATCAACACATTTTCGTTAGGAGACAAACTGCAGCTGTTATTTGTGGCATAAATTACAAACCAGTAGTCAAAATGGATAGTGGCGACGGATCTCACACCCTTAATGGTAAGTACTTGGTTTATCAATTTAAAGACCTCTCTGTGAGTCTGTGATTCTAATCAAAAAACGCTTTTTGTTAAATTAAGTGATTATCTCCTCATGCTCTGCTAGCTGTCTGTTCTGTTTGCACTGAAAATATTGTTCATTCACAGCCCTGGCTCTTTAAAAAGGAAATTAAGAATGAATCAGACTATGCCACTAGTGCTGTACCACACATATATATATATATATATATATTTTGACATTCAAAGCTTCTATTGAGGTTTTCGAATAAAGCTTTGAATGCCTGTTAATAGAGCCTGCCTTGGTGTGTGGCAAGCAGGAGAACAAACCGGCCACATTGAAAATGTTGTTTTTGAAAGGCAAATGCCCACGAATATTGATTAAAGTAGAACATTTTGTTAGTAAAAAAACATGTTGTGAATTTTGGAAATTATTTCATCTATCTTTTTAACTGGAAGAATTTCAGATTCCACCTTTAAGGAAGACTGATTTCTTAGTTTAATGCAATAAATGGTCAATTGACAATGATAATGATAAAATGCTTCTTTACCTTGCAGAGCTTAGATTCCCGTTTCCTGACAATGCACAAGGAGATCACCTTCGCGCTGGACACTTGGTCATATTGAATTTTTTCAATCGAAGACGTAGGCTGCAGATCTTGCCTATAATTTTAGAAATGGAAGAGGAGATTGATGAAGACCCGAACGCCAATGAAATCGAGGACAACAATGAAGACCAGGAGGAGGACAACAATGAAGACCAGGAGGATGACAACCAAGAAGAGGACAACCATGACATCAATGAAAACCATAACAGCCTCGACAGCAATGACGGCATTATTGACAACAATAATGAAGATGCAGAAGTGGCTGGTTGTAGTGCTTGGGTTGAGGTTGGAGTCAACCAGGGGGATGAAGAAGACCCCCTGCCTGGAGTGTCATGGAAGAGGTCAAGAGAGGACGACGGAGAGGACATTGAAGAGCGAAGCAGCAAAAAACGCAGATGGCGGGATAAGTCTGCTGAAAGCAGCACCGACAGTGACACTGACTTCAACGGTTATAACAACAAAACTGTAAATGACCCTGACCCTGAAGACGATCCTCTGCCTGGTCCATCCAAGAAACGGAAGAGAAAGACCAACAGAGTAGATGAGAGGAGCAGCAAAAAAAGCCGATGGCGGGATAAGTCTGCTGAAAGCAGCACCGACAGTGACACCGACTTCAACGGTTATAACGAGAACACTGTAAATGACCCTAAATCTGAAGAAGACCCCCTGCCTGGAGTGTCATGGAAGAGGTCAAGAGAGGACGACGGAGAGGACATTGAAGAGAGAAGCAGCAAAAAACGCAGCTGGCGGGATAAGTCTGCTGAAAGCAGCACCGACAGTGACACCGACTTCAACCGTTATAACGAGAAAACTGTAAATGACCCTAAACCTGAAGAAGACCCCCTGCCTGGAGTGTCATGGAAGAGGTCAAGAGAGGACGACAGAGAGGACATTGAAGAGCGAAGCAGCAAAAAACGCAGATGGCGGGATAAGTCTGCTGAAAGCAGCACCGACACTGACTTCAATGGTTATAACAACAAAACTGTAAATGACCCTAAACCTGACCCTGAAGACGATCCTCTGCCTGGTCCATCCAAGAAACGGAAGAGAAAGACCAACAGAGTAGACGAGAGGAGCAGCAAGAAGTCAAGACAGTGTTATGAGTTTACAGAGAGCAACTCTGACACAGTTACTGTCACAACCGGCCATGATCTTCCTCACAGTAGTGGCAATATTGAGATGTCCGAAGATGCAGGTGCCGCGGGAGAGACCGACAAGAAAGAGGAGGAGAAGGACCCACGTGCGGGCAGATCTAGGAAGAGGTCGCGGGAGGACGATGAAGAAGAGGATATGCCCCCCAGGAAACGATTCAAACGTTAAGATGGGACACCTGCGATGAATGGATGGATTTATCTGGACCCTGGTCCTTCCTCCCGCCATGGCCCTGCTGACTCCCACTGCTGATATCATTCAGTGTGGCTTTGAGGCACAAGGCAGTAGAACTGTCTCTCTCTCTCTCTCTCTCTCTCTCTCTCTCTATCCTTCTGTCTGTCTGTCTGTCTCTCTCTCTCTGTCTCTCTCTCTCTGTCTCTCCTCTCTCTATCCTTCTGTCTGTCTCTCTCTGTCTCTCTCTCTCTGTCTCTCCTCTCTCTATCCTTCTGTCTGTCTCTCTCTCTCTCTCTCTGTCTCTCCTCTCTCTATCCTTCTGTCTGTCTCTCCTCTCTCTCTCTGTCTCTCTCTCTCTCTCTGTCTCTCCTCTCTCTATCCTTCTGTCTGTCTCTCTCTCTCTCTGTCTCTCTCTCTCTATCTCTCTCTCTGTCTCTCCTCTCTCTATCCTTCTGTCTGTCTCTCTCTCTCTGTCTCTCTCTCTCTATCTCTCTCTGTCTCTCCTCTCTATCCTTCTGTCTGTCTCTCTCTGTCTCTCTCTCCTCTCTCTATCCTTCTGTCTGTCTCTCCTCTCTCTATCCTTCTGTCTGTCTCTCTATCTCTGTGTCTCTCTCTATCATTCATTCAGGTCTTAGATATTTTCAGAAGACTTTCTCCCCTTTCACACTCCCCCCTCCCCTCCCCTTTCTAGTTGGTATAATTACTCACATTACTATTCTATATTACCGATACCATTAATGCTCATTACTGACTTTGCTTCTTCACCGTTGTCTCTGTGCTTTCTCCCCTCACAGGTTCCCGTGGATCTTATACCTGGACTGGCCTCCTGCCGTTGAATGTGTTGTACCTCTGTAGTGTTCATTCTATACACGTGACATCTATTGCACTTCTGTCCATCCTGGGAGAGGGATCCCTCCTCTGTTGCTCTCCCACAGGTCTCTCCCTCTTTTTTCCCCATTAAAGGGTTTTTTGGGGGAGTTTTTCCTGTTCCGATGTGAGGGTTCCGGGACAAGAGGATGTCACATGTGTATAGACTGTAAAGCCCTCTGAGGCAAATTTGTAATTTTGGTCTTTACAAAAATAAATTGAATTGAATTGAATAAGTACTACAACCAGTCATTCATTGATGAAACAAGAGTGTTTTAAGACAAATCCTACATCAGACATGTTATGTGTCAAGTGTGCAGCATTGCTGGTAACTTACCAAACCCGCACAGCAGCAGAGTCCTCCAGTTCTTTGCATGCGGACTGAAATCTTTATTATTCTAACTCAAGCATCCTTCCGGTTAAATCTA
Source organism: Pholis gunnellus (assembly GCF_910591455.1). NCBI lineage: Eukaryota > Metazoa > Chordata > Actinopteri > Perciformes > Pholidae > Pholis > Pholis gunnellus. The sequence continues at coordinate 6,193,275 of NC_136548.1, forward strand.
GGAGCTTGTATGAGTCCCATAGCACTCTATAATCATGCAGGAGTGAGATAACCATTCATATTCATGAATCATATTCAAAACAAGTTGCCAACATTAACTCAACTTGAAGACTTTGCACTTTACTCTTCTAACGGTAATGATGGATTTAAAGTGTTATGTCGTGCATGTGATGGTGGATTACCATTTAGCAAAACACCTGAGTAGGCCTTCCACTAAGACCTAATATTGTGGACTTTGTCTATTACTTCTATTATTTTAGTTGTGTGTAATCAAAGTGAGCTGGAGCCAGATTAGTCTGGTTTGGAATCAGATAATGAAGAGAGAGGCTCTTTAGACTGGTTTCCTTTCCAGTATGTCTTGCATCTCAGTTCATCAGTGCAATCAAGGCCAGGGCACATGCACTACTTTATGTCTTCAGCCTGTGCCAGGCCTTACCTTTGGACAGATGTTCCCCGGTTGTGGACTTACCGTAGCTGTATATTTCTACAAATACCAATAACCGTAGAAAGACTGTAGTCACGTCTCTGGAGCCAACGTAAATTAATCGGATCTTTGATTTATTTTACAACAGATTGGCATTTCTGTTATAAAGAAAACATCTGGGAGAAACACAACACTTGAATGTACAGGTAACCAAAAACACTTGACATACAGTCGGTTAGAGGAAGCTAGTGGTGTCATCCTTCATCTGGTTAACCTCTTGACGCATTCAGTTTGCAGGAACCAGGACGGGAAATACAGTATAAATAAATACAAAAACACATCCGGTGTCTGATCCGTTGTAATGATCACCTTGTTGAGGTTGATTATATCCACAGAGCAGCAAAACGGGCTGACACGGTCATCTGGGGTTCTTATGTGTTGCCACGTCACTGAATGAAAACAAGTGATAATTTACAGTCCAATATCAGTTTCACATTTCTCTCCACCAGTAACAGACCGTTACTTTCATTCTCTTCAATCCAGTTTTTGTTGAGGTAAAAGTAACACGTTACACTGCAAAATAAAGGGCGACGAAAACACAGGAAACCAGATTAAGTTCGACCTCGTGAAGAGGTTTAAGGAAGCGATGGCGTCAGGGAACTGTATTCTCACACGGTATTAAAGCATAGTCTTTCTGTATATTAGGGAATGTCTGCAACGGTTCTCTGAAACCGTTTTGTAACATTGGCAACATGTACTGTGATGGCTGAAAGAACATGGACACAAAAACGGACCCTTAAATGCTCCGGTTAGATATAAAGTAATCTGTGATGTTGAAGTTATGCTACGTTAGCTTACTTTACTTTTATGTCGGATCCACTCACAGGGTCAAACTGGCCCATGCACTTATGTGATTGACTACGTTTTCCAATAATACCTTCTAACAATCCCCAGAAAACAGCTGCGTCCACTAGGTGCTGCTTTCAAAACCGTAATCTAGATAAAGAGATCTAGCTGCTGTGCCTTGTAGACACTGCAGTAACTCCTCGTGGCCACTGGGGGGCAAACGGGCAGACCTCAAGGATACGAGTATGTATGACAATCGGTTAACTACAGCTGATTATCGGCATGTAGTGTGCAACACAACGCTCAAGACAGTTTGAACAGCTGCAAAAAAACAATGGCAGCACATCAGCTGGCATGGAATTATGTCAAAGCCGAGTGTGTTCAAGGCTTGTTTAGTTTCTAACGCTTGACTCTGAAACAACAGCGTACAGTACCTCCAAGAACGCTATGGACTGACAAATGAGCATATTAGAATCATCTTACCGAAAGACCAGGTCCCATCATTGCATCATCGACATTAGACTGAACTTATCAACTGACAACATTTAACTCTTTGGGAGGTATATAGTCACACTTCTTCAGTCCAAACTGTGTGTGCTAATGCAGACAATGAGACAGACACTAAAAAGCATCTACATTCTTCTTCCCACACAATCCTGACCCCCCCCCCCCCCTTTTTCCCCGCCCCCCTCTGAAAATCCCTTCTTCTCCACACGTTCGTTCCACCGCCTCACTGCAGCTCCTTCATCCTGTTGAGGGCGGAGCCTGCCTGGAACCATTCGATCTGTCCCTCGTTAAAGGTGTGGATCAGTTCCAAGGTCTCCTCGCTGCCGTCGCCGTGCTTCAAGACGGCCGTGAGAGGCTGAGGGGAACCAGAGGGAGAGAGAAGAGGTTCTCATTGCGGACGCTATTCATGAACAGCTGGAGAAAGGTTACTGCAAGAAAGACATTTTTTTTTTTCAGCTGTAATGTCCGCTTACCTTTCCTGGCGCGAAGGTTTTGAGTCCTCTGATGGAGATATGGTCATCGGGGCAGATCTTGTCATAGTCTGATGGGTTGCTAAACGTCAGTGGCAGCACACCCTGCTTCTTCAAGTTTGTTTCTGAGGACGTGAGGGAGACAGGTTTGTTATAATTGAATGTGTCAGACAAAAACAACCATTACTTTGCACAAATACAGGAACAAAAATAAACTACTAAAATGACAGAACATCCAAGACTCCTCGTCACATATTGAATCTAAAGCAGGTGTTGTGCCGTACCATGAATTCTGGCGAAGCTCTTGACAATGATGGCTCTTCCTCCCAGGTGCCTGGGCTCCAGGGCGGCGTGCTCTCTGCTGGAGCCCTCGCCGTAGTTGTCATCTCCGACCACGACCCAGGACACGCCGTTGGCCTGCGCACAACAGGAAGCAGAGGGGAAAAGTGAAATGTTTGATGGAGGCCCACTCCCAAGTCTCCGAATCCAAATTTAAAACCAATACAATGCTAACAAACAAGGAAACCCGATGGAATGTATAGATGTGCTGCCAAAGAGCAGCTTTGGGCCCAGTAATCCAGCTCCTGTACCCTTTCCTCACCTTGTAGTGGCGGGCCACGTCGGGGACTCCTCCGTACTCCCCCGTCAGGTAGTTCTTGAGCTTGTTGATGGCATCGTTCTCGATGTTGACGGCACCGATCAGCATGTTGTTGGAGATGTTATCCAGGTGGCCGCGGAACTTCAGCCAAGGTCCCGCAGCGCTGATGTGGTCTGTGGTGCATTTGCCCTTCACCTGTGGAGACAGCAAATGGACACAGGTGCAGTGAGAAGGTTTAAAAAGACTAACTGCTACAGGGGTTGGGTGTCATTTAAAAAAAAAAAAAGACCAGACCTTGATTAGGACCTTCAGGTCCTCGAGATCACTTCCGCTCCACTTGTCAAAGGGCTCAAGCAGCTGCAGCCGGTTGCTCTCGGGGCTGACGTCCACCCTGAGGCTGGTGCCGTCGGGGGGCGGGTGCTGGTACGTGTCCTGGCCTGGGTCAAAGTCCTTGGCGGGTAGTTCATCCCCGTAGGGGGGGTCCAGCATGAACTTCTCACCGCTGGCGGCTGTAAGGTAATCCGTCTCTGGGTTGAAGTTTAACGTGCCGGCGATTGAAAGGGCGGTGACAATCTGAGGACGAAGGGGGAGATGGAAATGTGAGTCGTGTGTACATTAACTAGCCAAGTGTGCCGTGCCGATTTAGTGAGTTTACCTCAGGGGAGGTAACAAAGGCGTGGGTCGCAGGGTTAGCATCATTCCTGGCTGTGAAGTTTCTGTTAAAGGACGTGACGATTGTGTTCTTCTCTCCCTTTTTCACATCCTGCCTGAATGCAAAACACACACAACATTAACTCAAAAAGGAAACACAAGTGGAAACTCTCTGGACACTGTAGGTCATGTTACAAACACTTGCCTGTCCCACTGTCCAATGCATGGTCCACATGCGTTGGCCAGGACCACCCCTCCAACATCCCCAAGGATCTTTGACTACAGGAAGACACAAAAACACATCTGAGCTTATATTATCAGCGTGGCGGAGGTGCAAGTCCCTGCCTTCTTTTTGTGCTCAAGCACTCACGTATCCATCCCTCTCGATGGTGGCACGAATCTGCTCGGAGCCAGGGGTGACCGTGAACTGAGCTTTGCACGTCAGGCCTTTATCCAGAGCCTGCTTGGCCACAGAGGCGGCGCGGCCCATGTCCTCGTAGCTGGAGTTGGTACAGCTGCCGATCAGACCTAAAAAAAACAACAACAAAAAACACATTCTGACATGTAGCAGGAGTGAGACCAAAAACTGTGCAGCCGTGTGTCCACCGCTGGTCACTTCTTACCAACTTTCACCTCCAGCGGCCAGCCGTTCTTCACAGCAACAGCACCTATTTCAGACACTGGGTGAGCCAGGTCAGGGGTGAAGGGCCCGTTAATGTGAGGCTTCAGCTAGAAAAAGAAAAACACAACGTTGACGTTACTCAAGTCATTCTCAAATAAACCTCTCTCTCTCTCTGTGTAATCGAAGCAGGCAAGTGAACCTCTCACTTGTGCCATTCAGTCATGTTTAATTATAACGGTGCTCGTAAATCACCAGAGCAGAGACCTTCATTTCTTGTCACTCTCTACGGGTATTCCCCTGATGCTCGACACACTTTAAAGTACCCAATGAAGGCAGAAAGAAAAGCGCAGACCTCGTCCAGATTGAGCTCGATGAGCTCGTCATACTCGCAGCCCTCATCTGGCACCAACAAGTCGGAGAATTCATCAGACAGGGCAGCGATCTCTGGGAAGAAACGAGAGGAGTGTTGAGACACTAACAAGACAGCAGGCGTTCATTTATACCAGGAAGGTTTTCCATGAAGATAGGCACCGACATACACACAGTTTAGAATGCCAGAACAGATATTTTCTGATTGCATCCTTTCATTTGTAAAGGAGGTGAAATGGTTTATTGGTGCCGATCTAATGCAAACATCTAGGATTTTGTGCAGTTTGGCTTTCTCTGACAGTTGACGTAGGACGGATGGAACAGATACAGTTTGATGGAGGGAGATGAGCCTAAACATACGTTCACGTCCCGTCTTCTCCAGGTACGTCTTCATGCGGTGGTTGTAGGGAAACACCGAGGTCGTGGCGCCAATCTCTGCTCCCATGTTGCAGATGGTGGCCATACCTGCACACAATAAAAACAAGTGTGTAATACATATGAGACAAACAGCTGTGAAGAAAAAATAAATAAAAATACATCAAAGTGTAATGAATTCAGATTGAATTTTACTGACCAGTGCAGGAAATGGAGTCAACTCCTGGTCCGTGGTATTCTACAATGGCTCCAGTGCCGCCCTTCACCGTCAGGATGCCCGCCACCTTCAGGATGACATCCTTAGGAGACGTCCAGCCTGAGAGGGAACCGGTCAACTTCACACCGATCACCTTTAAAGAAGAGACGGGTGAATTTATCGTGGGAAGAAAGTTCAGAGGCAGAAAGAAAACACAGGAAAAGCGTGACTGGAAACTAAAGTCAAAAGACGACACAGTCAACAGAATGTGTGCAACACATTGTATTCCGCTCACCTTGGGGCACTTGAGCTCCCAGGCGATTCCTGCCATGACGTCCACAGCGTCTGCTCCTCCAACACCAATGCAGATGGAACCAAGCCCGCCGCCGTTTGGTGTGTGGGAATCTGTGCCAATGAGCATCACTCCCGGGTAGGCGTAATTCTCCAGGATGATCTGTTTTTGTGCGAAATCGGAACGTTTGGCGTGCTAAACTTACAGTGGCTTGTCGCTTTTCGAGGCACTGCATCCAAACTTCAGCGGTAATACCTGATGGATGATTCCAGAGCCCGGTTTCCAGAAGCCAACTCCATATTTTGCCCCAGCGCTGGACAGGAAGTCGTAGACCTCGCGGTTGACTTCCTGGGATGAGAACCATGATGAAAACCCAAGTGAACAACCGATCACTTTTGAGACATTAGCAGGATTACCATGAACAAATAGGATCCCTCACCTTCGCTCTGGCCAGATCCGTCACCCCTCCGGTCTGGGCCTCGATCAGATGGTCACAGTGAATGGTGGAGGGCACGGCCACCTTGGGCAGGCCGCTGCTGATGAACTGGAGCATCGCCATCTGGGCCGTGGCGTCCTGCATGGCCACGCGGTCGGGACGTAGCCGCAGGTAGGTGCGACCGCGGTCGATCTCCTGTTTGTGGGGGTCATCGAGGTGGCCGTACACGATCTTCTCCGACAGGGTGAGCGGCCGGTTGAGCCTGGACAGAAAAATGAAACGTTTTATTCGTAGTGGGATGCTGCGGCAAACATTAAGGGAAGATTCAGACGATGAGAATACAGCGTCAACATAACAACAACAAATAAATGAGCTAAAGACGACAAGAAGTGAGAAGATAAACCGAAAGGTCAGGCTGACAGACGGGAGTTGGCGAAGGCTACAAATACGATGGAAAACTGTGGTAAAGGTCAAACACTCACTCACACAGATAAAGGGAGCGTTTTGGGAGAAACAGGGACGTGAGCCACAGCAAACAAGAGGGGAAGATTAGGAGAACGCTGACCTTTTTCGCACAATGTCAATGTTGGATTGGAGCCTCTCGTAGTTGACGAAGGCGCTGGGCTCAAAGCGGCTCATGGACACTTGGGCTTTGGCTCTGTAAGCTGCCGATACATGCAGGCGCCGCGCACCATGACCCAGAGCCAGCTGCAGACAACGAGAAACCCCCAAAAAAAACATGCAAGTGATCACAGAGCCGCAGACAAAAACAGACACACCGTTATAACTTCTGCACCGTTTGACCACTGACAGTAAAACTATAATATATGGTGGATGGTTTATGACTGATTTAACGGTTCAGAGTAACGGCCTGCAGGAAGAAACTGTTCTTAAATAACCGTAAACATCTTAAATGATGACGTTATCAAAGAAGACACACAAGAGAACAAACAGCTGAAGGTCTTTAATGACAGACAGACAAAGTGTGCTAAAGATTAGCCTTCATTCAGTGAAAGAACTGACAGTGAGCAGCTGAACCCACAACCATTAATCACTTGACTTTTGGTCTCAAGTAGCTGTCAATCAATCAAGAGGCTAAATCAAGAGTTAATACATCAATAGGAATTATAATTGTGGGTTCAGACATCAATCACACTTAATCACACATAAGCTGCGCAATCTATTACTTATTAACGGTTTTCAACGTGGTATTATTATGAGCTGAAAGAAAATGATATCTGTCATGTCGTTAACTAAAAGACAACATGTGATTTTTTTAATCACCAAGCCTACATATATTGTTTGTGTCTGTATCAGAACATGGTGTTCTGGTTATCTGCCATCAACTAGAGCTCACTTTGGGTTCAGATATTAAGAGTTTAGACACCTGTTGGTCCGTTATTATTAGGTCAGATGTAAATATCTTGACAGCACACTGTTGTAAAGTTAACAGGGTGTGTGTCCCTGATATGTCCAATGACAACAGAATGAATAAACTAGTTTCTCTTGGCACAATAGCTAAAAAAAATGTGCAAGATTGTGTGTGCTGTATTACTTTTATTAAATATGTTTTCTGTTTTTCCTGACACGCTGCTCTACTGTGTGTATGCTGGGAGCTCTCACCTTGTGGTTAACCTTGCTATTAAACACCAAACTCCACTTCTATTGATAACCTGGCCATGTTAATTCAAGGACTGGTTAAATCGGTAATGAGTCTTTGGTAAAGACAAAGGTGTTTTATTAAGCTAGTGACAAACTAAAGATGCGTTCAGTGCAGTCAGGACACGATGACCTGACCAGTGAGTCTGTGACCAGTGAGCCTGTGACCGGTTCACAGCTTAATTATCATCAGCAACCACTCTTAGAACTATAAAATTGTATTTTAACATTGCAATAAATTTATTAAATGCAACATGGTAAGTGACATCTTTCACTGGTTTTTATATATGGTACAATTAGCCCGTTTTCGTCTCTTACCTGGAGCCGGGCGACGGTGAGACAGTAGGTTGCCATTTTGTTCACTGACAAAGATGTGTCGCGCAGGGCTGACGTCACACCTATTTATACCGCGGTCTCGCAGGTCCTTGAAGGACAAATGTTTACGTTAGTTTTACTTTTTTTTAGATTGTTGAATAAATGTATTCTAAACTTAGATTTATCCGTCTCCATTTTACGTATTTTTTACAAAAACACATTTTAAAATTAAATTTCACCCATGCAAGATATAATTTTAGTGTCAATATATGATTTACCTTTATAAAACTGAAAGGATGAGGACACTTTTTAACTCTTTTTGGAGACGCTAGGTGGCGGTAATGCAACTCCTCATCCAAAGTTTACAGGTCAAAGGTCAGTGTTGAACCAAGTCTGCAGCGCTTGCCTTACGTTAGCCGACAATGGCTAAACATCACCCAGATTTGATCTTTTGCAGAAAACAAGCCGGTGTCGGTATGTGTAAAACAATTTAATATCACACGTTTGCTAACACTGTTTGTTGGTTTTTAAACGCATTCGGGTGTCTGTGTTTTATGTTTAGCGCGAGATAACGTTAGCTGCCATGCTAACGGTAAGAGCATGGATTTCATTGAACGAATGTTAGCCATGGTGTTAGCTTAGAAACGTCTACACGTTTAAGTCACCGGAATGACTGTTACAGTTTCACTTAAAATTATTTCAGTGTATTTAACAATGGGTTTTACTCTGAGTATAAGGAAGTTAAAAGCTATTCACGCTAATCTAGCAAAGCGATATGAATCAACTGTTAGCATCACTCACTGGCTCTGACTGCTATTGTTTTTATTCCTCAGCTATCGGGAGACTCTGTGAGAAATGTAAGTGTTTCCTTCTGTGGTATCACAAATGAAACGTCACGTGTCTTCCTTTGAGCTCGTAATTGTTTGTCTGCTGTCTTAAGTCTCACTCATTTTGTTCACTTTTGCATCTGTAACGTCAGTCCTGTAGGTCCATGTCTTGTACAGTAGGCCCTTTTCAGTGCAGCTGTTTTGACGTGTAATTGCAGGGTAAACACTGGTGAGATTGAAAAAAATACATCATTATGGCCCTGTTCCATTTAGGTGGGCTGGGGCCCTGGTATTGTGCATGCTGGCTCACTGTAGTGGCTGTGACACTAAATAGAATGGGACCTTAATCAGTTTAATCAGTTACACCTGCGTTCATCCTGCAATTGCATGTGAAAAAGGGCCTATGAATGACATAGACATACTAATCTTCTGTATTAATATACTTACTGCCACTGTGTTACTAAACCTTTGCATTGATACAATGAATATACTTGTAAGCTATTATTGATTGATTAATCAATCAGTAATTAATGGTAGACTTATAGTAGAGTGAAGATTTACACCTTTTAGAACTAATTTATCCCCAACATTGTTTCAAAAGTTCATTTAGTTGCTATGATGTTTCAACTATGGCTGTGTTAAACAACACAAATATTTTCCTATAAACCTATTTTCTCAATCAAACCTCTCATCGGTCTCGTCCCCGTCCTCTCAGGTGATGGCAAATGTGTCATCTGTGATTCCTATGTGAGGCCGTGCACGCTGGTGCGCATCTGTGACGAGTGCAACTACGGCTCCTATCAGGGACGCTGTGTCATCTGCGGAGGGCCGGGAGTTTCTGACGCTTACTACTGTAAAGAGTGCACCATCCAGGAGAAAGATGTGAGTCCCTTTTTTATTATCCGTCACTGAAAAGACACCGTATAAGGATTTAACCGAGCCGTGTTGATGAGATTTTTGTTATCTGGCCTAACGCAGATAAACAGCACTTTGAAAATGAATCCCAAATACAATTTTGTCTCGCTTCTTTAGAGATGAGAATGTTACTTAACCGGGCTCTTTCTGTTTCCCTTTACAGCGAGATGGCTGCCCTAAGATTGTGAATTTGGGCAGCTCTAAAACGGATCTGTTTTATGAAAGGAAGAAGTATGGCTTCAAGAAGAGGTGAAGACGCCACGGCCTCACTGCTTGTTTTTAGTTTTTCAGCTGATGCAGATTTTCTTTAAAACCTCAAACATTTTTTGACTTTTCAATAAAACTCTGTTTTGTATTTTCTCTCTTGTTCCTGTTTTGAATGCTGAGTCTTCCTACGCTCGCACAGTGCTTAATATTAATAGTCACTAAACATCTGGCTACTCCGTGTCACTGAAACATTCTTTGACAAACAAAACAAAATGTCAATGGGTTCATAATTAATATTTAAATATATTTTGATATTGAACCAGGCTTAACCAGTGGGATTATGTTTAAGGTTTATGTCATTTTACTGCACGGATAACTGAATTATTTATTTGTATTGCTTTGTGTTCTCATTGCTAAGAATCATCAATGAACATGTCACAGGTTAAAGATTCAGCTGCCAAAATTCTTGTTTTTTATATTGACAAACTTATACAATAACACATTTTTGCATAGCTATGGAATTAAAATAGTAAACAAAGTGATTTCCATCGTGACAGAGTGGAGACTGTATTAATAGGTTGCTTTAATATGACAATCAATTTCTTCAGGGATGCTGAATGAGCTGGTTTCAGTTTAACAGTGAGTGTCACACTTATCCATCTTTTTACAGCTTCTCCATAATCTCCCTCCACCAGATGGCAGTGTTTCAGTCTTCTGCTCACTTTAAGAGTACACACATGAACACCAAACTGAACCATCAGTGATTCTCCACTCACTGTATCCCTTAGTTTCAGATTGATGAAATTAATCAAATGAATGCTTGAAGACAGGGTTTACAGGGTTCACTGTGGACCTGAGCTGTGATTTATTTAGATCAGACTAAAGTCTTCTAAATGAATTCTCTGCTAGAACCTAAAGAAATATCCCCATAAGAAAACATAACGCTGTCAGACTCTCAACAAAGCTTTATTTATACATACTGTATATACAAGACACAAAGACAGAACCAGGAAGGTTACACCCCCCACCCCCCACGGAAGTTAATAAATTGGCCTGTTTCAGATGGAAGGCAGATGCAATAGTTATTAAAACAGAGAGACTGATGATGTACTGATGTAGAAATTGCACTTGTGGAGACGGACTTATTTTAATTGATGCAGGAAGTAAAATTATTTCCACAAAAATCACTGGACAAATAGGACTGTCCTGAGTTTCAGTTTTACTCCAGAAGAAAGAATGCCCTTTGTTAACTTCAACAAAAAGAATACATGTACTAATAGATAAAGATGCGTTTACTGCAGTTTAAAAAACTAATAGTTTAAACATTTCACACCTGGGAACCCCTTCCCAAAACAGACCATAATATTGACTATATTTCTAGTTACAAGCACACTAACAGAAGAACAGAATAGCTAGTTTGTCAAGAATATGAGTGTAAAATCTGTTTAACTACGGATGTTATTACTGTTACACAATACACCCCCCTGTAATCTGGCAAACTGCACGGCGTGAAGCGGGTTTGAAGACCCCAATACAGCACTACTGAGGCCTCCTGGTTTGTCAAATAATAATATATAGGCAACAGACAGAAAATAAAAAGCAGTTCACGAACAAATAAGAAGTTGGGTGATAAAGGCTGATAAATGTGTCTACTAACACATACTAAAACCTGCTGATACAATCTAAATCCACATTCTCCCCAAATCAAAAGGTTTTGAGTTCATAGTTTTGTGATCATTTCAAGCAACCCATTGTGAAGAACGGGAACGAACGAGCTCGATCACTTCAACCGATGATGGCGCTGTTGGAGTTTTCAGGCTTAACGAGGGAAACACTTTGCCTCCAGCTGCCATTAATAAGGCACTGGTGAGAGTCCCGTTAGCGTCAGACAGCTTGACTTCAACACTCCACGCTTACCAACGCACATGTCCGCTCATGAGATGGTGAGCTCTTACATTTCAGGAATTCACTTGAAATCTATCTAAAACGTACGTTTTTCAAAAACTTGACTGAGTTTTTTTTTAATGTCCAATGCAATGTAACGTGATGGAGGGGAAATAAAAAAAAAAAAAAAGTGTATTAGGCTACAACTATTTACAGTACATGCACGAGTGGATTCTACACACAACGTATGAAAGGTTACTGACGTAAATGGACGAGTCAGTATTGACAACCTGCAGGAGTCCTACTCTGAGAGCAGTGTGTGTGTGTGTGTGTGTGTGTGTGTGTGTGTGTGTGTGTGTGTGTGTGTGTGTGTGTGTGTGTGTCTCTGAGCTTCTGGTAATGAGCACTTGTAGGTGAAGAGAAGTAAACAAGGCTGCACTCCACTGTAATCCCCTGAAGAAGCTTATATTATTGGAAATGTTGCAGTTAAAAAGTGTTTTTTTTGTGGGCAAAGAAAAGCCCAGGTCTTCACACAATCTGTCATGTAATATAAATTGGAAAATAAAACGGTGAGGCAGGTTTCAGAATTCATTCAAAACGTGGAAAGAATTGGAAGCTACCTGCAAACCATTGTTTTTACAATAATAATAATAATGACTATTCTAGTCTAAACTATTGCTACCCAAGTATCATCTAAAAAATGAAAAACCCAGCGTTTCTCCAAAATAATCTCTTTCCGCCAAAGGCGTACAAAACATGATAAAAGTACACTTCAAAGTTGTGTACTGGAGAAGCACTTGAATATCCTCTCATACTCACGGAGAGTAAATCAAATTCTCAAAAAAACAAAAACTCCAGAAATGAAAAAATAAATGTCAACTCTTTACACGCTATTGCAACACCAGTCGACGCCCTCCTCCTCTTCATCATCTGATCGATTCTAGTGTTTGATTTATTCATTCATTTTATAAATCAATAAATCAACCGCTTTCTATTGGTCTTCTTCCAGCATCGCTCTTAAAAGAGAACAAGGACGACAAGAAGGAGAGCGTTACACATTATTCACAAGGTCACATCGATAACTTCTGAGGTAAAACTGCTCGGGTTGTTGTCCGTCATATTCCTCATTTCTAACACTAAAGCCCATTCAAAACCAGGGCACGTCTGACCCAGCTCTGGTCAGGAGGAGGGTCTACTTTTTGGGTTTGACTGCTACTCTCAAAGGGGCATCACTCTCCCCGCCCCTCTTCCTCTTAACTCCACCCCAAAAACAGTCAAACACCGTCATCTGGTTTTCTCTCGCCGGCTAACAATCAGGACTGCTTTACGAGAAACAGTGCCCAAATGTGTCAAACCCGGACAAGTGAAAACCAAAGAAAGGTACTATGCTGTCTGACATAAAGACGTCCATTCAGAATTGTGTATTAGCTTGTCGTGTTCCCTTACAGTGGTCCAAATTTGGCTTCGTAGCAACCCGCTGTGCTCTTGTAGCGGCTGCAGTCCTTCCGCAGCTCGCCGACTTCCGTCCGCAGCGCCGCGTTCTCGCGCTCCAGGAAAGCCGCTCTGACGGTGATCTGGTTCTCCTTTAACCGGCGGGCGTCGCGGGAGCGCTTGGCCGCCACGTTGTTCTTCTTCCTTCTATTCCAGTACCTGTCATCCTGTAGAGTTTGAGAGAGAGGGGGGAGAGAAGAAAGCTGAGGTAAATAAACACAACACCGGACCTTACCGCGCCTTCTGAGCTCGGTTAGTCAGATAACCCGGTTTCACAGCCTCATGTATCCGATTGTCTACACATTAACACGAATCTGACCACAGCTATGTGCGTAACACATGGCCCGCAGCCAGGCGCCGTAGTGCGCGTGAAGGAAGGAAAACATCAATTTGAAGATTGTCAAGAGTGCTGAGTCACTGTGAGCTGCTTCATGACATGGCCTTTTCTACTGTGTATATTGCCCTTGGACCACGTGTGTATTTACAAAATAGTGGATGAAATTGGAAGCCAATAAAACCGTTGCATTCCATTCCTTTAAGTTAACATTATTTAATATCTAATAGTTTCCACGCAGTCCCTTAAGTAGAGACAGTGGGGACCTGCGTCTCTACAATTCATCTTTGAAAAGTAAATTAAGGCAAAAAAAAAAAAAATGGGTTCTAATGTGTGGAGGGAAATTGCCAAGAGTTTGGGGAAAACAAGAAAGTGTCAGCAGACGTGGAAATATATAAAAGAGCTTTTTGTGAAAACAAGGAAGAAGCATTGATTTGTCACTTCCTGTTCCCTCGACTGTGCATGTGTACGTCGTGTTTAAGTTTGCCAAAATCTATTGAGGCGTTTTCCATAAACCAAGCTATGCACAAACGCAGTGCAACAAACAGCTGCCCCGGCCGTACCTTCTGCTCGTCCGGCACGTACACTTTCTTGGCCTTCTTGATCATAGGTTGTGGCTTGAGCTCCTCTTCAGAGAACTTGTGCTTGCGAGGATTAAACAGCTCGCCCCCGGGCACACTCGACAGGACCAGGTCGGTGGGATCCGGCTCATAGTTGATATCGACCTCGATCTCATCGGGGGTCTCCTCGTCGCTTTCAGTGGTCACCTCTGAGCAGACAGAAGAGGAGCACAAGAACTGAAATATTGCACTGTCAGCACCATGAAAGCCATTTAAAATGTTTATTTAAAAAACATTTTCAATGTAGGATTTCTGTCCACCGTAACAAAGACATTCCAACATGAACCGACTGCTAGCAGTCCTGTAATAAACTAATGTTTTTTTCTGTGACAGAACCTGAATATCTGGTTTTCTGCCTGAGAAAAAAACACAAGTTGCAGATTTTTAATGGAACCCTGCGTCTAGTCTCTGCTCCGCCGCTCACCTGCAGTAACATCGCAGAGGATATCAGAGTCACTCTTGGTGATGATCACCACTTCCCCCTCACACTTGTCCAGTTCCTGAATGGGCAGCAGGCCCAGTGAGGACACGCTGGCTGGCTTGGCAACCTTCACCTGTGCCTTTAGTTCCTCCGTCGTCGTGGAGGTTCCCTCTGCGCTGCTCTTTAGAGAGCCCACGTCCGGCAAGGTGGGGATGCCGTTCTCCGTGAGGAACTCCTCCAGGTCCATGTACTCCAGGTGGAAGTTCTCCCCATCGTAAGGAATGGTTTTATCCCAGATAGCCGGGGTCAGGGCAGCCGAAGGACCCATATCGCTACATCCTCCGCCAAGGTCAACATCTCCCAGACACAGCTTGTCCTTGTCCGTTTCTGAAACACGGGGGAAAAAAAGATGCACATTTAGATTAAAGAACAGCAGTATTCACAGAAACTGGACTTTGTTTGTCATGACCCAGAAGGCCTTCAGTGTTTTCTAATCTAATGTTCACTGCTCAAGTGAAGCACAATTGAGAGTGCGTCCGCTTGTTTGTTTTTCCTCTCCAAAGAAACTCAATACAGAACGGTCCCTCAGGAACCAAACCACCAAGTTTTTGTTGCACATTTCAACAGTATGACCTAGTCGTAACTTTCCAGAACTGCCACAGATGGCAAATGCAATTCTCACAACTGCATTCTAGTACAAAAACAACCAAACTTCTGCTGAGGTTCATGATTCAGTCTGAATATCAGCATTGAACACATTCAAAGTCAGATTGGTATTTATTGATAACTTTTAATTTGGACCTACATAAATAAGCCAAGAAGTCCTTCATGTACTACTAAAAGCTCAGCGGAGTCCTTGTGAGACCCACGTACAGTATATTTTATATATATATATATATATATATATATATATATATATATATATATATATATATATATATATATATATATATATATATATATATATATATATATATATATATATATATATATATATATGACAGTAGAAATTAAATAGCTCACGTTAGATTAGAGCATTAACGTTTGTGTAAATTATTAACTACAGAAACTGACACCTTTCACCACAAGCTTTGACATGTCAGGTCACAGAGACGCTACTTCCATTGACACGTGTTTAACTTGCATATTTCCGTCAACAAATAAAACTCATTTGCAACTTGGAAAGGACTACTTTATGTCAAAAGACATGGGCATTCAGGGGCGCGTCTAGAAAAGCCCAGATGGTGAGGGGAGCCACACAGAATCCACCCATCAAAGCAGAAGCATCGCAGCCAGGTGAACAATGAAAGCAGCAAAACAAATACTTGGAATTCTAATAAAGTCAACTATTTGATAGCGGACTCAGATTTAATCCACCTAAACAAAGTGCAATACGCAGTGCCTGTATCGAATGCCTCACAATAGACTGGAGAGGAGAGCCCTGTGACCACCGTGCTGTGTGTACACGAAGTGTCACGTTACGAGTTAGTATCGCTGCATGTTTAACGCACTTGGATACCCGCTGTCTGCTACATTGTTGTGGTCCCTTTAGCGTTATTTCTGCATGTTTTTCGCCTCTGACGCTACGCGGTGCGCTCCTTCCCCTCCGTTTAATGCACTTACCGTCGTCACCGTCCAGAATGTTCGGTGGTGGCATTTCCATAATCTTCTTCAGAACCACGGGGAATGAACTCGGTGCCCCCGTGGCCGTTTCTAGTGTGATGATAATTGGCTCCCCTGACATTTTCCTCCCGTGTTGTTACAAGTTACTGGCAAACAAATAAAAGCAAGCTAAACAGCTGTCCGTCTGCTCACGAACACCAACGTCAGCTATTCAGCGCCGTCTCAGGGTGATTCAACGGTTTTCACGTATGACAACGACGGTCACTGCATCCCTAACAGCTCTCTTCCTCCTGTAAACGAGTTTGGAGGTGTTGGGAACAAACCGTCCCTCCTCTACAAAGATGTCCACCCAGCCGTGTGTTGATAGGCGGGCCGGGCCCCTCGTTTTATGAATATTAATTAGGTTAATCAAAAGAGGGCGTGGCTTATAGCGAGGAGCCAATAGCAGTTGATACGTCGCCGGTGGCTGAGATCTCATTGGTTGACCGAGTTATATATCTATAGGTTCTACAGAATACATTAACAGGAAAACGTGCCACGAGCAACATCGTAGGTGTAGCTATTTATGTTAGCACGGCCTGGTTCCTTGAATGAATGAGGTCACGATTGATGTTCGCCACCAAATTCTGTTTTCTTATCAAGGTTTTAAACTATGTTTGGTTTGACGTACATGTAAAAACGTGCAGCTGTCGCCGGTACAGTATGTACCAATGGCACAGAGCCTGTCCAATGGAGCGGCGCTCTGTTTCTGTCACTCACGTGCAGGCAGGAAGGGCCGCGCACCAGTGCAAAAGTAGCGTTACATTTAGCTCCCACCCCTTTCGGTGTAAGTTGCAGTCCTTATGGGTGCATTGCTAGAGCTGAGCAAACAGGTCAAGGGCAAAGATCAGTCTCAAAACAACCTCCACTTTTTATTTTATCAAGAAAAAACAGGATGTATGTGCACTTGGTTTTCAAAGTAATATTGTTCTAATTATAGTAAATCCTGTTTTCTTTGACAAAGGATTACATTGAAATGCATGGGGCAATGATGCATTCTCCAATGTGTGTCTTTGTCACTAAATGGAGTGTTGAGTCTATTTTTATGCCTAAATCAGTATCATAAACTGCAAAAGGCAGCTCAGCACAGCCTTTGTGCACACTAGGGTTTTAGTGTGGGGGGGGTGTTTACTGTCCAATGTGGCTTGTATGCATGTCACAGACTAACCCTTCAAGGTCAGTTGCTACAATACATGAGCTCAGTGAATGTTGTGTTCACACTGAACATCACCTTCTACGTCACCTGGTGAAGCACCACACCACCTCATTTAAAACCTCTGGCATTACAGACAAAAAAGGAGACTATTTGTAGTTCGACACATAAATTACACACATTAAATTTGAGCTCTGCATTTAACCCATCCTAAGCATTAGGAGCAGTGGGCAGCGGTAAAGCGCCGGGGGAGCAACTCCGGGCTCAGTGTCTCGCTGAAGGACACTGCCACATTACACAAACTTCTACAGAAATATGAATAAGTATGCATTTTATGTGTCAAAATGTTGTACGTATACCCACCCTGACTTGACCTTAAGAATCTTCCATTAAACGATCTGCTATCACAGAATACTGGCCTTTTTTGTTGTTGCCAGAAATACTTGGTTGTAAGTTTAGGAAAAGATCATGGTTTGGGTTCCAAATATCACTTTCTGGGAGAAAGTTTAACAACTTAAAACTTTGGGGGCTAGTCAAAAGTGTGATCATGTGACACTCAAGGTATAGTCCATGTATGGCTGTCTGTGTTTGGCTCACATATGCATGGCAGCACATTCCATCAGTCCACAATGCCATTTCCCAGTCTGCCAAAGTTAATAAAAAGTGAATGAATCTTCCTGAAAACGAGCGCTATTATAAGCATGACTGTGCCGTTTTTGTACATAATGACTATGCTGTAAAAAGCCACGAATTCAGTAACACGTCACCAAGACTCCCTGTACATTCAGAAATCTACAAACTTTGGAGACTTTGCAGCATATCTTGCTTTTTTGACGCCTTTGTGGATTTTGTGAGGCGTTGATGAGATAAGTCATTGTTCATTATCGCACAGTAAACACACAGATTATATGTACATATAAACATAAAGCTATGTGATGCTCACAGGTCATATGTTGAGTTGTGCTCCCACAGGTGCTCCGGACAACAACACAATCTAAAAATAAAGAAGCCACGACTTTGAAGCCTACTGTAGTCTGATGTCCCTAAACATAATCCAGAGAAGGCAAACAGGGCCATCTAGTGATTTAATTATGAATCTACAAAGCCCACCAGCTCACTCAATCACACACAAATTGCCAGCAACAGACAGAAGAAGAATAATGGGACCAACCATAATCTTATTTCATCAACGCATAAACTGACATTTGTTTCCCACTAAGTATTTCAGGGTAATAATGTAGAGATAATTATGGGCTGACTTTCATACAGTTCTTTGGCCGAGTTTGAGGTAACGGTCTAAAAATAAACCAAAAAAATGGTCAAGCAAGTAAGACACTGTTCTTGTCACTTAGCTACAGCAGCCGTAAATGGTGGTAAACTATCGATTAATGTCGAGAAAGATAACATTTTAAATAAGGCTGTATAACAAACGGGTGATCCGAATCCCGGTCAGCCTCTGGACGCTAACTTAAAAGACAAGACCCTTGCAGTCAGCTGACACACGTTCACCAGCCAGCTCAGCTGCGGGGATTACGCAACAAGCACTAGTTTGCAGATAATTCAGTTTCATTGCATGAAACTTGACAGAAAACTTCAAGAAAACACACGAGTCAGTGAGCAGGTAAGCAACTTACCATCATCGTCAAAGTTCGGGAGAGTAAACGGATTATCAAGAAGAGCCCTGAAAATCTCCGGGATCTCTGTAGTCTCTGAAGTCATGTTTATATTTTTTAAATTTGAATCAACCGATATTTCAGAGCTCACAGGAAGCTATATTACAATAAAGTCAAATGAGGCCGACTGAGGCTTACACAGGCCTTACGGCTCCCATGAAATGATTGAACAACTAAAATCGTAGCAGGTTACACACTATGAACTCTGACAACTAAAAAAAAAAAAAAAAGAGTTACTTAACAGTTACAGTCCGCCCACTCGGCTCCCCCGCAGCCAATCAGCAGCGTGCTTCCCGCAGAAATCGACGGTGAGAACGCCGATTGGTCAGTGAGTGTGTCAATCACAGCGGTGACAAACCAATCTTGAGCCTTGCCTTGGTAAGAAAAAAGAGAACAGAACATCCTGAACATCGCAGACTGTTATGTATTAATAAAAGTCAGGATACTAAATTAATTGCACATAAATATCACCTACAGCTCCTCACGATTCGTCTTGTCCGTACGAGAATGCTACAAGATGCTAACTTCCTTAAATGTCATAATGCACCGTGGGGATTTTAGTGTAGGCTATTTAATGCACGTGTGTATGAAGGTAACACACGTGCACTTCGCACAGCAGTCCTTTTGGCTTTGGGCAGGAAGAGCACAGGTGAATCTAGTTACAATTAAGAAAGGCTCATTTCCTCCTTCCGCGTGCCTGGCAGACCAGTGAGCCAGCACAACGGGTCCGCAACTGACACACCTGCGAGGATTATACTATTTAAAGAAAATACGTTTTTTAACTTAAGTCATGTCCTTACTTAACAAAGTATTTGAAATAAAATGCAAAAATAACCCTTTCAGTGGATGGTCACGTGCAACACTATATATGTAAGACTATTGTAGAGATAAAAAAAAGATTAACTGACCTCCAAGTCAGTATCAAAAAATTAAAAAAACATGCTCAATCCATACAGTTTGTGTGTAGATAACTGTCAGAGAGGAAGTTGCTGTCATTATTGTTGTATTGCATGATATTTAGAGGTGATATTTTAATAGTAGAAACTCAAAGAATGCATTGAAGAGTGATTTATCGATATGCAGCACTGCCGAATATTAATGTTTGTATGTTTTGATCCCCACAAATTCATTTCTTTCACTTCCATATTACTGTAATATGCCATTAAAACAGGAGAATATTACTTTATATTTTTGCTCTAGTCTAGAATAGTGACGGCAGTTATAGCAGCATTTTTATGTCCATGGTTTTGAAATCAGATGTGAAATATGAGTTAATTTTCTTTTCTGTGACTTGACCCTGAAACCAACCCTTTATAAATATGCTCATTAGTTAATTGTTTATTACAATTTCACCAGATTGTGATCTTCGATAAATGGAGAAAAAAAAACACACTTCTTTTCTAAAACGATCTGTTTATTAAATGCTTTCAAGAGATTTGGTCCACTTATGAGATCATGAACTTCCAACCAGGGAGGAGAAAAGAGAAAACAAAGTCAAGAAGATAAAACATAAAACAAAATGTAAAAATACAGTACAAAAAGAGGCCATGTTTTTCCCACTTCTTTACAACCCTGGTTTCATCATCAGAGTTGTTGAAAACAATTCAAAGAACCGATATTTTCTAAATGATTGAAAACCGATAAATTAAGATATTTTTTTTTGTGTGGCTGTGCAGGTGTGTGTCGGCGCTGGGAATCAAGTGACACAAACGTTATCAGAGGGCAGGACCACTATGTCTGCATGCCCCCCCCCCACACACTGGGAATAATCCCTTTATTGTTACAGTAGAATGAACAGCAATGAAAGGGCCTGCATGTGTCGGAGGTTTCTTGTACTGTAGCCTCTGTAAATATTGTAGTTCTGAGCACTACAAAGCCTGCTGTTATGCATAGACATAAAGTAGCAGAAACCTGCCTCACCTTTAGTTTGTGTCATGATTCGCCTGCTTTTAACAACACAGGTTCCCGCTGTGAAACTCAGTTACATCATTAGTACCCTTCTCCAATGGAAGAAGAGCCCCCCCCCTCAAATACTCCACCTTTTTCCCTTTACTACAACAATTTACTCCAACATGTCTTTATAAGCAGAGACTGTTTTGCTGATCCACTTGTCACAGTGGCCAAAACATATACTAGATGCCAGTCATGGTCCCTATTTAATGCAGCCAATTATAAGTTTTAAATAAAACTCCACCTTGTGGTTATTTACCAAAGACAAAATTAAGATTTACCACATTTTGGGCATATGGCTGATGTTATCTATCCCTCCCAGCTGCTTTGGGAATATCCTGAACGGACAACTAATGAATGACAGAGAACATTTGAGTGTGCGGCACTCTACTGACAACTTGTCCTTTTTAAAACACCCCGAAAAACCAGATAGGAACACATTACCGAGCACAGGAAAACCCCCCCACACAGCCACAGAAAGAAAACAAACTTAAAAAAAAAAAAAAAAGCTCCACCATCTCTTATCTAAATTACCTTATAAGGGTGTCTAAGTATTATAATAGGTATCAGGTATCATATACTGTATATAGTAAGCAGGGGTATGTATCATCTTATAGGTGTAGTATATTGAATAAGGCGCTACACGGGAGTATATAGGCTACTATGTATGCTTTTGTTTCCGTCTTTGCTCGGTGAATCAGTTCAAACAAAAGCACACAGCACAGGCAGTGAGCAGCGAGCTCCGCTGGTAGGATCAACACTGAGGACACTGCCAAGGGGAAACAGTTATATGTGTGTATATATACACATACATACACTGTAAACTTAAATCATCAACTAGCTTTTCTTTTCTCTTTTTTTTTTTGGCCAGTGCCCAAGTAATCCTAAGGCTTACGAACAGAGCTCAGACAACATTAATATATAGCAGGTCTACTGTACAGTGTGAAATGGCTTCTACTACTGACGGCCTACAGGTGGCTGATAACCGCCACCCACCACCACCTGTAGGGTTAAACCTTTAGACGCCTTACATTAGATATCAGAAGCTGGACGTCTTCTGCTCACTGCCTCCCAGACACAGAGCTGTGCCCTGCTGCTGCATACACAGACGCATATTTACTGTTAATTATTATATTCATACATGGATACATATATAAAGAGAGTTATACATTGCAATAAACATACATATATCAATAGCATATAGAGAAGAAATAGAAATAGTCAATAGATAGCAATCATTATCATCATCATCATATTCATCATAATACTAGGAGTAGTAGTAATACGATCCCTCAAAGAAGCTAATACCTGGGCTGTTCCAGACAAGGCCACCCCCCCCCCCCCAAAAAAAAAACAACCTGATGAGTGTCCAGCTAAACTGACCTTAGATCTGCCGTTTAGGATTGAGCCCAGGCTGGGCCGACAGTCTAGATTCTGACTGCATGGCCATAAAGTTAGTTTTAAGACACTGTAGGCTGTGGCGTCAAAACCATTTCTAGATTTTCTATTTATACACTGACTGCAGACAAATCAAACACCACAAAACACACTCTTACATCGTGGTTCAATGGTTAAATAAAATATCTCGTCTTCACACGTTCTGCTCCGATTGACGTTAAATGTCAGTGTTTGGGGGGTAATTGAAACCGCTTGTTATTGTCTTTTGCATTGAGCCGAGGTCACTCTGGAGGACAGGACCATTAGATGAAGGCTTGAAATATAAAGTGCAGCTTTTGACCCACACATTGCAGGACAGGAACACCGACACATGCTGTGGATCCAGTTTAGCTGCTGAACTTGTGAACAAAGAAAAAACCCTCTTGAGTTGGGCTCACTCGATTTCTCCTCTTCTGCTCTCAGTGTCAAGATTTACAGAAACAAACAAACCCCGTCTGGAACAACCCACACGGAAGGAAAAAAGAAAAATGACAAAATTAAAAGAATCATATAAAACAAAAACAAAAGAAAACACTATAGTCATCTAGTTCAGTGATACATGTCATATAGCAATACCTCAATAACAAGAAGTTCTTCTATGTAATCAATACAGGTTTTCAGGTTATATATTTATTAAGCTTAACCGCTAAGTTATCAATTATTATTAGTAGTATACCATTATTTGTAAATATGTATAATATGCGTGTATATGTATCTGAATATAGACATATCTCCATCGTGTCTCCGTCCACGTTAAAGGCTAGAATAAGATGGCCTGTGTGTGTGTGTGTGTGTGTGTGTGTGTGTCTGTGTGTGTGTGTATATATATATATATATGTGTGTTGTTTATAGGCACAACATGTGGTGAGAATGGTTTCCCCGTCTCAGGCCAACAGGTTTCTCATAATGAAAAGGTTAATACTAGGAGTGACTGATAGCCATCAGCAACATATGGATGCACATGAGGAACACTGATTTCCATCTTGAAGGCTGTTGGGGCACAACTGTTTGTTTTTATCGGTGAAACAATGACCCCAGTTCAACTGAAGAAGTGGCAACATGCCCTTACTTTCAAAATTATCTTTAATATTCTCACAATCAACTGTAGAAACATACATTCTTAATAATCCTTCATTTTTACCCAGCTTTTCAATCTTTAAATTATCTTTTTTTTTTTTTAACAACTCAGGTCTCCTGCGTGGGCAGTATTTTGACTGTGCTTCAGTCCAAGTGAGGTCATCATTTCTTAAAATGGGCATCTGCGGCGTGAACTGATCTAATGCTGAGAGCAGCTCCAGCCAGGACTGCACACGTGCTGCAGTCGCTTGTCTCTCTCGCCCTCCTACACCCGCCTCACATCTCTGTCGGCTGCCAGTACATGATGCGTTGCTTTGGCAGCAATTGCTTTGAGCCATTAGCCATGTGTACATTAGCCACAGGTGGTTAAGTTGATTAACACCCACCTCCCCCGGAGACCGGCTGACTCCCACTGCAAGGTTATTATGTGATGAGCGTGTGTGTGTCGGCACTCGCCGGTTTGATTACACAACCAGCTATTTAAGAGGCCATCTTATATCTATAGAGGGGAGGGCTGTCATGTTACACAAGTTTGTTTTGGGGCATGTAAGTATACTTGCATACATTCCACAACCACAGCAACGTTTTAAATGACTAATTTCCTAGTTTTAAAGGCCCATGCAGGCATTACATTCATAGCGTTCTACCAATATGGCAGACAATATAACAAGGAAGTGCAACTCGCCTTGGAAAAAAAAGAAGAATAATTACTCAAAATCAGTAATCTCCAGAAAGCTATTTTGACCCTTCTCGTAATACTCCCGTGAAGGAAGGAGAGAGGGATTTGGTTGTTGGGCAGCTTATCGAGGAGTGTCCACTTTAGAATCTCTTTTTTTTTACAATTCTCCTCAGTTTCTCTGTTGCCATTGACAGCATTGTGGGCTTAGCACTCCAAAGTTAAAATTTCAACTGAGCTCAATTTTGTTTTAAATCATCACCGAGTGAAATTTAAAGGGCTGCGACCAGCGCGCCCACCCGAG
Organism: Pholis gunnellus; assembly: GCF_910591455.1. Lineage (NCBI taxonomy): Eukaryota > Metazoa > Chordata > Actinopteri > Perciformes > Pholidae > Pholis > Pholis gunnellus. The sequence goes on from NC_136548.1 coordinate 6,217,665, forward strand.
AATTGTTTCAGTGCTGCGAGGATTTTAACAAAACAAAAAAAAAAGAGAAAAAAAAGAAAGTGGCGCCTGATGGACACAGATAGTCCAAAGAGCACTAGGGAATACTAGTTTATTAGTTTTAGTCAGAGCAAAACTAGGTGTCTGTGGAATTTCTGCAGTATATAATCTGCTGGGGGGAACCTAAAGGTGCTGAGTGTAACTGAAGCTTCCTACTAAAACAAAAAAGTCCTATATTTTCCCTCACAAAGCTTTCTCTTTGTATTAAGCGGTGCCTGTGATTTGTGTGTCATGTGTTGTGTGGAAGTGTCTTGTATTTGTGTGTGTGTGTGTGTGTGTGTGGGGCTCAACCATTTAGCTGCGTGTCCATCTTCTCTGACATTGCTGGCGAGATGTTACAGGGGGTCAGACTGGCGAGATGACAGACGGTTGAGTTGCAGCTGGTGTGGCAGACCCGTCTCTCTCTCCGGCTCTGTGTGCAGCTCAGTGACGATCAGCTGGCTCGAGTCAACACAAGCAACTCTCAGAGATCGTCCCCGTCTGACAACCGCCGGCCTCCCTGAAACGATAAGCATCGACACGGTCAACTGAGCAAACAGGAATGCAGTCAGTCACTATAAACACGCAAAAGCCTCCAAGCCTGTTTATATACAAGCTTCTCTGTCCACTTTTTCATTATATCATTATATTCACAACGCATCTTTATTACATTTTCCTGACACATCAATGGAGGAAATCAATGCCATAGTCACCTGATAAGCCACTGAAAAGAGGGGCGGCAGGTTTAATTGCCTATAACAATGTTATAACCTCTCACCATGCTTTCCGCGTAATCTGCCGTTATGGTGACCTGCTTCTCCTCCGGGGGCGGGCACACAACCGAGCTTTCCGAGCGTCTGCTCTGATTGGTGAGCTGCAGCCACAGTTCGTACATCTGCTGCATGTCTCTCACTGCAGAGGAGGGAGGTGAGAAAAAGGAGAGAACGAGAAGCATGACGATTGAATCTAGATCTAAATACACCTCCGCTCTCTTGTGTACTATAGTCAACAGCTGTTCCCATAACGCTGTGCTTGAACATGGACGCAGGAGCTTACAGCTGTTGTTCTTCATGTACGTCCAGACGTCCCTCTCCTCCAGACTGTGAGCAAATGAGCAGTTCCCAATATAGTGGCACTTCTTCTGCTTCATCACGTGCACACACATCTGGATGAGACAGACGAAAGTCAAGTTTTACAGACTGAACCCAACAGCATTGCATCAGAGGTTCCTATTCTGTTCATTTAGCCAGTTCATCCCTCTAAACTGTGAAAGTGTCCCTTTGTTGTTGTTGTAAGAGTTGCATAAGTCGCTCCTTGTAATTTGAATATGGTAATCGTACAATTAATGTGTTGTTTAACTCAGTTGATGGTGTCAAAGACACACCGGCAGCAAGAGAAAAATAAGACACAGCGGTAAGGAGATTTACGACAACATCCTCAGGGCAAAAACCAGAGTCAGCTGTACTCGGCATGTGAGAGGGGCGGAGGGGCGTTGAAGAGAAAAGAGTGCAGAAGTACTCACGTCGTATTGCTGTGGATAGGTGCGGGAGAAGGGCAGAGGCCGAACAACAACCCACTTCTTCTTCTCAAAGGATTTCACCAGCAGAACCCGACGCTCCTTCGTCCAGCTAAAGAGACAAAAACAGAGGTTAACAGACCTAAAGCCTTAAAAAGAGCAGCAGCAACTAAACAAAAGCCAAGATTGTCAGTTTGTCCCTTTGGCATACAACTCTGCCGCTACTCAAACAACCAGTGTTGTAATGGCAGCAGCTGATTATACGTCCTAAAACACACAAATCAAAGCCTGAGACAACGCAAACTGCACAGTCAGCTTTAAAGGATCAGACTGGAAAAACACTGTGTCGTATTGCTGAGCTTCACGGGACACACATGGTGGCGCTGGCGTGTACTTTATTGAGACAGGCCTCACCTGTGCCGTGCTTTGGCGGTGCAGTACTTGAGGTTCTTGTCGGGCTCGTTGACCTGTCCTTCTCTCCAGCACTGGCCGCACACAAACTTCATTTTCAGGTTGAGGGGGCGTCCTCTGCCCATGCCTGCGCCCAATCCTCCCATCCCCAAGCCACCCACTGGGCCCACCCCACCGCCACCAATGCCGTCTCCTCCGCCTCCCATTCCCCCCACCCCTCCTGCAGACATGCTGCTGCTTGGATGTGGGATGTGGATCGGCTGAAAGACAAATGAGAAGTCAACATTGATAAAGCAGACTAATCAAAATTTGGCTTTACCCGTGTTTTGCCAGAACACTGTAAAAATATCGGCTTCTTTTACACATAAATATAGGATGGGTAAAGCAGGATCTTTGGGGGGGGAGACAGCATGAGCAGTGCTCATCGTGCTCTACAGGTGATGTTCCTTCTCAGGTGAAAATATGGCTGGTTGCCATGTGTATCAGAGGATAGCGGGGCTAACACAGTAAATTACTGCAGTACAGGGGAACCGTCCGACTTATTTGGTAAGAAGAAAACCAAGTGCAAGATGTCCAACTGTCTCAGTTCCCTTTCCTGTCTCACCTTCTGCTGCTTCTGTGCGTTCTGCTCCAGCCTTTGCCAATGTCTCTTGGACTCCTGCACCATCTCTTCGTGGGTGATACCTGAAGGACAAATGAGGGAGCAGCTCTGGGAAAAAAACCTTCACTTACTTTACTAGATACCGTGTTCATAGTGAAATAACATTATGTGGCGGAACACATTTTGTTACAGTTAGGGGCTAAAATGCGTTCTTTCCGTTCACAACAGCTTTTAAATAATTGAAAAGGCAACTGGTGCGTGTGTTCTTCCCGACCTGTATCCTGCTGCAGGACCCAGCATTTGAGCTCTATGACGGAGTGAGCAAAGGAGCAGCTGTCCTCGCGCTGGCAGCCGTAGCGAACCTCGTGGCGACACACGTCAAACTGGCAGAGAGGGTGCAGGGGACGCACCTTACTGTAGCGCACATTGGCCGACCTCACCACGTGCACCAGGCACCTGCAGCAGACACACCAGAGCAGTCAGAGAACGTTTAAGGGGCCAAGAGACTAAATTAAAATTACATTTTGAGTGTATTTATCCCCTCGGTGTAGACACACTATTATTCTAAGAGCAAAATAAAGACAGAAACTCTGTTTCGCTCACTTGTTGTCGTCAAACGGGTGTCGAGCTGTGAGGTTTGAGCAGACCGCCAAGTTCTCTTTGCTGCGCTTGCTGATGATGCGAGGCTTACTGTCGAAACATTCCTGTTGTAAAGAGGAAAGAGATGCATATAAGTCCACGTCTTGTTTAAATACTCCCATTTAGTGACCAAAAAGAACAAGAGAACCACCATCCACCGTGGTCTCACCTCACAGAGGAACATGAACATGCCCATGTGGAGCTGCAGCAGTCTGGTGACGCTGAGCGCCCGTCTCTCTGTGCTGCCCAGCGGGTCGAACAGCAGCTCTCGGCTCAGCGCGCCCTTCCTCTCCTGGGTCCACACGTCAATCTCCTCCTGGCAGTAAGCAAACGTACAGTTCTCCCCATACTGGCACTCCTGACGCTCCTGCACCTCTGTGGGACCCGACGAGAGAAAATGTTCAACAGAATACAAACACATTTTTTTTGCCGTAGTTCAACTCATTTTGGTTGTCGGGGCTTTGTTGATTTCTAAAAATAGATTCCCCCCCCCCCATCTTCAACATCCATTCAAGTGTCTTATTCATTATAAACACACACCTTTACAGAGTACAAATGCCCCCAGGAAGTTGTTCCGTGCGGGCCTTGGCCGGATCCTCTTCCACGTTGGGTCGTCTGTGTTTTTGAGGCGGCACAGAAGCACGTCCCTCTTGCAGCGGTGTGCTGCCTCCGGCTGATACTTGTAGTCCATCACTCGAGGACCTATGAGGAAGAGGAGGAAAGAGAAGGTTAACTACCCTGTAAAACTAGTTCAGGTGAGATAGATTCTGTAAATGATGTTGCAATTAATACTGGTCAGCGATAGAGGCTGAGCCTTAAAAACAGGGTCTAGATATTTGCTAACAGAGATGGCAAAGCGGGGGGGGGGGGGGGGGGGGGGGGGGGGTTTAACAAACCTATTCGGCTGTAACAGGCATGACAGGCCTGCCGAAACTCATGTGTGACTGCCAGAGGATTCCTGGAGAGCAGAGACAGGTTGGTTCCTGCTGGACCGTTCTGAAAAAAAAGAAAAGGGGAAACACAGACGTGACGTTAAACACGAAGGCCACTTAGCGGCATAGTTAGAAATAGCTGCTAATTAATTTTAAAAAAACGACACCATTAACAGTACCATGTAAAAGCAGTTTGTCCTGCAAGAGATGATGCTAATGTGTGTGTGTGTGTGTGTGTGTGTGTGTTACTCACTGCATGTGCAGCACTGTGGTTACGCATTCCAGGGATGAAGCTGTGACACATTCGCCCCCCTGAAGACCACAGACACAAGGACACTGATGTCAGACACCATGGTGTAATGGTGCTGACTCACACCGCCTGCTGCTGGTGCACATGTCAGGCCTAGGAGCTGTGCTCTGGGAACTATGTAAGAGAAAGCTAACACATTGCCCTGGGTCAAAATGTGTGTACTACTTCAGTTCTATGGAGACTTATTTTCATTATAGCGGGCATGCTTTAAAATAAATAAAATAAACAGTATTATAGACTCTCCACTCACCAGGGAGAGTATACTCGGACAACGAGTCCAGCCCGCCAGCAGCGATTCCTGCCTTCCCTTCTCCATCCGTGGCCCCTGTGGGGAAGCCTCCCAGTGCGTCCTGCGCCTGGGTGGAGCCCTGGTCCCGCTGGGCCAGCGGCGAGTAGGGCTCCAGTGGGGTCATGTCACTGATAGAGGAGCTGAAGAAGGTCGGGGTGAGCTGGGGTGACGGGGCTGGAAGGTTTGGGGAGTATGGCGGCCGGAGGCCCACTGCCGTATTGGGAAGGTTGGTGGGGATCGCACCCTGGACTGGACTCTGTCCCAGGAGACAAACAGAGACAAGCATTAGCTTATGTAGAGGACCTACCAGGTGAAGTCAGCCCTACTAAAACAAATTTAAAAAAACACGCTGAGGATCCAATTCAGGATTTCTTCGCTCATCTGTCCTTCACTCACCTCACTGACTTTTCTGGGGGTGCAATCCAGCAGACTGTCCAGCTCGTCCTTGATGACGCTGCTGCTGCATTCGTCCATGTGCTCCGACACAGGGACGGAGTACGGCATGGGGGGCAGGCATTGGCTGCTGGGGCTCTCCGACAGGTCAGTGCACGGGGACACTGGGGTCGCCGGGTCATCACTGACTGGGATGGGCGTGGCCAAAGGAGCAGGGATGCACTGCGCGTTGGACTGGTCCGCTGAGGGGGGACGAAAACAGCGATGGTGTTAAGAAAATGAAGATGGTGAATAGATGGGAGTCTGGGTAGGAACAGACATGTTCAAGGTGTGCAGGTTGCTCATACCTGGTCCCATGTCACCCAGAGATTCCAGCCCATTGGAGGACATCTGAGAGAAAAAGAGAGAGAAATAGCAGAGAGGATTAGTCTCTCATTCAGTCGCCAAGTAAGGAACTCTAGACCGCGACAACAGCACCCACCTCTCCCGTGGGTGGGGAGGTCTCCCCGTGACTCTCCCCTTCTGTGGCTGTGGACTCCGTTTGAGGGCTGACGTAAGCCTTGCGGCCCTTCAGGCCTAGTTTACTGGCCAGATCCTGAGCCAGGTCATTCACCTGCCGGTCCTGGAAGGTGAATCACAAGAAGAGGTCCCCACTTACCAAGAATAACTTTCATTCACTTTAAGGTAAACTATTACGAGGAACACAATGTAGTCCATGAAGTCATAATTCATGACCCAATACATATACTGACCTATTCAAAATCTGCATTAACTTAAGCACTTATCTCCACTAACTAATTGTAATATTTCCCTTTAAACTAGATCCGTAAATTGTATTAATATTTCAGTGTTGATGACATACGTGTGGCGCTGTGAGCAGACATTTAGTTCCACACTCGTAGGCCTCCCGGATTCGTCCCAGCTCCCTCAGACAGATGGCTTTGCGGTACAAAGCCCTGCGACTGCCTTCTGACACACACAGTGCGCTGTCACAGTCCTGAACACCGCGCTCATACTCCCTCTGAGGCCCACAGAACAAAGACACACAGTAAGAGCAAGAGAGGCATTGGAATTTAAGAAGATATGTTCATTTTACACAGAACATAAAGAGACTTGCACAAGAGTTAAACCATTCCATATTCCCTCTTCCCCCTCACCGTCTGGTAGCTGGCGGCGGCCCTGTTCACATACAGGCTCTCCAGCAGCTCGTGCGGGATGACGAGGGCCTCGGCCTGAGCGTAGCGGGCCACACTGACCCCCTCTCCGTACTGCTGGGTCGCTTGACGACAGTCCCCATCTCGGAAGCAAGAATTGCCCTCGTCCAGCAAGTTGCATACCAACTGGATCACAAACGCCTGCAGGGAAGCGTAGAGAGAGATCAAAGAGAGGGTGAGAGACGGAGCGACAGGGTGACATAAAAAAGAATAAAAGGTGAAATGTGATGGTCAGAGAGACACAAAGAGGGGAAAGATGGGAAACAAGAAAAGAAATAAACTAACAAATCACAATGTCTGAGCTCAAATCTACATCTAGATGCAGGAAAAAACAAAACAAAACGTGAGTATGAGCGTGATCTGTGAGGAAGTAGTGTAGGAACAAATTGATGATAAAAAAAAAGTTGTGAACGAGAACTGGGATGAAAAGGATGAATGCAAACCTCATAGCTCTCTGGCTCTGGGAAAGGCAGTGATGACCTGTGGACAGAGAGCACAGAGGGCTGTCAGTGCTCTACAAGGGGTGTGAACGTTGCTCATGATACTGATTAGTTGTAAATGAGGCATTAAAAAGGACATTTTACTCGTGTACTTACTGAATAAAGCTCATGGCTTTCTGAATTTCCTCTCTGCGTTTCTGACGATCAGAATCCATAGCCTGAGGGTTAACACAGGGTTGACTTGTTTAAAACTAGACTTTTTGCACAACAGCTCTGACAGCTAACGACGCGGTCAATACATCCACACATTTGATGGCTACGTATCTATTTTTGCAAACGTTTAAACACCTTTGCAAAACCTGCTCACTAACTAACGTGACATTCGCCCTGGATGAGCCAAGGCCTGAGCAATCATCGGACTTGCGTAAACAAACAGCGGGCAAAGCCAGCGGTGAAGACGGCTGGTGGTTATCGATAGTATTTCATTAATCTGTGGATGACACAGTCCGCCAGTATTCCACCTATTGATTGTGGACATTTTTTGGGAGGGGGGCATGTGAACGTTAGCTACACATTTTAACCGTTAGCCAAAACGATGTTGGGTAAATGATCACGTTAGCCATCGCGTGACATGCAGGTTTATCGCTCGTAAACTCCAAAATCCATTCACCGACAGCGATGAAGGTAAAATACACAACGTGGGGTTATCTGCTAATGACGTCAGTGTAGTTACAGTTAACCCTGCCGTGGTTTAGTCACGGTAGTCAGGATTAGCGAGCTAACGCTAACTTGACGTGAACGTTTCGCACTCAGCCAAGATGCTAATCACTGCAACTTAGCTTAGCTAGCGTTAAAAAAAACACCATTAAATAGCATTAAAACATGTTTATTCAGTTTCATGTCACGTGCATTGTTTTGATTTTAATTGTTGTTGAGCTGACATATATGGATACACTGCTTGTAACCCAGTGTTACCTAGCTACCTGTTAGTTGGCTAACTTAATTTACTAATGGAGCCCCGGCTAACAGCCGAAGCCCTCACTTATCACGACAACTCACCGCGAGTCAAGTTACAGCTTCAGATCAGAGACAGCTTCACAGAGCGGTGGCGACAAAGTCCGGAATACAAAACCAGATATCAGTCAATGTCCGGGCGCATATCTGTACATTTAGTGTGCATGTCCTTAGTGTGTGAACGGAGCACGAGTTTCTCTGCGCTACGACTGCTGCTGGATACTGAATCAATATTAGCTAACGCTAGCTAGCTAACTGCTAGCTGTTTCTGTTTCGAGTGCAGCATTGCAACAAGTTTCCAGGAGAAGTGTGGCCACTAGAGGGCAGCAAAAACACTGTCACTTCTTCTTCTTCTTCTTCTTCTTCTTCTTCTTCTTCTTCTTCTTCTTCTTCTTCTTCTTCTTCTTCTTCTTCTTTTAAGTTTTATGGCGGATGGCATCCAGTGAAAGGTGCATTCCCGCCACCTACTGTAGTGGAGTGTGGACCAGAGTACCCTATCCTCTTACAAAAAACAAACAAACAAAACAAAACAAAACAAAATAAAAACAACAAAACAAAACAAAAAGAGCACCGTCACTGTTCTGGTTAGCCTTAGTTATGTGGTGGAATTAAAGCAGTAATAACAATAAAATACTCTACTACAATCACCCTGTATTCACCCTGTTAAATGTTGCTTGAATAAAAATGGTACCACCAAATGAGCAGAATGACCCTTATCAGTGGTACAGATGCAATCATGTGTAAACAGCATGTTAATGTAGTAGTTGGCCAAGATGGAGCAACTTTTGCCCACTTGATATATAACATGTTGGTCATTGCATATCTATAGCAATACATCATATTCTGTAAAGTTTTTGTATGTAAAATCTTTCAAAGTAATTAGCATTTGTAGTGTAGAGTAAAAAGTTCCGTTCTGAAATAACTGAAATATCAGACCACCTCAAGGTCTCACTCTGAAATAACCAGGACATTCTGATGTAGCATTCCAAAATTAAAGCCCTTCAAAATCTCATTCATGAGACAATTTGTCTAATTTCAGCTGGGGGCATGGCCAAGCACAGGATAAGGGTTAGGGTTAGGGTTAGATCATAGGAAGGTCCTAGAGTCTTGGGAGTGATTGGGAGCTAAAGTAATTAGCATTTGTGAAGAGTAAAAAGTTCCGTATTTGATGTATGAAGGAGAGTAAAGTACTGGAGTAATTCTATTCTGTTCATTTCTAATCCTCTTTGAATTTAAAACATCTCCCACACACACCTTGCTAAGATTTAATTGTAAAAATAATACAGTAATGTGAACAATCATTGCCTTTTTGTTTTGCTATTGACATGATCATGTAATTTAACTATCACGCAAAGCACGTCGAACTGCTTTTGTATTAAAATTGTGCAACATGAATACAATTTAAAATGAATAGAATGAAATTGAACATAAATACGCTATAAACTATTACCCTGCTCTCTCTTAAATAATATATGGAGCTTTGTAAACTATTAAAATGTGCCCCTTAAATAATAGATCATATTGGGAAGTACCCCAGACAATGCTGTGCCACCAAAATATTGTTAAAAAAATAACACAACTATGGCATGAATGTCATCCAGCTGGCACGAGGTGTATACATAAACCAAACTCTGTTGATAATCAGGCCTTGCCTCTTTCTCAGGTGCGGGTCTCGGTGGCTCTCCTGCTGGAGGTTTCAGCAGGGTCTCCAACTTCAGCATGAGGAGGACCTTGCTGGTTTCTATGCTGTTCAGCCTCAGGTTCCTGGACTCCAACTCCTCACATGATTCAACCAGAGGGTTCAGGTCCTCTCCCCTGCCCCCCTGCAGGAGTGTCTCCTCGCTGTCTCCATCCGTATCGACAGGCGTCTGGTCTATGAGTTCTGACACGCTGGGGTCAGAAGCCTTCGTGTCCGGGTCACCTGTACCCGACTTTGCTCCACATGGAGGAGCCAGTCCTGTGAGGTCCTCTCCCTTTGAGGAGCACTTTGTCCTCTTGAACTTCTGCCATAACATCTTCCCAGTAAGGAAACCAAAGAAGCTAGCAAATGTCACTTTGAACAGCGACCCGAACATAGCAGAGGCCCTCATGGCTCCTCGCGCAACTTTTACTGGGGCTAGTTGAGCGATAACTGTGCTGAGTGAGGGCACCAACCTGTCCCAAAACCTCTCCTGGTGGTCCATAAACTCTCTCCTCCTCTCTACTTTATGAATGTAGTCTATGTCTCCGTGGTGCTTTCCCTCGGCGAAATTAAACTGCGTGTTGAAGGACACATTTGGACAAATTTGAGCTAATGTAAGCTTTCAGGTGGCCTACTGCGCTAGCTTAAGCATCATGCCCGTGTACACGTGTCGTCAACCAGTTGCTGCTGATTGGTAATAAAAGTTTGTTAGTTTAATAACGTTTGTTGAGTTTGGTAAGAGAGTATAAACTAAATTAAAACAAGCAAACAATGAAGTAGATTTGGACTGATAACCTTAAAAAAAGTAGTTTGAAAATAAATTAAAACAATAAAATAAAAAATACATAATTACTAACTAACTAACTAATTGTAAATTGTATTACTACAATTCGAAATTAAAGAAATTAAAATGACTTAAGATAAAAGTAATTTTAATTTCTTTAATAAAAATGTAATATACAGTATAAATATATATATATTAAAAAAAAACATTTATAAAAAAGTTATATGGTGTAGGGCCCATACTATTTGCATAATGTATTGTGTCAGAAATGAGAAATAGAAAATTCATAGAACAAAATCCATCCGTTGATTAATTAAAATATGAATTAGTCAATATTAGAGGGCAGTGAAATGAATCCAGAGTAGTTCGGGGTTGTTCCAGCAGATGGCGGTAGAAAAGTGTAGATCCGCTTTAACCGACGTAAACACAATCAACGAAAAAGAAACCAGGGGCAGCGTGACGTCACACGGTTGAGCAACCGGCGCGCGGCACGGAAGAGTGGCGTGTGTTCGCCATCGTTTCCTTGGAAATCACCAATTAGTCTTTGTGGTAAGGTTTAGTGCTTCAGTGAGAGCTTCATGACTAATACGACACGATACAATGACCGAGCGGCACGAGGATACCGTTCATGAAGTCCGCACTCTCGGTCTCATTACTTTTACTTTTACTTTTCTGATGTTGCGCACTTCTACTGGCTAGCGCCGACGAGGCTAAAGAGCTAACGTCACCATGAGTGCTGTTGTCGTCAGAAAACTATCTGTACATAATGTCACGTTATCCACCGTGATCGAATACGTCATTTCTACTGTACTTCTGCTCAGTCATGTGTCGATAAAGTTACCCAAATGTGACCCTTCTCTTAACGCCTGACTTCTGGATATTTCTACAGAGTCAACCATGGCCTCAGATGACATCGCTCAGCTGGCTGATGCGCTTTCCAAGACCCACGTCGGGGATGGAGAGCTGAGCTATAAAGGCTTGGGTCTGAAGCTCGACGACGCAGAATCAGGTCAGATTTCAAACAGGTCCACTTAGTTTCCTCTTTTCATTCACCGCTGTGTACCCTCTACATGAGAGTTCAGGTGGCTGTTTCCTCCTCAGACCTGACCACCTGCTCTCTGTGCTTTCAGTGGAGGATCTGGTCCGTGAGATGGAGCAGTACCCGGGTCTGAGAGCTCTGCGTCTGGAGGGGAACACGGTGGGAGTGGATGCGGCCCGGGCCATTGCCAAGGCTCTGGAGAGCAAAGACCTGCTCCAGGTACTCACTCTGAAGTTCCTCATGTACCCCGTTTGTCGTCACTTCGCTGTTTTATTTCTGTTAAAATGATTTATGTGTCTTTCAGAGATGCTATTGGAGTGACATGTTCACCGGAAGGCTGCGCTCTGAAATCCCAACAGCCCTGGTGAGAAATTCCGACACAGATTTTTCTGGATTTGAGTCGCTATGGCGTTTATTAACACGCTAAGAACATGCCTGCGTCACACGCCGTCTCTCTGTGCGTTCATCAGAGGTCTCTGGGCGGTGCGCTGATGAGTGCGGGGGCCAGGCTGACCGAGTTGGACCTGAGCGACAACGCCTTTGGGCCCGATGGTGTGAAGGGAATCGAACAGCTGCTGAAGAGCCCTTCCTGCCACACTCTGCAGGAGCTGAGGCTAAACAACTGCGGCATGGGGATCGGAGGAGGAAAGGTGAGTTTGTTCGACCCGGCACCGTAAATCTCTCACCCACCTCCCAAATGGTACTTTTATCCTCTCCCGACACAAACTGGAAATAAAGAAGGAAGTCCTCCAGATTTACGATAAACCACTGTGCTGTGTGCTTTGTGTAGATCCTGGCTGAAGCTCTGATGGAGGGCCACAGACAGTCGTCAGCGCACGGAGCTCCACTCAAACTGAGAGTGTTTGTCGCCGGGAGGAACCGCTTGGAGAACGAAGGAGCCAGCGCCCTGGCCAAGGCCTTCCAGGTAGAACATAACCCCCCCCAATGTGATAATCTGGGGAAAACATTTCAATAGATATCTGATAATCTGTTAATTGTTAATAGGGATTAATCGAGCAAGATTGGCAAACATTTCCTGGTTCCAGCATCTAAATTATTTACATATTTATTTAAAATCTTAGACTCCTCCTCTTTTCTTTTTTCCCCATATGTAAGCTGATGGGCAGCCTGGAAGAAGTCCACATGCCCCAGAATGGTATCAACCACGCGGGCATGATGGCGTTAGCTTCAGCCATGCGACACAACCCGGAGCTCCGCGTCCTCAACTTCAACGACAACACCTTCACCAAGAGGGGAACGCTGGCCATGGCGCAGGTGAGGCCTGTTCTTAACATTCCTTATAAGTGCAGAAGATACGTAGCCGCGTGTTTGAGTCACGCGGGTTTCTCCTGTCGGCCATGCAGGCTCTGAGGCACCTGAGGAATGTACAGGTGATCAACTTCGGAGACTGTCTGGTCCGCTCTGAAGGAGCCATCGCCCTCGCCGCCGTCCTCACAGAGGGACTGCCGATCCTCAAGGTCTGTTCACCATCAAAGTTCAGTTCTCCGTCTGCCTCGTCACCAGGCTGATTACATGTGCTCCTTGTTTTTTCAGGAGCTCAATCTGTCCTTCGGGGAGATCACAGAGGCAGCAGCTCTGGTGGTTGCTCAGGCTGTCGTGGACAAACCTGACATGGAGAAAGTGGATCTGAACGGTACGCCGACTGTGGAACGGCTCCCACTCTCCGTGTAGAAGGAGCAGTTACATGATTGTTCTCGTGGCAGTCAAAATCAGAATAAGTTGATGATACACCAGGTGAAAGTTACTCTTGTATGTGACTCTTACAGGTAACAGTTTGGGGGAGGAGGGCTGTGAGGCTTTGAGGGAAGTGATGGAAAACATGGACAAAGGAGGCATGCTGGCATCACTCAGGTAACACACACACACGCACACGTTTGTGTGACGTTAGGTGATCCAGTGAATCTCTTTCCGAAGCTATTGTCCAGTTTCTTAGGTACAAAAACCAAAACACAACTTATCTCTGATCAGCTTGTTAATCGAAACAAATGTTAATTTGACTTCACTGTAGTGATGATGAGGGAGAACCTGATGACGAGGATGAAGAAGAAGATGATGACGACGATGATGATGCCAGTGACTGCAGTGAAGAAGATGAAGAGGACAGTGACATTGTGAAGGAAAATGGAATAACAAGAAAAGACGACAGTCCTGCAAAACCTCAGAGCCCAGTAAGACGACACTAGATCCACGCTGCACACTGTTCATTTCTAAACGGATGATGTTGTTGTTTATCGTGACGTTGTGTCCACCCTCAGGCAGAAGTCATGTCTTTCCTCAGCTGCCCCTCAGCAGAGAGGCTCCTTCAGCTGGGAGAGATGAGGACGAGCCTCCAACAACAGGTAGGAATCTAAGTACATATCTCTCTCCTTTTTGGATGTTTAGTCTGCTGGGCTAGGAGTACAAACACAGAACGGATATAATCTGCTCCATAAACTCTTCCCTTTCCTCACCAGGTGGATGCCTCTGACCCGCACAAGGCCGCTGAAATCCTCCTGAAAATCGCTTCTTTGTACAGCGAGGAACCAGAGACCAAGACGGCTGTCCTCGAAACTATCGGTGAATAAGACGCCGCTTCTTATGAAGTGTTCCACTCGTGGTTGAAATATAACGTTGCCGATGGATCTCGCTCCCTTTACGTACCCCTGCCGTCTCATTTAACGACCCGCATCGCTGTGTCTCACAGATGCCGTGTTGAGGAAGCTCCTCTCTGGCTCAGCTTTCCAGTCGTACTGCTTCCTCTCCTCGCTGCTGGTCATGATGGGACTCCTCAAGGTATGATGATGATGCTGCAGCACCCCCCCAACCTCTCCAAAGAATCTGAAAACAGAACTTATGGGACTCAAATCTCATGAAAGTTCTGCACATTAAAGCTACATGGACCAGATTCCCTTCAGAAAACTCATCACAATTTGATATTAAATACTATTATTGATAGAAAAATCAGTTCATTTAGGTTTTTCTGTTGTGTGTTTCAGGGAGAGGGGAAGATGAAAAAGGTGTCGCTGGTCCCAGGTCAGCTGTTGTGTTTGGAGCACGCCATCCAGCAGGACTACTTCTCTCAGCACCACGCCTCGCTGCTTCACACCTTCATGTCCAAGTAGGATCCTTTTTATCTGCACAGTTACCCGTCAAGCAAATGTGAACTAAAGCACAAAGGTAGTTCAGAACAGTTTGCAACTTGTAACACATTACATCACTTTGAAGTCTCAGCATTGTGTACGTTTTTGTCTTTTGTGAATCTTCAGGAACAGTGGAGCGCTGGAGTCCTGCAGCAGTGCCAGTGAGAGGCTGAGCTCCACGCTGGAGAAGAAGTGCCACGACCAACACTGATAACCCACCAACACTGGGACACACACACACACACACACACACACACACACACACACACACACACACTGTACTGACTTTACCGTCTTCACTAACAAAACCAACAGGGACGCTTTACACTTGAAGAAGGGACTCAGACAGCCACTTAATGCATCGCCACTCCTGATTTGTATATTTTATGAAGGCAAAAACCGTGCAGAATGTCTTAGTTTTTATTTTTTCTACTAATGCTTGTGACTTATATTTTTATAGAAAATAAAGGTAGAAATAATCCCCAAACGGTAACGTTTGGGTTAATGTGTAAAAGATGGAACTGATTGTAAGCTGGAGTGGAGCTAACACAAGGCAACGTCAAGCTGGCACCTTTTAGCATTTTCACTGTTTACAACAAAGCATCTACTTCAGACAGGGTGAGGGAAATGTCCGGGTTTACAGGTTATTACAAGTTATTTCCAGGTCTTGATGAATTTGGAAGTTGTACTGTAAATCTGGTAAAAGAATGGCAGATATTCAGAGTGACTAAAAACACAGCTAGAGATTTTTAGATACTCTATTTGTTGTTGTGAACAGAAATAGGAAGGCCAGTTATTCATAAACTACAGTCTATTCATCCAAATAAATTAGTGAAAAATGAAGGGCTGACTCTATTGTTCCGTTCCACTGATTGGTGGTTTTCTTTGACAACCTTTTACACACACTGCTGCTCCTCAGGTCCAGTCGAGTCAGGGCGCTGCTGTGTGCATCGGACTGTGAGCAGGAATGGGCTTCATGCAGGAGAGCACCGCACGCTCACCCATCAGCCTGAACACACAGCGTGTGTGTGTGTGTGCGCATCACTGTGCACTGAGCTGACACTGCAGAGCTCAGGGGACCAAAATCACTTAAACCTGATGTTTCTTTTCTCTTTTTTTTGTGATCCATAATCAGTCTTATTGAAAAGAAGTGCTCTTATATATGACTTGAAGTTCAGCTGCTGGTTTTACCTCTTGTTTACATGTTGGCGATGTGATGGAGCATTTAAGAGAAAAAGACACTTTCATGGCCTTTAACATGGTTAACATTAGACCGGGGACTGCATTTATATTGTTGTTTATTTACCTGATATGTTGGTAATGTGTAGCTACTGAAAGCCCTGTCACAAATATAACTCATCAAACAAACCTTGACTCTGTGTATATCTTTTTATTTCTTTTTTTTTAATGTAGAATAAAAGAGCTTCCACCTTCAGAGAGGATGAAACAGGCATTGCTGTGAGATAAAATGTCTAAGAACCTTTTGTCATTTTGACGCGAACTATCCCTTTAACGGGCTCAGCGGAGCGTTGCGCGGACTCCAGAGGTGGGAGGTAAAAGGTGTGCGTTTGTGTTGGAGGGGGGAGTGAATGAAGGGATAAACGGGAGTTTGTTTTGGATGGGGGACAGCCGGGGGAAGAGAGCAGCAGACGGAGCAGAGACCGTGAGAGAGTCAGCGGCCAGTAGACGACCAACAGCTGGACGGAACCTCGACCAGAGCACGGTGAGTCCGCGTAAAAATGATTCCTATACTTACTGTAAATAAGCAGATATTTGGATTTCAATCACCCGAGGAACACTTGGACACAGACCATTTGACTTGAAAGTTCTATACCCAAATTCTTAAATTATCCAATCGTGGACAAGTTTTATTTTGAGCATTTTAGCCTCAAAATAAATAAACATTACATTTTATCAGACTGAATACTTATTTTGTAATTAATTAATTGCAGGAAATACAAAAACAAATACAAGGCTGGTATTTTTTTCCAGATTAGATAATATTGCAGGTTTTTGTCATTTAAAATGACTGCATTAAACCGGCATTACGCACATAATAACGTCAATATAATGTGCGAAAATAGGAAAAAAATGTTAGCTCATTACTGGTAAAAGCATTCAGATGCGACGGAGAGCACTTTTTACTCACCGTCAGGGTTTTTTTTCAAGGGGAAACGCATTTTGGCACAACACCGGCGGCGAAAGACACTGTGCGTCTTTGTGCGCATACGGCGCGGCAGCTCCTCTGCGGTCTGGGCTGTTGATCCCCGGGGGGACGCGGACAAACAGTTCGGCCGGAGAAAATTCCTCCGTCTCTAGTTTCTTGGCCCCTCTCTGCTACGGGGGTCTTGGGAACAAAGCGAGGTATGCTGCTAAAATATCACAAAAGCCTACAGTACAGTCTGCTGATTTCCATGCCAACTTGAAGTTGAGTTCAAATGTACATTAACAATGAAATGTAACCGTATCTCTGTGCTGTAATTTACACAGTCCTCTCCGTCAGGTCCATCTCTGACGGGATTTGGCACAGCGGTTTTTTTGACGGAAAGGTTTCAGCATGGCACCATTTCACCGTGCCAATATTTTGAGACCTCACATTTCAGAGTGTGGAGCTGTGGAGCTTTTCATGTCCATTCCTGCGGATCAAGACTGTTGATCCGACATGGGAATGTGGTTTTAAGGCATTCCAGTGAGGACTGGGGCAGCCGAATCTGAGCAAAATAAATGTAATCCCCAATGATGGAGGTATTGTTCATTGAACTGAGCATCAGTACACACACCTTTCTCTGATATGGAGTTTTTCAGGCTGTGGTAAATGTATAGAATAGGCCTACTCAGTGTATCCTGTGGGGGCCCGTGATTATAAGCTTGACATCCTCTTGACATATATTTTACATGCATGAGTAAAAAGTCTTCCTGCTGTTAACAAGTACTCAGATCCTGCAGTAAAAGTACCGATAAATACTCAATAGCACATTCCTGTGTTTAAGATTGTACTTAAGTATTATCAGGTAAACTGTACTGAAAGTAACTAAAGTAAAACTACCCTTTCTGCAGAAAAATGTAGTTTGTAACGGATGTATTATTATAAAGGGCTTTATTAAATTGTTGCATTAATGTGTATGGAGCATTTGATTTTTACTTTTCTACATTAGACACAGTTACTGTTGCTTGTTTAGTCGAGTGGTCCCGTCCTTGAGGTCGGGCCCTCCTTCCAAGCATCGCCGGATAAATGTGAGGAGTTGGAGACAAGAAAGAGCAAAGTTCTGTTCCCCAAATCTGTATTAATGTTTTTGGGACTTAAGAGTGGAAATGCCTCTTTGACGGAACAACTCTTAATATCTGAAACTGGACAAGTGGCCCCAACCAGACACTGCTTTTTTTGAGGGGTCACAAGTTAACAAGGTTGCATTGTATTTTTGAAGCTTATTGTTTTTTTTAATGCAAAATATGTATCTATCTAACCGTCAAATAAAACATTTTAAAGGGAAATAGTAATGGAGCAGAAGTATAAAGTAGCATTAACTGGAAATAACTAGCAAGTACTTTACTTTTAATTAACCTACTTGAGCAAATGTACTAGGTTTGTTTCCAATTAACTATATGCAACATTTACATTGATCATTAGGGAAGTCATAAAAGGACATTTGATGCTGAAACAGTTCATTTCAAACAAACTATGCAGGGTCATAGGTGTGAAGCACTGTACACAGTTCAGCAGTGTGCAGAGAGAAGAAGAGTGAATGCTGTTGATTCACTGTTCCCTCCGTGGACACTGCCATGGCCAAAAAAAGTGAACTGTGAGGTAAGTAGTGGATCTGTTAGGGTACCTGCATCTAAAAAGTCAAAATGGCAGTCAGTTGCTGGTGACTTGTCCCTGTGGGTGAAAATGGAAAAATCAACTATTTACCGTGTCGCTGGCCAAGAGGAGCCGCCGTAAAGACCACATTACTGTGTGAATGAAGTAAAAGCTGTTATTTCCCCCCCTCAGATGTTCTCCCAGCTCTGTCCCGACACCCTCTGGGTCCTGCTGCTCCTCTGCATCCCCGCGGCACTCACGGCAAAATGTCCACAGCAGTGCGTCTGTGACCAGATCCAGCTCACCGTGACCTGCGTCAACAGGAACCTGACCCAAGTTCCTCCTGATCTTGACGAGGTCTCTTACTCGCACGCGCATTCCGACATTTCTACAGCACGTTTAGTTCCGATCTGGTTTTTGCCTAACGTGGGACCCCCCCTTTCTTTGTAGATCACGGTGAAATTAGATCTTCGAGGCAACGACATCCAGGAGCTTCCCACCGGGGCGTTCAAACACACTCCCTACCTGACTCACCTGTCGCTGCAGCGCTGCAACATCCGCAGGGTGAAGGAGGGCGCATTCCGTGGCCTCGGTCGCCTGGTCTTCCTCAACCTGGCCAACAACAACGTTGACATCCTCTACCAGGTCTCACAGTTGTCACAACCATCATGTATTCCATCATTTCTTTTAGCTTGTTGGGTTCTTTCTTTTTTTGTTCTGGATTGCCCCTTCTTTATTATAACAAACTCTAACCCCAGCACACCCACAAGCTTTGACAGTTCAGCCATGTTGAACTTTTTGTCTTCCTTTGTGCTTTTTGCGAGCCCAGGAGTCGTTCGACGGCCTGTCCTCGCTGAAGCAGCTCATGATCGACCGCAACCGCGTGGAAGAGATCCAGCCCGGAGCTTTCTCTCAGCTCGGCCTCCTCAACCTGCTCTCCCTTACGCACAACCAGCTGGTCTACATCCCCAACATGGCCTTCCAGGTAGCAAAACTACCTCAAAACGGCAAACTGAAAAGGCGGTTTGAGGACATGTGGAAATGTCTCCTGTTTTTGGAGTGTCAATTTAAAAAAAAAAGCCAAAATGTTCTCCCTCCAGGGCTTGCAGAACATCAAATGGCTTCGTCTCAGCCACAACTCTCTGAACTACCTGGACACCGAGGCCTTCGCCAGTCTGTTCACGCTCACGCGTCTCAGTCTGGACCACAACGCGCTGCAGTTCTTCCCCACTGAGACCATGACCAGGTAGGCTGCTTGGCAGGGTCACACTAGCCAGTGGCCTCTGTGATCTGCCACAGAGCTACACATTCTCTAATGAGGAATGCTGAATATCTACCGAAGGGCAAAAAGACATAGGTTAACATCACAGTTGCTTTGTTTCTTGGAGGGAAAATAGATCCGATCGCTCTAATAGGAACATTCGATTGGACTAATAAAGCTACAATTTCCATCCTAACTTTCCACACTTCTCCGCCTCGCTATCCAGACTGCCAGAGTTGACTCGCCTCGAATTGAGCTACAACCCGATGACTTACCTCGGAGAGGAGGTTGTGTCCATGGCCAAACTGACCCACCTCTTCCTGGACCACATGTCCCTGCAGGACATGGCCAATACAGCTGTATCGAAATCCCCCAGCCTCATCCACCTGGACATCAGCTACAACCAGCTGCGTGTCATCCAGCCCTTCTCTGAAGGTTCGCCGAAGCTGGCACGCCTCAACCTGGCTGGGAACCCCATCTACTGCAACTGCTACCTGCGTCCACTCAGGTACAGCAGGACCATTGTGGATTTCAAACTGATGGCTGGCTGACTAGGCCTCAGCCGCTTTAAGTCCGTCAACCAAAAGGTCCTGATCCTCTTTCTTTTCCTGCACCTCACTACAGGGAGTGGTCGATCTGGAACAAGGTAAAGCTGATGGGGACATGTGGAGGACCGGCCCATCTGTCAGGAGAGAAACTGGAGGCCGTTCACCCTCCCGAGCTGCGCTGCCAGAGCCAGGAGGCCATGTTGAAGGCCGAGTACGAGGAGGCAACCAGGATCACGCCGCCGCCCACGCAAGAGCCAGAGAACAAGGTCAAGTGTCCTGCCAACTGCGTCTGCGAGGTGAGCGGCTGTATGACGTTTTGTGATTTAAGTCTTGTGGCTGCATAGCATTTTTAAATCTTTAGCTTATAGCTTCCTGGCTGTAGCTTCATATGTAGCCTTGTAGACATGAGAGTGGAATTTAATTTCTCATCCAACTCTTGGTAGCACAGTGAGTTCTGTAAGCGCGTTTCTTAAAATGACGACCTATTCCTTTAAATCACTGACACATTTTCTGCTAAAACACACAGTCTGTAGCTGTTGAAAACGTGTGTCTGTGCCCCCTCCCCCTCCCCCTCTCCCCATCACCTCTTCAGGCCGAGACGCACCACTCCTCGTGTGAGAACCGCGCTCACACCAAAGTTCCTCGGGGTTTCACTCCCGACACGCGTCTCCTCGACCTGCGCGGCAACCACTTCCACTACATCCCCAGCAACAGCTTCCCCGGCGTTGCCCAGGTCGTGTCGCTCCATTTGCAGCGCTGCAAGATCAGGGAGGTGGAGGGCGGGGCTTTCAGCGGAATGAAGGGACTCATCTACCTGTACCTGTCGGAGAATGACCTCACTTCCATCAGCCCTGATGCCTTTAAAGGTATTTACAATGCTAAATTAAATTAGATTAGAGTCGTCTCGCCATACTCAAGTTCAATTTCTATAATCTAAATCTGCAGGCCTCCCTCAGCTGACTTACCTCCACCTGGAGAAGAACCGCTTCACCGGTTTCCCCAAAGGAGCCTTCAAACTGGTTCCCAGCCTGCTGGCGCTTCACCTGGAGAACAACTCCATCTCCAAGCTGGAGCCGGACGTCTTGACCGGAGCCGAGGGCCTCAGGGCCCTCTACCTCTCCGGGAACGTCATCGATCACGTGTCACCCAGGGCCCTGGACCAGGCCGGTGACCTCGATACGCTCCATCTGGGAGGAAACAGGCTGAAGGAGGTGCCCACGGAAGCGCTGAGCAAGGCGGGAAACCTCAGAGACCTGAGGCTGTCTGGGAACTCAATTCGCTGGGTGGGGCCGAATGCTTTTCGACCGCTGGGGAGTTCACTGAAGGAGCTGTATCTGGATAACATGGGACTGGAGAAGGCGAGTGGGCTCTTGATGTGCTGCTACACTTTACAACAGCAGCCGTCCTCTTCTTTTTTTTCTCTAACCTGCACATTTACTCCAGCCTTAGAATCAGCAACAAATGAATTCACAGAAGTTATTGAACAATTGATTGACCTGATCTCTCGTACTGCAGATGTCACAGACCTCCCTGGCAGGTCTGGGTCCAGGGTTGAGGAGCCTCTTCCTGGAAGGCAACCAGCTGGAGGAGGTGCCCAACCTTCACCCTCTCACTTCTTTGGAGGTCATCAACCTGGCCGACAACCCTCTGATGTGCGACTGCCCTCTGCTGCCACTACGCATGTAAGAGGATTGAAAAAAATGAGTGTAGTCAGAAATGACTGGGGCTTGAACAGGAGTTTTTAAAGCCTGCAACTTTTTATCAGGGATGATTCTTCATCGATAAATTATTAGTCTACTCCCAAAAATAAATCAAAAACTTATAGCTGGAAGTCTTGAATACACTCCACTCTGAGTTGCAGCTATGCCTGTGTCGTATTTTAGCTTCTAGTATCACTAGTTGAGATAAATAATAATTCGATTTGACCTCTTTGTCTAGGTGGATTGAAAAAGTCAACCTGAAGGTACGAGCCACCTGTGCCAATCCCCCTGAGCTGCGTGGTCGCAGGGTCAAGGACGTCCACGTCTTCAAGGCCTGTCCCGGGGGCGAGAGCCTCCCCGCCCCCCCCGCCGTCACCCCGAAGCCCGCCAAGGCGCCCAAGGCAACCAAACCCAAACCGATGCACCTCAACAGCCTCCGGAAGGTCAAGATGCTCAAGGCCAAATCCAAACTTCGCAAAAGTCTAAACACAAAACCGCCAGTAGCCAAGAAAACCACCAAGAGACGCAGCACGGCCTGAACATGTTGTCTCTTATGCTGATGTTTTGATAAACCCATGGATTCAACTCTCTGAAACTGTGACCTGCTGAGGCTGTTTCACATCTCCCGACAGACCGTTTTTCCATCAGCGAGTTTATTTTTTTTCAGGACTGAGCACTTTCTGTCAGCATGGCCCTGCCTCCTATTCACAGCAGTAGATCAACATCACCAGCTCATCAAGCTGTTTCATTAGATTTAGTTACTTGCTCGAAAATGATGCAGCCTTTGGCTTTACGCTAGTTATCCTTAACCACTACACCACAACTGCAGAATGTACTGATTTAGAAACCTTGAGACAACATTCAAATCAGCAAGTTGAGATTTTTTATTTTTTAAATCAGTGATTTCATATTTACAACAAAAAAAAAAGAAAAGAAGAAGACATCTCGATATAAAACAGGAAAGAATAAAACATTACAACAAACATTTGTCTGCTATGCCAACCCAGTGTTCATATGTACAGGTTTGATGTGAGAATAGACATGTTCAGCTTAACTAAAGCAAAATAAGTCGTCGTGTAGTGGAACTTGTCAACATAGAGAAAACGAGGTAGTGCCATAACTGGCTAAGCTGGTCCTTGTGAACTACATGCAGTCATGATGTCAAGGTATGTTAAGTACTTAAAGTTATGACTCATAAACTCAAACCCCGTTTCTAATATTTGTGGCCAGTAAATCTTCATCAATAGCTATTCAATGGATCTACAGTGTAGAATTACTTCCTCTATACAGTACTTTTTCATTGGTAGTGGCAGAGTCCGCCATTCCTGCTCTGGAGTCAAACAGCCTATTTAAACCCAAGATTCACAGGAAACATGAAACTGTAATTTCAGCTCACTGATGACAACCTTGCTGTTTACTGTTGCTGCATTAGGTTCATTTCTTACTGCTGCTATTTCACATTAAAAGGGTTCAACTGTTGAAACACACGGTGGCCGTTATTGTGAAACAATCACAGGAACGTGCATGTCTCGCAGTGTGCTGCATGAAATCGGCTTAAAACATGAGCTTGATTGACTTGCTGTTAACACATCAACCAGGACTGAAATCTTAAGGACCATCTCATCTTACTCCATCACAGCCAGCCCAATCGCTTCACTCGTCCACCTTTCCTGCAGTCGTCGTCTTCGTTCTTTCAGCAGACGTGCTCTTCGCATGTCTCCATGCCTGCAGCCTCTCCCGTTGTGTCCTGCTCTGTGTTGCTCTCTGAAACCTCCTCCATGGCACTGTCTTCTCCTTGGCTCGGCTTGTTTTCGCTCTGCTCCATGATGCTATCGCCACTAAAGCTCTCTTTGAACGATGCGCACTCTTCCCTCCTTTCTACTGCCGGTTCACTTGGCTTCATCTTTGGATGCGTCGTGTTTTCTCTGCTGCTCTTCTCTGTGGATTGATGTAGTCTCCGCTTACTCTGCTCCCCTCTCGCCTCCTCTTTGACTATACCAAGAGGGGCTTGTTGAGGGTCGTCTGGAGGTTCAATGGGGGTCTCCATCTCCACCTCCTCCACTTTCACCTGCACTGCAAAGACTACGGAGACAGAATTATGTCACCGAATTACCAAAACTGTCTAAAAAAAATGAGAAAACGTGAGCATCGTGTCGTACAAGTCAGTCCACTTACTCTCCTGCTCCTCTGGCTCAGTCTTGGGCTGGATGAGAGGCCCTTTTGGAGGAAGAATGTGGTCTTCTAGCACTGGAGGACCGTCAGTGCCACTGACCTCAGGCTGCTGACCAACATCGTCTTTACCTTGTTCCTGAGAGAGCCTCTTCTTTGCATATTTCTTTCCTATTGAAAACAAAAACAAGATGAATGTTATATAAGTATCAGATGTAAGAAAATACTAAATGTGAATCTGTTTTCTGTGGCAAGACACAGGACTCCATGTACATTTCCGAGTCAAAACGTACTCCTTTTCCCATACGTTAGGGCCTTGTACTTCTTGGTCTGTGCCGTCTGGTTTTCCAAATCAACTGGAAAACAGAATAAAAACACCTGTGACTTTTATACAGGGTCAAAAT
This sequence comes from Pholis gunnellus, assembly GCF_910591455.1. Classification (NCBI taxonomy): domain Eukaryota; kingdom Metazoa; phylum Chordata; class Actinopteri; order Perciformes; family Pholidae; genus Pholis; species Pholis gunnellus. The sequence goes on from NC_136548.1 coordinate 6,241,985, forward strand.
CATCCACACAGCGCTAACCACCAGTCATTCACCAGCTTTTACCGAGTCCTGGAGGAGGCTGGAGCTGGTAGCGCAAGAGGTCGCACCAGCCGACGGGGTAGATGTCCGGGGACTGGTGGTCGACCCACTGGTCAAACTCATCCTCCCAGCCGTCGAAGTGGATAAGCAGCAGGCGGCCCACGTAGCGCTTCACGGTGGCCACGCACACCAGGCGCGGCTCCATCAAGTCCACCGCCTCCAGCTTCATGTTGGGGGAGAAGCTGTGACCCGGGTAGTCCTGAAGAAATAGACAAAGTTTTTTCTTTGTGGATCAAATACAACCTTCTGACTCAGGCAAACAAACTGTGGCTGTGATCACATTGATATGTTGCTAAACAGAGAGCGCAAAACGCTGCACACGGTTTGGACTTCCTGTCTTACGGCGTTAAACAGTCGTGCCGGTGCAGCTTTAGCGTTGGTCTCCTTCAGGTATTTGTCCCAGGTGAAGGTCTGAGAGTCATAGCCTGCCAAGACACGGAGAAACCAGGACGTATCAACGTAACAGTGTACTGCTTGAGTTTTTACCCCTGCCTAAATAGACAAAGCCTTTCTAGAACAGGATGATGAAGCAAGCTAGTACCAGTCAAAAGTTGTGAGCCGAAGCAGAGACTGAATGGAGAGGCATGCTCATATTTACCTTGAGGTACCGTGAGAGGGATGTTGTTCTTTTTACAGAAGTCTACAGGAAGGATGGCGTGAGACGAGGCGTGGTAACAAAACCAATCAGAGCCCTTGTTTGACGTGGTGCCGTCGATACCCACCATCAGGTAGCCATCGAACAGCACCTGAGAGAAGCGGAGGGCGTCAGAGACACATAAGACAGACAGACAGACACAACACACACAAAACCAAAACCAGCAGTCCTACCTTGTGCACAGTGGACACACAGATGCTTCCCAGGTTGAGAGGGTCAATCGCCTCCAGCTTCATGCCTTCCTCAAAGAAACCTCCCTCCATGTAAACGAACCTGGGCTGCAGATCACACAGGGGTCGTCAAGAGTTGTGCTGAAGCAGCGCCATGAAGAGTGCGACTTTCCACAGTGAGTGCAGATCATTGTCACATCAACGATGGCCAGAAATGCAATGTCACTCGTTGAAATAATGGTTTGTGATTATGAAATGAGATCGAAATACACTTACTTTTCTTACTTATATTGACATATTCTATTAAAGCTGCACTGTTATCCAGTGTGGAATTACCTTCAAGGTTTCCATGGACGGACATTTTGGTGATAAATAATCCAAAGCAGCTACTCTTGCTTCTTGAATTCATTTGATGAATTATTTCCCGAGCGATGACATTTCCCTTACCTTCTTAAAGAGCAGGAAGGAGCTATCGCAGTTACCCTTCCAAACGCTGGAAGCAGCTTCCGTACTGTTTGCTATCATAAAACAAAAGAAGCATTTATTAAATATTTTTTATTGCCATGTAAACACACTTCTTAAAGTTGGAAAGGTGAGTTCAAGACAAGCGTGAGATGTGGGTGTCTGGGTTGTACCACTCTCTTTCCCCATATTTCCATTATGTGGCTGTTTTTGTTCACGTCTTCGGTGTTTCTGTCTATATCGCGTGCTATCAAAAAAAAACAAATCTGTGACCTACCAGGTCCTTTAATGGCATGACCCACTTTTCTGGACCAGCCTATTGGGTGCAAGAGGGGACTCCACATGTGGCACCAGAAATCAGAGAGTGTATTTTTGGTGGCGTCGCTTTGGTCTTCGCACACCAGCCGCAGGCGGCCGCCGGTAATGGATTCTACGGTGGCCAGGCGGGTCCGACTCACATGCTTGGGGTCCACCACCTCCACACGCATACCCGCTTTGAAAGAGTTCCTCATGTTCTCGGCCAACTACGGAGAGGAACAGCAGAGATGAATTCATTCAGTGGAATTAAAACACATCGGTGTTGTTTTAATTCATGACACTTCATTCATGTGCCAGACAGATGTGTGACCATTCATGAGTCAAATGATTCAGCATTCAGTTTTACCTTCAGGTAGAAGTCAACAGGTAGAGTGTGAGCCCCCACAAGCTTCAACATCAGGTAGTCCTTCCAATCTGGGATGATCTGCTTCACATCTATGGACACACAGTTTGTCAAAGTGGAACATATGCTATTGCTAAATCCTGATCAAATTTGAATAAATCACTGTTTTTTTTCCTTTCTCCTTCACCTCAACCCTCACCTTGTGGTGGCACCAGCAGTTTGCTCGTCATGGCGCACCAGCCGATCGGGTGCACCTCCCCCGATACGAGGCTGCACCAGAAGTCTCGGCTGCTGTCGTGTTCAAAGCCTTCGTATCTCAACAGGGCTTTGTATCCTGGAGATGCGGGACGGAAGGACATTAAAAACAGACCAAACGATTAATTGCGACCAACATGTAGTTCCGAGTTTGGCGAGGTACGTGAACGTTTCGCTCCCGACCTCATTGCGTCCGTCCAACACCTTCGAGAACGGTAAAGGGGAAATGGACTTGCATTTATATTCTAGTCTTTCAAAGCACAACATTCACACACTGGTGGCAGAGGCTGCCATACAAGGGGCCACCTGCTCATCAGAACCTCCTGAGAACTTGGCACGCTACACTAAAATTTGCTTTGAATATTCCCAGATATCAGATATCACGTGTCCGTTTTTTTTGGCCAGCCATTTTTCTATCATGTAATAATTACTGGAGCCTTTAGGAGATGCTACCGTAGCCTGCTTTATCCCTTTGGTTTTGTTTAAGCTGATGTTAAAGGTGTCTTGAAAACAAACAAAGGTTGTGTGGCAAATGTGTTGAACGCATTTCCTTCCTCATAAAACATTTGCAACGCTGTTAAGTGTTTTAAATCCAGGATTATTTACACCCGTGGGTACTTGCTAGCAGTCTCCCTCTCCTTCTATGCCTTCGCTGGTGCAATGCAGCGTATCGTGGCGTGTTAGATGCTGTAGATTAGCAGAATAGTGCGAAACCATTGGCAGGAATGTGCATCGCTTCACGCGTAAGCGCGCACATGCATATACGAGATCAAGAAAGTGGGGACCCACTCAGGGAAAAACAGATCCACAGTGCTAACTAGGGGGTAAAAACTCAGTGGAGAAGCTTTAAGATCGGTAACAAATGAGAAAATAAATGCAACAACTGCAACAAAGGCCTGTCAAAATAAACACCGTCAGACAGATGTACACACCTGCAACCTGGATGACAGTAGCAATCCAGTAGACTTTACTCGGCAGCACCGCGTTAGTGTTCAGGACCTCCACCTTTATCCCCTGAGTGACGTCATCCCACTGCGCACACAGCGGAGCCTGCAGGTGGGAGGTCAGATGTTTGCTCATCAGTGTGAGGACTTTTACACTTTCATACATTCCTCTGGAATCTCAAGTTATTCTCAAGACTGCTCAGAGTTTACGTCTTATTTCTGTATTCTCTTCTTTATATGTTGGACTGGGTTTTTTCATGCTGGTGAAAATGCGGTTTGAAAGGCTGTTTGTATGCAAGTCTTACGTTTTTACATAAGTACAATAATACCAGAGGCTAATCCCAGAAAAAAATAATGTCTGATTACACTTCGCAGATGGGACTCACGTGTCTGAAGCAGGACACCGATGCAGCCAGAGAGGTTTCCTTCTCCAGGTAGGCACCCCATTCAAAAACTGCAGGCGGCGCTACAGAATGGAGAGACGACAGAGGAATCACACAGCTGGAGTCAGATTTTGTGCACACGCACTGTATGCAGCTTCTAATATTCCCGAACAAGCACCAAATACCGGTGAAGATGGTCTTTGCAGGATAAATCAATGTTCAGTCACAAACTCGTTTGGCCCGGTTTAGACCGCGTATCTTGTCGAGTACACACCTGACTTCAGAATGTGTCTCAAATGTAGATACTCCTTGAAATCTGACTTTGTACTTCAATGAAGTCATTTCGATTGCTTGTGCGTGTTCAGTGGCCTCACCATTCTGTCCTGTTGAGGCTGGAGGGGGTTTGTTCACCTTGTTCAGCACGGTGGCTTTTTTGGAGGGGGGCCTTCCCTGAAGAGAGAAGCACAAAGAAGGATTGAGCAAAGGCGTCTCATCGTCCTCATCCAGTCATATGATTGATTACAAACTGTTGACATGTACTGCAAGGCAGTAGAGTGTTGAGTCAGATCCAATAGCTGCTGTCAAAAGGTGAAAACTTTAAAGAGAGTTTAACAAATTCTGGTTATATGTCCCGATAAGCAAAGAGAACACCGGTAAAGACACACCTGTGGTCCTGTATTCACAGGTGAAAGTGAAAATGAGGACTACTAGCAGCTTTAAAATGCCAAAATGTATCAAAAATAAAACTTCACACAGAAAGAAGGACCTGAAACATTTTCTCCCTTTATTGCAGAATATAAAATAATATCCAATACTATTAGAAATGTGTACAATCATGTATTTCTAGCCTTAAAATGCAAGAGACATAAAACACCCACACTCTCTCTCACACACACACACACACACACACACACACACACACACACACACACACACACACACACACACACACACACACACACACACACACACACACACACACACACACACACACACACACACACACACACACACACCAAATTACTTCTACAGCTACGATGAGACGGTTTGGCGTCGGGCTGCAACTAAGAATGGTTTTCATTAGCAATTAATCTGCCGATGATCTTCTCAATACAGCAGTTTACTGTTTGGTCAGAAAATAGCAAATTAAAAATGTTTGCAATTTATCCAGAACCAAAGTTGATGTTTCAAATTGCTCCACAACAACAACTTTCGTTTACTGTCAAAACTGCTAAAATCCACATTCGAGAAGTCAGAACCAGTGCATGTTGTCAACTTTTCTTTAGAATAACTGAAACGATTAATCAATTATCAAAATCTATGCCAATAAATGTTCTATCAATTGACTTCATTGATCCAGGATGTGGTAGCGGGCGTCCGGCCCAATGTGCTTCTTTACTAACTTCGTGGAGAACGTGGCGCGGAGTGTTTACATCCATGTTGAGAGCAAACAGCCTTCGGCTCAGCGTCTCTGGGTCGCCGAGTGGAAACCGATGACAGACGAGGTTCCGACGTTTGTAGTTCCACCGCGCATCGACGCAAACACGTGTGCACCATTGAAGCCGCTGTATTGCACAGACATCTACGAAGAATTACAGCGCGAGCAGAGTCAGACAGCCTCTCAGGCCGGTGCAGAGCCTTCAAACCCAGCGCGCGCCGTTTCTTTTTCTTCCTCTTTTTTTTCTCTCCAATGGGGACCGGGGGGGGTTTCTCTGCGAAATACTGCCACCATGTGTTCGTAACTATGAATTAATATAAGTACATATAAATGTACAAAAAACAAATGAATACATTTGTTATACCGAACGTCTCACGGTGTACGTCCGAAGATATTTGTTATCTCTGTTTTGAAAATAATGTCCATTCGATGGATTGCTGCTGCCATAAAAACACAGAGTCTTGGATTTGAATGCGTCTCACAGTGAAACATCACATAGCTTCAACTACAGCTTTTCTTTGTCAACTTTTTTGGTCTTTTTGTGACATTTAAGATTAGAGATTAGATGTAAAAAATAATTGTTAACTGCAGCCTGTAGTAAACGTATGACCCTGTCAGAAAGAATGGAGTAAGATGACTTTTCCAACCATAAAGCTACTGAAAGAGAAACAAAACTAGATGTTAAGAACTTCAACAAAGGGGCCTTTGAACAGCACACACTAACATTTACCAAACCTTTCATTTTCAAGTCTGAACAAATCACACCAAAACAATCTGGGTAGAAATAGTAGCAGGATGTGTTTAGCTGAGAGTCCTCTTTACTGACTAAGGAAGCAACAGCAATCACAAAAAACACAAAAACATGGTTTCACCCTGATGCTTTTCAGTACCGAAACAAGAAGTAGCACACCACATTTTCTCAAAGTGTTGACAATCTGCATTTCACAATTTTTTGCACTCCATCACTAAAGTACTCATTTAATCTCTGCACTCAAGCAAGATACGCTCTGCTGATGTTACATTGCATGTAAAACTGTGTCCAATTTTCATTTAACCGAGCGGTCTGTGTAGCAGCGGCTTAGTGGTGACGATGCACTCGGCTGCGTTACCACTCGTGGCCCTTCCCGGCCAAGGGCCGGCTAAGAGTGGTGAGTGACGAGTCAGCAGGCGGCCAATGGCGGTATGAAACAGGCAATAACATGTGTTTTGAGTAAGTGTGAAGCACCGCAACCACCAGAGGTCCTCGAGCATGCAGCCATAACTGGCCGCCCATAATATTATACAGTTTGCTTCAACCGAATGCAAGATTAGTCACGGACAGAGACGGAGGCGCACGGTCACAGCGTTCGCATGATTCTACTGGCAGCGATAATGATAAAGCTGCGGGTAGCTGCAAACAAGTACAAACTTTTGCCATTTGGTGAAAAATAAAGCTCTGCTTCAAAACTAAAAGATTTTGTCACCTGCAGTCGTGCCAGTATGGAGGACTTCTTGGAGTTCGATGAATAGGAGCGTGAACAGGAAATACTGCAGAAGCGCTTGGTCTTCGAAAAGAAGGTGCTCGTAGTGCCGGTGGTGCCGCACATCTCACAAACCACTGTGAAGATAAATAAATACATGCATTTTGTATAGAACATCATCAAATCTTATCAACAGTCCGGTAGGATTTTTATTCATGTAAGTGTTTTGTGGAGAACTTCCATCGCTCCTTTTGACTCTCTTTAAGATCATTCAAATGGCATTCAAATGAACAGAAAATTGACATTTTGTCTCTCAGCTCTTGTTCTCTCTTGTTCCTTATTTGCTCCTCACCTGGTCGTTCTTTGTTTTTTTCCCCCCGCTTGGTCCCTTCTCCTCCCGTCAGGTGTTCTTTGTCACCTCCTCCATCAGTATCTTCAAACTGAGTAGACGCCACTTCATTTTCTGGCTGTGAAGAGAAAAAAAACAAGACTGGTAAATAGAATGTGTGAATGTTACTTTAAATAACAAATACAAACAACAAAAGACGCTCTTCAAAGCTCTCAGAACGACAGACACTCTCTCTCTCTCTCTCTCTCTCTCTCTCTCTCTCTCTCTCTCTCTCTCTCTCTCTCTCTCTCTCTCTCTCTCTCTCTGCAGTGGACCAAGGTAATAACTACTCACACTACGCTCTCTTGGTTCAGCAGTGATGCCTCGCCGCTGGATAGCAGGCAGGCAGTTACTGCAGCCCACTCCGTTGCAGGAGAGACAGTGCGGACGGACGAACACAGTAGGAACAGCTCCCATCTTCAGAGTCAGAGCTCCTGTGGCTGGTCGGGGCTCAAAGTACTCCTTGCCAAAATGCTCGCTGCAGAGGTGAGAGTTAGGCGTGGCGACCCACTGGGCGCGGGTGCGCTGGACCTGCTTCTCCCATTTGCGAAACTCCTCCGGGTCCTTGGGGAATCGAAACAGCCTCACCCCATCTTCAGCAGTTTTGCCGCACCCGTAAGCCACACAGTGGTACGGCATCCTGTGTTCTGCTCACGAGTGGACCACCAACACCTCAGAGCACAAAGCAGTATCTACAGTACAACCGATGCATCTTTTCTTCTTTTCAGCTGTAGGGTGTTGTTGTCGGAGCTCTGCAGAGGACAGCGATGATTGTGTGTTACAAGCAGCAGACAATTTTCAAATTCTACCACCGAAAACACACTAAACGCTAGTCACAAGGAGCAGACACAAGCAGAGCTGGATGACAGTTTAGATCTCTGTACTGGTTCTTGATCTAATATGTCTTGGTCTGACACGCTGCATTACGTGATACAGTAACTCCTGCTGAAATGATTGGTGAATAAAGCCGCTGTCTGGCTGTTATATCTACATTATAAAGTCTTCAAATGCCCTACATGTTCTCATCTGTTAACGTTGTCTGTCATAAACAATATGAAAATTGTGTTTGATTCTTTGTATCGAACTAATTGGTTAAGAATCACAGTCTGACAATCAAAATATGTACATTAGACATTGAAACGTTCATTTCTTTCAAGGCAAACTTCTACAAATGAGAACTTGGGAAACAGTTGATGAATAAGTGCACACAAAGTAACGTTGTTACTACGCGTAGCATGCAAAATGACACTGTAAAATGAATGATGCTGTCAAACTCACTGTTTTGAGCAAATCGTTGCAGCCAACAGGTTTATAAACAAGCTGGTCAAAACACAAACAAGACTAGCTCACATGCTACATGCAAGCTAACTGCTAATAGTGCTAATAGCACGTTTGTGCTAATATGAAGCACTTATTACTTTAAATGGCTACTTACATATAGACTAATAATCTAGGCCCTAATTGAAATGTTTGATACGACTGCAAAACTATTGGGTATAAATTGTTAAGTTTGATCTTCCCTTGGTAACGGTAGGTGGGTTCTTTGGTTAGCTCCACCTGTATCGTGGTCGCCTAACTTAGACGTCATCGTCGTCTGACTTCTGGCGCGAGGAGAAAGCATTATGGGAGTTGAGGTTTTAGAACACTAAATTCTTACCCTTAAATAAACCGAGGTGGAAATTAACTATGAACATTTACGAAAGCACTGCACAGAAGAACAATGTTGTACTTTCAGTATTTCCTTCACATGCCACTTTCTACTTCCATCTACTACAGCTCAGGTAAATGTTGTAGGATACTTATTACTGCACTACACTTTTCTGACAGCTTAAATTATTTTTAGGGCTTCAAGTAAAAAAAAAAAAGGCCACTACTCCCCTTATTCACATGTTGGCATGTGTATCAGCCGGTATCAGCAATCTTTGCAAAATGTATTTATTATTTATTTATCCATGTTATCAGTTGTGATTTTACTATTTTATTAATATACTTGGGTTATGCAGTAGGCCTATAGTACTACAATAATATTCCTGCTGAAAAATGATAGGGTTATGGTGCTTTCCTGTGTTATTAGTAGCTTATAGTATCAGTATGTGATATATTATAGGAATGTCTACAGCCTGGAATCAACACCTGACAGCCAGACATGGTGTGAGCTACTCATTCAGGTTTTAGGAGGTTTGTGTCCCCGTCAGGATGTTTGAACATTTTAGATTATGCAGCAGGATAAAGAAATGCATTCTGAATTTCTACAGTGAATAAAAGATACTAGGAGATATTGGGTTTGGGGGGTCCTCTCCCATTAAAAATAAAAAGGTGTTTGACTTAAAACTATGCAAATTTACATAATTTTGGACCATTATTATTATTATAGAACACACCCCAAAAGCTTAACGACAGTTGAATAATTAATTTTACTATTAACACATATGAAAACATTTCTCTGAATGTTTTAGAACTACCAAAATGCCTGTGCACACCTGTGCACCGCCTCGGTCCCTCCACGAAGAGGACCAGAGAAGAGGACTACAGGCAGTCGGCGCCCTCCACTTCAGGCCTCGGTCCCTCCACAAATTATAGCCAGAGAGGTTACTACGTATGTTCTCCACCCTCCACTCCAGGCCTCAGCCTCTCCCCACACAGACCATACTGGCAGTCGGCTGAAGACAGTGACTCGGATTGACACTGACGGCAGCAGGATTGTAAAACCTTTGTGTCTGGTAGGACTGATAAAGCACCAGACAGCCTTCCCTCGCGTCTGGCGGGGTTGGCGATAGGTAGCATCCTGCAGCAGAGCTTTTAAATATTGCTTCTTTGTTGATTTTCCGTTTGAGTAATGGTTGATGCTAGATGCAGAAACCAGAGGTAAGTTAACAGTGAATGGTTGTTATTCTGTTGTGTATTTTTCTTTTTAAAGTCTAAATGTCTTTAGCAGACAAAGGTAAGTCAACATTTAATAACAACATTAACACAAGTTGTCTCAAAGTCTCACTTTACAGTTATTCAAAGATTGTTCATTTTACTCACTCTATATCTGTTTTTCATAGTTAGGTGAAGGTGGCTGTACCAGCCAGAGGTATGGTAAAAATTACTAACGTTAAGAAAAGTTTTCCAAGTCTCTTTTATTCAGGTATCGATGGCTGTAACACAGGAAGCAACATCCTGGATCTCCGAGACAACAGAGAAGATGTGTTCACTCTGGACCAGATGAGAAGGATGGAGGACCACAGGACCAGATGAGAAGGATGGAGGACTAGAGGACCAGATGGAGAGCGGCGAACTGTCAGTCCTTCAGTGGGCTGAGTAAGTAATCGCTCACTAATAAGATTCCATCATTGAACAATGTAAAGGTTGTATAGTTGAGTTAAAAGTATTCATCTCTTGTGTTTGTGTCTCACAGGGCAGGACTCCTCTGTGCCCTTGTCTCACTCCTGGGGCAGCTGAGAGTGGACGTCAACCAACCCATCATCCCAGGAAGACCCAGACCCACCACAGACCATTGAACCACTCTCAGCACCCCAGTGAGTCCGAGACCCAGTGAGTACGGTTACGTCCTCCCTGCCCCTCCCTACCACCCGCTCCACCCACCAGCCCAGAGGACGAGGAGCGCCCCCTCCCCACCGGCCCAGAGGACGTAGTTTGTCTCCGTCTGCTTCTTCTGTGCTGGTGGGTTTGGGAAGCTCCTCACACACACAGGAAGCCGTCAGCAGCTCTTTGCATCTGATCACAAACCAAGAAGCAGACAGACGCTTCAGGCTGAACGACAAATAATAATTCTAAAAACTTTAAGGTATTTAATTTGTCACATACGTATGTTCATGTAAGCTGTATGTACTGTATGTATACTGTTTATTTCCAGAGTAGCACAATACAAATAAATGTATGACAAACTTTCTAAATGTGTCTTTATATTAGAAACAATAACGACAGCACCTCAGAGGACCCAGCTGTTAAACTCCTGAAGTTCGCAGACGACACAACGGTCATCGACCTCATCAGAGACGTGACGAGTCTGCGTAAGTTGAGGTAAGTTCAACCTGCCTCAGGAGCTGCTGATCCTGTTCTACTCAGCCATCATCCAGCCCGTTCTCTGCTCCTACATCACGGTGTGGTTTGGATCAGCCACCAAACAGGACAGAAACAGACTACACCGGATTGTCAGGTCTGCAGAGAGGATCATTGGTTCCAGTCTGCCCCCCATCCTGGACTTGTACACCTCCAGAGTCAGGAAACAGGCTAGAAAGATCACTGCAGACCCTCCACACTCTGGACACAAGCTGTTCCAACTCCTCCCCTCTGGTGGGCGCTACAGAGCTCTGTACGCCAAAACCACCAGACACAGGAACAGCTTCTTTCCACTGGCCGTCACTCTGATGAACAATAAACAAGTCATATTGCACGACTACCTCTGTTCCCTTTTTTATTCTTTATATATATTTGTTCTTGTTTATTGTAAATGTGTGTATGTACATTGAGAGCGGAGTGGAAACCGGAGACAAATTCAGCCAATAAAGCTGATTCTGATTATATTTCTGTTCTATTTAAAAAATCAGACAATGTATGACAATTAACATACAGTAAATATTGTGCAAGTGATAATTTAATATCTTTTTGATGACTGTTAAGTATTAAGTATTGATAATCATAATATTACATGTTGATATAAATAAAATGGGGAAAGCTTTAGATTACGGCCCGCAACGTGCAGAATAATTCTTCCCAATTTATTTATAACTAAATCATAAATAATTAAAATGTGTACTGATTGTTTACTAGTACAGAACGTAATGACACATACATGGAGGTGCAATGGAACAAGATGTGACGTTAATGAATAAGGGGACACACAATGTGGGAACTTAATTAATTCATAACATTATAATTTTTTTAAACACTGCTGTAGTTTATTTCAAAATGATCATATAGAACTTACCCACACTGGAGAGGCACAGATGATGACAAAATGAGGAACTACATAGAAAATAACTTCAAGGTACATTTGTGTTATTTCTTTGCAACAAACCGAGGTAGAGGTACAAGAGTACTGTCGGCCTGAATAGATCATTGAATAATTGCACAATATCAAAATGAAATTGTGATATGACACGGTCATCTTGTCACATCACAGTTACTACAGCCAAAAGAACACATTCCCCATTACTCAAATTCTGAGAGAGCTCAGTGACAAAATGGATAACCTGCAAGTTCAACGTCAATCGTTCTGCTGTCCTCGATGGAGCAATAAGGGGGTTCAGACGGCTCTCCTATGACCCAAAGAAAAAGATGTCCATAACGTTTTACGATGACTTTTATTCATCAAAAAAAATCGAAATAAATTCTCATCAAATACCAACATAACATGAAACAAATACTATAAAAAGAAATCTCTAAACCAAGTGTGCAATTTATCATTTAAGGGAAGATAAATTACTTTAACGTAATCCAAAATATCCATATTCAAGAAAACAGAATTTAACAATAAAATCACAAAAAGATAATCTAATCACTGTTGTGGTTTCAGATTACAACCAACTGAAAACCCTTCCGCTAACGTTACCTTGGACAAGCAGGACCGCTAGCTTGTCAGCTACGAAAATCACGTAACTTAACCGATCATTTAAACAAACGTGATGTTATAAGGTCCCTTTTTTTGTTTAACTTTTGTATCAGTGATATTCCTGTGAGTTGAAACCCAATAATTACATTTAAAAGTGAATACTGCCTCTTCTCCATCTGCCGCTTCACTCGCCGCCATGTTGATTAAAATAAAATCTTCATCGGCACGCAATGCATCTTGGGATATGGTGGGCCACGACAAATCCATCAATTGTGTCCTCCGAATCTGGGAGCAGAAGGCTGCATTTGAAGGAGTCTTCATAATGGGACAGCCTAGTCTCAGCCGCTGTGACGTAACCGGTCTACAAATGCAGCCTCCGAAGGATGCAGCCACAGGATTGGGACACAGCTAATAATAATAATAATAATATTTAAATTTTATATAGCGCTTTTCTAAGTACCCAAAGACGCTTTACATAGGGCAAACAAACGGAACATTTTTGGTAAAAAAAAAAGAAGAACTGGAGAATGGGTCATGTAGTGGAGGGCAGGGTGCAGGGGTTAGCAGGTGAAGGCTCAAAAGGTGTCCCGCTTGTGTGTGGGGGAAAGAAAGAAAGAAAGACAGAGAGAGAGAGAGAGAGAGAGAGAGAGAGAGAGAGTCGAGAGACTTGGAAGTAGGGGAGGGTCATGTTGAGGGCAGCCAGCTGGTTGTGTATTGCGATGATTTTGTCGTTGAAGGAGGATAGAAATGAGTTGCATTTGCTGGTGGTAAAGAAGGTGGAGATGGTGTCCATGGGCTTGAGGAGTTTGTTGATGGTGGAGAAAAGCATTTTGGGGTTGTTGGAGCCAGATTGGATGATGGAGGGGTAGTGAGATGAGCGAGCGGTGTTGAGGGCATCTTTATATTGTTGTTGGTGGAGTTTGAAGGCATCAAGGTGAACAGTAAGTACAGCTTTGTTGGCAAGACGTTCCAGTTGACGGCCCTGCACTTTGAGGTGTCGAAGTCGGTCAGTGTACCAGGGGGCGGAGTGGGTGAAGGAGACAAGTTTGGATTTTTTGGGGGCGATGACGTCAAGACAGGAGGAGAGTGCATCATTATAGTAATTGACCAGGGCAGTGGGGGAGGCAGTCGAAATAGGGGCAGAGGCAGAGACGGTGGCAGCCAAGGTGGAGGAGAGCGAGGGGATGTTGATGGATCCTGGTTATGGCTCGTTTACTGACCTGAGGTGGCAACTACAGGACATTGAAGGCCTCAGGTTCACAGTGTGTCCATTGGTCTGTTTGAATTTGCTTGAATGCATATTTGTTCATCTTTGGTGATTTATAAGCATCTGAAACTTAAATAATTGTTTCAATCCTTCACATTCATGGATATTTCAATTGTCTTTCTTTGTTTCTTTCTGTACCACATTGGAAGCCCCCCGCCCAATCTTTTTAATGTAAGCACAATATCAACTGCAATGGTACAAGGGCCAGGCAGGACTAAATGTTAAATATCATATGTTTTGACCCTGTGCAAACAGGCTGATTACTTTTCTTCAATATTGCATGAAAAATGTATAAAGTAAGTAATGATGATTAGTGGCAGAGTTGGGGCAGAGTAGTGTTTTGCCCTGGGGCCCCCTAGTGGGTTAATCTAGCCATGGTCCTGTGACTGGGCATGATACCCACACTGCCTGGGTTTGAGTCCCAGCATAAGGAATGCACCTATATGGTCCCGTCGCCAAGCGGCATGATTCACTGATGTGCAATGATGCAGGTTTGGTGAAGCCTTGATATCAGGTTTTGTCATGCAGATAGAATCCCACTTTTGAAAGCAGATCATTGGATGTGAACTTGTAAAAAGTTAAAACCAACCTACCAGTGCTAAAAAAAATTCTGGAAGATACATGAGATTTATGTATGTAATCTGTTAGAAAGCAACGTTTTCATCTTGACCTGTGGGGGCCTTGTGGAGAAAATGTATGGATTTTAAGTTTTATTTTTCTTCATGAAACCTGCAACCTGTTCAATTAGAAGAGCATTTTTTTGCTGGAACGATTTTGCCGTCCTACTTTAAACCATGTCCACTTATGTGCACTTATGTGCATTTATTAAAGATGATGGATTTGTCTTGGTAACCAGAACTGGGGAGAGAAAAAACACAGTGATAGAAGCCCATGTTTTCTGACCACATGCAGGGTATACTGTATCCCCCAAAGGCCTGAATCCAACAGGTTTAGAAAGACAGCTTACACATTGTGTGTAAGTTCTTTACTCCTCTTCATCAATCTCTAGCTGTAAAATCCTCCTCTTTTACTGCTGACAGCAAACACATTTGTTTTTTATTCTTTTACAAACGGTTCTTGTCCCACTGGACAGTCATTAGGAATACTAATTGGCCACCAAACACATTCACAAATCTTTACTCTGAATTGCAGTACAGATGAAGTTATGAAAGATAGCATCATGCTGTATTGCAGAAAGACATACTTGTTTCTGAATATGCAATGGTGCAGTAATTAAAAACAACAACTCAATATACGTATCCCATTATTGTTTTGTGAATGACACAATGAATGAATGGCTGAGGAGCAGTTACATACACAGTATATTGAGTCTATTTTCTAAACCAGCTATTATGCTGATGTAAGGTAAGATTTAGAAGAAAATGGCTATTGTTTTCCAGTAGGAAACCTAAAAGACTATGGGATGATTTGAATCAGTGTGATCCATTAGGGAAAAAGGGAAGTTGAGACTCAAGCAGCAAATGGACTTTTACATGCAGGGCAAATACTCAACAACAAGTGGCCGAGTAAAGGCTGATAGCTGTTTTGGTGCTAGAACAAGACAGGGAGAGTTTTTTTGACTGAGGGAGCCAACTTACAAACCTCTGCAGCAGTCAACACCAAGACAGGTTGAGAAAATTGTATGACATTTTGGAGTTGTAAATGTATGCACGGAGTCACCATTTTGCCTATAAGAAATCAAACAAATCCAAATAAGGCAGACATGATTGGTTCTGTTTGATAAGTGATTGTCAGTTATTGAGGAATCAAGTTCCAACAAGTCTTTCCAGTTATTGCATACAGTTTTCAGCGTTTGTGAATCCACCTTGGTCTACTGCTCTAATTGTTTATTTTTGTATATTTATCAACATGGCTGCAAAGCTGATAAGTAATTAGATTACTTGCAAATAACTGTTGAATATAATACAACTTTAATCTTTGTTAAACTTGACCAAAAAGCAGATGCAAGTTCAGGTTGCTTGCATGGATGGATTTCATAATAAATAACTTTTTGTACATGCATAGCCCAGCGAATAAGCATTCTACTTTATCCACCATTGCAGCTGCACATTTGTCAGCTTTATTTTTTTTATTTGCATCTCTTCATCCTTACCCGCTGCCACCAGCAGCACAACCATCACTTCGCAGGCAAACAAGCCTTTACTGCCCGACATTGTCTCCATCCAGACTCCGCTGGAAAGGAGGTTGAAATGACGGATGTAACCATGGAAGAGAGAACCGGGGACAGTTTATTTACATCCAAAGAGGCTGATGTAAGTTAAGAGGGAAGCCGCTGCGTGTGTCTCCCTCTTTACTTTCACCGACCCCCTCCTCCTCCGCTGGCAGAAATTTATAAAGAACAAAAAATCCGACGAGGGAGGGAGGGGGGTTGATATACGCCGAGGCTGAAATCGAGAGGCGAACCCAGGGAAAGAGGAGTAATTTGTACACGGGACTTTCCCCCTCTTAGTCCCCCAAAAGGAGGGGGAAAAGTCGCAATATTGGAAACGAAAAGGAATGAGCTTCTAAGGGCGTGAAAACGTCTGCAATTGTGGATACTTTATATATTTTTATTTCGAAAAAATATGGCCGAGAACGTTCTGGACTCTGGCCCGTCTTCAGCCAAGAGGCCTAAACTCTCGTCTCCGGCACTTTCCGCCTCCGCCAGCGATGGAAATGGTAAGTATTTTTTTAAGATATAATTTGTTACGGTGTTATTCGTTAAGTTTGTTGTTTTTTAGCGGCTTGGGTTAACTTATGGGAGGGAGAAGACGCGGGATTACTCTTCTGTTTTTGTCGTAGCCTGCTAACGCTAGCTTGCTAGTAGTGAGTGTGTGTCGGACGTGAAGAAGAGCTCTCCCAGCTAGCTTGCATGCTAACAGCCATTTTAGCCGGAGGTAGCTGGGTTAGCAATTCAAGCTAACGCTAGGCTAACCGAATGCGGGTGCTCAACTGACGGTCCCGTGTCTAATGGCTACTTTAGTCGGGTTGATAATGTATAATAACTCAATGCCAAGCCAACTTATGATAAAGTTGTTTGTGTCTTATAGTTGTGACAAATTGACAGTCAGCTACAGCGACCCATATTCTGTTATTTGAGTTTTCAAGGCTTCACGCGTCTAAAGCATTCAGTTGTGTTGCCCCATCATAACTCAGACCCTTTCCCAACTAACGTTAGCTACCGTTGGTAGTGTTAGTCAAAGCAGAGGTAGCCGATGGTGGTAAGGCTTGCCTTGTGCGAGAGACACGTTTAGGCCCACAGGTCCGACTGATTGTTAAGCTCAAATTGCCATTGTTGGTTTGTTTTTTTGTGGATGGCGTGTGACAGCAGCTGGAATAGTGGCCCGAGAGCACAACTGTGGAGCATGGACAGCGCCATGTCTTGCCACTGCGATATTAACCAGCGAGTCAAGCTAGCAAGCAAATACTGCTTCAAACAAAACAGTCCATTTAATCACCGAATCATTCGTTTTGGAAATAAACAGCTGCATCTTGAGCTGTCTACTAAGCTAAAGTTGTCTCTCTGGGCAGGTCGGCATCTGTGGAAAGGGACATTTACGGTTTAATCCTCCAGACGTTGCAAACACTTACGTTACCTTGCATGATATACCTTGAGTGCTGACAAGAAAGGGATCTGCTTATAAGGGGTGCAATTTATTGCACTCAAATTGATTTGTCTTCTAAGACTATTTTTGACACTGCCATGCAGTGTTTATAGTTGAGAAGTAAAAGCATAGGACACTTTCAGAAGAATGATATGAGCAATTGTTCCTTGCCTAGTATTACTCTGTGCTTGTACCTCCAAAAAGCAGCTTGTAAATAATGTTTGCTGCTGGTAACTGATTTGTTAATTTTTCAGATTTAGCTCATTAAACGTTAAGGCTGCAGATTATTGTCATTGTTTCATTTTAGATCCATCATATTTTAGCCTAGTTCCAATTCATTCAAATGAAACAATGGCAACTGACCATCAAAAGGGACAATTAGATCAGGTTTTGTACTTTAAGAATTTTATTTTTTGGGGGGGGCAACATCATGTATCTTGTTTGATAGCCTGAGCGGTGTGCCGTTGAACTCTGGATACAGACTGACACAGTGAGTGTGCGTCTCGACCAACCTGGCTCCATTTTGTGGCGTTACTTCTACATCCATTCGTCACCTTGTCTGTACCAACCTGCCTTTGCAGCATGTTGAATCGCTTTACTGTCCAAGGATTCTCCGTGCGAGCAGGCCATGTGGGCGTGTGTGTTTGCATATTTGTTTGTGCATGCAGCTTGACACGCGCAAGTTCTTCTGGATCTCAATTGAAGTTTAGGGCTCAGTTGTGATGGTTATTCATTTCGGAAAATTGTCTATACACCTCTAAACAGCTTTTATCGTTTTTTTACATGTCAAGTATGCTCGTGTCATGCTGAAAAATGAAGGGCTGTACCAGTTTAACATGGCTGTGGCCCTTTTTTATGTTCCCTTTCATCCTTGTCTCCTATCTCATTGACCCTCTCCTCCTAAACTTTGCATTTCTTCTCCATTTTAGATTTCGGCTCGCTGTTTGACTTGGAGCATGATCTCCCAGATGAGCTCATCAGCTCTAATGAATCAGGCCTGGTCAATGGTGGGGACCTCAGCCAGTTGCACACTACTCTGGGAGGGGGACCTGCAGGGCTGGGTCCTGGAGGAGGCAGTGGAGGGCCAGGAGGAATGGGACTTGGACTTGGCGGAGGCCAGGATGCGGTGGCCAAGCACAAACAACTGTCCGAGCTTTTGCGTTCAGGGGCACCCACCTCGACCCACCAAGGAGCCATGGGCAGCCCGGGAGGCCCCAGCGCCATGGGTCAACACTTGGCGAACATGAAGGCATCTCCTGGCCAGGGGCCTCCGCAGATGATGGTCCAGGGGCAGCAGCACCTCTCCCCTCAGCAGCAGGCCAACATGATGCAGCAGCAACAGAATGCTGCAGCTGGAATGATGGGTGGCATGAACAGGGCCATGATGGGAGTGCAGCAGAAAGGCAATAACGGACAGCAGCAGCCAGGCATGATTGGGAGCCAGGTGATGAATGGCTCCCCCAGGATGGGCTTTGGGAATCAGGGGATGGGTGGCAACAGCAACCTGTTGGCT
Source organism: Pholis gunnellus (assembly GCF_910591455.1). Taxonomy (NCBI): domain Eukaryota; kingdom Metazoa; phylum Chordata; class Actinopteri; order Perciformes; family Pholidae; genus Pholis; species Pholis gunnellus. Next base: position 6,260,821 of record NC_136548.1, read on the forward strand.
GAGACCCTACAGCAGCAGGGAGCTGGGGGCCAGGCTGGGATGAGAGGCCAGCAACCGGGAGCAATGAACAAGGTAGGGGCTCCTTCAATTAGGCTTTAGATGGCTTAACACTGCATATCAACCGTTTCATTCACTTCTGAAATTGTGATGGAATTTATATACAAAACACGAAGGTTGTAAATGCCATATTGGGTGAAAATTGAAATTGAAAAGTACACACTCAAGAACAGTGTTTTTCTCCTTAATAGTAATTTGTAGAACACGCATTATCTTCCAGTTCGTGCTCAAAACCTTTTTTTTCTGCCCAAAACGTTACTTTTTAAAACCAAAACAAGGATTTATTCAGGCTTATGCTCGGAGTTGAAGTGGCAGAAAACTGCTCTCCCTTGATTGACAGTCCCACGGGAGTGACAGTAAAAAATGTGCAGTGGAAGGCTGCTGCTGCTGCTCAATAAATGTGGTGGAGACACGGCTGTTAGCCATAGAGATCAAAAGCAGTGGGAGGGTTTCCGGGTTAGGTAGAGAAAAGTAAAAGAAAAATGCTGTGGACCCTCTAAAGGGGGAACAAGGTGTACGGATGAGGAATGGATCAGTGATTAAAATAAAGTTCAAATAACTCATTCGGTGTGCAGGAAGAAAAGAGGAACTAAGCATGTCGGATTGCTATTACACACTGCTCGCTACTACCGTTGCTTATGTGGCTGTTAACTTTTGGTTTGCATGGCTTCTAGATTATTTTTGATCATTTAATTACACATTACTTAATGCGGTAACCTGGTCAACTGATTTAGAAGTACATTAGAGGGTAACTTAATTGCACTTGAGCAGTAGAAAGCGCAAGTGGAAAACACATGTTGTTTCGGGAGATGGAAACTCTGGCTTTGAAAGTGTCGTGGTGTGAAGAAATGTCAACAGCTCAGATTTGAGATCTTTGGGGAACACCGAAGGATTGTGTTGCAAAGCGCCACAACGCAAAATACTGTTGCATGTGCAGTTAAAATGCAATCCCTAATAAGATATGCGCAATGTGGTTGCAACAAAGTTAATGCCTGCCGTGTCCTACATCCCTCTCTTCTACTCTTCATATCTCTTCATCATTCTCACTAACTCCCCATCTCAACGTTTTCCATTTTTATTGCTAGATGGGGATGATGGGGAACCCAGGGGGCCCTTTTGGAGGTCCATATACGGGGCAGGGGAATCAAGGTCTGGGTGGCGCAGGGCTGGGCCCTCAGCTGCAGAACAAAGGTCCTCTGGGCAACAGCCTGGCCCAGTTCAACGTGGACAAGAAGAACCAGCCCATGCAAGGCATGGCCGCCATGGTAGGGAACAAATACAAACTCTGTGGATAAACATTTGTGTGTCAGATGCAGGCATGAGTTTTACGATAATTCTTTTACCAAGTTGGGAAATTTAAGTCTCGGCTCAAAATGATTCCCTTGTCTTTCATCTCTTCCATCCTAACTTTCGCACCACTGTGCTGCTCTGAGTTCCTTGTTTCTTTTGACCTAACTTACTCACTCCACTGTTCTTATACTGTTCTTCCTCTCCCCTCCCTACTCAATGGTGCCTTCTGCCTTACCTCTCCCTATGTCTTATCTGTTTACTGCCCTTGTCTCATCCACACCACCCTTTCTTATTCCCCCCCTACCTCACTCACCAGGGCTCCCAGCAATCACAAACAGGTGTGGGCGGTCCCTCTGGTGCACCTGTGGGAGGAGCCTCGGGGATGCTGCCCAACGCTCAGGCTGGTCTGGTTGGTCCCGGCGCCCAGGTCTCGGCAGCGTCCGCTGCTGCCGGAGCACCACCCACGGCTGACCCGGAGAAGCGCAAGCTAATCCAGCAGCAACTGGTGCTCCTGCTGCATGCACACAAGTGCCAGCGGCGGGAGCAGGCCAACGGGGAAGTCCGGCAGTGCAACCTGCCCCACTGCCGCACCATGAAGAACGTCCTCAACCACATGACTCACTGCCAGGCCGGCAAGTCCTGTCAGGGTGAGTTGAAGGGACGCTGCATGCTCCTGCACTCAGTGGATAGTTATGATATGTCCCCATGTTTGACAAGCACGCTTGTAACTGACATCTGTGTTATAAAGGATATTTTTTCTTTTACGTTATAATCAACAAACACAATGAGATCACACGGTAAAGCCCTTAGGTAAACGAGGCAGCAGGCATAATCTATATCTATGGTTCTGGCTACACAGACAATACTTGTTAGTATGTTTATAGTTTGTTTTGGGGTAGCACTAAAAAGATAAAAGCATGAGGTAACTTTGTAACAGTTTTCTGTGTCAGCAGCTCTTTTTGGGTTACAGACAGGCATCTCTAGTTTCATTTAATCTTTTTTTTCCATGACCTCACTTTGTGTTGTTGTTGTTCTCCTGCCTCTTTCCCCTCCCTCATATACCTCTCTTTTCCCCAACTCCGCCTGTCTTTCTGCGCTTTCTCATCCTCAGTTCCTCACTGTGCATCATCGAGGCAGATCATCTCGCATTGGAAGAACTGCACGCGACACGACTGTCCTGTCTGCCTGCCACTGAAGAATGCTGGAGACAAGAGGAACCCGCAGTGTGAGTGTCTGTATCTGACCAAATAGCGTTATAAATTCCCTTTTCACACTACACCGTATGCTAAAATGTTGTCATCATATTGCGTTATCAATTTTATTTATGGGATTTTGCAAATATGTTAATATAGAAATACAATATTGTGATGACAATATTTCCTGGCCTCACTGGAGCTAAACATAATCCATAGTGAACCAAATCATAATATGATTTCTGGCTGAGTTTTTGCATAAATATTCAGTTCCAGGTTTTTTTTATGCTTCGTTTTTTTTTTTTCATATTCTGTTGAGCAGATCAGATGCATTATTAACACTCTCCTCTCTTGTTATGTCCTCACAGCTCTACTCAGTGCAGCCGCTGCAGGTCTGGGCAGCTCTCTTGGGGCGGTACCTGGTGGCCAACCAAGTACTCCCAACCTCAACCCGCCGAGCCAGATCGACCCCAGCTCCATAGAACGAGCCTACGCAGCCCTGGGCCTCACCTACCAGGGCAACCAGATCCAGACCCCGACTGCCCAGCCCAATATGTCCAACCAAGGTTTGCAAGGCCCGGCTGGCATGAGGACTTTGAACCCAATGGGTCAGTTCACTTGCTTCACGCTTTAGAAAGATGTACCTTTCCCTGTTTCTGATAGCACTGATGCTTTAGGCCAGACAATCTTTTCTTTAAAGGACTTGATAGCAGTCAAGTATAGCCAGAAGGAACTTTCAAAGGGCAAGGTATATATCTGTGTTATTAGTAGGGAAAAAAAAGGAATGCAGACTTATGGAGTCCCGTCCTTTCCTGTGTAGGTGCGAATCCTATGGGAGTCAATGGAGGTGTGGGAGCTTCCCCTCAGAGCCAGCAAGCCAGCCTGCTGCAGGATACCATGATGCACCTCAATGTGAACACCCAAGGGTAAGCGGGAACATCTAATTTGGTGGATACCTTAATCACAAGCAACTGTCATAGCTACAGCTGATCAGGGCACACACATCTCTGTTTTTAAAGAAGTGAATCATTAAAATGATGCCCTTCTGCCTCTCCCAGTCTATTGAATGATGCCAGTGGGGTGGGGTCCATGCCCACAGCAGGCCCTCCCTCATCCTCAGGCATGAGGAAAAGCTGGCACGAGGACATCACGCAGGACCTACGAAACCACTTGGTACACAAACTGTAAGTATTAAAGAGGAGCGCCACACTAGTTCTTTGCACGGTACATTTAATCACATTCCTGCTGTCGTTTCATGTTTCTACAAGTGTTTATTTTTTTCTAACAATATGTAAGTGTTAGAGTGTAGACAGTAATAGGCGCTTGGATTTTTAAAAGGTTCAGTTAAGCTGGCTGACTGTCGCCCCAGTTTGTGCCTCTCGCACATAACTGCTAGTAATGTTAGCAAGCCGTCATAAACGCTGGCGGAGAGGCAATGTCGTGCATGAGGATTTTTATTCCTCTTCAGCGGCAGTAAAGTCATCTCACAGACTCGGGACTATATTTGGAGCTTGACAAGATATTTACTGCGGGTCTTGGACGGGCGTGCTGCTTAACCTCGCCTTATGACTTAAAGGCCTTTTGATATCTGAATCTCACCTTGCATTACCATGCTGTAAATTCCTCTATAAAGTAGATCCAATGTATTCCGAGTGACAGCAGGGAGTACGGGATGCTCGTTGTGGGTTGGGAATGTTGTTCATTTTACAATTTTAAAATGTAAACTGTGAAATTAAATAAATAGAAGATATTTATTGCGGACGAACAGCAACGTTAAACCACAATAAACACCAGGGCTAGCACTATGCACTGGAACTTTCCCAAAGTGCATGCACACTCGCCGGGTAATGCCTCATGTAGTGGAGCCGCTAGCCACACAGGTAACCACACAGAAATGCTCTCAAAGACCCCAAAATTGGCTGATTTGTGTTTAAGCAATACTTTGACTAAGACTGGAGTTAACAGTTGGATTTTTTTTTTACTTCCCTTTCTCCTCTTTTTGCTTTCCTTCTCACACCCACAGTGTTCAGGCCATCTTTCCGACTCCAGATCCTGCTGCCCTCAAGGACCGTCGAATGGAGAACCTGGTGGCCTATGCCAGAAAGGTTGAGGGAGACATGTATGAGTCGGCCAACAGTAGAGTAAGTTGCTCTCTCCTTTTCAGCTCAGTGTGTTACAGAAAACAAGGGCGAGATTGCTGGGAAGTTTTCCTGTCATTTTGCAGCTGAAGCCAGCCACTCAAAAGTAAAGAAATTCCCAGTTGTTAGACCTAGGTAAGAAACCCATAGCGCACGAGCTTGACTTGTGAATTACTTCAAGTTTACCGCAGCAGATAAAGCATTTCCTGTTTGTTCATACTGTTGCTGTTGGAGGTCTTCAAAAACAATTACTGTAGTTTTATTTTAACAGTAGATTTACAAAGAGTTTATTTCTACTGCTTCTCCATGTTGGAGAAGTTTAACCCCCTCGCCGCCACATTTCCCTTATCTTGCTCCCCTCTTTTTGACAGGCTGAGTACTATCACCTGCTAGCGGAGAAGATCTATAAGATCCAGAAGGAGTTGGAGGAGAAGAGGAGGACCCGGCTCCAGAAGCAGGGTCTGGGCCTCGGTCCTGTCGGCATGGGCCAGTCCCCCACTGGACTGCCTCCAAGTGAGTGGACATGCAGCATATGTAGACTTTGATGAGCCAATGTTAAACGTGTAACATTTTAGCATCGCTTTGAATCTCCCGAGGGACTGCGGTTTGTCACTGTAGCATTATTTGTGTCATATTGTATGTACTGATGTCCTCTTTTCACTGCATTTGGTAGAACGTAAGGACTCAATTGTGACAGAATGGACTTGCTCATAGCTTGTTTATTGGACAGTTGTCCTACCTGATTGGAAAATGTTAAACATGAGAAGGGGAGTTAACGTGAAACCCATTATTCCTCTGTTGCCTTTGCCATGCGTTACACCTTGTCCAGTGTTTTGTCACGCTTGGTCTTCTCAATAGAGTAGCTTGTGTCAGCCTGTGTCTTGAGTCGGTTCCGATTTTACACACATTATTAATTAACTGCCCCACAGATATTTTTTGTAAGAGACTGCATTTCCAGGTGACTCTGTTCAGTCATTAGTTGCTACATGAGTCCAAATGACCCAGATCTTTTCTGAACATAACCAACAAAAGGATGAAACATTCCAGAGTTTGGACAGACTTCTCCACACATGCTTGTTAGGGCATTTCCACCTCTGCCTCTCTCGTTTGTCGATAGATGACAGCTTGATTTTTTAAAATCTACAGTCTCTGTTCTTACAGACGGTCCTCTCCCTGACCCATCAATGGTGCGACCAGCTGGACCAAATCAGATGGTCAACAGGATGCAAGGCCCAGGTAAAGAACCACTAAGAACCAGGAGGCCGTTTTAATTTTGACACATTTTATTAGTTGTACCAGAGAAAATTATTTTGATTTGAGTCAAAGAGAATGAAACGCTTACACAATAATAACAAACAGCACATGTGCTCATGCATGGAACAACTTAACAAAATACAGTATGTAGTGCGGTTTCCAAATTCAATGTTATGTGTTGTACTATAACACTCTCTGTGTTCTGTCAGGTATGAATCAGTTCAATCAGATGGGGATGCAGTCTATGGGCCAGAGGTCCACGCCTCCTCTCCCCATAGGAGCATCTGGGAACCAGGTCAGTACTGAACACACCCAATTCATCACCTAGTTTTGCTTTTATTATGCCCATAAACACAATTGAACAACAGAACTACTCCACACTACGAACCCTTGAAGCACTTTTCCTTTGTTTCCACTCCAATAGAAATTCTAAATCTTAAGCATTGCCTCTCAAAATAGACGGAAAATGAATTGTTTAAAAAGTAGCTAACAAGAATGCCGCTTTAACCAGTCCAATGATTTGGCAGAAAAAGTTGCATTGGCATTTTTTTTAACCCCTGTCCTTTGACACCTCTAGATGGGAATGGTCGGACCCAGGATGGGGCAGCCTAGCGTCAACCAGCTGCAGAACCAGTATCTGTCCCAGGGACAGTTTCCTGGCTCAGGACCAGGAGTTGGGTCACCTCAGCCTGGGATGGCCCAACCTGGAACACAGACAGGCATGCCACAGGTAAGGTGGCCTCAAATTATACAATTGAGGACTGAGTTAAACAACTTATCATGTCCTTGAACTATACCTTTTAATTGACCCTCTTCCTGTGCACCATTCTCATCCGTGACCCCTCTCTTCACCCCCATCCTCTTCCATCCCGCAGACGCAGATGGGCACTCCTCCCTCTCTTCCAGTTGCTAGTCCTCTAGCACAGCCAGGTTCAGCCGGTGGACCCAGTGGTGTCTCCTCAATGGGGCCCATGGGTCCTCAGAGCGTGGGTGGCAGCGGTCCCAACTCGGTTGTTGGCACCCCTGCTTCCTCGATGACTCCACCTAACGCAAGCCAGCAACCCAACTCCATCCCCCATTTGGCAGCCATGCGTGGCTCACCCTCCCCTGCTCACAGTCGATCTCCCACTCCTCACCAAACGCCCCCCAGACTAGCCGGGTCCCAGACCCCACAGCCGCACACCCCTAATGCATCACAGCTGGGTCCACCTTCAGCCCCCCAGCAGAACCAGCTCAGCCAGGGCCCCGGCTCCAACAAGCCTCTTCAGCAGCAGCACATGGGTTCTGGTTCGACCACTCCATCTCACCCTGGGTTGGCCTCCGGTTCAACGCCGCATGGTGCTCAGCTGCCACGCACTCCGGTCAGTGTGATTTAGCCCTTTAGATACTTGAATGCTTAAACATCGCTTGGTCTTCATCATGAGACCAAACATTTTACCGTTGTTGGTGTCTGGGTTTGTCCCGTGCTTTGCCTGTTTACCTTTCTTTAAAATTAACCTTTTATCTCGTCAGAGTAGAGTCATGTAATTGCTTTTCCACCGTCGTATTTACTATTTCCATGCACCTGAGTTTGTTTCTGTCTCTTTCTCTCTCTAGTTGTCCCAAAAGGGTTCATTTCCAGCGGACAGTCAGGCGCTTACTCCAGCCTCTGTCAGCAGCCTGGACGCTTCCTCCCAGCAGCCACAGTCGAACGCTTCAACCGCCAACCTCGACTCAAAGATGGAGATCAAGCAGCAGGACGATGAGGACGAGAGCGACACCGGCAGCTGCTCCAAAGGAGGAAAGCTCAGTAACATCAAGATGGAGGAAAAGCCTGTGAAGTTAGAGGTGAAAAAGGAGGAGTGTTCTGGAGAGGGAGGTAAAGGGCTTCCCATGGAAACATCAACGACGACGACGCCGACGGCGAGCATCAAGATGGAAGACAGGAAACCGGAGGTAAAGAAGGAGGTGAAGGAGGAAGAGGAGACGTCGGACTCGTCTACAACACAGACCCCAGTGAAAAAGAAGAGTAAGGAGGACTTAAGTTCTTACTTTACTTCTGATCTTATATGCTTAGGGTTACTTTTTAAACAGCTAATTTAGCGTTCACTTTTTTTGTCGTAGAATTCAAAGGTGTAACAGAAGCGGTGTAAAATGATCACTCTTTCATCCCATTCTCCTCTCTGATCTCTATTTCATCCCAGTCTTCAAGCCAGAGGAGCTTCGTCAGGCCTTGATGCCCACACTCGAATCTCTCTACCGACAAGATCCAGAGTCTCTGCCCTTCAGAATGCCTGTAGACCCACAACTGCTGTGCATACCTGTATGTATCCCGCGGAGGTGGAGATGTATTGGTTCCTGTGCCGTGTATGAACTGCACTGTCTCTGTCGGTGTTCACCATGTCGCTGTGCTCTTCTCCTCACTGGCTTTACCGTCTTTTAGTTCCCTAACTTTGTGAGAATTTGTGCGCAAATCCAACATCTCTTCATCTCTTGACTGCTGTTGTTATATTTACCAGGATGTAGTTTCCATACGTCTCTGCTTTACTTGTGTACATGACACATAAAACTGAGCCAAAGGTTTTAACTGCACAATTTAAAACATGCTCATTGTGTTCTTTCAGGACTACTTTGATATTGTGAAGAGCCCCATGGACTTGTCTACTATCAAACGAAAGCTGGATACAGGTTGGTACAGACAAGACCAGGTTTGGTCATTCCTGGGAAATATAATGGACCACGATTAAAGATGAGACAAATTTTGGATGGATTTGGGGAAGATGTGTTTTTTTCAACCTTGCGTTGCACCTTTTGTCATGCTGTGTTACAAAGAACATCATTCTCTCTATTTTATTTGACATGATAGGCAGATTTCTAGCCTGTTTATAAGATGCTCCAATGAGCCAACTGTGTAGTTTGGAACGTTTTTTTTTTTTTCCATTCCATCATCCCGGGCTTTGTGTTTCGGTTGTAGGTCAGTTCCAGGAGCCCTGGCAGTATGTGGACGACATCTGGCTGATGTTCAACAACGCCTGGCTATACAACCGCAAGACATCCAGAGTCTACAAGTACTGCTCCAAGCTGGCCGAGGTGTTCGAGCAGGAGATTGACCCCGTCATGCAGAGCCTCGGCTACTGTTGTGGGAGGAAGGTGAGACGGAGTGCCCGATCAATGGCTAGATGGGTTGAAATGTATGTTGGTGAGGGACGATGTTATTGTGAAAGTCTCGATGCTCAAGGGCAAGAAGGAAAGATGACTTGTTGATTTAAGTGTTTTTTTAATTATTTGACATTGGCCGATTTTCCTTATATTTCCCATTACACTTGTCAGTACTCGTTCTGTATTTTATGGGACCGCTTCTCCTACATCAAGTCCAGATAAAGTTGCAGGCAGTGATGCCACCAAACCCGTTGTTTTTGGTGATGCTCAGCATGTAATCCTACCTTCAGGTGAACAGTATCTTCCTATGAGATATAGAGAGTGCGACTTTGAGAATGTGTCTGGATAAGGTGGTGCGTGTAAATATTGTGCATAATGTTTCAGATGTAGAAATTAACTCCCATCATTGACATCTGAAAGTGGCAGCAGTGAAGATGGTTCATAGCTAAATTTGGCTTTGGGCATACCAGCTCCATATCACATTTCAGTCCTCATTAGATTCTGCTATTTTTGGGTTTTGCAGGCAAATAACAAAAGTGATTGGCCCTTTTTATGAGAGGCTGGTTGAAAGGTTGCTTCTGACAAAAGAGACAAAGCAGAGTAGCCCTTGACGTTACAGTAGCTGTAATAACTTTTTACAAAACTAAGCCAAACATAATTTAGCTCAAGTAAGTAGTTTTTACAGCTTGAATGTACGGTGTTAATATACTATATATATTTATGATGTTACCATCGTTGATGGTCAAGTGATTAATATGTTCTTCAACCTGTTTGTTTTTGTTTCTGCCTGCAGCTGGAGTTCTCTCCTCAGACACTGTGCTGCTACGGAAAGCAGCTGTGCACTATTCCCAGAGATGCTGCTTACTTCAGCTACCAGAACAGGTATGGAGGGAGTGAAATGCCCGTGTGATGAAGGGTGGAGGGACGACTGGATGGATGGATGGATGGATGGATGGATGGATGGATGGATGGATGGATCAGTGAAAGAGGAAGGGATTATAATGGAGATGATTTGGCACTACCAATAACAAAAGCGCACATTGAACTGAATTGTCCGGAGGCAGATTAGTATTCACCTGATTTAATTTTGTTTCCCCTAATGCGTCCCTTCACTTCATGTTCCCCGTTTTTATACCTTCATGTGGTGCCTAAAGCACTGGCATTTTAACAGTCGGTCCTATCTGCTCGCATTCTTTAAGTTGTTCTTGTTGTCATTAAACGGATCTATAAATAACAGCGCAGCGCTTTTTTTTCTCTCTAGTGCCATTTGCGCCTTTGCATAAAGTTATTTGGGCATTTTTCTTTGAGGAACAAGCAGCAATAATGGAAAAGAAAATCCTAACTTAGTTTTTTTTCCAACATGGTGGTCCGCTCCTTTCAGATTCCACACATCATTTATTTTTAATTCTTCCTGTCGGATTCCACACACCCATGAAAACCTAATGTGAATGTGAAAGGACCGACTTTAAAATGAACTGCTTGTATGAATGAACAGCTGAACAGCTGTCAGTGTGTGTATTATGTCCTGTTACCACATCACGTTTAGCTCCTGTTGATTCTGCTCCTGCTCCGTTAGCTCTGATGGTGGTTGCTCATCCTCTCGCGTCTAAACTGCTAATCTGTGCCTTGCCTCGGGTCTCTGCTGCGTGTTCTCTTGGACGTTCCTCTCGTCTTGTCCTTGGCTGTAATACCAACATTGGCTTGCTTTGTTTTTCCTTTAACAACCATGCGCTTCCAAAACCCATCCCCCCCCCCCCCCCCCCCCCCCCTCACCCCTCAAAATCATGACTGGCTGTTGCGATGACGACTTCCTGCTGTCCTGCGCTCCCACTTCCTGCTTGCCCATGTCCTGTACCGATTGGTGACTGCCCTCCCGTGCCGCTGTCTGTGATTGACTGTGCTGCGGGGAATGGTGTAGTTCACCAAAATTTGGGCTTGTTGCTAACAGGTACCACTTCTGCGAAAAGTGTTTCAACGAGATCCAGGGAGAGACGGTTTCCTTGGGCGACGACCCCACCCAGCCGCAGACGTGAGTATTAGTCTATTCAATAAGCAAGACAACAGTTAAAAATGTTTGTATCTATATGAATAGTGATCATCTTGCAGCCATATTCCTGATAGTATTAGCTACTTGTTTTTATTTTATTTAATTTGATAGGTACAGATGACGTAGCCTGTACACAACAGTTCTCTTGTTATTGCTGTATTTTAGGAAAGCTTCTGTTGTATGTTTTTCAAATGAAGATAATGTTAATAATCTATGCTGTAATCACCCTACCAATGAAATGAATCTCTTGCTGTTGTGCTTATAGATGTGATTTACTGTGTAGTTAATCGCTGCTGCACTGCCCCGTTTAATACAGGTGTGTGTCTCCCTTTGTGCGAGCCGGGAGAGCAAACAGTTTTCTGACTGACACCAACAAATACGGATTGCCGATGAATATTTCGTTAGATAAATACACGTTGTGAGTTTTGGAAATTATTACATCTAACTTTTTTTTGAATGAATTTAAAGTCTTATCGCTCTAGAGTTATTGGAAATGTTTAAATCAGGAGTTGGAAACAATCCTACGTACCCACAATTTGAATCCAATTCTAGAAATAGTGTAATAGTAATGCTGAGTGTCCATATCGTTGTTATTTCATTTTGGCAGTGCGACAGTCCACAGTGACGACACCAGTGCCTCTCTGTTGTTCTGCATATTGTAATACTCCCTCTTAATTAATTTCAGATCAATAAACAAGGAACAGTTTGAAAAGAAGAAGAATGACTCACTGGACCCTGAATTGTAAGTTAACTGTCTGACATTTGTCAAATATTAGCATTTGGGAAATAAGATGAAAGCAAATTATTTTCAAGGACCTTGAGTATGTCATTTGTATCTTCATCTCTGTGTCTCCTTTCAGACTTGTTGAATGTATGGACTGTGGGCGCAGGATGCATCAGATCTGTGTCTTGCACCATGAAACAATCTGGCCATCGGGGTGAGCAGCAATTTATAATTCCAGTTTTCCTGAAGGTTCATGTGAAAGTCCTGATGTCATTAGCAAAAAAAATAAAATTAGATGTAATTAAAATGACTCAACCTTTTTTTTTTTTTCATAGATTTGTATGTGATGGCTGCTTAAAGAAGACAAACAAGACCAGGAAAGAGAACAAGTATTCTGCCAAAAGTAAGTTGCAATGCATCTTGTGATTCTATTTCGTTTTATCTTGTTTTTTTGTAATGCTTGGTTATCTCTTTCATACAGGAAACTGATGTACTGAACTTGTGTTAATCCCTCATTTGACCTAAACAATCAATCAATCAATAATAACTGCTGTCACACATTTATCCCATGTCGTCACCATTACAGACTCAATGTAACGAGTAAACCTATATTCATATCTGGAATCAACAGAATACCAAATCAGGTTTCTCATTTTCCTCCCTGCTGTTTTTAGCAGCTAACTAAACAGAAAATGCTCTGCTCTCCCCGATTCAGGGTTGCCCCAGACAAAGTTGGGCAGTTACCTGGAGATACGGGTGAATGACTTCCTGAAGCGTCAGACCCACACGGGCGCTGGAGAAGTCTTCATTCGCGTCGTCCACGTCTCTGACAAAGTGGTGGAGGTCAAGCCAGGCATGAAGTCCAGGTACACATTTGTGTTTCAAATACATGAACAGATTTAGCAAACGTTCAAGCCGGTGTCACCATTTATCATGAAACATGATGGGTTTTTTTAACAGAATTTTATGTAATTTTTGTTGTAATGTTTTAGTATTCAGAATCAAATCAAATATTTGCTTGACTTGAAAGTGAGATCGCGGTACAGAGTAGCGGGTATATTTTCTGTTGCTCTATTTTACAGTCGGTAACTTTAGATGTTTTATGTTCTTGTCTCCAGATTTGTGGACAGCGGAGAGATGTCGGAGTCCTTTCCATACAGAACGAAAGCCCTTTTTGCATTTGAGGACATTGACGGAGCAGACGTCTGCTTCTTTGGTATGCATGTTCAAGAGTACGGATCCGACTGCCCTCAGCCCAACCAGAGGTAAGGACGTCACGATATTAGAAACATTAGAAGTGTCGTCTGTTTTTCTTCTTGTATATGGAATGACTTTTGAAAAGATCAGTTCTAAATTAAATTTCTCCGTTGTGATGTATGAATATTTCCTCTTTCACCCACTCAGGCGAGTATACATCTCCTACCTGGACAGTGTACACTTCTTCCGGCCTCGCGGTTTAAGAACGGCAGTCTACCATGAAGTCCTCATTGGCTACTTGGAATATGTCAGGAAGTTGGGGTGAGTGCTGATTTCTGTCCTATCACAAAAGCTTACTTAAGTCTGTAAATGAATTGTGCTAATTGTGTACGGCCTCTCGTATGTCCTCCTCAGCTACACCACTGGGCACATCTGGGCCTGCCCACCAAGCGAAGGGGACGACTACATCTTCCACTGTCACCCTGCAGATCAGAAGATCCCAAAGCCCAAACGCCTCCAAGAGTGGTACAAGAAGATGCTAGACAAGGCTGTGGCAGAGCGGATCGTGCACGATTTCAAGGTAGCGAGGCAGTATCTTTATTCCTGTATGTGTTGGAGGAATGGTACGTTTTGAGATTGTTGACGGTAGAGCTTATAGGAATGACTAGTTTGGAATACCATCGTTGTAAAACACTAACTTTATTTTCCAATTTACTCCAATAGGATGTCTTCAAGCAGGCGACGGATGATCGATTGACCAGTGCCAAGGACCTACCTTACTTTGAGGGAGACTTTTGGCCCAATGTGTTGGAGGAGAGCATCAAAGAGCTGGAGCAAGAGGAGGAGGAGAGGAAAAGAGAGGAGAACAGCACGTCCAATGAGAGTATTGATGTAAGAATGCTACGATCTGTCAACGAGTTGATATATACTGTATGTATCTCGCTGTGTGTGAGAGAGGTGGTGGGGAAAAAAGGTTTCAGCAGTATGTAATCACCTGAGCTTGTTATCAGGTAAATATTGATATTCCTTTTCTTTGTTGTGCAGGACACAAAAAGTGACAGTAAAAATGCAAAGAAGAAGAACAACAAGAAGACGAGTAAGAACAAGAGCAGCCTGAGCCGCACCAATAAGAAGAAGCCAGGGATGCCCAATGTCTCCAATGACCTTTCGCAGAAACTCTATGCCACTATGGAAAAACACAAAGAGGTAATAAATCGCTCATACTTATTTAAATGCGTGCATCTTATCACTCTGAAGGAGTGGAATGTGTAGACTGGAAAAAAGCTCAATTATTTACTGGATTTTCAAGATTTTACTGAATTCTCACACAAAGCAGAATTGGTTTTTGAAAGACTACATTTCCCATGTCCCCTCATCTGTTCGCCCCTCTCGTTTCCTGTTCTAGGTGTTCTTCGTGATCCGGCTGATCGCAGCACCCATGGCAAATGCATTGCCCCCTATTTCGGACCCGGATCCCCTAATGGCATGTGACCTCATGGACGGCCGCGACGCTTTCCTGACATTAGCCCGGGACAAGCACCTGGAGTTCAGCTCACTGAGGAGGTCCATGTGGAGCTCCATGTGCATGTTGGTGGAGTTGCATAACCAAAGCCAGGACCGCTTCGTCTACACTTGTAATGAGTGCAAGCACCACGTGGAGACTCGTTTCCACTGTACCGTCTGTGAGGTGAGTAGGGGGAGGGTAGTTCTGGTGGTAATGACAAAAATAAATATGTACGTTATTGGACTCATTATGTTGATATAGAATCTGCTATGTATCGTCTAATCAACTATTATTCATGCCATCCCCCACAGGATTACGACCTCTGCATCACGTGTTACAACACTAAGGGCCACGTGCACAAGATGGAGAAGTTAGGCCTTGGTTTGGATGACGAGAGCAGCAACCAGGCTGCCGCAACCACCCAGAGCCCCGGAGACTCCCGTCGCCTCAGCATCCAGCGCTGCATCCAGTCCCTCGTCCACGCCTGCCAGTGTCGAAACGCAAACTGCTCTCTGCCGTCCTGCCAGAAGATGAAGCGCGTTGTTCAGCACACCAAAAGCTGCAAGAGGAAAACCAACGGTGGCTGCCCCATCTGCAAGCAGCTCATCGCCTTGTGTTGCTACCACGCTAAGCACTGTCAGGAGAACAAGTGCCCGGTTCCATTCTGCCTGAACATCAAGCACAAGCTCCGCCAGCAGCAGCTGCAGCACAGGCTCCAGCAAGCCCAGATGCTACGGAGGAGGATGGCCAGCATGCAGAGAGTGGGCCAGCCTGCTCCTGGGGGCAATGGCCTGCCTTCTCCGGGAGCCAATACGGCACCTGGTACCCCTACATCTGTGGGCACGCAGCCGCCTACGCCGCAGACGCCCACCCAGCTGAACATGCCTGCCCTTTCTCAGCAGCAAGGAGTTGGGATGGGCGGGATGGGAGGAATGGGATCACCAGGCCAGCAACAGCAGGTTCAGCAACAAGGTGGTGCCATGCCCCCTCAACACCATCTGCATCAGTTTCAGCAGGTGGGAGGAGCAGGTGGAGGGGGGATGATGAACTCTCCTCAGCAGCAGATGGTGCCTCAGCTCCAGCAGCAGCCTCCCAATGTCCAGCAGCAGCACCCTGGTAGTTTGCCTCCGTACAACCCCAGACCACCTGGGGCTTCCCCTCTCCATCAGTCGCTGGGCAAACCTGGCCTGGGTCCAGCCACGCCACCGCAGCAGCAACAACCCAACCAGGGCCAGGGGCCCATGCCTGGTCAAGGCCAGCAGCAAGGGCCCCCTCTGGCTGCCGTAGAGACGGCCCTAAAGATCCAGCGCCTGGCAGAGACCCAAAGACAGATGGCTCAGGTCCAGGCTCAAGCCCAGATACGTGGCTTGGGACAGGGGGGCATGATACCCCAACATCCCCACCACCAGAACACCCAGGCCCAGATGGGCATGCCCCACATTGGGGCCCAGGGCATGTCCCCCCAGGCTCAGGGAGTTGTTGGCAGGACTATGTTAGATCCACAGCAACAGGGAATGCTAGCGGGGATGCAGCAAGGCGGCCCTCAGTCGCAGTTGCCACCTCAAGTCCAGCAGCAGCTCCAGCAAGTCCAGCAGGGAGGTGGTGGACAACTTCAGCAAGCAAACCAGCAGTGGGGTGCTAGCGGTCCAGCCATGAACCCACAACAAAGGCCAGGCATGATGGCTCACATGGCACCACAGCAGCAGCCAGGAGTTGCTCAGCAGCAGCAGCAGCAAATGAATCAGCAGCAGCCGCAACCAGGAAACCGTGGGCTGATGCAAGTAATGGGTGTACCAGGAGGGGCAGCAGGGGCACCGAATTCATTAGCAGCTGCAGCTGCATCAGGAAATCTTCCCCAGGCAGCACTACAAGACCTCCTGAGAACACTGCGCTCTCCAAGCTCACCCCTTCAACAGCAGCAAGTCCTCAACATCCTTCGTTCCAACCCGACCCTCATGGCTGCTTTTATCAGGCAGAGAGCAGCCAGGTATCAAGGTGGTCCGGGTAGCCCTGGAGGAGCAGGAGGGCCTCCTCAAGGGGGCCCTGCAGGTGTGAGGTTCCAAGGGGCTGCTGGAGTGCTGCCCGGTGTAGGAGGGCCTGGGGTTAACCAACTTGCTAACATGGATGGACAACAGCAGGTCAACGTGAGCCAGCCAGGGATGAACATGGCTCAAGGTGGAGCAGGGGGAGGGAATATGCCCACCATGGCTCAGCTGCAGCAGTTACAACAACAACAGCAACAGCAGCAGCAACAGCAACAACAACAGCGCCCAATGTTGCCTGGCAATCTACAGCAACAGCAAATGGCTGCATTACAGCAGCAACAGCAACAGCAACAGCAGGGAGCAATGCAAACAGGGCAACAAGGCAACATTACCAACATGACTCCGCAGTTCAGAGAGCTGTTGATGAGAAGACACCTGCAGCAGCAGCAGCAGCAACGACAACAGCAGCAGCAGCAACAGCAGCAGCAACAACAACAACAGATGGGAAACCACGGGCAGTTCCAGCAACCTCAAGGACTCCAACAGCAGCAAGGCCAGCAAGGTTTCATGCAGCCTGGCCAGGGACAGCCAGGGATGTCCCCCTCGTCCCAACCCCAGCCTGGGGGTGGAGGCGTAGGGGGTCCACAGCAGCAGCAGGGAGGACCACAGGGTGGGCCAGGACAGCTAGTCCCGCAGCAAGGCTACTCCAACTCCATGTCACAAGTAGCTGCAGCGCTCCATCAAAGGCTCCAGCATCAGATGCAGATGCAGCAGCAACAACAGCAGCAGCAACAACAGCAGCAGCAGCAGCAAAATTCAATGGGTGGGCTTCAAGGACAAGACGGAGGGCCCGGTGGAGGCACGGGAGGACCAGGAGGGCCTCCGCTCCAACCCGGACAAGGCGGACCAGGGCAGGGGCAGCAACAGCAAGTTGGTGTTGGTGGAGGGGGTGGAGGGCCCCCACCGCCACAGACGACCCAAAGCATGCTTCACCAGAACATCCACCAGAGGCTCCTGCAGCAGCAGCATCTTGGTGGGGGCTCTCCAGCCCAGCACAGCAGTCCCATGAGTCCCCAGCAGCAGATGGCGCAGTCCCCCCACCCCCACCACCAAGGACAAGGAGGACTCGGTCCAGCAGGGTCGCTCAGCAGTCAGGTCAGGTCGCCGCAGCCTTCGCCGAGGCCGCAGTCGCAGCCGCCGCACTCCAGCCCGTCCCCACGCATGCAGCCCTCCTCCCAACCTCAGCCCTCACCTCACCGCATCTCCCCGCAGACCCAGACCGGCTCGCCCCACCCGGGCCATCTAGGCCAACATCACCCCAGTATGGCGCCACCCCAGCCCCCTCAACCCCAACAGCAAGCGTTGTCTCAGCAGCAGCCGGGTAGTTCGGTAGATCCCGGTCAGTTCAGCTCGGACCAGAACTCCATTATGTCCCAGCTGAGCGGGATGACGGGGATGCATGGTGGGCCGGGGGGGCAGTCGGACATGTTGGGTGGGAATAACAACAGCAGCAGCAGCAACAACAACCAAGAGCTTGGAACGAACGGTAACCACAACAGTTTAGACCATATGTAGCCTTGACTCCATTCTGTCTTGATGCTCTGATCAGTTGCCCCCAAATGACAAACTGCCATGAAAGGAGAGCGAGGCGGGACTACTGCTTTTGGGGTTTTAGAAGTTTTTATTTTTTATTTAAATATTTTTGTGATGTATAAATAAGAACTGAAGCTTCCTTCCTATGGGAGATGCAACATAAATCTTAGAAGTCAATAAATGAATAAATTAAAACAATGGTAAGTTATTGCTGTTAATATATATCTATATATTTTTGCCAATTGTGTACAAAAAGGTGGAAGGGCAGTGTTTCAGGTTGAAGATATTTCTTCCTTAGTCTATGACACAATATTTTTGGGGACTGAGAATTTTGCCTTTTTATGAATATTTTTAAGATTTTAAATGTGGCTAAAAATTAAAGTTGACACGATGTACCTTTTTTATTGTTTTGTTTTCCTCCTCAAATACCCAGTCATAATTGTATCTATATTGCAGAGAGTAAGTATATTTTATTTCTGAATTTATTGTTTGTTTTTCTTCCCTTAATGGATCGTCATACAAGCATCAACATATCTTCTGTTGCAGGAATCAGTTTTCACATCGATGTACATTTTACAGCGACTGCAACAATTCATATATATAGAATTTATTTTATATGACGGGTGGGAGGGAGGTTGCGTTAAATGCAGTTTGATTTTGACAGGTTTCCTAGTTGGTTTTCTTTTTGTTTGTTTTGTTTTTCACCGGGTTTATAGGTTGGAATTAAGCCTCACAGTGTTTTTTGGGGGAGTGGGACACTGACTGTGGGTTTGGTTCTATGTTTTCTGCAAAAAGAAGAAAAAAGAAAAAAAAAAGGCCAGATCCGCAGAACAAATCCTTGCACCCATGGGCCACCTCTCCACCCTCCATGTCCTATGAATGTGCACCACACCTTCCTTATCCTGACTCCCCCCCCCCCCCCCCCCCCCCCCATCCCCTGATGAACTGTTGATGTCCACTCTTCTCGCTGTTAGAGGAATATTGTGCCCCTGTTTGAAGCGGGCCGATATTCAGAGGTTGCGCGTGTACATAATATTACAGCCTTGTTTATGAACTGTGACGTGGAGAAGAGGTCGATAAAGTTGTCTGTGTTTTGGGCTGCAGAGGTTTCAGATAAATCCAGCCTGTATCTCCCCCCCTCAACGGTTTCTCTTTCAGTACTTTTCTCTTCCCCTTTTGTTCCTCATCCTCATGACTGTCCCTCAACCACAGGATTTAACTCAATGTTAGTACTGTACAAAGTAAGAGATGGTGGACTTAGATACTGTTTTTGTAATGAAAGTGAAACATGTAAAAAAACAAACTGTACATACTTTAAGAACCTTACGAGCAGATCAATTATTTTCTGCTGCATCTTTCCCCCTCTTGTTTGATTGGATATTTGCTGTATCTGTAAAAAAAGAAAAAAAAAAAAGAAGACAAAAAAACAACAACAAAAGTACTCCTGAGCTACTGTACAGTATTGAGATTCTTTTCTAAAAGGTACAGTGTAGGGTGTGGTAGGTCACAAGCACCAATGCGCCTTTTCTGTGTATTTTTGACAAGGTTTTCGGGAGGGAGGGGTTATCGCGACAAGACACACACCTGAACAATCTGAAAAGTTAAGACGTGAACCTGCACGATGTTGGGAGACCAGAGGTGTGATCTGAAAGAGTTTAAATTTGGTCATTTAGCTTTTTATGGAGAGGACTGAAGACACAATATTCACATGCTCACTATTTTTCTCAAAAGGTTGGGCTTGCTGGGTATACGGGGGAGGGGACGCATCAGAACCAGGTGGCAATATATCTCGAGACTTATTTTATAAGAAAAAAAAACAAGGAAAAACTGTCTTTTATATATAGATATATTATTTAATTTTATTTTTTGGAAATAAAACTTGAAGCTACAGGAATTATTAGATAAAAACATGTTTTGTTTTGTATTAAAGATGTTATGGTGATGCAAAAAGACACTGCAGACAGTCATTCAGTTTGCCCTGGGGGAGGCCGTGGAGTATATTATACCATCCTTTTTCAGAAGTGTTTCATGTACATGAATATAGTTGTAAACATACTGAATCACTGTACAAACTGATGGCAACTGAACAAATAGTTTTGTTTTTAATCATTTCTTCTCCTACAAAGAGACTGGAAATAAGACTATTTAAATATTCGTTTAGTATTCAAATGGAATCTTTGACCACTTTTTCGTTCCTCTTGTTAACAATTTTTGGTGCTTGCTGAGAGAAAGCAAAAATAACTATTGCTCCATTTTCATTAGTTTCTTTTTTTTCTTTTCCTTTTTTTAAGTTATTTTGGTGGTCTGATTGTTTTTTGCCAATAAATTAATTGTACAATAAAGTATGTTTGTACCATTGGAAAAATACTCAATTGTTGCTTTGTTTTTCACTTTTTAGTACGATATTTTCTGCAGACGAATAAATGAATATATAACATCTGAGCATCACTTGATGGAAATTCATGGCATTTGTAATTAAGTTTTACATTTTCTTATTATGCAATTAGTTTGAATTAGACTTTGAAATACACCTGTGTTTACCTCACCCTTCCCCCAATATCTCCAAATATATTACGATACACAATTCCTGACACAACTGCATTAGTGACTAGAAACAAGGATCTTTGGAACGTCAATAAGCAACCGAACAAGTGATTACAATAATATTAAACATGAGCAACATTTATTTGAGTTATTCCCATAGAAATATTCTACACACAGTGACACTTGGTGGACTGGAACAGGTGATGTGCAGGTTAACGTCTCAGTAAAGTGCGAGGTCCTTCGCTCGGTGAAGCGGCACAAGCGCGACCACATCCCGGTGCTTGTTCTGTCGGCTCGGTGGTTATCACAAACCGTATAAAAAAAAAACTATTCTGCTCAGTCATCTGCATGACAAATACACAGGTACCTTTTAAAGAATAAATATACATTCAGGTCAATGTAGAAAAAAATACATGTACTGTCCCCCTCCATCTTCTTCCCCTGTAAAGTCTGCTCATATTTCAAGTGTTAATAGCATCAGTGCAGAGCATTCAGACATAACCGAGACCAAACAAGCTGGGGGAGTAACAGTGAATGTGTGTGTAAAGGAGAGAGCGAGAGAGAGAGAGCGAGGGAGAGAGACATTAGCCCTAAAAGCTCCACAGACAAAACAACAAAATTATGCAACATCAGGCACTTCCGTTCCCTGCAGCTTCATTGTCGCACGGAGACAGTTTGGAGATCACGAGACGCTGACCCGTCGTCCTCGGCGCGGCGTAAACAACTTTGCGGACCAATGGGACGCCACTAGTTCAGGAGATTCCACGGACATGACACATCACATCAGCTGCTGTGTCCACTGGGCAGGAAGCCAGCAGGGTTAGACCGATGCTTTCCAGGCAGCAACAGGTTTCTGTTTCTTTCAGATGGAGTTTTCTCAGTTGTCATGAAAAAGTTGATTTTAAAATGTCTGATATCTCATTTTTATACTAATAGTGATCTATTGGTGTGTCTGTCATCATAATGTCTTCATATTATCCTTTTACTTGATTCTCATGCCACAATAACTTGAGATATGCAACATCGCCCAGTGAACATTCACCTGCTCCGTCTCTTTGAGCCCACCTCACATAATCAAATGATAATTCAGCGCTATGAGGGGACTGTGTGGCAGTCCTTTTCGGTGCATTCAAGTGTCTCTGGGAATTTCACATCCCACGCTTAGAGCAGTGGTTCTTGACTATTGTCTATTTGTCAGCCCTTAATCGATAGGTTCACATGTAACATAATCTCTCAGGATCTCTTAATTGCCCTGTATGAACAGGAAGAATGATTGCGTTGACACATCGTTAGCTGTGATAGGTTCGCCAACGAGTTAACGGGAAGGTAGGAAATCAATGATATTGATGTATTGATATCTTTTATCAGACAGCGTGTGATTTACCGCGTCGGTCAAACTCTACAAACAGGCTCCTGATGGACACACAGACCCTCATGATGTACAGCAAATACAGTGCAATTCCATAGTACATTATGTTATCAAGTCACATCTAGATTCTTGATTGTGGTGCGAGTCATTACTTGTATATTGTACGTTGTGAGATGCTGAGTCTAGAGGTAAACGGAGAAAACTACAGGCCGTCTTTGCATTGATATATCTGCACTGGAGGAGAAAGGCATGTAGGCCGATCAAATCATCTCCCAAAAAAGGATTTTTTTTTTTTGAAACGCATACAAGACTAAAGCCACGTGTCGTACGGTAGTAACAGTCTATGTGTTCACGGGTTACAGGTACAGCACTACTCGTTAGTATGGGTACAATACGCACTGAACGGTTAGCTTAGTGTGGAAGAGAGACGGACACGGCGGCCATGTTTACATGCACAGAGACCTCTTTCTCCTCCTCTTCTTCACGATTCCTCACTTCACGTAATTTGTGCCCATCGCACAAACAGAGAGCGTGAGAGGAGATAGCAACATGAACATGTTCATGCATGAGGCCTATTCTGTTCACCGCTCTTAAAGGTTAAAGGTTGTGGACCACTAGTAACGCTCTGGAGCAATGTTTTGATTTTGATGCAGGGCACGATTCATAAAAATAAATAAAAAAAGAGCTTTACAAATGTTTTTTGAGGAAGGAAATGCATTAGACACGTGTTTGTGAGACCTCCAGGTGTTAAGAAGCAAACTCTATGGGGTACCTTTAAGGTGGAAAAGTTAAGACCCATGACATACGAAAAGATCATATACCGGTGACTTTTGCACATTTAAACCAATATTAACAAATCGCTTAACTCAGCTACTTTGTCACATTTTCAACGGTTGTACAGTGGAAGATTTTAGCGGCCTTCAGCTAGCCCGAGTACTGCTAACTGTAAGTGATTCTCAGCCAAGGCGTACAGCCTAACCTACATCAGGCAGTCATCTATGAGCCACAGCTCCACGTACGTCCAGGTGACTGTGCATGTAAACGTACCACCGGCCAGGCTGGAAGTAGCAGGAACGCGGGGGAAGAATAGGCCGAGAGGGAATAAAGACACCAACCCTGTCCACATCAACCGGTGCCCTCCCCCACCCGCCCCATTCGGACATCACACATCAGACCTACTGGCCCCAGTCTCTGAAGAAGCCCTTGGGCACCCTCGACTCTCGGAAGGTCACCGTGAGGGAGTTGAGGGTGACGTCTGTGACCGTCACCTCCCTCGGGCCGAGGACGGGCCTCCAGATGTGGTCCGGCTTCTCCGACGCGGCGACCTCGCCCGGTCCGACGGCGGAGCTCCACCCGTCTGTCCTCTCCTGTCCTGGGTGAGACAGGAACACAGAGAGAGGAAGACGGAGGGCAGATAGAGACGGGAGAGTGATTGCACCCGAGCCTATCTCGTGTGTGTGCTGTGATTGAGTGAACCTGCCTGGATCCCCTCTGCTCTGAAAGACGTTATGTACTGACAGAGGGCAGACGTTTGGCTGCAGGAACAGTGTCACATTCTCCACTCCACGTCATCATTTTGGGACGATTTAGTGATGTCTCACCTTTGAAATCATTCAAATGTATTTTACTATTGTCTCGTAACACAATTAATTTATTCAAAGAATTTACATCCGGTGTCAAACTTTCAAGCAAATGGACGTTACATTACGGGACAGACTGCAGCTCCTATCGGCTTTACATCGACATGCACAACAGAGACTTCAAATACACAGTCTTTAGTGAGTCTACGGTTTCTCTTTAATCAGCTCAGGATGGAGGAAGTTCCATGTTTTTGGTTGTCTGCCTGGTGGAAGGCTGTGCCTACAAGGAGTAAAGTGGGTCGTGGCGGTAATTAGAGTCCACTGGTTGACCGACTGACACACTTACCATTTAAAGGGCCTCCGCTCTTCTCCGTCGTCTCCTTTAGAGCCTCCTCTTTCTCCACATCCTTCTCGTCCTCCTCTTCATCCTCTCCACTTTCTACATTGTCCTCCTCCTCCTCCTCTTCCTCCTCCTCTCCCCGGCCTTCCCAGTCCTCCTGCGTGGGACTCGGAGGATTCGAGTCCAGGCACGTGTACGGCGACCTCCTGGGTTCGCTCTCTCGACGGGCCAGCAGCAGCGGGTCCTGCCTGCAGGCGCTGCACGGCTCGTCCTGGTCCTGGTCCTGGTCCTGGTCCTGGTGCTGGTCCTGGTCCTGGTCCTGGTCCTCGGGGAGCAGAGAGCGCGTCAGGGAGAGACGCAGGCGGGGCGGAGGCTGCTCCGGAGTCTTGTGAGCGCTGCGCAGATCCATGCTGTAGACAGTATCCTGAGAGAGAGGATTTCAGAGATTTCAGTAACACTCTGCACTGGTTATAGAGGAGCATAACCACTGGACAGGGGCCTACAAAGTAACGGCAAACCTAGTTAAAAGTGATGTATTAAGTAACGTAGATTAGACAAAACTTTCACTCTCCAAACTTTACCTGCAGAATGAGTCTTTTGGCTTTGGATCCTTTTCTCCGGTGCCCCAGAGCTCTCTCTCTCTGCTCTCTAAAAAAAAAAAGACCAGCAGACTGTTAAAAAGCAGCGGACGGCAAGATGTCTCCCGCACGAATATTCGAGGACCATTTTAATTGTTGCAGTCCCATAACAGTGCCCTATGGAGCTTTTGACCACTAGTAGCACCGTGGTAGACTGCTGGCGGGTAAACACTGACGTCAACAACGCAGGTTTATAAATTCAAATGTTTCCTCAAAACAATCGAACAGCCTCAAGCGGCGTCTTGTCATCGGGGCAGGTGTTACATGCGGACCGGAGCCTTACTTCTCTTCGTAGGCCTGCACCAGGCGCTGGTCCAGAATGTGCTCCTCGGGTTCCCATGTGCTGTACCTGCGACAGGTTACACAAAATGTGCGTGGTCCATTAGTGCAGTATAGTTCAATAACGATTGGTTAGCATTTTGGTACCAACCTGAACATAATTATGACATGAATTATGACACAGCTGTCCATACGGTTATATATTCCGTCCATCCTTCGGACTAAGGTCACATACTTACTTTGGAGGCCACCCTTTCCACTTCAACAGATACTCCACATTCCCCTGCGAAGACACGAAACGTGTGTGAGTGAGTGGTATCAGCCAAGGAGTTCATTGAACAAATGACATCACAGAATATATTGTAGCCGTGTTTCTTTTTAATCAGCTACTGGAGCTGCTTCAATCAACACGCCTCCGAGACCCCGTGTGATATCTCAGACACCTCAGATCAGAGGCTGATGAGAGTATTCAGGCTGTAACATTCCATTGATGCTTCTTGTTGATGATGGGCCCGAGGGTGCTAACATCATTTTGTGGGAGGCGACATGTTTGCTTGTTTCCTGTTGAGCCCTCGTTAAACCCAAAGCAGAGGAGGTTAACGGCTCTCTCGCCTCTACGGAAGTTTCCATCGTGCCGGACGACAATGATTACTTGCCAAAGGTCACGTTTTTCCTCTCCATCTTCTCATCAATCTGATGTCTATATTCCATCATAGTCTTGCTGTTGATTGGAGGAAGTTCCCATGCCATCAGACAACATCCATACTCAACAGATAATGTGAAGCGTCCCGTATGTTGTCCAAGTACAAGCCAAGCGAACTCAGAGTTAGTCATCCGCGGTGACATCATCCGATAATAACCTCCGAGCTCTCAAAGGTGTCCTCAGCGGGTGAAGTCACCACTTTTCCCCACTTCCTTTTACTCACCCAGTTCCCCCTTTTTTACAGTAAAATAGGGCTTAAAATGAAGTGCTCATATCCTCCATAAGCAATGCAGTTTGACCGGTAAAGCATGTAAATATCATGCTGTTTTGGGGTAGTTAACTAGTGGTCATATGGCACCTTTAACAGAAATATTAGGGCATAACCCAATACTCTACCTGACAGTTTTACAGTTAGTTTTTTATTGAATACTTTTGTTTTGGATTTTCATCTTGGGCACAGTCTCTCTCAGCATCTCACATGGAGCATACTTCAAAATTAGAGATCGTTTTTTAAAATGTTATTATTCTAAAGTATTTTGACCGCCTCAGCAAATTCAAACAGTTACCGTGAGATTATTCATAGCAGCAAACTTCTCGTAAACTGAGGAGGTCCAGGGGCCCCTCGTGCGCTCTTGGGCAACGATCATTCCTAGCTGCGCACCTGCGCGTGTCAACACCAGATGGTAACTCACACTCGACCCTAATTAGCAGGCAAACAGGCCCAGAATGAAGGTGTTTGGTTAGTAACACCATCAACATCTTTGCTTATTTATCCAAACACATGGTATTTTAAAGCCGTGGTGCAATGACAACACTCGCAACGTTACATTGAAGGAACATCCCCCTTTTACGCAGCCTGCAATTAGATAACCAGATTAGTCGCGCAATTCTGTTCATTTAATCTCTCACGGTTTCATTAGCATACAAAGTAGCATCCTTTCCTCCCTAAAAAACTAAAATGTGTCTCCCACAAAATGCCGGTAAAGGACCGATCCATGTTGTCAACAGTTAAAAAGATTACCTTCTTAACTCTTTTCTTCACGATGGACTCCACGGCAAACACTTGCTCTCCAATCGCCGACAGCTCCATCTCCGTGCGCGCCGCGGGTCCTTCGGCTCGTACCGTTCGTAAGTATAACGTGTTTCTCCTCCGCGAGCTGAGCAAACGTTCACGGTTGTGACAGCGGTGCTCTTTCCCTCCCGTTACTCCCTCGGCCGCTCGTGTGTTTTCCCGACAGTTTTGAGGGCCCGTTTAACCGGAGCGGCTTCCTTTCAGCTGGGTCTCTCCGCGCGTCCGGTGACTTTACAAAATCTGCGACACATCTGCACACCGCTTCGCGCGCGCCCGAATCCCGAAAGCGCGCTCCCCCCACCCCACCACCCCCCCGCTTTTCCAACGAGTCCGCGGCTCGCAACCAGCTACCTAACAGGTCATAGAGTGTATGGATGCAAACTTAAAAAAATATTAATTCTACAATGTGAGCAAACTCTGTTACAAGTACAAGTCTAGTAGTAGAAGAAAAAGTAGTCCGTATCAAAGCAGAATGGCACCTGTGAATGATGTAGTCCTATTGTTACATAAGACATTATTAGATTGGTAACACTATGCTAACTATGATAGTAGTAGTAGTAGTAGTAGTAGTAGTAGAGGTGGAGCTTACTATTTGAGTCTATACAGTGTTTCCCAACCTAGAGGCCGGAAATGCAAACGACTCATAAGATATCTGACATGTGGCCCCAAACAGACATGTTTTTTACATTTTGTAGAGGGGCTCACGGGCCAAATATGTTGGAAACCACTTTATTTTTTATGCTTTTCAAGTTTTATTTTCCTCTGAAATGTGTTATAAAACAAAAACACTCAAGTAAAAGTGCAAGAACCTCACAATTGTATCGGGAGTACTTGAGTAAAAGTGCTGAATTTACTTTCCACCGATGACCAAAACAGGCTGAAAGAAGGTGACATTCGGCTTCGCATGCTCAAGCGACCCTTTCAAAAGCAGTTAAATACACCCACACTGTAGCTTATACATAAAGTGCCATGAAAAGCATTTTATTTCTATGCAAAAAAAAAAACAAAACAACAAAAAAACACACAGTGACAATCAGGATTTCCTCAAGTAGGAGGGGCTGGATGGATTGTCATGGCAGAAACAGCACACATTGAATGTGATTGTGAGACACTCGTCATGATGCGATCGGGTCCAAAGCACCTCAGCAAAGCAGCGACAGCCCCTCTGATGTTTTCGATGCAGGCTCACTTGGATATAATATGACATTTAACGGGTCTACAGATTGGGCTGGAATCAAAGTGTGTCATTCCTAAATAAGACATGCACCATTGAAAAAAACAACAACATCTGTATAAAATCATAGTATTTCAAACACCTGTAAATAACGTGAAGCCCTTGGCTGCCAAAGTGAACACACTCGATGAGCTTCAGCCGTTTCTCTTCTATAGACGATAAATTGGTGCTTTGGATTAAATCTCTTGAAATGGCATCAAACTGCACAGCTCCCCTCTTCATCTTTCAGAGGAACAAATATCTCTTCTTCTTTTATGTAAACAAGTTAAGGCCAATATCGTCTTGAAGAGACAATACCTACAGTATTAACAGTTCCTCTTAAGCTGATAAGATGCGAAAGCTACAAACAGTGGAAATCTCTCGTAAGGCTCGTTTCAAAAACAATCAACCACGACACACCTCTTGGCTGGAGATGCGCTCACTAGCCAGCTCGGCGACTTTTCTTTACTTTTCTTTCCACGTTTTCCTTCTCTACCCGAGGCACACTGTGCTCCGTCTCCACTCTTTCTCAAACTGGACAACTTCCCTTCGATCAGCCGACCGTCAAACCTTCTCCTCAGACTGAAAGCTCCCACGTTACGGACCCCTCGCTGACCGTCTATGACGCCCTCTCAGAGCTGTGTTTGTCAGGAGGGGGAGGAGGAGGAGGAGGAGGCCTGCATCTGCTCAGCTCCTGTGCTACAGAGGGCTGCTGTGGTGGTGGCCCTTTGGACCAGTGTGAAGCCATTAAATATGAAATAAAAATGAATAAATATCATCGTCCCATGTGGTGCATCCTTAGTTTGTCTTCTGTGGGCGATGAGGACAAATCAAACAATCTCTCTTTACATTGAAATGCCAATTTGCAACATTAACTCATATTAACTGTTCAGATTATAATTAACAAGATAAACTGAAAACTGTTCTGGAGTTTTGGACCTTATCATAGAGTCCTCAGTCTGCTGATGAGGACCGTGTGATGCGGACGAAAGCTCCGGAAACAATCTAGTAAGTACACTTTGAGTTGAAAAGGTTTAGTCGACTGTTTTTTTTCAATTCCTCTCATTTTGTAATGTTTGATTTTGATCAATCATTTAGACAGTTTGCGTATCACCCTAATCTGATGAATACATCATATAATGATACCGTATTATTCTACTCAGAGATGATAGACGTTGGTTTTGCATTATTTCCTCGAGGATAAGCGCTCTTCATTACCACTAAGTAATTATTTGAACAAAAACAAAAAAAAGCTCGATGAATGATGCCGTTACTTTTCCCTTGAAATGAAACGGAGGCAAGCATCCACTAGATGGAGTGCTCGGCCCGGGCGTTGCATTGCTTCGTTGCATATAAAACTGTTGCGTCTGCACAGCCCCGGCACAGCACAGGCTCACACTGTGCCACAATGTGTTTGGTAAAGGAGGATGAAATACAAAAGTTGGCAACGTGATAACTCACTGATTTTGATTGACCTGTGATATGAAGAGGGGGCCGAGGAGGAGGAGGAGGAGGAGGAGGAGTGAGATGGAGTCACACCAGAGGCAAGAAAGGGCACGCTTTGGTGAAAGTGAAGGACGGGGGGGGGGGGTAACGGAGACATTCACGACGCGAATGGAGGGACAGAAACACAAAGACGCGTCGGTGACCATCATGAGTGTAGCAGGGAGGACCACAGAGGGAGGCGGCAGATAAACACAGCTGAGCTCCCACGACTTTGGAAACTTGAACAGTAAAAAGAAGGAAAAAAAACGGGACATTGAAAAATAGTCAATATATATAAAAACAGAATAGCAGAAACAGAATAGTAACGTCTTATAAGTCTTAACTGTGTTGATAGTAAAGGACTGTGATTCTCTGACTCTCCCTGTAAAGTGTTTGCTTCCTTCATTGCTTTGCGTCCTCTGACATAAGAGTCCAGCAATGGCTGTGTAAACAAAACCCCCAAAATGTAGGGGGGGGGGGGGTGTAATCAGCACTTTTACTTCCTTCTCCTGTTCATTCTGTGATCGGCCCCCTGGGCCCCGGTTGGCGCTGCGATCGGCCGGTTAAACCCTCAGCCGTCGGACCGCCATGTTTGGCGGGCCTCCACTTCCTCCGAGACCACCAATAGGAGTTCACAGTTCTTCCCTCGCAGCTGCTGGCGTAGAAACTTCCTGCGTTGTGGGGAGAACAGGACAGCCACAGTTATGATGATGGAAAGGCAAACACTACAATACACAGGGGCAAGATTTTTAAGGACAGACCTGCTTTAAAGCTGCATGTTCATTTTACGGCCACTAGGGGGCAGCAGAAACACAACACGAACATACAACGCCGTTCCAAAGCTGTTATGCAAGCGTGTTGTGATGAATATAAGACCGGCATTTACTCTACTTTCAGCTCTGTTTCGGGTCTCCACAGACTCCTGGGGGAAATATCTGGCTCATAAATGCTCCACTATGTTCACAAGCTAGTGGCTAACTTTGTCTGTTTGTCAGGCAGGTACTGCAGCACACAGCGGGTTTTAGCCACGATAGCAGTCACAGCAGGAACACGTCAACAACACACGGCGTCCCTCACCTGAGCTCCTCCGGGTTGCCGATGGGTTGAGGGCCACGCAGCTTGGAGTCCAAGTTGTAGTAGACTCCGCCCACCTCTCTGACTCCTATCCAGTGCTGGCGCTTGAGCGGCAGCCGGAGGGGCCCCCAGCGCAGGTTGGACGGCACGTTCAGAATGAAGCCCGTCACGTTGGACAGCTCGATGCTGCCTACATCCCTGGGAGGGAAGAAAGGTGAATGCAGTGCGTTGGCCATGCAATTGCAATTCTTTATCCCACACTAGCACACAACAGGTAGAAGCTTTCAATCCACTAAATGTTAAACAGACGGCCACGAATCTAAAGACGTAAAAGGACAGACACACCTAGGCTTCGGACAGGCTTATCCAGACACTATGTCACAATAATGTTCCCAGTATAATGAAACTATATTGGAATATGGTGTTTCATAATATGTTGCAATAGATATATTTTCCCTTCCTCAATCATCACGTAGGCCTACATTCTTGCTCTTTTGCGTAACAAGCAAACATGAATGTTGTGAAAAGGATCCCGTGAATTCGGCAGCTTGACGTATTCAAATCGTGACTGTCAGAGCGTCCCGTAAGCACTTGAATGCACCACGGGGAGGTCCCAGGTCACAGCTACATTACAAACATAACTTATATCCAGAAAACATATCCTTACTGAATGTAAGAAATGTAAAAGCTCACCACTGAATCACCACTGTCTGCATCAATCAGGGTCAGAGAGCAGCGTTGTTGTTTAGGTCAAAACAGAGAAACAGGAATACGGCTTTTCTGATAACATTATTGTTTTACTGATAAAAGCCAGTCCGTTGTTACGAACAGTCACGTAAGGCCGTTAATGAGGGAAACAGGAATGCTGATAAAACGCTCTCTTTAGACTTTGACAACTCTTGGAATAGCTGACTAATCACAGAGATCATTCAGACCCTGCTGATTAAGAGGCTGGGGGGGCAGAGGAGGACACAGGGAGCCTCTTTACAACATTTACCTTTTTTATACCGTAGGATTTAAGTAGGTGCTGTATGTGTATATATCTATATATATATAAATGATAACATTACTGTCCATCACCTACAATTCCTAGTTCAAGAATAAAAACAACAGAAAAGGAGGTTTTACCTTCTTTTATCCCACCAGACTGCCTCGAACCCTCGGGTCTGCAGGGCTGCCATGATAACGTTAACGTCATAGTTCCCGTTTCCCAGCATGCTCTTCTTGTGAGGTGTCACCAGAGTGCCGGGAGAAAGCCTGCAACAAGTCGACAAGAGAGATTTCCCAGATTATCCACAACATTTCACGTGCGGCGGCTAAACAGTGACGCCGACCGGTGAGACGGCTTCCCCCACCTCTGGTAGATCTCCTGCAGGGTGTCCCGACTGAAGGCCGTCCCGTCCTGGAAGACGTTGTTGAGCGCGTGCAGGGCGCACAGCTCCCTCCGCTGCTTCTCGTGATAAATGGCTGGAGGTGTCAGAGAGGGTTGAGGAGGCAGAGGAGGGGAGAGGGAGGAAGAGGAGGATGAGAGATCCTGCTGCTGCTGCTGCTGTTGCTGAGAATCCGTGGGATCCCTGCACCTCCTCTCCTCCGCTCCCACCACCACCTCCCCTCCTCCCCCTTTCTGCTTGATGACCTTCCAGCGCATGCAGCCCAGCTCTTGCAGGCCGCCTCGGCCCTTACCCTTCCACTCGCCGGCTGGATACGGAGCGCTTCCCATCCCTGGACGATCACCACCACCGCCACCCCCGCCGCCGCCGCCGCCACCACCACCACCACCACCTCCTCCAGCTCCACCACTGCCTCCACAACTACTGCCTTCAGGATGCTACATCAGCATCATGACAACCATTGCCATAGCAACCTCTCAGCCGCTTGGAAGAGAGGAGCTTGTGTGTCTCCGTGTATGGTCGAGGGGGAGGTGGTGGTGGTGGTGGGGGGGTTGCAAGGTAAATGAGACCTGTGGCTGTTTGACACCTGCTCTCTCTGGAGGATGGATGTGCAGAAAGGTCAACAAGGAGGGAGGGAAAAAAGTGGAGCTCAAGATGAGATCGCCGGCAAACAAAGACCCTCCAGATGCTCCCAATGAAAGATTACTCCTCCACCAACACCACAGCGGTGTGGTCAATCAAACTGCCGCTGCTCTCTGTGTGTTTCCACTTCCTCCATCTTCCGTGTGCGTTGACAGCTCTTTCCATCCAGTCACCAAGCCTATAGCCTCGCACTTCTTTCCATGTCACCGGGCTGCTGACCGTGAGGCGTCACGTCCACTGGAACAGATACAACCAGGACCTGGTGCTGAAGGACGGAACTGGCAGAAAGACAAGACAGAAAAGATGAATTTTTATTATCTACTTTTGTGACTATATAATTTAATATTTCAACATAACTACATAAGGTGACTAATTCCCACCACAAGTTAGCACGAGCCCAAAAATGGCATCTTAAAAACAGCTTACTCAGTCTGAACAGCAGCTAAAAAAAAACTTAACAAACACATAAAAGCAACGCTGAATTTCGTATTGATGGCAACAGATAGTTGGGGGGTGACATTAAAAGCTTCTACCATCTCCTCTTTGTTCAGGAGACCTCAGCATAAGAGGAGGGTAAACATGTCCAGGAGCCTGGACTGGATAGAGGAAGCAGCCTGTTCAGTAAGCTAGCACCCAAAAAAAATATGGCAACAGCTCCGAACAAAACAAGGACACACACACACACACACACGTTTGAGAGCACACGGTCCGTTAACGGTGATAGCGGCTGTTAATGCTCTGAAACCATACACGTACAGATGCAATTCATCCGCGGTAGTAACAGATATCTGGCGATAATCTTCTGGCTGCTCTACGTGACTGCTGAGTCCACAGCGAACACAACCACAACGCTTCCTTTTACGTCTTATAACTTCATTTTCTCCACGCGACCACTTACCTGGTCGCTTCCCGCCGGTGCTGTCACGGCTGGACTGTTATAAACCGGTGTATAAACTGGATATACTCTTTCCCATTTCCCTAAAGGCTGTTCAGTCCTTTGTCTTTGCCAATCTTTCCCTACTATAGCTCTCTCTGTCGCTCTCTCTCTCTCTCTCACACAGTCTGTCTCCGTCCGTGCAGACGCGGACATGCGCAGTGGCGCCTCCCTGGCTCCATATTGCTGTCACCACCACCACCGCCTGCGTCAGTAGACGGTGGAGCAGCAGTCCCTCCCCTGAGACGGTGGAGCCCCGTATTTTCCACTTTATCCTCCTCACCCGTTGAGCGGACATGCTTAAAATAAATACGGTTAATAAGTTCTGTTTGCAGCAGTGACGTGCATGTATGACCTTTAGGTGAGTTGGTAGGTGTTAATGGTTTTAACACATGATCAATTTGTGGAGCTTTTTTATCCTCTTTTAGCTCATTGTTTTGGTTTTGTGTTTCGATTCACTCCCACATGTACATTATCTGCTTAGCATGGCAGGCAACATTATACATATTTAGCAGCTTAACAGCCAGAGTTGGTCAGCTGTTGCAGACTAAAACAGAGCTTAAAGGAGAGTGAATATTGCACTTATGGCCAGAGACAGCTGCTCCAAATGAATGGTGTGTCATCTGGGTCTGCTGGATGTGTAAATAGGCAGCTGTTTATGGGGTTGATTGTGTGTTCTTATTATGCAATCAAAAAGAAGAGGGTTAAGAGCAAAACTGTGCATTATTCCAAGTAAAATAAATTAACTTGATTAAAAAGTTTTGTTTTCATATCCAAAAGTTTTGTCAGTGTTGAGCTGATTCTCGTAGGCAGGACCTAAGCTTGAAAGTGTAAGAGCCGTCTCTATTGGCCCGCCTTGACTGGAATGACAGCTAGCAACATCCATTCTGCGTTCATAATCACATACTTTACATTTTTTACTTTTAGTACACACTGCAGCTGCTGCCCTTACAAAGTACATACTGTAGCGTGCAGTAAGCATTCAATTAGGACATATTTCTTCCTCGTAACATTGCACCTTGAACTTTGACCCTCTTGCACATGGACGCTTGCATAAGGACCTATAGCAGGATGTCCCGGTGTCTTTGGCATACTGCATTTAACATACTATGTATTGGGACATACACAATCTTTTTCCTGCATACTAAATAGTATGATAGTATAGGTGTCTCAACGCACAGCCACTGTTATAACACTGCTTTGTTGAATTCTCAAAACTGATTCTGGTCAATTATGGCATCGTACGATAATATGATAATGGACTCTGGATAACCACATCTGTGTCATATTAAATACAATCATTTTCAAATCAATATTTTGTGTCAACTTGCTGATTTCTTTAGTATGTAGCCCCGTCATAGGCGCAGTAACCAGCAGGTGGGTCAGTATTGTGAAATTGAGGGGTCAACAATGTACATTATCACTTACATGTTGTTAAGATGTCACTCCGATCACAACTGGCCAATAGAGACGCGTTTTACATCTTCCAGCGTAGGTACCAACGAGTTTCAGCACAACAGCAAAAATACGTCGTTGATTTGCAAACAAAGCTTTTTTAATGGCAAACAAAACATTTGGATAGCCTCTCAATGTATTTTCATTGTTTCACTCATTCTTGATATAGCCTAAAGTTGTCATTGTGACTGGTGGAGTCTCAAATTGCATAGTATATGCACAAGGGAATCCCAGGAAACAATGGATTCACACACCGGACATGATGTGGAACACAAAAGATGCAACAAGGGAATACTTTCGATAACTATGACATTGTCAACGGCCCTTTTTTTAGTCTGCTGAATTAAAACATTACGACACAGCGAATCGCCTCATTCGATGGTTTGTTTGGTGCCGCTGTTAACGGACACAGGAGTTGTTCCTCTTGTGTTGACCTTTTGACATTTTGAGAGTAGCTCAGAATTCACTCAAAATATGATTCGCTTTATAGTTTAGCTCCACTTTGGTTTGCGAACTCCTGAGAATGTGGTGCAGGCAGAACACCTCAAACAAAAGCTGCAGTTTGGTGTTAATGAGTGTGTTTGCCACTCTGAGTAACCAGCTTAAATTAGGAGTCATTTTATTCAGTGTCAATACCAAAAAATACTTCCTGAGGCAAGTGTAACAGACTTTGGCACTTCCTATCAAGGCAACTAAAACATCATTCAGGACCACCAGCCAGCCAGTCATCTCTTTTCCTCAGTTGTGGACAGTTATTACGCTGCTAAGGCTTTTTCTTTTAATGCTGTTTTCTGTCTTTCTCAAATCAGAGCTCAGGCTTGTCAAAAGTACAGCAGACCAGTCAGTATAAGATGCTTATTAATGCCAAAGTTTATCGTCCTGCATGAGGAACCTGATTGGTCTGTTGAGGGTCTGTACTGTTTGGTTTGAATGCTCTCTCTGACGCTTTACTCGTGTAATCTACGTAGGCAACCGCAATTCTTAACATGAAATGTTGTTAATTAGGGTTTACACTGCGCTACATTGACAACATATACTTGCAGCAAAGAGATAATATTGATACTATGTTATCAAAGTTAAAATGATAGATTTAGTCATATCGTTATATCATACATCGACTTGTTACTGTCATCCGCTGACAATGTGATCAAGATTTTTGTTTTTCAGTATTCTCTATTTAAGCAATTGTTAATTTTCTGGTCTAACTGCCGTTTCAGAGGCCTCTGGAGAAAGCACAGTACGCACTCAACAGTGCTGCTGAACTCCAGTCCCAATGTGACTTCAGGTTATTTTCTCTGATCATCTTTAAAGTTTGATATCTCCGATAAATTATTAAAGATAAGGGAGGGCCTAGCACTGGAGCAGTGTAAGAAAACATGAGGCCTTCACAAAAGAATATACAAACATCGAAGAATTACAACACACCAAAATGGGAAAGAGAAATGGGCATGAAATCTAACCGAAAGAATCTGCGGCATGTTGAAAACCAAAAGGCGGCCAAAGGTAGTAAATTCATTTGGACAGTGGTGAACCAGCCGAGTGACAAATATACCTCAGGCAAAGAATCGCCCTTACACTTAAAGTCAAAATTGCATGTTTAACACTTGAGTGAATCCTGCCTCCTTATTGTTTCACTGCCCCGACAACTCGGTCCCACACACACACATGCACACCAACTACAGCATCCCCCCCATCTAATTTACATGTGTCCCAGTTTTCCAGCCAGTACGGAGCCCATGTCAGCTAGCAGCTCCTCCCTGATGCGGTCCTCCCTCCTCTGCAGCTCGTGGACGAAGTGTCCCCTGTTCATCTCCGTCACCCGCCCCACCAGCTGCCTGCGCATCACGCTCTTTGCCTCTGGGGGGCAGTCTGGCCCGTTGTCCACCAGCTCTGGCCCCTGGTCGCATAGAGACAGAGCCCTCTCCAGACCCTCTCCGGAGTCCCTCACATCCAGCTTCTGATCTACCGTACGCCTTCGACCCAGGCGGTCTGCGTGGGTGAGTACTGGTATGATGTGCGACGCGACCCCGTCTCCAAACAGCTCAAGGGTGGATTGGATGGCCTGGGTCAGATCCTGGTCGATCCCCGTGCTGGAGCCCCCAGCTGGTATCACCAGCAGGAAGGCGTGTGGTCCAGGACTGGAGAGCTGAAGGCTCCTCAGAGCTTCCCTGGCTCTCTTGTTGTTCCCCAATGACGGCCCCAAAAGATCTGGGGTGTCGATCACTATAACCTCTCTCCCACCCATGACTGTCCATCTCTTGGTGCTCTCCATCAGGGGACCCATGGGTGCCGTTTTCTCACTGTTGCTCAACAAAGAATCGGCCAGGGAGGTCCGTCCTCCACCCGTGGGCCCCAGGAGGATCAGCCTCAGGCCTGGTTTGTTGGCGCTGCTGGTCCGATCCATCTGTGACTCCAGCGCTCCATCCCCGGATGATCCTGCAGAGGCGACAGGTTTTCATTAGATAAACGATAAAAGCTGAGATCCTCAGCCAAACTGGGTCTGCGTGAGCAGGTTTTACGTTTTAAATATCTCACATTCAGCAGAACAAACAAGAAACAGTAGAAAAATCCCCAAAATGCTAAATTAAAGGTGAACTGACCTGTGATGACAGCAACCAGCCACTTGAACTTGGAGGAAGATTCTGATGGAGGAGCACATTGTAAGGCAGTTGCTTAAGTATAGGCCTATTATGCAGGACTATCACTCACTTAAATAGCTGAACTATGATACTAGATTGCTCTCATGTGTCTGCTGAATTTCCGAGTCTCTTCCTCAGACTACCCAAACATACAATTGTTAAACTTCCCCTGACCTGTTTACTTAGACTTAAAAAGCACTCAATGAAGAGTACACAACATCAAAAAGAAACACTCACTTCCGACAAACCGCCAAATTCGAGACAGCCATTTACACAGGCTCTGGATTCCTGCGACGCGAGACATAAATAGAAAAGTTAGCACATGACTTTAGGTGACATGTGACACATTTCTTCTTATTTTTTTCAACCTGTGGGTCAGAAATGAGGGATGTACATGTCGTACCACGAAGGGTTCCCACTAGGCGGCCCACCCAGCTCCAAAGAGCTGACAGACCTGAGGCAGAACGCACATTCATTATCTGGTGTTTTTATGTCACATCGTACACAAACATGACTGTGAGGGGGAGGACAAAGTGACCTCTGACCCCCGATACATAACTCACCAGTAAGGGTGCAGAACAGACGAATTGGCCATCGGATCAGAGCCGGGAGTGCTGCAGGGAAAACAGACTGCTATCAGTATCAGTGTTACAGCAGGGGGTCATCATTGATTCATGTTGGTTTTGGTCTTCTGTCTCCTGCTGACCATGTGACAAATATAGAGTATCACCTGCTTTATCCTTTAGAGACGTTTGTTTTTGATTATTTAAAGAATGTGCCCAGCAGGCCTGATGCAAATCGGTATACTGTTAGTTGATATTTGTCACTAAACATGGAGGGAGGTTAGGGTCACCCAGGAGGACCCATAGTTCCTGGTTGAACCCCTGATATCAAAACCTTTTGTGCTTTCTTGTTTCCGGACCCACTATCTCTGGGGAGGACAGGTCAATCAATCAGAGAAACCTGCTGGCTTATATGTCAGGGGGACCTTGTGAAATGAATG
This sequence comes from Pholis gunnellus, assembly GCF_910591455.1. Classification (NCBI taxonomy): domain Eukaryota; kingdom Metazoa; phylum Chordata; class Actinopteri; order Perciformes; family Pholidae; genus Pholis; species Pholis gunnellus. The sequence continues at coordinate 6,299,302 of NC_136548.1, forward strand.
TGATCTTGTGTTGTCGGTGAGTGACTGACTCTGTGAGAATCTGTAGAGGAGATACCCCACCACAGTAAACGCTCCCATCTGGGCACTGTTGCCGCTCATCCACCAGCCTAAACAAGAGAGGGGGAGGGAGGAAGGCATGGCATTAGTATTGCAATGTTGCACACAATTTGTCATGGGGTTTACCTTTCACCCAAATGGGAAATCCAGAATGAAATACTCTAAATCCCGGGAAAACCATATTGTTTAATTCAGGGTTTTGTGTGCGTGTGTCTTGAGATGTGAGGTTTCCATTCATGTTAATCTTCACTGACAAAGCGGGAAACTTTAGCACAGTTTTAATTTTCTCAAATTGTCATAACTGCAAAGTTAGGCGCTCTTCATTTCTTATATTTATTTTGAAAAACTATCCCAGAAGTCAAGATTGTTTTACTGCTACCGTGACGCTATAGAGTACATACTACCACGCAGACATGAAGACACAATACAATGAGATTTAAGATTAAAATAAGTTAATTAACTGAGTAATGGACAATTCAATAAGTGTCTATTTAAAATGTACTTTCATACAATGGAAGTTAAAATACAAATAACACAATTTACTCGATGAAGTAGCGCAGATATCTATAATTTCTTTTAAAGCATGTTTGATGATTTTCTAAATGTCCGTCTCACCTGTAACAGCATCCTCAGAGTTGTCCTTTTCACATTGACACTCCATTTCTGTGCGGTTGACAGACTTTCAGCCCGTGTCAGTACGAGAATATGTGATAGCACTTCTGCCCAGAACTGTCAGTATAAAAGCACTAAAAGATTAACTCAACACCCGGGTTAACAAATCATACAACAACTCAAAATAACAAGGAACAATATCAGGATTAAGATCTATTACTACAAAAGTAAAGAGCCTCAATATCATTTCAAAATCAACCTCGGAAAGGCTCTGTAGTCAGTTGTACGTTAACATGAAGCAAAGTTTCAAGACAGGGTAAACCAAAACAGAAAGCCTACACAGGAAAACTCCACAAACAATATAATGTTTTAAGTTTAAATGTCTATTTAAACACACAGCAATGGCAAAATGTCCCTAAAACTCCATTACATGCGGCGTAGTCAGATAATCCTCCCCAGGAATGCCATCAACAGTCAGTGTGTCAAAACCTGACGCAACTCACGAGGTCAAAGTTCATCGTGATCCTTTCTTCCTGCTGTTGTGCAGAAACGTTTGCCTGCTCAGGCCCGCCCTCAAGAGGAGCACTGCTCTTATTTTATTGAGCCGTGTTCAGGTATGTTGATGTCTTTCTTTGGATGGACACACCCTTTTTCTTTCTTTCAACAAGAAGAACCGGAACATGTACAGCGCACTGACTCACGTACTTAATGAAACAAAACAAACTGGATGCAGGGCTGTAAAAGGCTTTTTGTTTTATTAGCGAAAATGCAACATTATCAACATGAATAACAGCATTGTTATGATTATGCTTATTGTCGAGTGAACTACAAATGCACACAATACTTTTTTTTATAATGTAAGACACATCAACCAATTTGAGTGGTCTTGATCACAAGAAAATTACTTTTTTTACATTAAACATTATTAATGTAATGTGGGACTGACAAACACTAGCACCGAGCTGCACCGAACCATGCTGGCTTGCAAAAACACAGTATCCCAGTCTTACCCAAATTTCAATTCATTTCTACATCTGGAATCAAGTGCAATAACAGATCAACACTGATCTGAACAAGCTTGCCTGCTCATGAAGGCACTAGGAGTTGTCTATTTAACTCCTCATTGGCCCAGCTTGTCAGTCAGAGCATCTATCAGCTCCTGCTTCTTGGTCCCGGTGGTGCGAACCCCAAACCGCTTACAGGCCTCCTTCAACACGGGCACGGTCAGCTTTACCAGGGTGCCGTTCTGCACGTGGCCCCGCAGCTCGTCTTCAGGCACCTCCACTTTGGGCTTCTTCTCAGCTCCGCCTCCGGTATCAGCTGCCGGTTCAATCACGGAGAAAGCACTCAGTCGACAGAATGATCAGATTTTGACTGTACCACAACACAACATGACCACAGCAGCCAGTGACGCATTTCTAAATCCTCTGTAGTGATCAATAAACTTGACCAAAGTCTATACCGTGTGTAAGGGCAGAACAATTTACCAACAAGAAAAAAAACACCAAGATACAGTAAAATCTTTTTTGCTGAGCTAGTTTCTGTCATGACTCCAGCTCTGACCTGTTTTGCGTTTGGCAGCTGGTTTGCTCTCGGGGTTGTAGTCGGCGGGGTAGACCAGATCTTTAAACTCCTGAACCAAAGGACCCAGACGGTCGTTCATCTGCTCCACCTTTGGCACTGAGACCGAGCAAAAAAGAGAGAAGGACAGGTACAGGGTTAGTTGAAGGAACGAGAAGTCATCGTACCAGCCACAAGGAGTTTGTCTGCATCTTACTGATCAGGTCCTCTATGTCCTCTGGAGCCATCATATCCAGAGCCAAGGCCTCCAGGTTCCTGTACTGCTGCTGAATGACTGGATTCTCAAAAGCATCACTCCTGCATTCCATTACAAAGAATGAAAACATGTAGCAGAAGGAAACAAATTAAAAATGACCTTGTTATGTCTACTTTTGTTAATTAAATGCATTTCTCCCAGAATAATATCCTTTTGATGCAACAAATCAACACACACCGAAGACTCCAAACTAAGATCTCTGTAAAGTGCTGAACGTGTGCAGCTACCTGTATTTGAAGCGGAGCTTGGAGACGATCTCCTTCATCTTGTCCACCTGTGTCTGTGAGGCTTTTGGGTACTGGGGAGGATCCAGAGTCCGCACGTCGTCGGCGTATGGCAGATAGATGACATTGAAACCTGATACAGGAGAGACGACATGCTGCCGTCAGGCTTCTCCACTACAATGACCTAGAATGTACAGTAGTTGCCTATCTTGCTTTCACTGTTAGCAAAAGGCGCTAAAGTGTGTTAGCCTCCTTTGCTGAGCGCAGCAGTGCATCACCTGGAGGTAAAATCTGTACTTTCCCCTCGTCGACCTCCTCTTTCTGAGGCACCAGCGCAACAAATCGAGGCGGGTAGTTCCGACGAGAGACGCAGCGGCACAAAGCGAACACGTTCCTCTCGCTACACTTTGTCAGCAAGGCGGAGAACAGACATGCGCTGCCTGAGGTGGGAAAACACAGGATACATTAGAGCTCGGCAAACAGGGAGGATGCTGTAAGACACTCAATACTAAGGTTTTAATATGGCTTCATAGTGGTTTTGAAGTAAGTCAGACACAGACAGACAAACATTGGTACCTTTCATCTCATCCTCCTCAGGGTAGAGGAAGACAGCAGGGCGGATGTGGTGGTGACGTTTGAGCCTCTCCATCGGTTTGAATCCGATTAGAAACATTCCAGGATCTTCAAACTTCTTGATGGCGTCCACCTCGTCCTTCTCCATCACTATCTGTTTCTTACCGTACACCTATAGCAAGGAACAAACAAGAAACAACAACAAAAATTCACTGATAATCATTGAAATGTAACTAAATTCAGCTAAATTTGAGTTGGAGCTGATACACTCTTCTGTTCAGATGTTTTAATTTTACTGGTTGACTCATATAAAACCTGACTTAAAGTGTATGGTATATATATATATATGACAAAATTCAGTTTTATGAAACAACCAAACCACAATGAGCATACATTGAGTGTGCTCTTACCTGGGATTTCTTTATATCACTGGGCAGCAGCAGGCTGCCAGTCTGAGTGTGGAAGGTCCGGGTTTTGCTGCGGACCGGCTCGTTGGTTTCCCTGTAAAGTCTGATGGCAGCTGGTTTCCGAGCTGCCACAGCAGTTGAATATAGTCCCACAGCTACATTTATGCCCTCACCAAGAGACAGGTTTAACCTAAAGATGGCAGAGAGGGATGGATGGTGCGAGGAACAGGAGAGAAGTAGGTCTTAAGGGATTGAAAAGACACAAAGATGAACCACAAAGAACAAAGATAGCAAATACACGTGAATGCAAAAGCGAAAAGAAGTGACGAGACTGCACTCTGTCTGGAAATGGAAATGTGTCACTTTTTTCTACCTGGCCATGGCTCTCTTCTTCTGCTCCTTGGCCCGCACCCTCTTCTGGAGGTCCTCCAGCTTGTCACAAGGCTTCAGCTGCAGCCCCAAATCACCCTCATCCTCAGGTGGACTTATAATGTCGCGAAAGAAGGGCGCCACATCGAAGCCGCCCGGTTTCATCAGATGCATCAAATCAATGACGACACCTATGAGAGAGGGGATAAGTCTCACGGGGTCATGACATACGAGCTGAACGCATTAAAAGCAAAGATCCTGAAGGCAGCTCTGAGCTTTAATCCAACACGGTATTATTACAGACTTCATGAAAGAGGAGCAGCCTTTTTGCTGAAGACGTACCGGTCTCTTTGAGGTCACCAGCCTTTGTGCGAGCCTGCCGGTCTTTCACACTGTCGCCCCCGTGTGGTTCATCCCTGCAGGTGAAGATCATGAGCCGCTTGTGTGAGAGGCGCAGCTTGATGTCACTGTAGAGGTTGGAGCAGCACCACAGGGCGTCTCCTAACGACGTCTCCCCGCTGCCCATGGTCTCTGCCGCTAGTTGGGCACCTTTCCCCCCCCGCAGAGCGTCCACGTTCTGCACTCGCTTTGCACCTGCGGAAAAAATAAGGGAGCAGAATGATGAGGAAAAACAGAATGAATGGGGATGTAAGAAAGACGTGTTTTTCAATTTGTGGAGTCACCAATACTGACTGTGAAATAACATGTGATAGCAATAACAAGTTTGTATGTTTGCAGCAAAACAACAGCAATTCAGATTTGGTGTAATCCTGTGTTGGCTCAGAAAGTCCAGCGTCTCACCGGGTTCATCAAGGTCGTGGTACACGTAGACATGCTTGAATGAGTTCCTGGGATTTTTGCTCTGCTCTGTGCCGTAGAAAACCAACGCCATCAGATCCCTGTGACTGCTAATGATCTTACTGGCGTACACACTGCGCACAACCTACAAGGACAGAACACAGACACTTGCTATCACGAGAAGGCAAATCTGAGAATAAAAACAACCAACGAGGCCTATAATACTGATATTCAGTAGATGTTCTTGTGTTTTTAATAGTGCTGGGCAACGATTAGTCGCATGTTATGTGCAACATTTAATAATGAATTCAAAAGTAGTGTATTGCGCACTTTTATTTGCGTTCAAAAGGCAGATGTCTCGCAGCCGCGATCATATTTCTTGCACTACCTGTGCTCAGTGTGCTGACCTTATTTGACACATTCCACTGCTGTGAAACATGAATAAAATGTTCCGCGCGCATTTCATCAAAATGTCTGTTTTCTGTCTTCATGACAGTCAGAGCATGTGAATGCAGCTCTACTGTTCATCACTATAATGCTGTAACTCCGAGGTGATGATGGTTACCCGGCGATGTCCCGTAGTCTCCAGTGAGAGCAGCAGCTGGTGCACGTTGTAACGCCGTCGCTTTTGTAGTCCTCACCTTTTCATACAACTCGTGTATTCTTCTGGTGATGGTGCGTCTTGAGGCTCATACGTGCCGTCATTTGTTGCGATCCTAAGGACGTTCCTCAGACCGACATCTTCCACAATACTAATCGGCCTGCAGTTTGTATCCACTTCGCTGTGGCATTTGTTAGCTTGTCTTGCTTTTGTTCATCTATGCTTCTCCCACACGCTGCATCCAACGTAGTCTGCCGAAGCCTCCTTCCACCATTTGTTTGGGTGGGTGATTTGCTCTCATTGGTTGAGACGCGATAATAACGCGTTAACTTGCCCAGCCCTAGTTTTTAGTCAAAATAATTTGGATGATTTACTCCTAAAAGTGCCATTCCAACTCCACAGTCTCAACCTTTACACACTTATTGAGATAATTCCAGCACGTTTACATCAATTCCAACAAAAACACAGAGAAGAAAAATAAAATAAAGATAGCTGGCCATCTTACCTGCATGGTCATGTCAAAGTTTGAGGGCTGTCCGTCTTCTCCTTTGATGAACATTTCCTTGGAGGCATCAACCAAGAAGACCAAACTGTCTCTCCCTGTGATCTTGTAATCTCCTAACAAAGACAGGCAGACAGATTTGAGATGGTGTCTTACTTGTTGGTATCAAATGCTATCTGATAAGTTGTGTGTTAAATTAACTATGGATCATAACACTAAACTGCATGGCATGCAAGTACGGTCAAATCAAAGTTGTCATATACAGATCTTTAATTGGTTAAAATGCAAAGTAAACATAAAAAGGGGAGGAAAAATCTAGCAGAGAGGAAAAATCAACAAATCTGACTGTTCGATGGCAGTTTACAGGCTTTCGTCTCACCTCCAGATTGCTCTCCTTCCTCCTGCTCTTCATCGTCATCTTCATTCCGGTAGTAGGCGTTCCACTCTGCCATCTTTGCTGCTCCTGGTCCTGTCAAATGATTCAGCAGTTTAATAACACAACAACAACAACAACAACAGGAAATAAACAACAGGAAATAAACTGTGCTCCATCAAAACTTCCAACAAATACGTAACGTTACGCCTACAACTTCTTAAACAAATAAAAATGTGGTGCTAATTTAATCAGACAACAACAACTATGCAAAGGACAACGCGAATCATTTATTAGGTTTAGTTAAGATATTATTAATATCATAGTAATGTTATCAACTTCATCCAGGCAACGTTAGCTGGTTTAGCTTGTAGTTAGCCACTGTTCGCTTCATTAGTATTTTGGGGTCGCTTAGTGAACAAATATAACTTTCTATCGATGCACACACATTATAACGAGTAAACACATTAAAACGATAAACTGAAAATATATAAAGTAATTGTATGAGCATACAGTCACTCGCCGTACTTTGCTTCTCTCTGCCCACAAATCCAGACTAGCCTCAATGGCTTACACGCTCCGTCACGTGCACGAGCACGCTGAAAAGCGTACGGAACAGCTCGTCGTCTATTGGACTCTTGTCTGTCAATCTAAGGTATTGACCAATCCTAGTGAAGTAGGCGGGACTTTGTTTGCCGCGCGGATCGACACCGGAAGTGATGCCGCTCTCGCCATGCGAGAGCACTTTGTTTGACAGTCATGTTATTGTTTACAGTGAGACAGTGACACAGCACCAGCTGTTAGCAACCGGCAAATTTGACCTGTTTTTAGGAGATTTATATTTGCTACAGCATTATTACTTTTCATGTGAAATAGCTTGTAGCATATATTTATATCCATAACAGTTCCACGATAAACTTTTTATTTAAGTTTTGTTCAGTAAGTAAGCTAGCCAGCCGGCCAACTCTCGGTGGATCTTTGTACTTGGTTAGCTGCATTTTGAAGCACTCCCTTTGTGCCGACATGGACCAAACCGACTCCTACCCAGTGAAACTGTACATTTACGACATGTCCAGAGGCATGGCCCGACAGCTGAGTCCTCTCATGCTAGGTGAGTTTTGGACGAGCCACCTGTTGCTTTGCTTCATGAAAGCCGTAGACCGTACAGCCTGGCCGGCGAGAGAAACCAGGAGAGAGCGGGGATGCTACTCAGGCCTAAGCTATGACTTTAGTTTCTGCCATTCTGATTTAATCCTGTTTTTTTTTTTATCATCTAGGGAGACAGCTTGATGGGATATGGTAAGTAGACTTGTTTTGTAGAAGTTCTCACTATAGATCCTGTGAACTGTGTTTAATTACTTTCATTGGTTTGGTTTTATGGGAACATTGTGTTTTGGTATCTTACAGGCACACTGCTATTGTGGTCCATGGAAAGGAGTTCTTCTTTGTGGGAGAAGGCATCAACAATTGTCCACCGGTAAGAATCAGCATCAGCATTTTCTCAAGTACAAATACTTAGAAAGTAATGGATCAAGAGGTGCTTGTCAATGTGTTTGAAAAAAAAAAATCATACTGAGGTGTGTATGTGTGTTGCATCCTAGGGTGGCACCCCCTTAGGTAATCCTGGCTCCATAGTGGACCTGGGCTCCACTGAGGTGCCTGCAGACATATTTATGGAGTACCTGTTTTCACTGGCAGAGTCCTCATACAGGTACGGGCTCAGGCTTTACATGTAAAGATTTGTGTGTCTGTGGTTTGTTTTGTGTTGTGTTTAAACCCTCGACCACCAGATGGTAGTGTTGTAATCTACCTTCAGCCATTTGACTCTTCCATTCTAATGTAACAACGTAAACTGAGACAGGAAGTAGCGTAAGGCTCAGTGTATTAAATGATATCCCCTGTATCATGATGCGTATTGTATCCCCAATGCACAGCCGTAATTTCAATTCTCACACTTCTCAGTTCCTCCTGTTATCTCTCCCGTCAAGATGTGGCTATCTTGTTTTTTCCTGCTACTCACCCGCCCTGATCTCCACCTTGTTCGGCCTCTCTCTCTCTCACATTAATGTCTCTTCTCTCTCTTTTTTCTCCGGGTGCACAGCGGTGACAAGTACAACTTGTTTGAGCACAACTGCAACACCTTCAGCAACGAGGTGGCTCAGTTTCTCACGGGGCAAAAGATCCCGTCTTACATTACAGACCTTCCATCTGAAGTTCTATCCACGTGAGTCAATAATCACCAGTGCTCCTCTTAATTTTCTGTATTTGTAGTTAAACTGAATCTCTGCGTATGCTGATGTTGTCACAATAATGGAAATTCTGAATTTGTAATGTAGTGTGTGAGAGTGTCAAACGTCTACAATATATATACAGGTGTGAATCCCTCTAGAGTCCCTTTCTCAGAAACACATAGTTTGTTTGATTGACTTGTTGTTTTGCACCAATGAAGAAGTAAAAGTGAAAATATAGTCGAGGCAAGTTTGAAACTAGTATAGGGAAATAGTTAATTGCATTACATCACCCCCCAAATAAAGCCTGAAATGCACTGAACATCCCAGATTGATGATGCCATGTGTGGCTGTTTCCTCTGATGGGTTCCACTCACACCTCCCAGAGGAGGTGACACTGACAATATTGCATTATCGCAATATTAATATTACAGAGCAATCACTTGCAATAGTAGTGAAGTAACATTTTTAATTGTAGTTATTGTGACACTGACTACTTCTCTCTCTTGCTGTGTGTGATATTCTCAGGTGAAAGACTCTGGTCTTGTGTATTTACTTCCCTTCCCCTGGTCTAGCTCACATATACTGTCATTTGTTCAGACTTTCTTTCGGCCCTTCTGATTTCAGTGTGACAGTACTGTCTGCTGTGTTTCCTCTTTAGGCCTTTTGGCCAGGCTCTCCGTCCATTACTGGATTCCATCGTCATAAATCCTGGAGGCAACAACATAACTGGACAGCGATAGACGGGGCCGTGCACATGAAAGAAAACTACGTTCACATCAGGGTTTGGGTGACAGTGGGACACTTGCCAACAGCCTGATCACACCTCTGCCTGTGGGTGACAGGTTGATCTTTTGCTATAAGTCACTTTTCCAATTAACCACTCATCACTTGGATTGCCTTCTCTGTTCAGGTTCTGTATGTTCCACACATCAGAGTTTTGAAGGTGTGCCAGCGACTGGGGGCCAAACAGCGTGTATTTCCTCTCTGAATGAGAAATTTGGTGCAGTTACAAGTTTGTGTGTGTTCGAGAAGTGAGAGTACTTTCCCTGGTTTAACCAAATCATTAGCTTCCAGTACTTAAAGGGATAGTTTGGGTGTTTTGAATTGCTTGTATGATGTACTTATTCATAGTCGTGTATTAGTACACTGACTATGTATAATTACCTCATACAACGCCACTTCAAAACACCCAAAGTATCGCTGTAAACTGTTTTTTAATAGGTTAAATTCATCCTTCCCTGCACTGGTAATCTTGAGATGCTTTTTAAATCTACATCTTCCTCCTATAAGGTGCTTTATCGTGAAGTGTGGTACGATCGGATGACCAGTACAGAAATTGATTGACATGTACAGAATCGGATATTAGAAGATGACGATAATAATGAGTCATTTTTAGCTTCTTAAAGCTAACAGTTCAATAGAAATAACTTTTTGTCATATTTGCTCAAACTGTCACTATGTCCTGACAGTAGTGCATGAGACGGATAATCTGGGAAAAACATCAGGTTCCTCTGCCTCCTCTTAGGGCCCCTAACGGCATTTGTGAGATACCATCGCGCCTGAAGAAAAACAGCCAATCAGAGCCGAGCAGTCCCTAACACGGTGTCAATCACTGCTCGCAAAGCTCGGGAACTCTGATCACACTGTCAAACTAGGAAAGCTGAAGAAATATGGATCAAGATTCTGTCTCATGTATTACTGTCAGGATATAGTGACAATTCTAGCAAATATGACAAAAAAAGTTATGAAACTTTTATCAGCTGTAGCTTTAAAAAGATAACAGAGCTTTGGATTTAACCAGCTCCTACCTAACCAGCATTACACCAGTAAAGCCTGACGAATCCTACTCTGCTTCTGTCTTATGACGCTCCAACCGAACATCGGCCTCATCTTCTCAACGCGACTTGTGACCATATGAATGACTTGGAAATGTGATTTGAGTGTAATGCCTCTTAGAAGGTGCCACGTTTCCCCCTCATCACTTCACCGCCTCGTGGTCGTTCACACATCGACGCTATTTGATCCATGCATGTCATAGAACTAGAACGGACAGTTTAACTGTTTTCAGTGGTCGTTTGGCTAGTTAAAAAAGAAAATGGCGATCTTTGTCATTTGTTTTGAGTTTTGTAATGGATGGCTGTGTAGTTAGAATTGATTTGAATGGGAATGTCCGTTCTACACCCATTTCTATGGGTGCACCGTAGTTTTCCCACAAGCCATTTAGAGCAGAGGGCAGCTTAAAGAGACAGGCGCTAACACTGAGTATTTCAGAAAGAGGGTGAATACATGTATGTTCAAACAGACAGTATGAGAAAAAGAATGTGTTTGTTTTAACATTAAAGAATGTAAACATGTTCTAGTGGTAACCCAACATACAAGTATGAACCTGAAAATGAGAACAACATGTCCCCTTTAACGCAATCCTCTTAATGTCTCTTTATTAACTGATTATCTTTTTTCTGTATCAAAATACACATAATATTACCTGCACTCCTAATATTTCCTCTTTCAACATGTTATTGTCTGTATTAAGTGTTCTTGTCTGTGGTCATTAATATGTCAGGACTGCACTCCATGAGCACGTCCAGAGTAAGTGTTCGTTAAAAGGAAAGAAACCACTCAGTAAAAGAGTTCTGCTGTTCTGTCTTTGTAGTCAGTGTTTGAACAAATCGAATGTGTGGTTTAGCGTGTGTGTGTCTGCTTCAGTCAGGAACATCTAACGATCACAGAGCATAGGATTGTGTGTTTTTTTAAAATACAGGACCAATCGCCTGTACTTCTTTCAGTTGCATCACTTGCCCAGACAGTTTCTAAATCCAGCGATTGTGCCTGATAGCACTGAATATTGAAGTTTTGCATAGTTTGTATTTACAGGGCTGAGCTAGGCATAATAGATGATATGTACAGCCACTTACCTGCATTACTGCGGGGCCATGAATCCCTCCTTGAAGTAAAACAAATTCCATAAGTGTCATTATTCTCATTTCAGTTTCCTTGGAATTATTATTTGTTATATTGAATATATATATGAAATACATATTATTTAAGCTATTGCTATTAAACTTATTTGATGATGCTTAAATGGGTGTCTGCAAGTTGTTAAAATAAGTATTAAATTGTCTCAGATGTCATTTTACACCTACAAGGCCTGTTAAGACTATAATTGACTGTAAAAGGTCTTTTATTAAAATATGTATTCTAAATATTCACTGTTTTTCTCATTTCTTTTAACAGTGAAATGAATGCAAAGGATAATAATGTGAGTTTGTATAGGATGAGCAGCACACCCTGCCGTTAGATCAGTAGATTCATATTTCAGTAGAAAAGCTTTGGGTTCGTGTAGTTTCAGGAACGGCCACAGGGGGGCACTAGAGGCGCACCGCAGCGGTGGCAGCTATCGTTCATGCCTTGATGCATCAATCTGTGTTTAGCAGAACACCTCAAGGTCTCACTCTGAAATAATCAGGACATTCTGATGTAGGGTTCCAAAATTAAAGCCCTTCAAAATCTCATTCATGAGACATTTTGTCTAATTTTAAATGAGATTTTAGAGAAAATGGTGCATTGTTACAAAATAATTTACGACAGGCTAATACGTTGGAATGAGTTACGGGTGAATTGGTGGTTACTAGGACATGTTTGTGATTGAAGCTGCTTCAAATCCCAGCTGGGAAAAATACTGCAGATGTACAGTAACATCTGTCATTTACCGCCAACTATTCAAGAGGAGCTGTGGCTGACAGTGAAACAGCAATACTGCTCTCTTGTCAGGAGATAACTATATATTATAGCACTATTTACTCTGAACAAGAGTTGGTAAAGGTGATCTCAAATTAGCTCTTAAAGCCATATTGAGGAGTTATGATGTTTCGCTGTTAACTTTATCCAACAAACACAAGTCAAACCCGAAGCCTTATATGGATTTTTACAATCTTTAATGTTTCATATCTTCAAAAGTGGCATTAGTTGCTGCACAATCCTCATGGAAAGAACATTTATAGAACATTTTGGGTGTAAATTAGCTGCTTTGTTGTAATAAGAAGTACAGGTACATACAGTATCAACACATTTTTGCTACATACTGTGTATCACTCCAATACACTTTAGATTGACTTGGTTATCATACTTGTATTTATACATTTATCAGATCTATTCTCGTATATACTCTTTCATTAAACAGGTACTCAAAGACGATAACCTGAAGGGGTTCATGGTGCCAAAGTGGAAAGAATTCCCTCCTTTCACTTGGTGCAAATAAAAAACAAAACTAATTCTACTGCATTTAAACAGAGACAGCCCAGTATACCTGCACACAGCACTACATATCACAGTCTTCTCTGCATGTGCTAACCAGTTTTAACCAAACTGCAAACCAGTTGAATTAATTAATCTGATCCAAAAACAACTTGTCTTTACTTATCAGTCGGTATTGTGTGAGCGCACAATAGAAACATTATCACCGCTTTAGACAACCTGTCTGCTTATAGTCGCTTTGTCCTAATCGACCGTTAATCTGTGTCACTTTGTTTTGCCACAAATGTAAAAACCCACTGCGACAATGTGACATAGAGTACAACAGGCCTACTGTGTCACAACTCCGCTAATGCAGATCTCTCTATTCATCATGTTGTATGTTACTAAAATCATTAACATGAAATAATATATTCTGTTAAATTCTGACAGCAACTATAATAAATACTCTTAGACTTAAAATGACTTAGTTCATACAGCCCTTATTCAAACAAAAATATCTTTAGGAAATGACATTAAACATATTTACACAATATTCATGAATAAAGGAGAACACGTGATTTTTTCCAATGAGGTTTGCACTACATAAAACCGTAAAAAGATTGTGCTCAAAAAGATTTACTCACAATGTATACAAGATGTGAAACATTTATCAGAAATGGGTGAAAACAACAGAGGGGCACCGTTGTTTGGGCTGAATTCATGATTTCATAACGAGAAAGACGTTGGAAGCACTTGTTCGCGGCAAAGAACTGAACTTCTATTGCTCATAGAACACAGATTTGATGTCTTTTAAAACAGCAGAGCTCAGCATTTCTGACTCACAGCATTAGGCATTGAGAGAAAATGATTCCTGCCCAGGATCCTTTGCTGCACTGCTGACGAGAAAATGACTTTTGCCTCAATCTTGGGGGAACAAAAGCAGGAGAAGAGATGCGCTCGGTGAAAGGGAGACAAGTGTTTGGTTTGTTGACCAAAGCATCAGTCACAGGGCTCTTAGTGTGGTTTGTTAGTGCTCCACTTAGTAGAACGCTGTGTGGAGAAATCTGACAAACAAAGCCAAAGACGGTATGTTTGTTTGTATACGTCAGTGAATGAGAAAAATATTACCTGTCAAGGTCTGTCTGTGAGACACTGTGTGGTACTCTGTGCGTGGGCTGGTGGTCGTGAGGGCAAATATAAAGTGTACTCTGGTGTCGAAACTTGTATTTTCAGATATCTGTACTATATAGTTTTTGGGCGCCACCTAATACAATTCAAAATACTTGGCGGCAACCTTCCAAAGGGAATGCACTGGATGCTTTTACCTTCATCAGTTTATTCCTGGTTATTGAATCTTAACACAGCTGACAGTGTTAATACCTTGCTGTGCTCATGGAACTACTCAGGAGGGGAAGGTGGGGGGTCCAATCCTCCCATGTGAAAAGAAAAACAAATCTCAATGGGATTTATCCATAGGAGGCAAACTGCAGCAGAGATTTAGCAGGTGTGGAGTTCAAATTAGTTTACTGTCTACATGTGTTGCAGCCAGGGCCACTCAAATAATGTAAATATTTAATATAGCTTTACTTTCACAATGTTAATCTGATTAAAAGGGGTTTAATGTGTTATATAAAATCCATTATGGACACTTTTCCAGGCTTAGAGCTACTCTAAAGATTTCTCCTGGGAAGAATTAGAACCTCTTTTACGTTGGTTTTGTTTTTACAAGTGGCTATAACCCATAATTTTCCAATAACAATGCATCAAAAGATTCGTGTAATCTGAAACGGGCCACTTGAAAGTGATGAACCCAACAGAGAATTATCACCCAACTCTGCTGTTCCCCTTAACTTTATATGGAACATTTTAGCATCTTTTGGCTCATTGTTTCGGTTTTCCAATCTGCAACTTCACTGTTTTGATTCACTCTCACCGATTGTATTGCATGGTTTAAATGTTATATTTCATTTTTTTTTAGAAAAAGCTCTAAAAACCCACTGTGCACTACCTGTCCAGCAACAAAAGCAAAAAGACATCGTGAGCAGCCAGCTAATGAACACTGTGGAGCATTTAGCAGCTAAATAGATGGATGGATATTTCCCTCAGGAGTTAGCTGAGACCAAACTGGAGCTAAAAGGAGAGTTCATGTTGGGATTATTCATCACATGGCCAGAAAACACAAAATTAATGATAATGTTGGTTCATATCTTCTACATGTGTAAATAGGCAACCGTTCGCTAACAAGTTTGCCATGTCAGTGTGGTTCGCAGATTGTTTCTGCTGCCTCCAAGCGGCCATAAAATCAATTACTGCAGGCTTAAAGGACCAGAGTGTATGATTTAGTGGCATCTAGTGGTGAGTTTCCAGATTGCAACCTATTGAATATCGTCTTTCCAAGTGTGTAGAAGAACCATTATGGTGGCCTTCTTGTGCATTCGCGCTACCAAAATTCAAGCTGCCACTTCAACATAGAAATTAAAAAGGCCCTCTCTAGAGCCAATGTTTGATTTGGCCGTTCTGGGCTACCGTAGAAAATTTGCCGGTGAAACATGACAGACTCTGTGATGAGGACCTAAGGTAACGAAACCGAAACCATTCCTAATTTCAGGGGATTAAACACTAATACAAATGATAAAATAGGAATATTCCATTTCTGCCAATAGATCCCCCTAACTCCTACACACTGGTCCCTTAAAAAAGGTGTTTGCCAAACCTAATTGGTAGCATGTCCGGCATCTGGGAAGATATTAAGATGCTCGCTTTCAGATGTGGTACTTTAATATACAGCATGATATAAAAGGATTTGATGAAGGTGAAGACTGCAGACTCGGACTCAGACTTGTACAGGATTGCGAAATCTAAGGTAGCACTTGTGTGTGTGTCTGTGTGTGTGTGTGTGTCTGTGTGTGTGTGTGTGTGTGTGTGTGTGTGTGTGTGTGTGTGTGTGTGTGTGTGTGTGTGTGTGTATGTATGCGTGTGTCAAAGCTGGCACCAGATTAATTGATTCGGCTAACTATAGTGAATTTCAATGATGTCTGTGCTTTATGATGTTTTATATCCACTTTAGAGGCTAAGAGGGGTTTGTTCATTTAGAAGTGCATGTTTTGTACTCTATGTGTATGATGTGTTTATTACTTTGCATTTGTTCTTTTTGTTTGACTCCTAATTCATCCGCTACAAAAGCACGTCACACTTCAACCAAATGAAATGTTCATCATCACAAAATCCTCTCTGCTCTTACAGCAGCACTATTAGAACAGACCCTTATGGAAGCTTTTTTTCTGGACATGCGTGCAATCGTTGTTAACACTTCACTTCATTGTGCGTTTCCTGAGGGTGTTGCGGCCATAAACTTTCACCAACAAGTTGGGTGAATGCGTTGCATTAACTGTTGAGAGTTCGTAGCAGCAGCTGTGGACACTGTCCTTTGCTGTACATGCTTCGGAGACGAGATGAGAAATGTCTAACGCTCCAGGCCTGGAGGTGCCTCAGTGAATTCCCCTGCAATGCTGCCCGAGGTTGGAAATGGCAAACAGGCATCCACACACGTCCACACACTCTTAGTTAAGACCCAGACAGCTTGGTAGTGAGAGACCCAGATCCACAGTGACTTCTTCCCTTTCCCCATCCCCCGAGGAAACAAAACACACGGCCATGTTCATTTGTTTGTCTATTTTTCCTCATCTCTCTCCTCCCTTTCTCTTCATTTTCTAAAGAGTCCCAGCCTCTGGCTCTCACACTGTCCCTCTCTCTCCTCCTCTCCCTCTCTCTGGTCGGGATGGAGGCTGATGGGAGCTGACGTGATGGTGGCATTGTCCTCACCGTCAAGTTAATGTGACCCCGGGGACGCTGTCCCTGTGTGCTTGGCCCGATGGTACAGACTGTAAAGCGCTTCATCGTGGAGAGAGGGTGGGAGAGGCCGAGAGGGGGTGAGAAAGAAACGAGGAGAAAGCGGCTGTGCGTGGAGGTAGACCGAGGGATGCAAAAGAGGTCTTTTTTTTTTTTTACAAGAACAGGAGGAAACTTGTCATAGAACTGCACAAGAAGGCCTCCATGCATGGGGGCCTGGAAATGACCTGAACTGAGTTATTTAGAGTTGAGTTATGATGACACCGGACCTAAATGGTATGTCATGTATAGATTGCAGTGAGAAATGTCAAGCCTATCTAAAATAAATGCAAATTAGAATGTAGACATCATACTTGGTGAAATATAAAATCAACAGTTACTTTGCTCTAACTGGGGTTTCACTTTAAATCCGAATGCTCCATTCATGCTTAAAATAAGGTAAAGATGAAGATTTATGAAGGACTCCCAAACTTCTCAACCACAGCATTTTAGGGAAAACATTCTAATCTCATGTTTGTGACATTAAAAAACAAATGGTGAGAATATTATTATTCCAGTTTATATAATAGGGATATATTACCTATTTCATTTGCTAATGTACGGGTCCCTGTTGCTACATGCAGGGGTGAACAGTTGAACATTTTGGAAAATATGCTCATTCGCTTCCATGCATGGAGTGAGAAGAGCAGATTGACACCACTTTCAGATGTGAGGGCTTTGAAGCTATTTCTTTTACAAAGTGGACAAATGGTGCCTTTGCAATGTCCAGGTCCATCCCGTGATGGCATTGGGCCCAAAAAGACTTTCCCCCAACAACTCCCAATTGGGAAAGAGACGTCTGTAACCCAGCGGATCTTTTTCTTTTCGGTAAATCAACTTCCCTTTACCAACACTTGAATAGCCCTTATTTAAATCATTAAGGCTCTCAACGTTGTAAAATGCAACAATAGCCAATCCAGAGTTATTTTCCTTCCTTCGTTCATGTGAATGAGCCTGAGAACGACGCTGGGTTGGGAGGCGGGGTTAAGGGAATAGTAGGAGTAGTAGCTCGGTAGTAGCAATGCTATGGCTCTATGCGGAAGATCGCTTGAAGATCCGGGTAATTGTATCCAAATATTATTCTCTGAAGACAAACTTTTTTTGCTTCGTGCACAACTGAGCAACTTCAATGAACGGGGCGCCGCCTCCAACGCTATATCCGCCTGGATTATACATCCAGGCAAGAGAGCCTATAAGTGTATTTCCCAAAATGTTGAACTATTCCTTTCAGGTTGAGGGAGTAGTGGGTGGGTTTAGCAGTAGGCTACATGCTGTGTGTTGCAGTTCCTATTGGTTGCCAATAAAGGTAAAAGATTTTCAGTGTCAAGTTTAGGTGAACGTTTCCTGAGGTCTGACTCACGTAGGTGAACCACAGAAATGAATCTTAAAGGTTATTCAACACATTTACAACAAATCCAGCAAACCTGACCATGAGCCAGGTTGTTGTTCTACCGCCACATGTGTTGATGACCTACTGTACCTAAATTCAACCGGACTTACCTGACTAACACAAACTCATTCTGCATGTCTGCCAAATCTGACAGGAAGCCAACAAGTAAAACCTCTTCACAGACAAAATGAAGCTCTGCTCTAAGATCTGGTACATGGAAGAGTTGTTCCGGTCTCCATTGCCTATTCCTGTAATGCCTGTACAACCACAATGAAACCACAAAAACTGTTGCGGTTGAGAATTTGTGAAGGCTGTGTGACCTTTGGGAGCCCGAGAGTGGTAGATTTCCTTTCAGGCACAGTCTATATACTTTATATGATCAATGTAAAAGACCCTTGCTGGAGTACAATAATAATCTTTACCTAATGTGTAAAGAGCAGTGGTTCTGCTACGCTGCTTTTCTCCTGAATCTCACTGTTTCCACTTATCAAAACACTCCTTTTCATCTTGTAAATCCGAATGTGTCTTAATACTCCTCCCCTGTTGGGCCAACTGTCCCAAACTCTGGCATTTAGCTAACACCAAAGCTCTTTGTTAGTATGTCAAACATTACAGCGGGCCGCTCTCTGACGCCTCGATGCTCAGACGGTCACCTCAGTCGAACTGTGGGTGGAGTAGCTCTTCTGCCTGTTGTGGTGGTAGTAGGAGGGTTGGGATGGGTGCTGCCCCTGGACGTGCTGCCCCTGTATTTGCTGCCCCTGTAGGTGCTGCACCTGTATTTGCTGCCCCTGCACGTGCTGCCCCTGCACGTGCTGCCCCTGTATGTGCTGCCCCTGCCCTGCCCCCCCTCCAGCTCCTCCATACATCCCTCCGTAGGGCTGGCTAAAGATGTCCTGCATGTCCTCTATGCTTCGCTGCCTCCGGGTCGAGTAGCCATGTCTCCGGGCAGAGCTGTGCATGGCGGAGGGGGCGTGCCCCGGGTTAGAGGCCTGCCTGTGGACGTGGCGGCCTGTCGGCTCCCAGGCTTTGAAGGCCGAGCTGGAGAGCTGCGGGTGCATGCTTGTTTTGGGCAGGTGCGATTGCTCCAGGTGGCTTGAAGGGATGGAGATGGAGAGAGGGGCGTGGAGGTCGTGGTGCGCCGACACAGGCTGGTGGATGTAGGACTTCTCTTTGGGCTGTACAGGCACATGCTGGAAGGAGGGAGGTGCCACAGGCTGGTACTGGGAGAAGTCCATGAGCGGGAAGCTCTTGTAGTAGCTACGAGACGCACTGTGCGCTGTAACGAAGAAAAGGGTGGGCGAGAAAAAGTAACATTCATCAGAGAGTTAAAAAGTATAATTTCTGTTTATTGCAACTTATTCTTTACGTAGTTTCAGACATCATTTCTATCTCAAGTAATTGCGGATGAAACATGAGCATGTTAGCTTCACTCATTTGGAAGACATTTTAACTATGTAGGTAAAATATTTTAGGTACTCTCGGTAAAACTGTCTGACCGCGCCTTTCTTGCCCTGTCGCAGATCATTGTAACAATATCACCAAATCTCCGCAGTTACTGTCGTGATCACAATGCATCATAACCGATAGAAACGATCACCAAAGACACAAAAAGCTCACTTGGTAGAGTGGGCGCCCCATTAGGTGGCACTGTGTCTATCAAACAAAGGCAAAAATCCCACAAAATTACTCTTCTTAAATTAGAATTAACGGGAGTAATTCTATAAATTACTGTGTTCTGTTTGTAACCTTTAACAACTAGGCCAGTACAGCAAACACATGCTGTGGGCTCCTTAAACTTGTTTATACTTTAGAGTCATTTTCAATCTGTCACAGTCTGATCCAGTTCTGAGTCACATGCAGAAGTAGCCTCAAATGAACTGTCAATGTGTAAACACGGAGTTTGTCATTGTAGAAACACTTACGACTGAATCACACCAGTAATCCATGATGCACTTATGTCTGGACCTGGAGGCTCCAACCTGTCAGCAATGTTGTCGTTTTGTGCTCCTCAAAGTATTTTAGAAACTTTTAAAGGGACACCATGGAATTTAAAAAAAAAGAGATAACACATTCTTCTTCTTCTTACAAATACAAACTTAAATTGTTAAACGGTAAAACCCGCTCTGAACTTGATACATTCGGGGGTTTTGCCGCTTGAGCCTCTCTTGGTCTGTTATGACCAGGAGCTTATGGTGGCTAATGTCAGCTAATGTTAGCAAACTTTAGTGAGTTACTGCTGGTTAACTGACACTCACTGAGCACATTTGCTGACTTTAAAAACACTAAAACAGTTCAACTTATGATGAAAGGTAATCAGAGAGGTGAGTTAGAAGAGGGACAGCAACGAGGAAGTGAAGGACGGCGGAAGTGAATTTGAAGGAAGGAAAGGATGAAACAATATGATAGTTTAAAAAGCGAGTTGACAAATAATAAATATAAGTATTACATATTAAAAAAAGTATAAAGGCAGTGCCTGGCAGGATGGGTCAGTGTGAGCCATCAGAACCACAAACAAGAGGTCACTTTTTCTCCCTTTACTTATATGGTTTCCAGAAATTCAGGAGAAAAAGAATACGTTAAATGAGTTGAAAGATCACACAGAGAGAATCAGAGGACAGCAAAGGATGGTCAGGATGAGGTGGAGGCTTTGAAGAAGATCAAAGGGGAAAGCTGGTGAGTTAAGTATTTCCAATTGGTGTATGCCCTCAAGGTGAATTCTAGCGGTATTCCTCTCTCGCTGGAATACGAGAGGGCATAGGGCAGGGAGAGTGATGAGGGGGGGGGGGGGGAAACTGAGGAGTGCAACGGAGATGATGGAGGTAAAGGTATGTGTGTCAGGATGTAGGGACATTGCAATGAAGGTTTATAAATACCCTCGCCCTAAGTCCGGAGTGTGTGTGTGTGTGTGCATGCATGTGTGTGTGTCATTGCATGAATGTCACAGAGAATTATTTAAATAAACTAAAAACTGAGGTCATCGCCGCTAGCTTCCTGGCTACATGAACAGTAACCTTGTCTCTGTGTGTTTTTATCATTTTCTGTCCGGAAGCCGGAGTCCTCTAACAACAGCTGTTTGTTTTCACCTTTTTTTTTTTCAAATGCTACTATTTTGTACCCAGTAATTATTGAAAATAGTCGAAAACTTTGAGAAGGAAATGTTCATATGAAGTTGTGCAATATCTGAATGTCCTGTTTGCAGACCATTTGGTAAAGCTGTACGTCTAAAGCACACTTCCTACATTATCTGACAGTTCATGTCTTTTTTAATCATTTTATATTTCTTTAACCACCTTTTGAAGTTTATTTTAAAGTATGTAGCCATCAAGTGTATATTAACGCCCTTTAACTGGGTTCTCGTTTCATAACGAGTTAACCGGAGGCATTCAAAAGTCACCTGGAGATATCATTCACAACCGACTAACGCTAACATCATTTAGCTTGTAAACCAAAGGTAGCCTTTTGCTCTATCCGGGCATCTAATTGTACTGTATGTGTGCAAAGAGCTGCTTGAAAATGACTCTCGATCTCAGTCAACCTTCCATTGTTAATCAATGTTAAAACTATCTATCATAATAAGTAAGTGATTTGCCTTTGGCTCCCTTTTAGAGGATTGCTTTGTTCTGTACACTATTACACCCACTGCTATTCAAGGACGAGAGCACATGTATGTGTGACCTTTGCCGACATGAAAGGGTTTGAACAATCACCTGGTAACAACCCTACAGCGTCTTTTCTGGTGCTGTAGTAGCTTCACAGTTACATCACAAATCTCTTACGTTAGAAAAACGTGTAGTAAATGTATTACATTCAGGAAAGTTGTGCACAAAGTCAATAGTCTGTTTGGATAGATTTGTGTCCATTTGTGATACTGTGAAGTATCTTTTTAGCCTTATGCTGCATCCTGGTTCACACTCAATAGTTTTCTCTATATTGGGTAGTAAATTGGGATTTGGGACCGTCATGAAGCAGAGACTGTGACCATAACTGGTGTAGTGCTGCATAACATACAGTATTTGATAAATCAATTAAATGTGAAGCTTAGCATTATAACGTTTATAGCCAAAAACGGTAACACTGCAAAGGGTGCAAATCGAATACATGGTTAAAGGCCCAATGTGTATGATTTAGTTGCATCTAGTAGTGTGTGGCAGATTGTAACCCACTAAATACCCCTCTGTCCTCCTGTCCTCTGCCCTCCTGTCCTCTGCCCTCTTGTCCTCTGCCCTCCTGTCCTCTGTCCTCCTGCCCTCCTGTCCTCCTGCCCTCCTGTACTCCTGTCCTCTGCCCTCCTGTCTTCCTGTCCTCTGCCCTCCTGCCCTCCTGTACTCCTGTCCTCTGCCCTCCTGTCTTCCTGTCCTCTGCCCTCCTGCCCTCCTGTACTCCTGTCCTCTACCCTCCTGTCCTCCTGTCCTCCTGTCCTCCTGTCCTCCTGTCTCCTGTCCTCCTGTCCTCTGCCCCTCTTGTCCTCTGTCCTCCTGTCCTCTGCCCTCTTGTCCTCTGTCCTCCTGTCCTCTGTCCTCCTGTCCTCTGTCCTTCTGGCTCCTTTGTCTCAGCCACTCAGCCAACAGAGAAGTTAACAAAAGAAAAAGCTTTTGGCCGTTGTGCGTGTTGTGCGCGCGTAAACATAGCGAGAGACTGTGGACAGCTGATTTAATTAGGTTTCACTTTTGTTTACATGCCGTTGATTGTTGCACAGATGTATTGATAAAGTATTGGCTTTCAACCCACAAATATTTTATTGCATTTCCAGTAACAAGCGTAGTTGTCCGTCAACTTGAGTATCCTTCACTTCACTGGGTTGTCTTCTCTGCTGTGTGTATCTGTGTTTGTGTGTATCTGTGTTTGTGTGTATTTGTGTTTGTCGTTGGAGCGGCTCAGCCGACAGAGAGAGCAGAGCAAATAGGCTCTGCAGCGTGACAATAAATGAAAACAAAATATAAAAAATTACTAATAAAACACACGAGTAATGACGGGGCTTATCACGAGTCCGGTAATTTAGCATCAGGGCCCATTCAAGGGATGCATCACAATGACTTCATGTGTTTAGTTCAGACTTCATAGATTCTCAATTAAAGAATGCTAATTCACAGTTACTTCATACATTAATTCACGTGGAACCAAATTAGTTGGACTCCAGTTACATAAAAGTTCATTTCAGACATATTTAATCTTGTTTTTTAACAGTTTGACAATTTGTTTTTCTTAGGATGGCAAAGTCATGATCCGCCGTACTCTGGCCTGCATTTGTTTCCTTTGTTGGTCGGGTTGGTAATATTGAGGCAAACAATGAGGTGCAGAGAATTTCTCATAACAATGGAAAAAACCACAACAACTCAGGTTGTAAATGTGGAATAAATACCACTGAGTCATGCAGCAACATGTTAACGTTTGCGTCTGACGACCATTTTGATTAAAAATTAAAAATGTATATTGAAATAGGTACTGTTCTGCTTTCAGAGGGGCATAGCACATGCATGGGTCTGAATTCATGATGCCTCCTGCAGTGATTCATGCATTCAATCATCATGAGTCATGCATTAGTTAAGTATATGATTCATACCTTTTTTATAAAGTGTTTTGTGGGAATTCTTGAGGGAACTACAATTGAATACATTTCACTCTTCAAAACTTCACTAAATATTGTGGAATGTACATACATTAAAGATTTAAAACTCAAAACACTGATCAAAGCAGCCGATATTAGAACGAATCCACCAATGATGTGTTAGTGTGCAAGTGGGACACCTAAACATTTCTTATAAATATGAAAATCATGTAAGATGGAGATGTTAGGAATAGAGACAAACTGGGGGAAAAAAAGTTGTTTTTCTCTCTAAGTAAAGTTAAATTCCGTTCCCTAGGCTTGTCTGTAGGCCACCATTCATCAATCAATCACGCAGTCACACTGTGAGACGGTTACTAATATCTAACCAATCCCACCACAGACAGGAGCAGCGTGGGCTTTAATAAGATCAGCTCTCTGTTTCCCAAGACGAAAACAAACTCTCGTCAGTTGACACCTGCTGTACTGCCAGCCTGCTGTACTCCAAAGGTTACTGTGCCAGTCGGAGTCAGCGTCAATTTTGTGTGTCGACTTACCCACAGCTTTGAGGGAGGTGTATTTGTTGAGGCCCACCATGCTGTGGTTGCTGTGTGGGTGTGGAAGCCCTTGTCCAAACGGCCCGTAAGCTGAGTTATTCAGATGGTACTGTTCTGGTAGGAGACAAGCAGACAGAGAGGCAGAGTCAGTTTGTGGAGATTACAGCAGTCCAGAGTGTGTCCTGTCTCATATGTACAATTTATGTTTTCCATCATAACCACAACCGTAGTGTTTTAAAGATGACGGAACCAGACTGTAGTTGCCATATGCAGATAATGAGGAGTTTTTAAAAAAGGCTGGTATTGGTGGGCTAATTCAATTTGTCTCTCCAGGATGATTTTTGGATTATAATATAGAACATTGAGTAGTTATTTTGCTGTCAAGAGAGAGCAGATGTGCGTGCATGTTGGCGGTCAGCTGGTCATCAGCTTTCTTTGCAGCGTGTTCAAGTGCAACCTTTGTTTTTCTTAACACTGGTTGAACTGGGAATCTCACAGGTGGGAATGTGGACTGTGGAAGCATCACGTAAATGCCGGATTAACACGAGTTGTCTCCCTCCAGGCCGGGGACTTTGTGTTAGACAGGAGTCCCAGGCCTGACGGCCAGGCAGTCCCATGCTAAATGAAGTGAGGTTAATGAACAATGGAACAAACTAGCTGAGAGAGTGGAGCCCTGGCTATTAGCATTAATGAAGTCCATTGATGCAGCCAGCACACTTGATCTCAGCCTCAGGGATAGATGAGCACACATGTAGCACTCACGAATGTCCGATGACACACACACACACACACACACTCGCACAAGCATAGACAGCGTGCTTTATCAGGACATTTGGATGAGAGCAACAACATCAGTGGTAGGTAGCATTATTGTTTTAACATCTTTAACCTATAAAATGTGTGTTCGTGCTTGTGTCAGTGCCTCTTTGTGCGTGAAATTGACAGTAATGCGTATTGATATGCTCGCCAATTTGCCATGCACAAATCAAGTCTATTTGCATAAGTGTGTGTGTGTGTGTGTGTGAGTGTGTGTGTGTGTGTAGCGCTGGGAGAACCGCAGCATCAGAGACAGAAGATTTCATCACATCTGTGACAGTCAGTTCTAAGACGGGCACACAGGAAAGAAGCACACAGAGTGAGAGAGAGTGAGAGAGAGATGTGGAGGATAGCAGTTGAAAAAATTAGAAAATGATGCTGTAGGCGGAGGGGTGGAGAAATGTCAAGAGTTACTTAGTCTTTACAGTAACAACATTTGCACTTATAACTCTGAGCCTCTACTTCATTCACTTTATACACACACACACGCACACACACACTATTATCAATATGCTGTAGTTTAAGATGATTAGCTAGGAGGATGCTTCACATCTTATAAGATGCATCGTTTGTGAGTGTGTATTTGCGTGTGTGTGCAGACGCAGGAAAATCCTCTTGTGTAATTCAGCATGTGCCAAATTAGTGGATTATCAGGAGAAGACCCATTTTATACCGTCATCCTCATCATCACCACCATCATCATCTACTATCTTCTCATCATCATCGTCATTGATTAACAGATGAATGATTAACACACACTAGTGGCACTGTATATTAACTGGTTGAGAAGCTCAGGTCTCTGAAGTCTTCTGTGTGTGTGTGTGTGTGTGTGTGTGCATTCTCCACTGATGTAAATGCTTTTCAAATTTAATAACTCCACATAACTCTGATCACTGGTGGAAAAATAACCAGTTTTCCTGTGAAGATCTTTTATATTTATATTTAATATAATTCTTTCTTGCCAGATTTCTACTGTACCATCACATCTTTCTCCCAGGGTTGTATCAAGTCCTGCTTTTGTTTTTGTTTTGGTATCAAATTTGTAAGATTTCTGGCAAACTACAGCATTATCCTGTATTGACAGATGTTTGTAAGTACAGCAGATGTAAGTCAGCTGTATTCAGGCTCCCGCAGCAGATTTTTAAAACAGTTTTGCATTGAGCGTTGGAGAAAAGATATATCCTCGGGTTTTCTCCCAAAATCAACTTTATTCTATTTTGAGCCACACACTCAATGACCTCACTTTACAGGAAGTGATACACACGATGCCCATGCTGATGTCCTCATGCCCATCTGCACTTACACTCATCCACGCAGAAATACAAACAAGAGCAATTTAATGAGTCTGTCTGCTTGGCCAAACCCTCTTTTAAGGTACAAGGTCTCGGTGATTGCGTAATGGAGTTAGTATGTAAGTGTGTGTGTGTGTGTGTGTGTGTGTGTGGGTGTGCAAGCCACTACATAAAACAGTAACCGAGGGAATTAGGAGAAGTTCTGGTTCAGGGTTGTGGATGTTAAAACTCCAGCATGGTTGCACATATTATTTTCTCCATTAAGCACCACCAAGTTGAACGTCTGGCATCGAGATCTTTTAAGCGCGGAACAAGAGGGCAGGAACGCTGCTTAATGAGTTATGTAATATCTCCTCTCTCAGCGGGAATTGCAGGCAGCGGTCGATTAAGGTGTACAAGGTGTTCTAAGATCAGGCTTCCTTTGTATCATCTGTCTAAACGATTCAGGAGTGTGGCTGACAGATCTGAGGGAAGAAGAGAACGACTTGGTGTGTGTGTGTGTGTGTGTGTTACCCTGGCATAGCACAGATCTTTTATTTCCGTTAAAGTAACGATACCACAGTTTAAAAATACCCTGGTACAAGTAAAATCATTCAGAGTAAAACAGCTCAATGTACTTGCAGTGTCAAAAGTACTCACTTTGCTAAATGATTCATCTCTATCTTCAAAGTCCTGGAACATTTTTACTTATGCAAACAAGAAAATAATTTGTACACACAAGTTATTACTGTGTGCTACCAGATGAAAAAAACTGTCTCTGCACTAATTGTTTCTCACATAAATCCCAGCATAGCTTCGCACAACTCCAACCTGGGCAGGTCTAATCTACAGTGAGGGCCAGCCAGGCCTTTAATGTATACCAACACTTCATGTTTAATAAGATGATCATACGTTTGATGTCAAATCCAAGGACCCAGTAAATACAGCTGTCAAATACTTGCAGAGGAGTAAAAAGTACAATGTTTATCTTTTAAATGGAGTGGAGTAGAGGAACAAAGCAGCAGAATAGTAAAGTACCTCAGAATAGCACTTAGTAAATTGATTTGATTTACTAGCTTTTCATTCAGCGATGTCCTCTAAAGTTGGTCATCTTTTCTTTAGAAGAAGTATAAATAGACAAGAAAAGAATACAATGCGGACATTCTCTGATTAACAGGGATTTTTTGGATGAAAAGAAGGATATATCTTTCTGTCATCATGTGAAATGCTAGGTTATCAATAAAATAACAGTAATATTCCACACTGTGCTGGATATTTTGTTTCCAGCTTGTCTGGAATATACTGAGGTTTAGCAGAAGCACTAATGATGGTGAGACGTTTAGATTTAGATTCATATTCAGGTCAGCAACTTAACAAGAGTTTAAGTTTTTAGGAGTAGTTAAAGAACTTTTTTGATGAAATGGGATTCCTTTCTCTGTCTCTCGCGCACACACACACACACACACGCACACACACACACACACGCACACACACACACATACACCTATATACATATCCGCCTGCTGTTGGCACTGGCATTCTATTGTGAGTGCTCATGACCGTGAAACACAAAGAAAGCCAATGAGGTCAACATGTGTTTCTGAACATGGTGCGTATTTTGTGTATGAATGTGCATCTCCGAGCGTGTATTTGTGTGTGAAACGATACACAAAAGCAAGTCTTAAGTGCCGTGGGGAAAGTGACAAAGGAAAGAGTGCATTGCGTGGTGTCTATCATCACCAAGATGAAATGTGAACGTCCCCGTATGTCTCTGAGAGAGAGAGAGAGAGAGAGAGTGACGGTACAAATAAGCAGCCTTAAGTGCAGAGAATAAAGCTAGAAAGCCAGAGTGCGTATGTGCGTCTGTCATCAGTGAGACCGTATGTGACAGTCTGTGTGCATCAACATTTACCGCAGCAGAGTCAGAGCAGAAGAACACAATCCTCTCCCACCCCTACGCACTTAATAATCCTCGCTCTGTGCCATGTGATCTGCTGAGTTGGTCGTACACATGCCTTTTGTCGGAACAATCGACGATTCAAACAGAGATAAATAATTTACAAGAATAAGTAGTTTGTCTCTCATGACCCCGGGGAAGAGTTGAGAGTGCAGGAAAACATTTTGGAGGAGTCTAGCACTCAAAAAGCAACTCTTCTGACAGCTGAGTAAGAAAAAAGGTGAAGTTTGTGTTAGGAAGAGTGATTTGTTACTGGGTCATGCTACTGCTGCAGTCGTCTTTGATAAATAGGTCATCGCTTTTTGCTTCAAGCTTTCTTTCTTCAATGAGTCATAATTGTTGGAGACTTTTAGGCCAAACATTTGCCTCCTTTTTTGGCACATGTAACTATATAAAAAAATAGAAGCTCTGATTTCTCACTTTTTGGCATATCTACCCGTTAAAGACAAGAATTTTGACGTAAACAAACTAAAAAAAAATGTTGACACACATTTAGCATCTAACAAGATATGAATAATCAACACAGGCCACAGGATAGAAAAGTATTTTTTTTATTTCACTGTCTTTGCAGCGAGCCCACGTAACTTTGTTTCACTGTTGCCACTGTAACAACTACAGGATAATAGTAAATGCGAATGCTAAAGCATCTTGTAACGTCCTATAAAGTATACGGAAGAGTTACGAAGTAGGTTAACTGACTCAGAATGGTCATTGTTACACAACAATCTAAAGTTTGCTAACATTAGCTTTAGCTAACATTAGCCACCACAAGCTATTGGTCATACCAGACCAAGCTAAGGCTGCGGCAGCAAAACCCAAATGGAGTGTGTTGAATTTAGCAACGGAGTGTTTTATTGCTTCTGAATGAAACTTTTCAGTTGTACGAGGAAGACTTTGTCATTTCTTTTAATCTAAAGTTACATAGTCTGGCATTAAAGAGAATGACAGCCACAGAGCGAATGGCAGCAGGCCTTTTAACACTTGCCTCCAACCATTTGAAATGTGTTTAATTACTGTTGTGTGTGAAGAGCATTACTTTTTCCAAAGGTCTCTGTCTGCCATCTTGTCTACTATGGAAAAACCAATACTGTTCATCTGTTTTCTGCCCAGGCAATCTATTTAGTGTTCCACTTTGTCCCGTAGCTCAATTAGGGAATGTTTTGCATTTGCAGAGTAATCATACAGCGTGCGCCACCTTAAATTCACAGTCTCGGTATCTGAGACAAAGGAAGCAAAAAGATTCCTGCAACTCTTGTACTGGTGGGAGGTGGTTCATGATGTGATGACCTTCAAAGGTCAATCTGGGAGTTTTCTTCAAACCGTGCTTTGACCAAAAACAATTCAATGTGTAGACGTTTTTTCCGGAGATGTGTTATACAACAGAGTCTTCAGACAAAGTAAGTATTTTGAACTAACTTTCAGTTTTTATGGATCGCAAACAGCCAGTGGACATTTTCCCGCTCTCGGAAGAAGAGAGTTTAATGTGCATGGATGTAAAACTCATTAGCATCAATATCATCACTGATTTCTCTGCCAGGTCCCCTCCCTTTCGCTACACTGTCACTTCACATTAAGAAGTGGACTCACTCGTGTCCCATGCCAACATTTACTTTGTCGTTTTCTGCCACATGTTGGCTTCATTGCAAGACTCCACCATGCACTTGAAAAAACATGCAGTATAGGACGTCTGGCCCCGCAGAGGCTGCTGGATGATCATGTCAATCCCCAAGCAGTCGGTGGATCTCAGCGGTGGGACATTTAAATATTCCCAGTGCACTGTTGACAACTAAATATCCCTTAAACCCTTTTTGAGGGCAGCAACAGGAGGAACAGCTGGAGTGAGCTCAGGAAGAAAAGGGGGATGAAGAAAACATGGAAGGGTGTAGGAGTCACTGAAAAGCCAACATGTAGTAATTATTTGGAAAGAGACAGAGAAAACAAGAGAAAGTGGAGGAGAGTGGGCTATAATGCAATAACAACTTACAGTGATGTGATTTATATATTGTTTTGTAATGAGATTTAGAAAATCAGTAATTAGTTTAAAGGAGGGTTGATATCAGTCTGTCCTATATTTTAGCTTGGTGCAGAGGTTAGAGGTGTGGGGAGGCAGCAGGTCTCTAACAAAAGAGGAGAAATACACTCTCTGGTAACTGCAAAGTTGTTGTAATTATATGTTGGCCGGGATATACTCGAAAAGAAGTAGTTTTTAGAGGGGGCGAATAGTGTTTTCCTCCTCTTAAATTTATAGCACCCCCCCCCCCCCCCCCCCCCTCAGGGTATGGATAAGGGTTGGTTTAGGTTTAGGTAGGAAACGCAAATTGATGGGGAAACGGAATTTGATACAACACCGGTCCGACTAGTGCAATCCAGGGATTGGAGACCTGAGCCACTGTCTATTCCATCCCCACCTCAAAGTCCACCTTGAGTCAAGTGGACCGGCATGCGGGTGTTCAAGCATGGAGGGTCGAGCTCACGCTCATTCCAGACCTGTTCCACTCATGAAATGAGGCCATGTTCTCTGCACAGGTTTTGAGACTAGTTTCAAGTTTGAAGCTCTTTATTATCATACGTCATACGCACAACAATTAAAATGAAGAAGTCGTTGGCAATGAATTTATAAAATTATACGAGTAAAAGCAAAATGAGAATCTAAAGCCTAAATTAGTGTTAGAATATAAGGATTAAATACAAACATACATCAAATATAAAATAAAGTTATATATATACTGTGTATATATATATATAATTATTTCAAATGGATAAACTAAATGTAAACAGTAATGTAGTTATCTACACACTGTATATATGAACTATGAACGTGAACTAATTCATTTGAATCTGTGAGAACTGAACTTTGAGCTAATCGTGAACTTGCGCTACACGGTTGGTATGTCAGAAATCAACAGAGTTAAGCTATTGTTAGCTGTATATCAGGGGTGGCCAACCCGCGGCTCCCGAGCCGCATGCGGCTCTTTGCCCGGTTTCATGCGGCTCTTACGTTCATATCGAAGTTTGTATTTGTGTTTTTTTAATGTTCGTGTTCGCTTCGCTTGAGTTAAATACGGTATTTTCGTCAAACGCGCATGTGCGGCCACAGATTACGTTCCTCGTCGACCCATTTAACGCCGAGACGGACTGTTTGAAAGCCCCGCTAGTCACAGATGAGGATGCGGCTGAGTTGGAGATGATCGATCTTTGTGAGGAGGACCAACTCAAACCTGCTTTAAGGGAAGGGACCATTGAGTTCTGGAAAAGTGTGCCAATGAAAAAATACCCCAATGTCAAACGGGCTGCGCTTAAGATACGGTCAATGTTTGGGTCAACATACGTCTGCGAGTCTGTGTTTTCTACCCTGAAACACGTGAAATCAAAGCATCGATCTGTTCTGACTGACACCCATGTGAAAGAATTGCTTCGAGTGGCAACAACGGAATACAAGCCAGATTTGAAGAGGATTGTTCAAGGCAAGGAATGCCAGAAGTCCCACTAAGTAACATGCATAGTAAAAGAAAAACACTATTGTAAATTATTATATTTTTGTTTGTGGACTTGGTTGAACTGAGAGTTTGTCTGTATGAGACAGTGTACACAATGTTCATTGTTGAAAATGACTGGCCTGTGGTCTTAGGAGTCAATTTCTGTCATTATCATATTGGTGTGTGACATTTACAATAAATCTGGCTGAGCAAAGATATGTGTGTGTGTGAGGAAGGGATAGGGTGATGTTCATGTGTGCCCATGTGTATGATGTGGCTCTTTGCGGTAACACAGTAAAACATGTGGCTCTTGGTCTCTGACTGGTTGGCCACCCCTGCTGTATATGGTCAGTAAATACCTCCAAAATGTAGAGTAAAGTCATGATTAATGTAACTTATTCACTTTGCCATTGAGTAAAACTGTATGAGCAAAATAACAGTTCATTTTTCAAAGAGTAAAGTGTAACGAGTCAAGCAACGTTCCCAACCTCCCCGGAATCCAAATGGTACCTGTATAAATCCTACCATACCAAATTTACAGACATAATTTACACATTTTCTGTGGACAGCCGCCGTACATGCTTTGGATTTTATCTTGACTAGCAGCAGTGGCCGACATGACACAAGATTCTGTAGATATTGTTTTCAAGCAAACATAACAAGCAGCTCATTTCATCACAGCCAGTAGAGATCATGTTAGCTGCTGAGCTCATCCATGACCATTAATATTCATGATTTGATAACTGTGAAATTCTGTAGTGTCTGAGGATTACAGACCAGTCACCGAACTCCCTTTTTCTATTCACTCCATCCCAACTTGATATAGAACTTGTGCTTCTTACTGTCCAAACTCTCTGGTCACAGTTACTCAGGAGATGAAACAATAAAGCTGCTGCTGGTGTCGCACATTTCCCCTTTTTAAAAATGTTTTTTTTTTTTAAATGTTGGTTCCAGCTCATGAATCTGCTTGCCCTTTTGAATATGATCAATGACACGCTCACTTTGAAGCGTGTTGTGGAATATTTCTATGTAGATGCGGGATAAGAGTTGATTAAATAAACAGAGTCTGATGAATGCTCAAAGTAGTAAGAGTCAATTTAATTCTTGCAAGCAGGAGAGCGGACACACAGACACGTATCTCAGTGAACTGTGCAGACCACTGTCAACGAAGTACAAGGCACATCATATTTTATGCATACTAGAAATCACGCCTTTAGTTACATGAAAGGAAGGGGGAAAAGGGAGTATAGGTTTTTGGACACGGGTTGATTTGTTCTGCTCATTGTTTTGAGTCTTCCAGGTGCGTTCAACAGGGAGGCAGTTTCATACAGAGGTCAGAAACAATGTTTCCTTTCATCTTCTTCTCGTGTGTGCATATGAACAACTTTGGAAGATAGGACATTGGTTTCATGAACTAATTAAATACCTCTGTAGGACTGCAGTGATCTTTTCCTGTATCTCTGTACTTTCCCATCAGTAGAACAACATCTTTCAAAACATCCCAAGATACTAAAATATATTTTACCATTATTATACTTAATACATATTTTACCATTACAAGCGTCCACCACATGTAGTGCGTCATATCATGTCATTAGCAGGGTGTGAAATTCTGCATAGCAAGAGATGAGAGATGCACCCAGCGGGGGGCGGGGGATCAAACACACCCCTCTCCTATCCCTCTGACACTCACACCCATGCGCACTGACATGTTCACCACGCATACTAATCCATACACATGGGCACACACATGCACAGTGAGTTGGTCTTTTGCATGACCAAATTAAACAACAAACATTATAAACTATTACGGCTCTTGCTCTGAACATACTAAAGAGTGGCGAGTGCCTGCGTGCATAAAGAATGTATGGGAAATGGCACATGCTGCCTGTAGGGGTGCAGCCTGCTTATATTAACATACTAATTAATCAGTGTCTGTGTGTTGCATGTGCAGCAAGTATGTGTTCTACTTACAGATGAAGATGCTCTATTGTTCAGTCCTCTCCCCTCAGCCCTCCCTAAATAAGTCTCACCTGCCAGTTCCAACAATGTGTAATAGACATAAAACGCCTTGGATCTGAGTGAAGTCGTGTGTGTTTGATGTTGAAGAGATGTCCACACAACAGCCAGCAGGACAAAAATAAATAAATAAATAGCTTAAAATGAAAGGGAGGTCTCGCACAGTTGTTTACAGCTGCTGCAAAATGTATTTTGCAGCAAAGAAACTGATTTACTTCAATGGTGTAGGATTTTATGTATAGCTGCACAATAAACGAGTGGCAGCTTCCTGTTTCTGGGAGCTCTGGGTGTTTTTAAAAGATTTTAATCTCATCTCTTAGAGTCAGGAAATGTAGTCTGGGGCTGTGTCTGCAATGGCATACTAACATACTATTCATACTACTAAGTATGCTGTGAAATTGAGTATGTGTGTTCACACTGCATGGTATGTGGATTGGGTGTACGCGAGAAATGCGCGCATGTGTACTGGATTAGCAAGAATTTCTGAGTATGAGACGTGAGTTTACGGGACACACTCGGAATAAAAAACCTGACAGACTGGAAGAACTCTTGTTTTCCAAAGATTGTTTGTGTTGCATTATGTGTTGTAAGGATATATGTGTTTGTCTCAATTCTGTTGGGGAACAGCAGTAGCCAGTGATGTGTTTTTCACTTTCTTCCCTACTTTCTCAAAGGAGCTCTGAGAGTTTTCTTTCTGTCTGGTTGCGTTGGTAAAGACCTTTTTTTTTCTCAAAACAATCAGGTTGTTGTTTTTACACTTTAAGGCTTTTTTCTTTTTTTTAAGTTCATGAAGTGTAATCACCAGTGTTCTTGATACAGTTGCATTTACATCGAGATCCTGAATGGAGACGACATTTAAAACTTTCTGCTGGAGATGATTTGACTTTTTGTCATCATCAGTCATAGAAATAATATGTCTTAAACAAGGACAATAAAATAACATAAAAAATCTGTTGGATATGTATGCAAGCATTTTGTTTGATTATGAATGGTTGTCTGTCTGTACAATATGTTTTACTCCTGAATATCTCAGCTCACATCAGGCTGGAATTGATAAACCGCGCGGTGAGCGGGTTTGGATAATGGATGGATAGAATTCTCTTCTGTCTCATGCAGGTTTCCTATACTTAAGATACACTGATAGTATATTGTTTGCTACCCTGAAGCTACCTGTGTGTGTGTGTGTGTGTGTGTGTGTGTGTGTACACGCTCACTCTCAGTACTCACCACTCCTACTGCGCAGCATCCTGGATGAAATGCCGTTGGCTCTCTCTCCGTTGGGCGAATTGGCCGCGGCGTTTTCCACCGAGTTCACCTCACCTCCCTGCTGCTTCAGCAGGTCTGTCAGTGTCCTAGAGGCCAACACACACACACGCACACTGAACGTAAATGAGTGTTGTCTGAGCACTGATTACTTGCTTAAAAATGAGGAAGATGGGGGAGGGGGGCACAAAACCCCCCATTAATTCATATCATCCTTCAACTTGAAAATAAAACAAATATTATGTTGTTGAGTCGTTGCACAGCTTGATCCGTCTGTCAGTAACAAACATCATCTGGTATCCAGATGTGTATAGTTGGTCCCCTGACAGAAACACACACACCCACACACACACACACACACACACACACACACACACACACCTGCACCTGCTATCAAGCACTACATTTACAGAACATCCTCTCATCCCAGTTGAAAGGTTTTGAACTGTACAGGTGTCTGAATGTGTGCATTTCTTTTTCATGAAACCGAAGGGAATCAAGGTATTGTTTTCCTCTCACATTACACAATCAACATCCTGAATTACTGGGTGTAGTTTTGTCAGTTTATGCTTTTTTCATTACCACACATTTTCATTGAAAGTGGCTCATTTTTCAAGCTGTGTGTGTGTGTGTGTGTGTGTGTGTGTGTTTATTTCTGTGTGTCCTCTACGATAAATTCCAGTCAGCTGTGTTTGACTGGCGGCCTTTTAGCAGAGCGACATACGGGCAAGATTTCCTGCAATATGGTCATGTTTGGACTCGGGGCTTGTTGTGGTTGGATGCAAGGAATGCAAGAGTGACAGCATCTCACACACACACACACACACACACACACACACACAGAGAGGCATACTCACCACTTTAAATAAACACATTTCTGCTCCCTGTGCATTTGCTGAATTTACGGTGTTGATGGTATTCACTCCCTTGATCAATAATTCAAACACTGGTGCCTCTGTTTCACTAACGAAGCTCATGTGTTTAGCTCCTTCCACCACACACACACACACACACACACACACACACACACACACACACACACACACACACACACACACACATACACACAGATATGTACAGGTGCACAAAACACACTTGACCTAGAATGTGACCGACCTGACAACGACAGCCGGGGGCAGCTTGTTCACACTCAACCTGCCAAATAGAAAAGTGAGCCCCTCTGGCCTCGTCTCTGATCATCCACAAAGTATTTGTGTGCGTGATGATCTCTGGGAGCAACGGTGCCACAGAGCGTGCCTCCTCCAGGGACATCGGTGGTGGAATGAGGCCATTTCAGCGTCAGATATCATAATCATGCTTGTTTCATCAGCCACAGGTACGTCATGTCGATAAATGGTACGTGTGTGTGTACAGTTTGTGTGAGTGTTTTTCGTGCATGACCTTCAGTATTTGACCCCCCCGAGACCAGTTTAAAGGAGTAATCCACTTTTAACAATGAAGGGTGTATTTCTGGTCATATTCTTGGGTTGTAATAAATCACTAAAGTATAAAGTTACTAGATGAGAAATGTCAAAGGAGGGTGAACACCCCAAAAAGATAGATTACAAAAAGCAATTAGACTCAAAAATCAATCATTTATGAGTTACACTCTATTTGAGGAAAGCTATTTTGTAACGAAATAATTATATTCATTCATTCAAATCAATGCAGATCTTAATCATCTTATTGTGAATCCTTTTATACGCACTCTGCATACGTGTGTGTGTGTGTGTGTGTATTAGATTATGACGTGAATTTGTCACCTTCTAAACACATGCATTGCGCCAAAAAAAACAATCTCTATTCCTTTTAATTTGATTTAAATCACTTTTTCTCCCTTTTTCTTGAGTTTTCAATTATTTTTCCATTCAGTCTTCTTATTCTCTCTCTCTCTCTCTCTCTCTCTCTCTGCCCCCTCCTCACCTAAACTCAGCCCTAATTCTGTCTCCTTCTCCTCTCCCTCTTTATACCATATCGTTTGTCTTCCTCTCCTCCAGTCCCTCTCTCTGCTCCTCATCCCCTCTCTGACTCATTGGTGTGCAGAGCCTCGGGCCTCCGCGCACTCTTCTCTTGGCTCGCCGCTCAAACAACAACTTGCTGATTTGGACTTTTAATCTGCAACAAAAAACGGCACCTGTCTCCGGGCCATGTAGTGTTTATGGAGCGTTGGCTGAGCTCCAGGAGAGTTTCTGCGGATGCCTTTGAAAGAGTGAAGATGGCCGTGCAGCTGGTTAAAAGATTAAGACTTGCAGGGTGGGATGGATTGACAGAATTATCCTGTGGTGGGTGAAGCCTAAATCAGTGGTGGTATGAATGAGGTGTAGGTTTGTTAATACATTTACCGTCAATACCCTCATGATGTCATTACAATTTGTCATCCTGTTGCTGCTTTTTTTTTGTCATCTTATGTCCATTTACCTCTAAGTTCTTTCACCAAAATTCCAAAAATTGCACATTTCTCCAAAGACCACAAAGACGTCTCAACACATTAGAAAAATGTAACTGTAATCAGTCCTCTAGAATTTTGTGACCTTACAGTTGCAAGAATTACCACAAATCCAACCGGTTCTCATCATTCAGTCTACATGCACATTCTTTTTCCAGCCCCCGAAATATTTCAACGAAACATCGTCAAACTGGACGGATTATTGCAAACAGTTGAAATCCAGTTCATGCTATGAGTCCAAGCCAAGTATGAGGGACTTTGTTGCCCTGAATTGAGACTCTCAGGCAGAGCTCACTCCGAGACTCTGAAACAATCTTCTTTTTCTCTGCTAATGTGCAGGTGTGATTAGAAAAATGAAACGAGCAAATATTTGAAACTGCATTTCCAAAAGTTGTGGGCTGCAATTTCTGCAAAAGCGATTCCTGTTTTTCTGTGACAGAGAATTCTCTGTCGCTGGGAAAAACGTTATCAACTCTATGATGTGTAAATATTTCCATGAGTAACCTTCAGGTTACTTACTCCCACAACTCTCAAACACGTTACGCTACAGAGATGTGCCCGAGATCCGTTTTGGATCATCGCTACCTCGAATGTTCTCTTATCACATTAGAGCCACATTGAGACGAGACTGTGCTAATGTCCTGTAACAATCAATTACTCAGACACACACTCTGTGATTAGTACCAAGTGATGTTACAGACACTCTCCAAACAGAGAATTCCAACTCTCCGTCTCTCTGCAGAGTGACTCCATTCAGTACTCTTATGTAAAAAATGTCCTGGCTGGATACACACATCTATACATCCAGGACATACATTGCATGTTTCCTGTGCATCCTCTTGTCCTATTTATGCATTATTGCACACATTATTGATCCTCACAAGCGGATGCACTCTCACAAATATTCCATTTTATCACTACCACTTAAATTTAAAGTTGTTTGTTCACACACTGACGGATAAAAGTCACTATTTTAGTGATGTACACTGTCTGTCACCGCAAACACACACATGGGAACAGAACAGTGATGTCTCTCCGCTGGACTCTTCTGGGGACTCTCCAGTTTTAAGACACCCTCTTTCATGCGATTCATCTATAAAAGCAAAAAAGCGTTTAGGTAATCCACTGAAAAAGTAAAACGACTGTGGCAGATATCTCCGTGTCACAATCTCTTTATTCCCCCTCTGTTGTCACTGCTCTCGTGTCACTCATCGCTCCCTCTTTTCATCAAAGGTACCGTTAAAGCCAGTTTCGCTGTCGCTGACGATTACTGATAGAGTGAGAAGATGACAGCTGGCTTCTTAAACACCACACACACACACACACACGTACATACGTACAAAAGCCTGCACACATAAGTAGTTTTGTGTTTCTGCAGTGGGTTGGGTAGTTCTGCTTTTAGATGTTTCTCATGCCATGTCTGCCATGTGGTCTCATATCATGAGTATTTTAGGTGCGATCGTTTTCTCCAAAGTAATGCTGCTAAACAATCGACATCACATTTAAAAGGAGAGTGAATGTGATTAGATGCCTAATGTTAAATCAAGATTACAGTACATCTACCAATGTGTAGAATATTGAAGTGAGAGAACAATTTGTGCACCAAATAAATTAAGTCAAACATGCTTTTCATGCATTTTCTTTGTCATTTAACTGCTGCAAAACGCATTGGACGCGATGAGGCATTTACACCTACATTTACATGTGACTGCTCATTTCATAGACATGTAGAGAGCTGTGTTATCATCTGTGTGACAAACAGGATTAATGGTGACACATATGGTGATTTTTCAGTTTTAAAGAAGCCTCCATAGCTACAGTATGTGTGTTAATGTGCAGCTATTAGATGCAGTCTGAGTCTGAGCGGTTGTGGTTTTATTCTAAAAGAGCCGACATGTGAAACTCGTAACTTGTCACTTTGTGCGGTAACTTTGTCTTTAATTGCTCTTGTATATATTTAATTCTATTCTTATTGTATCGTAT
This sequence comes from Pholis gunnellus, assembly GCF_910591455.1. Taxonomy (NCBI): domain Eukaryota; kingdom Metazoa; phylum Chordata; class Actinopteri; order Perciformes; family Pholidae; genus Pholis; species Pholis gunnellus. The sequence continues at coordinate 6,338,727 of NC_136548.1, forward strand.
CTTATTTTTACATTTTATTTTATTATTCTTTTACTTCTCTATGTATCTGTGCTTCTGTCTTTGTGCTGCTGCGACATCTGAAATCTAATCTTATCTAATTTTATTGTATCTTCTCTTAACTAGCCTTCCTCTTAAAGGAACAGTGTGTAGCACTTCGTGGATCTATTGGCAGAAATGGAATATAATATTGTTAAGCATGCTTTCTTTAGGGTATAATCACCTTCATGTTTTCTTTGTGTTTTCTTTGTGTTTTCCTTTGTGTTTTCGTTACCTTAGAATGAGCCGTTTATATCTACATGTGGAGCATCGACGGCCATGTTTCTACAGTAGCCCAGGATGAACAAACCAAACACTTGTTCTAGAAAGGGCCGTCCGCGGTTTTACATCACCGTGTCGGCCAACGACGTTCTCCCACACGTTTGGCACACAGGAGAAGTTTCAGTTGGTTGCAATCTGCAACCTCACTGCTAGATGCCGCCAAATCCCACACACTGCACCTTTACGCACAAAGGTTGCTGTGTGCAATGTGATATTTTTTCAGCCACCTTGAAAATAAAACAAACGTGGTTCTATTGTCATTCATTAGTGATCCAGAAGCCTATGTTGTTTTTGTGCTGCTATTGAACTGTGCAGGTGCCGGTAGCATCTGTGTGGATTTGTCTGTCATGTGGATTTAATTATCTGTGTTATTGTTCAGTTTTTAGATGCAGACGGCATCTCGAGCAGTTGGGTTTAATGCTAACGAGCTAACTTGTTAATTCCCCCTCCAGCACAAAGGTTGCACGTGTTTTGTTTTTTGGCCACCTTGATAATGAAAGAAACTGATTTTTCTTATTTCTCAAGTACCCTATATAGTCTTACGTAGGTATTATTCCGATGTTTGATGCAGGTACCATCTGAGTGGTTTTGTTCTCATGCTAATGAGCTAACTTCTAGCCTTTCCCTCTGGCACAGAGACTGCCAAGTGAATTTTCTTTATTCAGCCAACTTGAAAATTGAAGAAATGCAGTTTTGTGCTAAATTAAAAGTTTTCAAGTAGCTTACATAGTTATCTGGGTTTCATGCTTAGTTGAAGCTGTAGACAGATGGCCCATTATAAGTTTGGGAGAAGGATGAAATGGAGCTACAGGGGCCAACTCACTGTGTGTCTGCTGCTCCTGTGAACTTCACTTTTGACTGATATGAATTTGACTGTGACAGACAAAATGTTTATCTTGGAATTAGCTATTTTACATGGAAATGCCACCTCAAGATACGATGGGGGGAAAAAAAGCTGCCGATCTTCCCAACTTTTCAACCATTTCGCTTCACCCTGATAAACAGACAAACCACAAAGACAAACCGAGACAGCACATATAGCCAAACCCTTGAGTCAGTGGGCGTTGACCCACATTTAAGTGTGTGTGTGGTCCCAGTCAAGCCCACAGCACTAAGGAGGAGCAAGAGGAGCAATGAGGAAGGTAAGACAACTGGAGGGGGAGAATTGTCACATCTGATACAGCCAGGAAGCTGTCAACTTAATGTCCTTTCACTTTTGGGCGGAATTGTGGCGAGTGGTGACGCAGGCGCACACGTGTGCACACTTCAATACGTTTAGTAGCAAGAGCACATGCATGCAGACATGCTCACACGCATAGTGGTGACAGGTGAGAGGTGATGGAGAGTGACAGCTCAACCCTGGAGGTAATCGGAAGGCAGGAGAGATTGAGGGGAGCTGAGAAAGTAGAGCAGTGGAGGAGGATACTTTGAGGAAACTCACTGAAAACTTCTGTCTTTTTTCACTTTGTGTTTTCTCACACGGCAGATATTTAGGGCTCACACTGGTGTGATTTGCATCCTGCCTGGAGTGTCTTTTTTTTTTTTTTCCTCTCCCAAAACCAGAGGTGGTGGCAGTGAAGCTAGCGACAACAGAGAGGTGGAGCTTATCAGAGAAGTAGAATAGCCCAATAGATGTGCGCATTCTTAAGTTCGTTGATGCTCGTGTGTGTTCCAACATGCATACGTACTATCTGTCAGTGAGCCGTATGTTATGCAAGGAGCAGAAATAAACAATGTTTCAGAAAAAGGCTTTCAAAAGTTTATAAAATATCTGTGAATTATAAATAAATGGAAAAGAGTTCTGGAAATGAGCATTTTTCTTGATTTACTTTGGATATAAGATGTTGCATGGAGTTTTCACATGTAAAGGCTATTACACGTAACCTGTTGGAGCCTATGGTCACATCATGATCATTGTTTTGGGCCGTTGGAGACTTCAGACTCAATTTCTGCTCTCTGTCACTAGAATAGGATAACCTTGCAATTCACATTGATAGCAATACTGCAGTGTCTCTATCTTGTTCCCAAAAACAGGAAATACATTTTGCCGCCATTTTCTAAGAAGACGTACTTTGTAAACGTTCATTAGTTGAGTTGTCAACCCGATCTCACTCTCAACTTTTCAAATGGTGAAGGTTGGTCAAGGACCCTTGGCGTCTGATAGAGAAATCAGGCTTTTAATGAACTCCAGTTTAAAACCCGCCTGCCTCATTATTAGACGGTCAGAACAACTGACGTATAAAGAGTGCGATCATCCACTCAGGATGGGCAGGAGGGGCCGTGGATTTCTCAAACAAACACTAGACTCACGTCCAGGGGGCCGCTGTTCATGTCCCGTGAGAAACTAAAAGTAAATGATACAAGTTGACTCGTTGAGTTGTTAATCAGTCGGTAGTGACGTGAGTCATTAGTAAGTCATTAGTTTTTCTTCGTAACCTAACTTCCTGTGAAGACGTAAGTTTATTTTGAAAAGACACTAGTCATGTAACAGGTGGAAACTGCCACAACAAAAAGTAATGCTAGGGCGGTGTAGATCGTCATAGAGTAGGGCCACGAGCCAAGTGCCGGCATTTGACGAGTTGGGAGTGAATATGTGTTGGAGTGGCTTTTATTAATGATTTATTAATGCTATATCAGTAGTCAGCCATTCATAATGACCGGTTTAACATTGCCAGGTTGTGAAAAATCCCTCTGGCTGTCGTGCATCATCTTCTAGTTTAACTCGCCTTGCTGTTGTTTTTGTCTAGCTCTTTCATTTATCGTGCAGGAATTATTCAGACCATCCCGACATTTATTAAGAAGTTCTTAACTTGAACCGCCATTATCGCAGCCGCCTGCAGATTGTGGTAATGGAATCAACTTATGTAACTGCAGATCTGATGTCTAATTCAAAAGTCATGATCCTTTATCAACGGCTTAATCGCCTTCTAACAAATCATCAAGTCTGCAGATACGAGTGTCATTATAAAGTGTCATGAGTTTCTCACTTTCTAATAAGCCATCAAGACAGATTACAGAGCAGTCAAAAAGACAAAGCAAGTTATACTGGATGAGGATGAATACCAGCCGTAGAGATTTCCTACAACCAAAAGCTGCTGCTTTGAATGCTTATTGCTCATTTATAAGGCATGTATTAGTTAGTATCTCTTAGAACCTTTATAAAGCATGCTTTATGAGAACGTGGAAACAAGAAAATACGTGAGTACACATCCTGAGGTTATAAGAAGTGTTTCTGAATGTTGCTCTGTTTAAGTGATGATATATAGAGTGCAAAAGTCATTTTACAGCTCAATAAAAATGCCCCAATTGTTCAACTGTCACTAAAAAAAAACCCATCAACAGGCCAATCATGCCCTTGCAATATTAACCATGACACCATATCCTGGTGTCAGTATACTGTGTGTGTGTCAAAGCAAGCGGGGGAAATGGAAAAGAGATCCCAGTTGTTGCGTGCGGCTGTGGTCCATATGGTTGCCCACGCTGTATTGAGTATTGCTTATCTGTCTGCCTTAAATCAGGGCAGAGCAGTCAAACCCTTTAAGTGACACTGCCCTTCATTACATAACATAATGGCTAAAAAGCTCACTGTATTGCGAACACGGGCGCACACGCACACACACACACACACACACACACACACACACACACACACACACACAACTTTCAAATGCAGTGAAAACATACAGCTCTATGCGCTTATGGTGTGGATGAAAACCTTGTATCTCCAAAAAACCATTGTTTTCAGTGTAAAAATTATAATTCTGGAGGTCATACTGATACAGTTTGAACAGATTTCCTGACCATTAGTACTTGGTGAGTACATTTTTTTTAAATATTTGCACTATATTATATTTGAAATACACGTTTGTTGACAGCATCTGCTGGGTCACGCAAATGGCCAGAGACATACATGAACGCACTCACTTGCCCACACTAACACACTCGCTCTCTCTCTCTCTCTCTCTCTCTCTCTCTCACACACCATATGACCTCTGCTGCCACCATATTGGTCCTCTCCCACTTGTGTTGGGTGGACATTGTTTTGTAGTGTATCTGGCCTCCTGGCTATCCTGACCCCTTCACTGTGGTGATCTCAACCGTGCTCACGCAAACCTAAATGCCACTACTATCATTCTTGTTGTTAATTGAACTATAAATCACTGCGAGTGCGCGCGTGCGTCTGTAAATCATGAAGGTCATCTGTGTTTGTTTACTCTCTGGGTGTAAAGCCAGCCCCGCTCCAGTTGAGGCCTTTCATTAGAGGTGACACCTATGACCAAAGGCGGCGCTCTCCGTTCCCCTCGTTGTCTGAGGATCAGTGCAGCATGCAAACACAATGAACCGGGGTTTGGTTGGGTTCATGTATTAGTAAAAGGTGTGCGTGTGGGAGGAGGGTAATCCGAGAGGAGGATGACTTTGAATTTTAACTTTCAAAAGCTGATTTGGGAGAACTGGTGGGATTTCAGAGTGTTAATCATCCTCCCCTCGCAGGATGCGGAGACGAAGTGAAAGTCAGTGGGAAGAAAAGAAAGAGACACCCAGAAAGAGCAGGTGCATGGCAGAGTGCAGAAAAGTTGCCTTTTGTGCTTCCTACTCTAAAGTGAGTGGGCGTGTGTACATATTGATGCATTTCACCTCAGAGAAGTGCGTGCAGTACATGAGGTCTTAGTTGCACGTACGCTTTTTGGACCAGAGATTTATGTCAGCGGGCTAATAAGTAAATGAGCATGCAGGCAGAGCAGTCCAGAAATGGTAAAGCTGTAATCTTGGTGAAATTCGTTTAATCGCGGGGAGGAGAGGTAATCTGTCGAGATGGGCTCACGGAGGGAGGGTGTTTATGCACCCGGAGTGTTTCTATTTCAGTGAGGTGCTACCCTGCAGGAAATTGTAATCCTGGCTGTGTGTTATCCGCCGAATGAGTTTTTTTGCGGCTCAGGTTAATGGGAGACACACAAGCAGCGATGCTGGTCGATGGCGGTTTGGTGGGGAGAGTGTGGCTGTCCACGTTGTCCACTTTCTCATTTAATGCAAAAAAGACTCCACTGAACAAAATAAGTGAAAGCACGGGGAGGAGAGGGAAGAGACGAGTGAGATGGGAGACTGACTGGGAGAGGAGGGAGATGGCCTGTGGGGTGATGGTGAGGGAGATGGAGAGGAAAGAGAGGAGTGAATAAAGATGTGAGTCAGCTAGAGGGGCTGAAAGGAGAGAGGAAGGCTGCAAGAGAGGAAAAGCAGAAAGGATGGATGGTAGCTGGAGAATGGGACGGAGGAGGAAGGCCGGAGAAGAGGACTTGTGACAAAGAAACTCAGGATGAGAGGAACAAATGGCACGTGATGAAACGGGGATGCGCGGAAGAGAAACAAGAAGCTCGGAGAAAGAAGAAGAATTGGAGATGCAGCTAAGAGGGTTAGTGGATGAAAGCGGGGGAGATTTGAGCACATGCTGTGCGCTGTTTACTGTAATGATTTCCTGAGGCAAACAGATTGAACCCTGGACTGAGTATTTAGCCCGACTGCAGCGGGAGTGTGTGTTTACATATGTGTGCTTGAATGTGTATCAAACTGACATACCAAACTGTAAAAGCTCAATATCTTCGATACAGAAGGTCGTGTGTTCATTAAAGTGGGAAATAATCCGTTTTTCAGCAAATGGAGACAAAATGTAATGAGCCCATTGATTGTTGTCTTTTTATTTAAGGAGTGATTTGACGTGTGCTCACTGAAGAACCTTGAGGATTTAAGGAAGGAATTCTTGTAGAGAACTTCAAAGACTTTTGTTCTTCAAAAGTGCTTACACCTACCTAACACTTAACACTACAGCAGCAAAAATGGTTTGGTCAATGTGTCTTTTTTCATCTTTATGTTTATTTCAAATAGAAGTCATGCTTACAAGCAAAGCAAATGGTACACAAGGGGTGAAATACAAAAGCATTAAAAGAAAACGGAAAAGATGAGAAAGAAAGAAACAGGCACAACAAATTAAAAACAAAGACAAATCCAAAATTAGAGACATGTTAAAAAATGATGAGAAAAAGCAAAAATAAGGGTGTGATATATGCAGTATGGTGTGTATAGACACCTTACAGGTATGGTCTCATTCACAACCGGATCAGTGACTCAGAGAATGACATGGCTCATAAATCACAGTGCTTTATCTTAAAATACCATGTTGCCAACATTTTCTTTCAGTTAATCAGTCTGAATCTCTGAATGAGAATCTGTTATAAAAGGCCAAGAGATCGGTTTGTACAAGCCAACACATGTCGGTAAGCCTTCGGATACACATTTACAGTTGGAAGTTGTGAACTCCAAGCAAGCAGGTTGTGTGTTAACGTGAAGCTGCACCTTTGTACACTTTGTATTACAATTTTTTGGCTATTTTCTGCTGGATTGAAGTCATAATTTCCAGACCCCCCCCCCACATACACACAGCCTCATGCTACTCACCTGGAGTTGAGGTCAGCTTGCCCTCCTCCACTCCCTCCGCGGCTCTTCTCCAGGCCCAGCTTGGTGAAGATGCCCACCAGCACCATGATGGCCACCACGCCGCAGATGATGTAGACGATGAGGTGCGTGCGGTCCCGGTCCTGGTCGTCCTGGCCCTCGGTGATGGTGGCCACAGGCTTGCCGGTGTTGGCCCAGATGGGCGTGTCGTAGTTGGAGCAGATGTTCTGGTCCAGCCGCTGCTGCCGGAACTGGCAGCAGAAGCGGTAGAAGCAGGTGCCGCAGCAGAACATAAAGACGCCGGCGTTGCAGTTGAACGGCGGGTCCCATTGGCCCATCACGTCGTAGTAACCCTGGCAACGTGTCCCGCCGGAGGGAAGGGAGTCCTCATCGTCCGCATCCCCGCCGCTGCTGGGAGTGGACAGCCCTGTCTCCAGAGGAGAGTTCTGAGTGGTCTCCACGTAGCTCGGAGTCGTCTGGTTGGCCACCGTGGTGGGGACGATTATCGAGTCACCTTCGGTTACCGTCACCGCGGTGACGGATGGGTCCTGGGTGAGGGCAGGATGAGTTATAATGAAGGAGAAGAGGAAGAAGAGGAGAAGGTGGCAGGAGGAAGGGTTGGTGTCCGCCATACTGCTGGTAGAGCCCTGCTGTCCAACGTCCCACCTGCAGGCTCTGGACGGGAAACAGAGAAGTTTGGAGACAATAAAGAAAATTAATTTCAGATGCATTTATTTTACTATTATCGGGTAGAAGGTATTTCATTATGATAACCTATTTTGGAGGTGCAAATCGGGACTCAAGCCATACATGAGAACGCACTAACGGAAACAACCAAACTGATTTACAGCACTGTAGAAGTGCCTGTAGAAACTCAGAGAAAATGGATTTTTAGCGAGAATCATTAAATAAATGATGTTTCTATTGATGTTACAAGCTTATTGAGTCAATAATGAAAAGAGGGTAGAGGATGTTTTAAACAGGTCAGTCAGAATCCCTATTGGGGACTGTTACCATACAATGAGACGTGATCAATACCCGACCTTTTAGATTCAAAAGAGCAACTCATTGCAAATGAAATGTGCAGAATCGGCTGTCTTCTAAAAAATGATTTGGTAGATTATTTGCCCAAATCATGGAAAAGTAAGCATAAAAAATAGCCCAACATGCTTTTAACTACAAAATAAGTTATCACAATTCCTTATTTTTTTTTTAAATAGTGCGATACATGAACAAATTAAAGTCATTGGGGATTTTGTGTTGAAAATCACTGAATGCGTTCTCACCGTTTTCTCTTTGCAATCTGCACACAGCCGTCCGTCCTCTGCGACTCTTCCCCAAAGTTCAAGGGCTAATAATTCCCTCTAGAAATATCCACAAACTTTACTCGGCAGCATTTTTTCCCCTGAGTGCCCCCCGCAGATCTCTCCCTCTTCCTCATGTGTTCTCCATCGTCAGCTGGGGGCTCGATCCGGGGGATTCAACACACACTAAACGACAAGCTCCTCTTATCCTCTTTTTTTCTTCTTCTTCACTTCTTCTTTAAGCGCTGCTCAGTCTGCGCTGGCAGGCGTACGTCCAGACTGATCCAGGACTGTTAGGATCTTCTGCTGCCAAGACCCCTGTGTGCTGTGTGTGCGCGCGCGCGTGTGTGTGTGTGTGTGTGTGTGTGTGTGTGTGTGTGTGTGTGTGTGTGATAAAAATGGAATACGAGAGAGTATGTGTGTGTGTGTGTGTGTGTGTGTGTGTGTGGCTGCACTGAGCGCTGCAACAGTTCAGGAACCAAATGAGATCTCCTCCTCTGTTTACCTCTCCTCAGTGCCAGATAGGAGAGGGAGAGAGGGGGAGAGAGAGAGAGGGAGAGAGAGGGAGAGAGAGAGAGAGAGAGAGAGAGAGAGAGAGTGTAGGAGGGGGGGGGGGTATATCCAGCTGCATCTCCCATCATCCCCAGAGGAAGAAAAAAACGGGGAGGAGAGAGATGGGGTGGAAAAAAGCTGAATGTGGACTGTAACTGAGTGATTAGTGACACTTTAAAAAAAAATCGTTTTGTTTCCATCCCTGTTTCTTTGTTTCTTTGAGTGTGTGTGATTTATGTCCCCAACCATGTGGGGACATAAATCTGATAACAAAGTCACATTGTGGGGACTCTCCTTCCTTATGGGGACAAAATAGACGTCCCCTTAATGTAAATCGTTACATTTAAAGACTTGGTTTAAGGTTAGGATTATGCTGGAAGCGGTTATAGGGTAAGGGTTAGAGTAGGTCTAATAAATGTAAGTCAATGTAATGTCCGCAAAAGTTATGAAAACACGGCTGTTTTGTGTGTTTGTGTGTGTGTGTGTGTGTGTGTGTGTGTGTGTGTGTGTGTGTGTGTGTGTTACTGTATGTCGAATGTGGTTGTATGGCGGAGGACAGTCAACAGCTGCTGCGGTCACTCCTGCTCATCATCTACTTATTGCTCTCCCCATACCGCCTGTTTCCTGCAGCTCCCTTCACTACACGCACACACACACACACACACACACACACACACACACACACACACACACACACACAAGCGCACGCTGAAGCATCATCAACCCTCCCACCCCTTTGCTCTCTCCCCCACCTCCCAATCCCCCATCTCCCACTTCCACACCATCCTTTCTTCTCCCATCTCTTATCGCGTCTTTCCCGCCCTCCCCTTGTGCCTTTGGCTTCGATAACATACTTGTTTGCAGATTTCCGTGTCGGGTATGGGCACGTATGAAAGTGTGTGTGTGTCTGTCTGTGCGTCAGAAAGATTCAGGAGTCAGCCGGGTCCAACTCCAGCTTCGCCACCTTCTTTTGTTTAAATTGCAACCTGTGCAGGTGATGCCAAAACCAGGAGACTGGCACACACAGCAGCCCAAAGACACACACTCACTTGTGCGGACACACACACACCCACACAGACCCACACAGACAGAAATCTGAACATGTGCATGGAAAAAACTGCAGATAAACACCTGCTTATTTGTGCAACTTCCCCCCCCCCCAAAAAACACACAAACTCAGACACACACACACACACACACCAACAGATGCCATTGCTGAGGCCAATTATAAGAGCTTTTCTCAAAGTAAACTACCACATGTACAAATTTTAATGGAATTATAAGCCAGATTGACAAGGGGCTTTTTGTTTTGCTTTCCGCTAATCGCCTCTCCCAAAATCCCCTCCTTTATGTCTTGTCATTCCGGAGCAAACTCAACGCTTCCTCCACTTTCCTCTGATTTTCACTCTATTGCATGCTGGATATCAGCGAGGAAGAGAGGCAGGGCGAGGGAATGTGTAATAGAGAGAATGAAAGGAAGGGAGTGAATGTAGGGCAGTGGGGAGGAGGCCTGACAAGAAAAGAAAGAAAGAGGGAAAGAAAGGAAGGAAGTGGGGGAGGGAGAGGTGGAACAGTGGAGGAGAGACGATTGGCCGAGGACCAAAGATGAGAGGGGAGAAGCTCACTGACAGAAAGAGAGAGCGATAGAGTGTGTGTGTGAGAGAGAGAGAGAGAGGGAGAGACGGGTTTAGAGAAAGAAGTGGGAGGGAGAGAGATTTTGGGAATGAGTATAGGAGCAGAGAGGTAGACAGGTACAGGGTGGAGGAATGAAGGGAGAGATGATCAGAAAGAAGGGATGATTTGGAGTTGACATGGGGGGGCGTAGAGGTGATGAAGGGAAAAGCAAATGAAAGAAAATGGGTTATTTCTATATTCTTTTCACCATTTTACGCTGATATGGCTCTTTGTGATGTGTAATTCAGAGTGTACATACAGTGTAACCACACAGATGTACGTTATGTAAGGATGAGCAGCGAGTATTGATTGGACCGTTATTAAAACAGGAAACCGTCTCGAGCTGAAAGCAGCTGCAAGATGTTATTTAGGTCCTTCGCAAATTTCCGTCATCCTCAGAATAGCAATTTCAAGTAGTACAGTATGAAGGTATGCATGACTTTGACTATGCGTAGTCATTAGGTCTGGGGAAGAGATGCTGAAGCTGTTTGAATGTCTGAAAAATATTTTACATCCTTTCAGCCAATCAGAATCTCTTTAGCCATATAATTAGAAGAAAAACTGTAATAAGTGAATGCCTTTCTTGTAGTTCCAACGGTTACTTTTTTATCTGAATGGGTGTACTTATGAATCAATTTGACAGCTATGCACTGCATACCCCTATTATTGATCATCAATAATCTCTATAATCTTTTTGCATTTGCTTCTTTGACAGATCATCCATGACACGTTCTCTCTCTGCAGTGCATCACATACATCAGCACGGTGGCAGTGTTTAACGTCTCCATGCGACGCACCTTTTATTTTGAAAAAGCACAATGCATGTAACGAGTGTATGCACCATAGACCATTTAGACCGCTTCGAGCTTAGATCACTGACCAAGCTGCGGTATGTGACGCACTGGGTCTAATGACATTTCTATCAGCCTCGGCTGTACTTTGTGTTCAGCGCTAATTAGCACGTTTTAGCATGCTAACGTGCTAAACTTATATGGTGAACATAGAAAACATGTTTCCTGCTAAACATCAGCATGCTGTCATGGGGGAATTGTGAGAGACAAAACACTGGATCCTACATTTCCCAGAATGCAACTGGATAGTGTCTTTCATTACACCCTCCCTTCCTAGTATACACCCGTGTCTTTCAAACTCCACAACCCGTTTGTAATGCTTTCTCACCTGAAACTTAGCTAATACTATTCTCAGAGTAGTGCTCCTCGTGATGAGTAAACTGAGCTTCATGTGATTTGTGGAGTGCCCCTTGAATTAAGAATATGTTTTCTTTTTCCTAAACTTTAACTTTAACAGTTACATTGTTTAGTCCTATGACTGGATAATTGTATTATCTGTCCAAGAAACATTTGGAGTTGCATGGAGTGTGCATATTTATATCTAATGCTCTGTGGCATTTCTTGTTTGTTTAAGAGAAGATTGTGTGTGTGTGTGTGTGTGTGTGTGTGTGTGTGTGTGTGTGTGTGTGTGTGTGTGTGTGTGTGTGTGTGTGTGTTGTCCTCTATCGCGTCAGGTGTTCCTGATAATTCAGGACCGAACCTCCCTTTATGGAGAGGTGTGTTTTGTGTGCATGGAATGTCCCCGGATCCGACGCAGGTGACCGGAGAAGCTTACAAAAATAAATTGAGCGTCTGCAATATGAGTGTGCGGATGCTTTGACTTCTTTGCATTTGTTGTACTTTCTTGATTTGTGGTGGTGTACAATAGCGCGGGAAATTGTCATATAGTTACATGCACAAATTGTTTTCTCACTTTTTTAAATGGTGAGCACAAAAAAAAGATAAGTTGCCTCCAATGGAAATGTCTCCGTTGCATTTCTGTTTTTACCCTCAGGGAAATGGAGGTCAAGGTGTCTAAACGAGGAAGCACGGTGCGTTTTTGTGTAACATTGAATGGAAACAGGAAAATGAAGATGATGTGTGCGAGTGTTGGTACGGTTTGCACGCAGAGCGGCTGTTGTCACCCCACAAATTCTAAATAATTCTAAATAATCCTGTTGAATTAATGTTCATCTTGAACTAGATTCACAAAGAGCCTGCAGGTCTCTGATTTACTAGAGCAGTGTTGCCCCCTTCAGTAGGAGACACTTTGAATATCCCGAACATGTTGAATATTTCATTTGATGATTTCACGGCGTCTATGAATATTCATACTTTGGCTTTGTGTGCTTCCACTGACAAGTGTTAATGGGAAAATCCTGATCCTAAAACACATGTTCACATCAGTGGCGTACTTGGCAGTTTGCGACCCTTTTTGTTAAACTTTTCTCCTTCGCGGACAAGCAGAGACGGAGTAACAATGGAGTTTAACGGCAGTGATCTAAAGCATCAACAATAGATGTCAGCCTCTTTTCTGTAGGCCCTACTTCAGATCAATCATACAGACACTGTAGAAGGGGCAGTGCAGCCTTGCAGCATGTTACTCTACATTTTGAGTAAATTATTAAACACACTTTGGTCATTTTTGGCTCAGAGAAAAGTTCCTTCTCTTGCTTTTATTATGTTTATCACTACCTCTCATATTATTAGTATTACCCAACCAAAGAACGTCAGTTAATGTCATTCTGGGAGTTGTAAATCACTAACTGAAGTCGAAATAGTTGGACAAAAACATTTTTTCCCCCGAGAGATCTGCATTCAGTGGTGCTTTTTTTGGTCAGTTGTGATGATAGCCAAGCTAAAAAGCTCTCAAGATCTGAAAATAAGATTTTTTAAAATATATATAACTACTGTTTTCATGGTCAAGAATGCAACTTTCATGATCTACATTTAAAAAGAAGCTCAAATACATTTAGCCGGACAGAAGATTTACATCCCAGTGTGAGAGGATCAGTCCAATTAAACTGTAGATATATTAAATTCATAATATTCCCAGGCATTGACTCATTCTTTATTGTCCTGCAGGTGTTTCTCATATAGAGGAGACAATGCAGATAACTACATTCATATGTCCTCTAAGTTCAGACATGAGAGCTGAGCAGATTACAACAGAGGTAGAGAGAAGATCCCGCCTCGCTTCTATTAAAACACATTTGACGTGTTTTACTTAAATTTCCGATTCTAATTTGGCGCTGTTGAACTCTGGGCTGAACAGTGTGTGTGTGTGTGTGTGTGTGTGTGTGTGTAGTAGAATGTTTTTTTCAGTGTGTGTGCGTGAGAGAGTGAGTAGCTGAAGAGCCGAGCAGGGCTCTGATCAGAGGGAAGCCCCTTAATGAGTTGATCCGGGCGAGGCTTTGATGCAGCTCTTCTCAGGGGACTCTGGGAAATAAAAAGGGAGGAGGGATGACAGAATGACCTTTAAACTTTTTCTTTGTCAGTAGATAAACTTACGCTGCAGGGCTACAATGCAAAATGTCAAGACATTACCTGATGCGGTGTGTTTGGGAAATCCCTTTTTACATTTTGAAGAGCTTTCTGAAAAATTCTGCATTCCTGAGAAATAATAATTATTATTATAGTCTCTTAGAATTCATTTTTCTTATGCTAGTATAGACAACATATTATGAATGTCACTTCAAAATGTAAATGGTTCATTTCTGAGCTGGTTTCAATGTAAAATGAACAACTGATGGGTTAGACATTTGGGAAATACAAATAACTGATAAGTTTATTTATAGGATAGCAGTTTAAAAAATCAACACCTTCAGTTACAGTGGCTTTCTAATCTTTATGTTCCATGTTATAAATTAACTCTTTATTATTATAATGTTAATACTGTGGGGAAAGGCTACAACCTCCCATCAGTCAATGTTGTCTGCACATATCAGAGCGCTGTTGTCCTGTTTCAGCTACAGGTCAAACCAAAGTGTGTGCGAGTGTCTCTCTGTGACTGTCTCGGGCAGTCGTTGGCATTTCTTTTCTTATTGCATGAGTGATCATTGTGCATTCCGACATACAGGTGACTAACACGGCCGGGTCTCGACGTGTGTGTGCACGAACACAGCATGAAAATCAAAGGTTATGCAGAGAGTTAGCCAGCATCGTGCACCATAAACAGATCTACTGATCTAGCCGTTATCATTAAAGTACCATTCTTAACAAAGCTGCTGTTCTATTGCTGCACTGTGGCTCCACAACAGTAATATAAGATATAAAATAAAAACGGGAAGACGATGGAACACAAACATCAGCGTTGACATGTAAAAACAGAGGCTCTCCGTCTATCTATTTATGTTAATATTTGTAATATTTAGTGAATAGTGTGTTCAATAAGCAAGAAGATCTGCATTCACCTGCAGAGGGCTCATTTCACTGCTCCGTAAAACTCCAACTCCAATGTCGGTATTCTAATGAACTTAGGTTGATAAAGCCTTTGCTCATGCAAGTGTCTTTTAATGAATACCAATTACATACGTTAATTCGGGCAATGCTTTATCTGCATTAACACGGTCACGAGTGCACACTGGGGTCTGTGTTTTTCTTAGGGTGCAGCGTGTGCCTACGTGTGTGTGTGTGTGTGTGTGTGTGTGTGTGTGTGTGGGTGTGTGTGTTCTCATTAGTGCAGGTTTCAATGGACCACATTCTAATATAAAGCCTTTATACTCCAGGGAGCTGGAAAAAGGTAATTACAAATTACCTTGTGAGGCATTGTGTGTGTGTGTGTGTGTGTGTGCATGGGGGGGGGGGGGGTGTATCTCTCATCTTCACATGATGTTTTGGGCGGCGGCGTGTGCGCCTGCATTCACGTGCAAACACACATCCAGAAAACAAACTTGGTAGGAGATGAAATGGCATGACTTGCAGTGTTGTGGTGACGCTGCATCATTGTGACGCTTGAGGTTTATTCTCTTATCTGTCTTGCATTGGCATATAGTAAATGCTTGATTTTGAGTCATCTGGCTGTCAACCCTTCAGCTCTTATCTCCTCACACAGTCTATGTGTTTATGTATATATATGTGTTTGTGTTTGTGTGTGTGTGTGTGTGTTCACCCTGACAACCCACAAATGCGAGTTCACAGCACAAAGCTAATGAGCGAGTCTGATGTTTCCGATGCTGCAGGACTGAACCCGTTTGACTCCATATCCACACACAACAACACAGCAGAGAATCGGACAGACATTTAGAGCTCCACATGTTTTGACCGGAGTCGATGTGCTGACTTCACGGCACTCCTTGGGGTGATGGGCTTTGATTTGTTGATATGAGATGTGACGTCGGGAAATGTTTGCTCTGGTTCCATTTTCTTTGCCTGGAGAAAAATTTAAATCTCTCCCTCTGTCGCCGTCTGTTCGCTCATGCATTAACACAGCAGAGAACATGTAAGGTCATGTGTTGGCTGCTGCTTAAATAAGAGAACTTGAGGTGAAAGATTGCACCAAAAGTAAAACGTTTGTTGTTGTAGGAGTCCATGAAAATGAAGATCGTATTTGCCAAGCTGTTTGCCAAGCTGCACAAGGCAAGATTTCATGTTGAAGTTATAATACAGTCACATTTACGCTTTGTCATCTTTACCAAATGTACAGTATTTCGGACACTGGTCACTTCTCTGTGCCCCGAAGATGATTATTCAAGGCTACGAAAAGGAGAAAATGCCACCTGGAGGTAGTACAATAGGACCTCCTGTGCAGAAGAAAGGCAACGTTATATATATTTTCGTTCTAAACCGTTTTTTTTTCCTGTTAGTTTGAATGGAACGCAACAATCCAGTGTGCTTGGCAAACACATATTTCCAGAGTTGAGTTTACTGATAAACTCGTGCAATTTGATATCTGAAATTGTCAACGTAAAAAGCGCAACCACAAAGATCAAGAAGAAGAGGTGGCACAAAATGTCAAATGTCAAATGTCAAAATGATAATTCATTGAAAAACTAATTGGTCCAGAATGACCTTTAAGTTGAGGGTTACCCAGCTCCATATTGACCACTGACTGGCTTGTATGTCTGTCACTTATTGGTTAATACCAGGCACAACGAGCAGAATGGCTGCATACGATCCATACGATCCATAAAACAACTGTGACATTGATTGTTTGCTGAGTGCATTTACGTATCGAAGTAAATGATGGTGCCTGTAAACTGCATACTGTTGACAAAGATTAGGATGATCTTTACTTTCAGAAAAGCAGAGTTTCGATGTTTGAGCCACAAAAACAGAGTTTGTTAAAAACCCAATCCACTTAGGTTTTGGCCATATAAAGAATGCATGTAAATCTAACCTGCATGAATATGATTGGATGTTACAAGTCAGCTGGTAGCCACACATCCTGCCAGTGCTCTGCCTGAATTATCATTAGACTTAATTCATAACCTCAGTCCTAAAATGAATGAGAAGAGCCCCCATTTAACAACAAAGTCTTCTTTAAAGCGTATCTCTTTTTCCATCATGGCGACCAGAGTGTCCCTATATGCCCTGAAAGACAGACAAAAAAGTGTCGAATGAGACACAGACACAAACAGAGAGGGACGGCAGAGTTATTAGTCGGTTAGGTGAATGATTAGTGATGTTCCTCTGACTATTTGGCTGCATGCAGTCAGCCAATTAGAAAAGCAAAGACAAAGAGGGCAGCAGAGCCCAGAGGGCCTGAATCAGAGAGCAGGACTACCACCCACAACGTCCCCTGACACACACAAACAGTATGATTGTCTGCTATTTGGAAACTGAAAAGCACAAAGAGGATAAAAGAAAAAGAAGGAAATTGTGTCTCAGTTTGGATGATTTAGACGCAAGGGAAGCAGCAGAGTAACGACATTGTCTCCATGTGCGTGTGTCTCTCTGCACTGTCCCCCCTGGACCTCCCTGTCAGTAGTGACCTTTACCAAATCAAATGAGATGCAAATATCCAGCTTCATTCGGGCCTATTACAACTCCACACACACAGCGACTTATAGAAGAGGATGAGGTCCGCGCAGACATCCAGTGAGAATAGCTGTCAGTCTTCTCGGCCGGCTTTGATTAGCAACTTGAAGGTCCTCGGCCCCCAGCCCCGACTCTCCTCAACAGATACAAATCAGCCCTGACGCTGCCGTTCATTACTGCCACCAATTCTGGAGAGGATTGTAATGAATCTCATTTCCCAGCAGTGTTTGGGTCTCCCCGCCCCGCCCTGTTTCTCTCTCATCGCTCACAGCCTTCACACCGCTGTTATTTAACACTTATGACAACCTGATTACTCATTTAATGGTATGTACTTCAAAAGATAATGCTGTGCCTTTCAAGGTGCCGCTCGCATCTTCAGTCATTCTAATGCATAAGCCAAAGATTTCAATGATGCGACCTTCGTCTAATAACTGCATCGTAACCAGGATTGGAAAATAGGACCTGGAAGCAGGAAAAAATTCATTACAGCAGGTGATAGCATAACCTCACCTGCAAGTTTGAATTTGCGCTGAACATAATACTGTCCTATAAGGCCACAGTCACAATGACCATCGCATAGCACTAGAAATTCCATTAGTCTATTACACCATCATAAATCTACATAATCAACACCTGCATCACCATACATTTGAATATGAACACCGAGGATGTGCATAATACCCTCTATCATTGCCTTTGACAGGGCGTTTCTGGGCATTTCCTGCACAGCCAAAGGTAAACAGCTTTACATTTGTATAGGCTACATCATAACGCGTTCAAAATAAGCAGGTGTGCGGTGAACGATGTCACCTTTCAGTTCTGATTAACAGTGTAAGCAGGAATAAAATCAGGCATTTTTACATCACATAATATACAAACAACATTTAGATGTTAATACTTACTTATTTTTCAAATTCAACCAAAATTCATACATTTTGTACAAACAAGACTAAGAGCAATCAGGACGGATCCATTTCATGTTGTGTATGCCAAATTCTGACACTACTATCTTAATGTTGCATCAAAAAGCGAGACTTGTCAGACCAAGCAATGTTTTTCCATCCATCCACCCATCACTGTCCGCATATCCAGGGCAGGATGAAGGGAACAGCAGACTCAGCAGACTCTGCAGGGTATTCCAAGAATCCATTGCCCCAGCATTGTTAGCCAGCTCTTGCTGGGTCACCCCGAGGCGTTCGCCAGGCCAGACAAGATACATAATCTCTCCAGCGTGTTCTGGGTCTACCCCGGTGCCGCTTACCAGTTGGACATGCCCGGAGAACCTGTAAAGGGAGGCGTCTAGGAGTCATCCTGATCAGATGCCTGACCCACCTCAGCTGGCCCCCCAAAGGAGCAGCCGCCCTACACCAAACTCCCTCCGAGCTCCTCACCCTATCTCTGAGGTTGAGCCCAGCCACCCAGCGAAGGAAGCTCATTTCCACCTGTCCATCTCACGCTTTTCTTTGACTCAGTGAGAACCATGGCCTCAGACTTGGAGGTACTGACCCAGTGCACACCGACCACTTCACACGTGGCTGCAAACTGCCCCAGTGCATGCATACTGAAGATCATGGTCCAACAGAGCCGCATCGTCTGCAAAGAGCAGGTAATGTTTTTCCAATCTTTGATTGTCCACTGTTAGAGAGCTTGTGCCAAAATGAAGCTGACAGGAGTGGCACCTGGTGGTATATAGAACTCAAATTGAAACTAAAATAAAGAATAGAGTAAAAGTTATGTACAACAAGAACAATGCATGTGTATAATATATACCTATATAATATATACTGTGTTATACTATTGTTGCTGTCAACATGTTTACTCATTCTACTACCACCCTGAACAAAGTTGTGCAAAATGCATATATCAATACCAGACACCTTCAAGATGATAAGTATCGATAATTGAATCATATCTTTAATTTTGGGAGCTTTAATGTAGCCTTCCTCTTGTCATGGTGCAGACAGGAAGTAAACAGCTCTGGTCATGTGACCATTTACACTAGACATGTGACAGTGCACATATCAGCGAGCCACCTTAATATTTCAATATTTGCTGGAAAAGCATTGAAACATACTTATAACTGAAAACCTTTTTATGGTCATTATTGTGAGCGATGGGATTAAATACAGCTGAGGCTGATGGGAATGTCTGTAGTTTAGCAGGTATTTGATCATGAAGTATTGGACAAATTGACATTTTTGACCTAACAGTGAAGCGATATGAAACGTTAAAGAATCATTAAAGTTATTACATTTCATCCTGAGGAACACATGACTGTGTTGGCAATTCATTCAATCAGCCCGGACCACAGTGGTGGATCGACCGACATTGCCATTAATATGCTGATAGCGTGGCTAAAAACGCATGTGAACTAACACCATTAAAATGATACATTATTACATGCATACAGATTCTCCCTGAAAATATTCAGCATAAATGCAAATAACGCAGAAATTCAGAAAGCTCACCCGGTCCAAGCTGCTGGCCAAATACACCGGCTGTCTGATTTACTGCAGTAAGTCATATTTTAGAAGAGGGCGGTGAAGCCTAACAAGACTAAAAACTGAACCTGGTGACAGTAATGTCAATGTTTTCTTTATCTTGTGTTCAACAAAACTTAATTAACCAATCCTAACAGCAGCATGTCCCCATGTGATACCGTGTCTGATACATACTATTTCTGGTAAATTGCCCCTCTTGTCAATTTATAGTAAAAAATAAATAAAATGATTTGCCTACTTGCAGTCAGAGGGTTATTTTATGCCACTGATTCCCTTCAGATTTTTTTCATTTGGACAATTTTAGAAGCACAAGAAGAGGAAAAGAAAAGAGTAAAGAAAACTCATAAAAATACATTTTAATGAGCTGTGAGGATTCATCGGCTGTGAAGTGTACGGAGCTATTATGGAAGTTGGGTGTTGCATTACAATTACTATACAGTTCGGCTGCAAATATATTGTTATCACACACACACACACACCACACAGTACACATATTCAATGATGTAATTGAGCTGTAGATCTGTTTGTGTGTGTGTGGGACAGACAGATAAATAAAGTGAGATGCTGCTTTAAACTGCTGAGTTTCCCCACATGGATCAACAAAAGTTGATTCTTGAATGTCAGAGGGGGGAAAAAGTCAACCTTACAACATGAGACACAAAATCCATTGATGAAGTCAAGCCAATGATTTCTACTCAGCCAGAGACTTTTCTAACCTGTAGCTGTAAAAGGTCAGGGTGTCAACTATCGCAATTACATCAGCCAATAACAGGGCTTCTTTTTGTCAGAGCAGAACAATGTTGTTTGTTTTAAGGACCGCACTGACACGGCAGTGTGTGTTTGTCTGTCAGAGACTGGGAACGCTTGATGTGATGGTGGAGCCATATAAAAATGTTATCTTGGATCAGAAATGGACAAATAGTACATGATTTAGATGTGCCAATAATTCTGAGTGTTAGTCGTAATTTAAGCCGTGTCCTCACAAGGATAGAGGTAAAAGGAACACAAAAGCCACACCAGCAAATGAATGCGGCTCGTTGGGGGGGAAAGTCGAGACGTTCGGTGTGTGAGAGAAAATATAGCAGAGGAATGAGAGATGTCTTAGTGGATGAATGCAAAGCTTTGATATCTGTGACGGAGCACATTGTGATGAGGAGTAAAAAAAAGTGAAGAAGCAGGAAGCTCACAACCTTCAGAAACTCCAGCCGAGAGATTTGATGCTTCTGTCTAAAACTCAGAAAACATAACCTGTGCAGAAATATATTCACGCCGTGTGTGTGTGTGTGTGTGTGTGTGAGAGACAGTATTAGTAATTGCACTAAGTTTACAAAGCAGGTAACATGCAGCAGGTCAGCGACTAGGTTTCTCCCCCCGACCTTATTATAGCAATGCAATACAGAGCATGTTCTCCTCACAACATGAATGCATTTGAATTCTACGAATGTTCAACAGTGTAAGTATATATTATATATAATATTTCAGTTTTAGTCAGACTTTTTGATGGAATTATTCTGAATGTAGCCCTACACAGCTCTCTTCATGTCATGCAGGGATTTCTTCACAGCCGATATGAACAGTGGGAAGGATTAGAGACGGTCCTTTTCCAACCAACGTCAGCGTGATCCATTAAACAAGAGATCTGGCCTTTAAGACCACATTCCCACAAACACGGCTGTTTCTTGACTCGCAGAGGCTCATTAGCAGAATCTTTTTATTCTTTTATTTGTATCTTCTTCAGTGGCCTCATGCCTCCATCGCATGCTCTTAAAGAACTGCCACAAACTCTCACAGATAGAGGCTGAACAGAAGTCTTTTTTTTTCTCAGCTATGGACACTAATGACTGGTAGATGAGTCTAGTGACAGATCACCGTTAATATTCTACATATATCACCTTTAAATCAAAGATGGTGCATGTTCACCTTTGCGCTCCCCACCTCACTGGAACAAGGACAGATTCTTCCCATCGGGCTCCCTATAGATGCTGTGATGTACCGTCTTGTCGTGTACATTTGCAATGCTAAGCAGCAGCCAGGTGAGTGGCAGTCGCAGTAGTTGATTTTAATAGGGAGCAGCTATTTCGGTAAGTCCTCCAGCAGGCTTCTTTCTCTGGAGTTAATCATACAGAACAACACACCACAATGCCGCAGCTCCTTTCTCCTCCTCTCTGGGGTCTCCCTCGTCTTCTGGCTCCGCTCTCGTCTTCTCTCGCTGCTGCTCCTTGTTTTTATTTTTACCTGCATGTGTATCGCCTTCCCCTCGTCTCGTTTACATCGCTCGCTCCTCTGTGCTTTTTCCCCACTTTTCTCACTTGGTCCAGGAGTCTCTCGGGGCTGTTGAGGTTGAATGTCATTATGTTGGCTGCATGGCAACCATCCCCGTCAAGTTACCCCTCCTCCCTCCCAGAGCCGTCTTTCCCCCACTAATCCTCAAACAATCGGTTTTAAACTGCCTCTGCTTCTCTCTGTTCATCACCAGTAGTTTTCATCGTATTCACACAGCAACCATTTTGAACATCTATGTATGAAGATGTCTGTCAAAAGCTACAAATAAATATCTATTGTACAAGATTTTCAATTAATCAAAATATCTAAAGAGAATTGGCCATGTCTTTTGTTGTTGTTGTGGGCATTTTTGCCTTTTAATTGACAGTTGAGAGTGGATGCAACAAAGGTGCCTGGCCAGAATTAAACTGGAGGACATCGCGAGGCTGTAACCATCCGGTTACCAGGGGGCTCCGTTTTGCCAATCTTTAACAGTATTGCACTCATCGAATCACTTGCAACACTGCTGCAAACAAAGTCAGACAGGGCAACACTATCAGACAGACTGGAAACTAACAGTTTAGCCAGATTATCCAAAGCCCCTTTTTTGTAAAGTACCATAATGTACCGTAAACTACAGCACTACAGTATTATGGTGTCATCAAAGCTTAACTAGGGAGTCAGTCTGTAGACTGCTCTGGATGTTTATCTGTCTGATCATCTCACTGCTTGTGTTTCTTAACCTGGTGGACTTCATGTCAGCGATGCTGCTGCATTCTGAGATCTCAGCAATTAACTTGGTGAGCACATTATTGTTACTGTTTGACCAAAACTATGGAAACATGAGCCTCAAAAACCATCTGAAAACTTTCCTCAAGCACACTATGCTTTATTTACCGCCCCCGAATGTTTTCGGCTGTCAATTCGGCGATCAGTCGTCTGACTTACTGGAGATACGTCAGCATTGATTCTCCACAAAACGATGTTATCATCATGATTCTTTCATATATTAAACGTGAAATATATGTTTATTACAACTGTCTTCCTCAGCAAATACAATCTTTCAAGACAATGCTAATTCTACCAGCTCACACATGGTTTGCACCCTCAAAGTTAAAAATAAGACCCAAGTCGTCATTAACCAAAATCCTCTTTTCAACGCAATTAAATGCTGCTACAACAATAACACAAACACACGCACAAAACAAGAAAGACTGTGTAGTGCTGCTACATGTGAGCCTTGCATTTCAAACATTGGTTATTTTCAGTGCTGTCTCTCAGATAATATACAGGAGACCTTGTGGATTATTTGACACTCCCTACATGTTTACAGTTCTCTGGTGTTACTGTACCCTGGATCCCGGTAACACCACTGTTCTTATGAATGTAACTGATTCCCAGTGGGATCATTCTGATCTGGTGTCTGCTCTGTGGTTTCTCTCTGTGGCGTCCGAACTAATTCTTCCCTCCGATTAAACTGAGCGCTCAGAGCTGTTTGGGCTGAAGCGGTCAATTAATTGATGCTTTCATTGTGATGAACCTACTTTCATGTTGTGCACTCATCATGTCCATTGAGTATCAGACCAATGACACAGATACAGACACATGAACCACCGAATCTATTAATTGTAATTAATGACCAGTAGATAATCAGAAATAGGTTGTTTTTTTTATGTTGTTTGTTAAGTTTCTAATCTCTTGTCTAATATCCGTGTAATGAATGGCTCCAAAGGGCCCATGCTACATGTCAAACTGTCCGACACCTCTGGTATGCTAATGAGGATCCACTGATGTAGAATGAAGTTGACACGTAGAGCCATTGTCTTTAACTCGACATTCATGCTTCATAGTCAACATACTTTTTTTTTTTTTACAAACTTCTTCTGAGGCTCTTGATTCCCTAATCTACAATATTGCACATAATTTAAACAGACAAACCATAATTTGTCTCTCGATTCCACCATTTTTGCTCCAGGTGGAGGCCCAAACCAAAATCCTCTGAACCAGGCCAAGATGGGTGCATTGCGTAACTCTCCCTAACACAGCCAGTCCCGAGGTTCAAAGACCTCGATTGCATAATGACTGGGCGACAGCCGCCCCTCCCAAAGGCCAGTATGATCCCACCCAGGTTGACAGATCAGGCTGATCAGGATAAAGTGAATTAAAAATCAAATTAAATGAAATGATGTAGCCCGCAAACACATCAAATATTCCTATTCGCGCTTAATGCTATTTTTGCACTTCGTCAGAGCGATTCTTTGGCCCCAGGGCGACAAACCAGAACACTTATCTTCAACAGAGACACAACATGAAGAGCATCTTTATCCAGCGAGTTCAACACGTGAACATTTACAGTTACACGTTGTAGCAATATGTGCTTTTTACTTTTTCCAATATCACAAATCAGAGGGTTTTACAATCTGTAGGGGGATCGCATGAGTCGGATGATTATCCTCTGATCACTGACAAGTCGCCCTTTTCACACTACACATAGTAAATTCATCAGTAGCACTGCTACTTGAAGGCAGTCTCAAAGAGCTATTGATTCAACTCTGTAACGCTTTGAAGGTTTTATTGTTCTGGAGCTGTTTATTGTAAGTCGTTGATGGTATTCCTCCTCCCTAACAGTCACATCACAAATTGTCACAACAGACTGGGGACTGTAATTACTGAATGATATTCAGAGGATGGATCAATCATGTAGTTTGCGAGCTCAAAGGGACCGTGTTCCGTCTGTACTATTGGCACGCCCTCCTCTGCAACTGTCTCGCTCTCTTGTCTTTCAAACGAACAGGTGTAGAACAAAACTCCTGCTATTCTCTCGGTGCCCCCCCCCCACACACCCCACACCCTCCCTCTTCGCTCCCTGGTCGCCCCTGCAACCCCCCCCTTGCCCGTGCAAATGTCAGCCTTCACATCCTCCGCTATCAAAGGCTCCTCAGTCGCAGCAGGATCCACCCGAATCTGACTGCTCCCCTCACATCATACGACTTCACACAAAGAGGGAGACGGAGGCGTGACGAGGAACATTTGCTGTCCCCTGAAACACGCATCTGAGTGATCCCAGCGTACACAAGGTTTGCATTTCAAACCATTGTTACTCATTACCAACAACAATTATGCACCGACAAAGGCAGTAAAGACGGTGACTACAAAATGCACTTCATCTCACCTTGACTTATATCGTTTGTCTGATGGTATCACGACAGAATAATGTCTTAATGATAGATATGAATGAGAGGTAGGTGAGAGAGAGGCAGACTAGTTAGCGGATTGCCCCCGTTTCCTGTCTTGATGCTAAGCTAAGATAATGACTTCCTGGTCGAGTTACTTAACTCACACACACACACACACACACACACACACACACACACACACCACATGAGGGTGTCATTGATCTTCTTATCTGACTCTCAGCAAGAAAGCAAATAGACGTATTTCCCAAATACGGCTGACCAGTTCTTCGAGGGAAGTAGAAGAAAATCATCACAAACAAACGTGTCTTGTGGAGCAAGACACAATTTTCTTGAGTTGCTCCATGCAAAACTCACAGTTTGGTGAGTAAAAGGTTCTCTGAGCATACGTGTCTGTGGGCGGCGGGCTCCTGTCAGTGGGATGTAGAATACAGAGGAGATCTTTAGACCTTGTGGCACTGCGGCCCTTTGGAGCTCACTGTAGATAATTAGTGGCATGGCCTCGGGACTTATCTAGAGAGAGCGAGAGAGAGAGAGAGCGAGAGATGGTGCTGATGCGGCACTGGGGAGCTGCTGTGACCCGTGTGTGTGAAGTGAATCTGTAAGAGCGTACTGAGCTTGCATGTTTGCGTGCTATGCATTGAATATCTGTGTGTATGTGTGTGTGTGTGTGTGAGAGATCTACTGAGGGCTCAAACGATGAGGGGCTGGCTGATTGAGACTTGAAAGGCTGGTAGAAGGGAGAGAGCGAGTCGAACGGGGCATTGGGGCTCGAGTCAGTGCGGTGTTGCAGAGAAGAGACAGAGGAGGGGATGAAGAAGGTTGCTTTACCCTCACTGTTCCAAACAAAAGCTCTCTAATTACCAACACGTCTCCCCTTAATTCTGGTCTGGCAAAGTGTCTCTTTTCATTGAGGGACCTTCTCCCTGCAGGGAAACGGTGGTACTAGATAGAAGCTCTTGTTGTTTGATTCCAACCCAGACATTCACCTCTGATGTGTTAGATCACCGACAACCTTCCTGCTAGAATACCTGCAGGAAATATGTAACGATGACAACCTAGAAAATATGGGTGGAGGCTTTTTTGATTTAACTTATTTGCAGAAGTGCGGGTCGTGTAGCTTTTGTGGAAGAGCAGGGGAGGGTCTATTATTTATGCTTCACAATGTATTTCTATAGTGATGGGAGGATACTGCAGGGTGTTTTTTATGAGTGAAGGGGAGAGTTACATAGAAAATATAACAATGCTTGGGTGGGTTTGGCTTTTTGTTGAATAAAATATAAGATTACAAAATAAAACAAATGAAATACTCTGAAGATTTTCTTTCAACATGAACTGATGCATTCTGAATACAGCTTTTTTTAGGTCGGAGGGTAAATGTGAAAAGTCTCAGCAGGGACCAGCAGATCATGTTGAAGCTGAAGAGTGCGGGTGTAAGAAATAAATACAAAAGATGACCAAATAGTGCAACACAACCGCAAGAGAGTGAGGACACCATACAGGTGCATACCTGTCGGCTACAGGATATTATTTTTGCAATGTGAAGGAAAATGATCACTAGATTCTGTATTTGAGGAGGTTTTAGTTTACTATACATGTAATGTTTTGGAGCACTTCGTTTTCTTCACTGCAGCTCTACGCTTCACTACACATCACAATCACTTATAACTGAGTATAAACGGAATCATTAGTGAACAATCAGTCAGCAGAGAAGAGAAAGTCAAGCTGAACCCGACTGTAGGCCTCTGACCCAGGCCCTGCTTGCCCAAAATGAACAGAGTCTATTTCCACAAATACAAGGTCTTTCTGAATAGTCTCGGTATCAAAATAAAGGTAATTAACTTCCACCGTACAGAACTATACTCTTTTACAGTGAATATCCCTTTGGAATGATGCAGTTGCAGTCATAAACCATATCACACAATCTGAACATTACCCGTGCACAGACTGGTGCCAGTGGAGCGGTCCTGGTAGAGGCGTGTTCAGGCAGAATCTTAGAATTGGCCATTTGGGAGCATTTGGGTAACATATGCGCCAGTTTACATTCTCTCAGGTAACTGTAAAACTCATTCAACTTCATTTACATGTCACTGTATTCAACACACTATATAATGGCTTTTTTTACTTTTTTGAACTTACTATGCTATGATGTTTTTCGACATACTATATGATGACTTTTTTATGACTTCATTCAAAAGACTATTTTATGACTTTTTCTTTTCGACATCCTGGACTATGATTTCATGACTTTTATCAAAATACTATGCTGACTTCTTTCAACATGCTCAATGACATTTTTAAGACTTTTCTTTGACATTTGACTTTCATATGAATTTTTAAACACATACTATTACTATTTAAAGTACCTTTTTGACATTCTATACTATGACGTTTTAATTACTTTTTTCCACATACTATACTGTGACTTTAAAAAAAAAAAAAGTCACAGTATAGTTAACTTTTGACATAATACTACCAAAATCTAATGATTGTGTAATTAAGTTGGACGTTTGTTCTTAATTTCAAATTCCTTCAATGTGTTTCTGATATTGTGTTCACAGACAACCTGAAAACATAATGCATACAAAAGAGTAAATTAACTTATGTCAACTGTTAATTATCTGCCTATCTGTTTGAAAAAAGTGTTTTCAAATTTGTATTTGCATTGTTTATGAGCATAATTAAAAATTAAAAAAAAAAAATTAACCATCCAACTTGCTGGTATCCAGATGGCTTGTAAAACAGCCGGATTCTTTGGCTCTCTCTTGTGGTCACAAGGATTACTCAACATAAAGTGAGCAGGTCACTGAAGATACCAGGAAGTAATGAATAAAGCTCAGATCTAGTTCTTTGTGAACTAATTGGCTTTTTACTCATATGAGACACTTTGTTTTCTATTTCTTCATCCGTTGTGAAAACGTAAAAGAAAAACAGAGACATCCATTGTGATTTTATAATATATTTATTTTTTTAAACTTTTCTTTCTTTAAAAAAATGACGAGGTCCAAGTGTTTTTGGAAGCCCTGCCTCACCCTATGTTCCCCAGCTGGCTAGCTCGACTCTTAAAGCAACCAGCAAAGAAAAATAGTCATATGGACGATCGATAATATACACCCCATATACAGCATTACATAGTGGTCTACCATAATGTTACCAATAATACACAGCCTCCTATGAGGCTTCAATTCAAACTGTTGCCACTGATATGGTTCATTTCAAAAGCAACTGCCAACTATCCATGACGGTTGTGCTTTTTGACAAGTGAGGATGGGTTTCAGGTCGCCTCAGCTGATTAACATAACACATGGTGGCTTCAGCCTCAGACAGCATTATGATTCGGCTGTTGACCTGAACACCCCCCCCCTTTAAACCAATCAGATTCAGCATAAGTGCAAAGTTTAGGAGGCACTGACACTGTGGAGGAGGCCGGGTAAACGTCGGCCCCTCCTCGGCTCTACTCGGTCAAACCATTTCCAAGGGTTGACATGTTGCATTACAGAGACCTGCAGTGTCCAGCTAGGTCTCTTTAATCTGGTAACAATGCAGGTCGGGACACAGGAAATGGGATTTTATCAGCTTGGATGTGAACAGTCTGCTGTACGGATCCCCATAGAATTACATTTCAAAAAGTCCACTTCAGTTCTACCAAGTTCAACTTCTATGTTTCTCTCTTATTTCGCCTCATCCTGCATACAGTAACAGCCAGTGTAAGACAGGGCAAACTGTGTAAAAGTGTGTGTTTGCATGTGGCAGTGACCCCCCCCCCCCCCCCCCCCCCCCCCGCATAGAAAAGATTTCTACACGTTCGTGAAATAAAGACGGCGCCTGTGCACAGTGTGAGCGGGTGCGTGTCCAGGGGGCAGTGCGGGGCTACAGACACGACTCCCAGTGCAGCTGCAGGTCCGTGCTGTCCAGAAAATCGGTCGAGAAGACGCTCGGCGGAGTGTGCGGCACCAGCGGGGCCAGGCTCGTTCCCCCGTCTCCGTCGCCAGCTCCCCCTCCTCCTCCCCCTCCGCTGCCCCCGCTCCCACCGCTGGCACTCCCCACCATGGAAATATCCAGCCAGTCCATGCTGTCCAGGGTGGGGTCGCCAAAGTCCAGCCCTGTGGAGTGGGGGGAGAAGCCGAGGTCGGACGTGTCCATGGGGGAGGAAGAGTGGTCCAGGATGCTGGGCGTGCTCAGCATTTGGCTGTGAAGGTCGTCGATCAGCGTCAGGCCGCCGCCGGGCTCCACGCCCAGCAGCGGGGCGCCCGTGGTGCTCTCCAGGAAGTCCTCCAGGCGTCCGCTGCCCGTGCAGGGCTCTCCCACAGACGGCGGGGGGGAGATGAGAGGGTCTGTAGGGGTGGGCGGGGAGAGGTGGAGGGGAGATGGGGGAGAGGATGGGGAGGGTGGGTCAGAGTGGAGTGGGGCGAGGGAAGGGTCCGGGTTGGCCTTGAAGCCGGGGATTTCTGAAGGACAGAGAAGAAGAAAAAAATGTCATTAGTAAAAGAGGAAACAGACATTTCTCTCATTAATGTTCGTAATAGAGTTTCTTACCTCCGCTCTTGAGCAGGATGTCAAACAGGTCGTCCATCTGCTGACTGTTGACTCCGTTCTCCTGCTAACAGAGACGATTATTTTTTCAGTCAGCCACCAATCACACATGTAAACACAGCACCACTGGCTTTTCCACAATAGACAAACATGCACTAAAACACACACTTGGTTAGTTTTCTGTTCATGTTGTTTTCTTTTTAAAACACACGTCTCACTCGTTTCCTCTCGGTTTCGTTGTTCGTTTTCACACTAGTAGCTGTGCTGGTGGCTGAAGTCCATGTTGTACTAGAGAGCATTTATACTTTTGTCCGTTTACAGTTTCTGTGTGGACTTAACAATGGTTGTGCAAAACAAAATAAGCATTAATAAGAAAAGGAAAGCCCTCCGTTTTGTGCATCTTCCTCCTCAAAGCCGCTAACCGTGACTTTAGACGTCTGCTCCGTAGGGCTGATAACGCCGCTAATCGCTCCAATAACAGCTGCTTCCTCTGCATGTAGGCAGCAGTAGCATTAGAAAATGCTAAATTTAACTGCATAACAGCTGCTAGCAGAGACAACAAGGCCATTAACGCCTTTAATCCGTTATCCACGTTGAAACGAGTTTGTTTTCTTCTGGAAAACTCCTCAGTTTTGCTGCTCTAAACCTCTGGATCAGTGTGGATGCTAAGTAGCAAAACATGTGTTTTAAAATAGAAAAGTAGTGTGGATGTAGGGTTAGAGCTGCTGCTCTGCTAACATGCTGCTAATGCTACGTGTAGTCACAGCGTCTGTCTCTTAAATATTAAATACATTTGTTGGCTAAAGAAATAGACTTATAGAAATGTATGTAAATGTCACCTTTTTTAACTGTGATAAAATGTACTAAAGTTAATACACAGTGAACGACATTGTATTCAATCTGGTAAAACCCAGTTTGGGAACCACTGACCTAAAAGGTTAAAAATAACACATCTGTTTCACTTCTGCTGTGTGGTTTTATGTCGATATATAGCCTGTATGCAAATGAAAGGAAAACAGGATCTACAGCAAAGAGACATGCTTTATGACGTCTCGACAGGCCAGAATACAATGTGTTGTGGTTTGAGCAACAAGTATGATTCTCACTTTCTCATTACTTGAAACCCTTCACTGACCACCAGTCACCTTTTGTCCCGCATCTAAATACTACCATTTCCCATAATGCTTTTGGTAAGAAGAAAATCCATTCCTGTAAAACCCTAAACATCAGAGGACTTTCCTTTAAGTCAGACACGAATGGAAAACCTATTCACAGTCGAGCACAATCACACAGTGAATCCCACCAAACACCGGTCCCAACCCTCAGCCCAAAAACCTCAAACTGCCCTCAGTTCAGTAACACGAGCACACAGCTCAGTGTGAGAAGCTGAGAGATGGGAAACGGAGGGACAGACGGAGACAGAAAAGCACTAAAAGACAGATGGAAAGAAAGACGTGCTGGAAGACATACTTTGGAGCGTTGAGTAGGAAGGGAGGTGTTGGGTTTGGGAGAGGGAGGGGTGAACAGTGTGTGCCGGTCATAAGGCGGACACACCTCCTCTCTCTGCAAGGATGAAGTGATGAAAAGAAAAGAAAAAAAAGGGAAGAAACAAGGAGAAAAGGTTAACGAAGCTCCCAACGCGCCCGATCAGAAGAGAGGACGTGACGACGGGAACTCTGGGAGCGAACGAGTGGGTTGCGTTACCTTAAGTGATGAGATTAGGTTGCTTTGGCTTTCACTGTCTGACATGTCGTCAAAGAACGGCTGCAGACTGGGCGGAGCAGTGACCGACAGGCTGGGTTGAGGTACGCCATCGGTGTCCAGGTGCAGCCCGGCCTTCTGTCCCTGAGCGGAGAGAGGGACGTCGACGTATTTAGTACGCACAACAGAAGAAACCAATATGTTGAAGACTACGTTGTGATTGGCTCGTGTAGTCTGAGTAACAGACTTCTGGTTCATATTTTGATTGCGATGATTTTAAACTGTGTTAGCGGTGACACCTTGTGGCAGGAAGATGTTACTGCTTCACTACAGTATGAGATACAATAACAGCTGCCTGCATTTTTTTGCTCAGTTATGAATGGCATTTGTAATAACCAGTTCTCAAACTTTGAATTAATTCATCAATGTATATTATATCTGTATATATATCTGTGTATACTAAGTACAAAGCACTTTGCAGAGGAGGCATTAAAAAAAAAAAAAATCAAGTAAAAGCGAGAGAAGAAGAAAAAAATGTAAAAAATAAATGTCTTTTCTCTATACAAATAAATATAAATGAGATAAATAATTATTAATAATGAGTCTATATTGTAACCTTTTTGATTGGCTCGGCCTCTGGTGGCTCCTTTGATTGGTTGTCAGTGCTGGGGAGTTTACTTGGAGTTGACTGCAACCTCTAAAAGAAGACGAGAAGAGAAAGTCGCAGATAAATATTACGTCACAGATTAGTAACCCTGTGCAGTCCACCAACGAATAGCCGATTCACCGTACCTGCAGCGTGATGCGTCCGTTGGCTTTGGCCAACGAGGACACTCCGTTCTGTCCGTCTGTGGTGTGACTGGTGAGAGCAATCAGGTAGTGGTTGCCGTTGCCGTCTGTGACCAGTGTCGGTGTGCCATTTGCCTTGAGGAGGTCTAACGAAAGAGCCTGAGTTTGGATCTGAGTGCCGTTCTGCTGGTTGATGAAGACTGGGGTCACCTGGAAATGGAAACCAAACAGTGTGTTCACAGCTGGGTTTTCTTTCTATTTAAAACTTTAATACATTTCACACAAATGAATACGTCCACATATTAGCTACCACCTTAAAGGGTTGATGATGTTAGTGTTTTCGTTCCATAGAGCTGCTTGGACGTTACCTGTTGGGTGGTGACAGCTGCCGTTTGTTGTCTCTCCTGCTGCCGCTGCTGAGCCCTCAGCTGCTTCCTCTGCTGGGTTTGGCTCAGTGCAGGCCTCTGGATCTGCACCTGAACTGGCTTCAGCTGAACCTGGTTCTTCTGATGGCTTTGTTGAACTGGCCCTTGAGTTTGTTTGAGCAGGTTCTGCTGCACCAGCCTCTGTTGGCTGAGTTTCTGCTGTGCTAACTTCTGCTGTGCCTGGAGCTGTTTCTGTTGGGTTTGCTGTATGATAAGTTGCTGCAGCTGCTGCTGCTGCTGCTGGAGCAGGATTTGGGCTTCTTTCTTCTGCTGCTGTAGTTTCTGGGGGTTCGACATAGCCTCCGCCACTTTCTGCAGTTGCTCCTGGCTCTGCTGCTGTTTGAGCTGCAGCGTCTGTTTCTGATGCTCGGCTTGTTGGATCTGCAGCCGGTGAATCTGCTGCAGCCTGAGTAGAGTCTCCTGGGAGCACTGCATCGGCTGGGCTGCTTTCTTTGCCTGGAGCGCCTCCGTTACTCCCTCCATTCCCTCCTCAGGCTCCACCTCCTTCTTCACCGTCACCACGATGCCGTTGGGGAAAATGGGGGGCTGAATGGCGGAGGCTTTTATCAAAGTTTGAGGTTTAACCTCTGAAGTTCTGCTCTTCTCACTTTCTTCCCTCTTCAACACTATTCCGCCCGTCACCTTGCCCTGCTCCAGCTGGCACCTGAGGGTCTCCACCAGCCTCTGCTTCTGCCTCAGCATCCTGGTCAGCTCCTCGATCTGTTTGTCCTTCTCATGGAGCATCTGGTCCTTGTCCAAACAGGACGTGTCCATGGCTACTCCAGACAGGGGCTCTGGAGGCTGACATGAGGCGGACGAAGGCCTGGAGAGGCTGCATGAGCTCTGCATCTCCTCTTTCACCTTGGAGAGCGGAGAGATGTTCGATGGGTGCTGAGGAGAATGGTGCAGGGTGAGCTGGGTCAGGGGAGAGCTCACCTGAAGGACGACGAAACGAGAAGAGAATGTTAGGGAAACGTTTCAAGGAAGACGTTCAAATATTTGCCAGTTTTCTTAACAAAAAGATAGTCATTTAACATAATGTCAACCAACAATCAGGCTACGTGCTTTACATCTAGAGCTCACCATCTCTCCAAACATGTCTCCATTACAGCTCGTCTCATCTGGACTCATCCCGGCCAACGACCTCTCGGAGGGAGTAGGTGACATCGGAGGGCTGGAGCTGGTGCTGCCGAATCGCATGACCCGCCCCGGAATCACCTGAGGCAACGATGACAAATCTAACTTAAACCCACCCTCTCCCAATTGGTGGTCAGGGGTGGTGGTGGTCGGAGAGGATGTGATGTGGCCAGCAGCTGAGATGGCGCCCTGCGGGTTACCATTTTTGGAAACCGCTGTGGTGCCACCATTTTGCTCCTGGTAGTTGCGGAGCCTCTCGATAAGATCGTTCTTGGTGCCCGAGACGGTCAGACCACGCAATTTCAGTTCCTGTTTTAACTCGGCAACCTGGAGGATGAGAAAGCAGACCAGTACCTCACTTAGTCGGCTTTGACTCAAGAGGGAAAGACGACAGAACAACTCATACGTAAGAGACCAGTGGAGCATCATTTCTGAGCTGGGTCACGCTGTGTGTTTAACTTACTTTGAACTCGTCCAGGTTGGGGGGCAGAGTGCTTGGTCTGGCTCCTCCCAATGCAGTTTGGCTCTGACGGGCAGTCCCGCTCTGATTGGAGGAGTTGGGGGAGGTCGTCGTGGGAACACTTCGGGAGGGAGACGGGCCAGAGTTGGTTGTAGGATGCTGCTCGGTTGGTGGCCTGAGAGGAGGCAGAAAACGTTAACGCATGAATTTCGCTTGTTCTTCTTGAACTTTAAAGTTCCAGGCTCTATGGTGTCACTCAGAAACACCAGCAGCAGACAGACAGTAATAATGAAACCTGCCTGCCAGCTGTGCTGTAAAGTGAACTACCAGGTTTGCTGCTTTAATTTGAGAAAGGAAAAAAAGGAGGGTGGCAAACTAGATGACTCTTTGAATAAAACCCCCTGCAGTCAGTCATCCTCACTTCCACGCCGCACCGTCATGCTTGACACTCACTTGGGAGGGGCGGGCAGGATGGTGTGGTAGTTATAGTGCTGCTGTTGCTGGTTGAGGATCTGCAGCTGCAGGAAAAGTTGTTGCTGGTGGAGGAGCTTCGCATAGGATGAGTCCATCTGGGGCGGACGCTCTTTATCTGCCTTCTGGTCTGGAGGGATGTACTGGTGGTACTTCAGCTTCTTCACCTACACCGAGGAGACGAAAGGGTTCAGAGGCAACGCAACTCTTTCATGCTTTTACTTCATACTTAAAACTATTAGATATCATCAGTGTGTGACACTCGTCCTGCTTCGTCTCGGTCTAAATTATTCACTGACTGCTGACATTCATAAAACATTTTGAAATCTCTGAATAAAACAATCAACAGGTATAAAACAAAGTCTGCATTCTGGTGTATTGAGGATATAGCGGATGCTCTACTACGATGGATTTCTCCTCTTATGGTTGTTAAATGTCAAAACGTTGAGCCGAGCGAGAAGCCCTGGATCTCTCCTCTGAGAGAACTGACAACAAACCCACAGGGAGAGCCCCTTGGTGGACTAGATGAGTGATAAACGCCTCGGTTAAATCTGACAAACACAATCTTTTGCCCTCGATCAAACCCGTAAGGCCTGCATCACTTCACATGAAAACGAAACAAAGGGCTTGCTGACCTTGGGTTTGCTGTCCTTTGGTTTCTTAGGTCTCTGTGAGGGACGGTCTGAACTCGTCTTAGTCTGAGACTGCTGACACAAAGCGTGAGAAATGGGGTCGGGGGAGGAGGAAGTAAAGAAAATGAAGAGATCAGGGAGAGTTAGCCAGTTATAGCTGCTCCACAAATAGAGATTAACATTGGCAGGATGTTGAACTTGAAACAGGGAAATACTTGATGGGAAGAGAGAAAAAAATAATCAGCATTACCCGCACCTTGACATGTCCAGTAGAGGGGCGGGAGCTTGCTAGGATCACCATCGTTCCATTTTTCACTCTTGGGAATGGGGAGAAGTCGGACCCATTCACCTGGGGAGGAGGTGGTGGAGGAGGTGGAGGAGGAGGAGGAGGAGGGCACTGTGTGATGAACTGAGGAGATATTACTCTGGTTAATATAGCGATGAAGTTTATCATAACTTTGTTTAATGACCGACTATGGCAAGTTCATCAAAGTGAAATTCTCTGACGTTCGAGCGATCAGCTTTTGATTCTCTTGATTTGATTGACATGACGTCCTGCAGCGGTACCTGTGTGGGGGACATGTCCCCGTTCTGGGTGAGCACGTCAGAAGGGGACAGCTGAGGGGCGGCACTCGGGGGAGAGTCGTGATTGGTCAGCTGGTCTGGCGACAGAGCATCGCTGCTGTCTTCGTCTAAAGACGAGCTCTCTCCCTTCTGAGAATCTGTGACGGAGAACAAAATATTCAGTCATCGAACAGTCATCGCTGTTCATCAGACTGCTGAGCAGCGATGACTCATTTTAGAGAAGTTATACAACACTCTATAGCGCACGTTTCAAAACAGGACTATGTCCAAACACAAGTTATTGTGTAATATCTGTACCTGAATGGTACCACATCCAGTAGGATGATGCCACCTGTAGTTACAAAGAAGTGTGTGTGTGTGTGTGTGTTTGTACATCACCCTTAAAACACTGTATTGCATATATAAGGGTGTGTAGATACCTGGATGTTGTTATTACACAGCTGAAGGTGTGTTCAGAGGCAACGTAAGCTTTTAGAGGTGGTGCAAGTGAGCGGTAAAACGGCAACTCAATAATAGAGGTGAACATGTTGCCATTGATTGTTCAGATTCAGATCTGTAGCAGGTTGTTTCTGTAATGTGGATGCATTGAATGTGTTTATACTGTCTGTATGGTTATTGACTGTTCCTAAGTGTCCATGTGTTTATCTGTGGGACTATATTCTGTGTTAATGAAGCGACGAGTGACTGAATGAACGACTGAATTAAATGGGTGCATTTTTTTGGAGACGCGCGTGTGTGTGTGTGTAGTTACCCAGCGGTGAGTTGGGGCAGTCGACAGACAGGATGTTCTTGTGAACCAGTTCGATGGGTCCTGGTCTGTGGGAGAGCTTGTCGTTGAGGTCGTCGGCCAGCCGCGCTCGCTTCAGCTGCAGCTGCTTGGCCTGCAGGGACGGCTCTGCCGACGTCTCTGTGGAGCACACAGCAGAACAATATGCGTGCAAATTTATTCATAGAGTGATTCATTTCGATCGGCAAGGTACTACCAGGTAACATGCTATGTAAACACAAGAGGCATACAGGGCATTTTGAGCCTTTACATATTTTTGAACAGATCTATGAAGACAGGAAGTTATATTTTTGTCAAATTCTAAAAAATACCTAAAATAAAATTGGAACTATAAATGAACCGTATCGCATGGAATTGGTTCCGTTTTGTTTACAGTATGCTTCCTTTTTCATACAGTTTCATGTCCCCTCCCCCTCCCCCTCCCCAGACTTAAACCTTCCATTCTACACTTTTGAAATCACTAAGAGAATTCTTCTAAGATCTACATAAAAACTCACCCTCCAGAATGTGCATCCTGACCAGCTCAGAGCGCTCGGGACGACTCCGGATCTTTCTCTTCAGATAGTCCTCGGTCTGGGGAACACACAATGTGGGCGGGTGGCAGACGTAAGACGGAGGATCACAACCAAAAAGGATGAGCGACAGCGAAAGAGAGCGGTGGAAGACGAAGAAGAGCGAGGACCGGAGAGAAGCAACACATAGCTGGAACGCCACAAGACCTGAATGAACGCTGCAATAAACTGCTGCTGATATGCGGATACATTATTTCCTCTTACACGGCCAATACTGTGACATCACTCTTATTTCTTTCTTTGTGGGTGATGTTTCTGCATTTAGTTTAGTTTCCGTTTGTTCAACAAAGATGGTTCTCGTTGCTAATACTCACTACGCTACGACTAAACGCAACCACAAAAGTCAACTTTGCATCTCCAGATGGCAGATGGAGATAGATCTGACCTTGGGTTATAAAACAAACAAACATGCTATTAATGCCGAGCAGCTGGTTTGTGCCGCTCTTTACCTAAAGAAAGCTACCGTACTACTTTTTGTATGCTACCTAAAGTTTTTCCAAGTGTCGACAATGACGGTAGAATTCAATGACCACTATTGATTTGCCATTTATGCCGTTTACAGATACCGTGAAGGTTTTGCCTCGCAAAGCTTCAACAAAAGCGAGTCCACTGAGAAAGCTCACGGTACTTGAGACGCTCACCCTTGCTCGCTCCAGACTCCTCCGCTGCTCGTGAAAGGCTGCTGGGCTCTTCAGTGCTGCATGGAGAGAGAGAGAGAGAGAGATGAAGGGGAGATGAATGCAGCTCACAGGGAATC
Organism: Pholis gunnellus; assembly: GCF_910591455.1. Taxonomy (NCBI): domain Eukaryota; kingdom Metazoa; phylum Chordata; class Actinopteri; order Perciformes; family Pholidae; genus Pholis; species Pholis gunnellus. The sequence continues at coordinate 6,376,634 of NC_136548.1, forward strand.
TGAGGATAGACGTGTTTGCTCCTTTCAGCAAGTGACAATATGAGAACAGATACAGCCACAGAGGAAGACCGACTCAAAGCAGAAGTGGCTGCAGGACACGAAGGTTAGGAGAGCTATTCTAACCACACGCACTGATGACAGCTCAGTAGGCTGATGGGCCACTGCCACTGTGTGCAGGACTGAAGCACAATTATCTGCAGTAAATGCCACCCGAGTAATCACAGAAAATTGTACCTGCAATCAATTTCACAAGCCTAAATGTAACCATACTGCCTTCTCGGAGGGGGCCAGTTGGTGACCTTAGTCCATACAGTTTTTCCATGTATTCGTTCTTTTAGTTTGAACGGAGAAAAGAAGTTTTCACATGGAAAGAGGCACGATTTGATGTTTGGGCGAATCTCAAGCCTCCAACACACATAACCTTATCAGGCTAGCAAAACCTTTTGTGTGCCAAATACTCGTGCATATCTTCTGATTAAACTCTTACATACTTTCATAAATCAGCAAAAAAAAGACCTGCGTCACGATGGTTTTACGACCGTCTTAAAACAGAAAACGGTACTGATGTGCGCCGACTTTCATGGTGCATTTTGAGATTTGTAGATAACCGGCTTCTAAAACTCTATAAAAAGGTCAACCGTCTGAGAGATGGACAGGAGCTGCGAGTTTGAGGGACATAAATTGTTGATGACGGGTAGTCTGGAGTGGATCGTTAAAAAAAGGAGCAAGGAGAGTGCGGAGTGATGGATAGACTGCTGCACATAAAAGAAATCTACATTCATCACTGCACTCAGCCATGACTGTCTGCAGGTGGGAGTGTGGGTGTCTGTGGCGTGTGTGTGTGAGTGGAAACATGTATTGATGCATTATTAGCCACACAGTTACAGCTTTAAAAGAAAGAGAGTATTACCGTTGGAGGATAAAAAACTATGCCTGCTAAACAAAAAAATCCCAAACTTAAAATATCTAAAGTTTCACATCAATGTGAGCAAGTCATTTTTTTCCAATTATTAGTTATAATTAGTTTCTAATTTAATATCATAACTCGCCAAACTCAACGAAGGATTTTAACAAGTAAGACTTGCACAGCAAGAGCATCCAAACAGGCAAAAAACAAAGATGCCAACTGTATTTGGGGAAGGATATTGGGAGGTCAATGGCAGTTGCTGTGATGCAACACAGCATTCATCGGATTGGTCAAGAGCTGGTGAAATTGCCTGCCAATGGAGTGTGGACATTCTGGCTACAGTGGGGCGTCAATTGTACGTGTGCCACACATGACTGGGCGGGAGGCATCGCTCATGTCACAACTCCTGATGTTTGATGAAGACCTTTATACCCAGTTGTGACATAACCAACGGTTAAGATCACAACAAAACAGCAGACAAACTCTTCAGCTGATCCTGTAACTATACCGGCTGCTGAAGGTCAACACAATGCTTGCTCATGAAACAAGAGGTTGACTGAAAGACGTTTGTCCATAAATCAGACTCATATTGGCCTTCAGTCACCTTGTAGCTGACAATGGAAAATGTGACATTTAAAAACAGAAATCTTGGGCAGCAACGAGCCGTAGAGTTTCCCCCACGACTGAACTGACAGAATGAATCCCTCTCATAACGGAGCTCTAATTCACACTTTATTCTGTTTCAGCAGCGAGAATGAAATGTAATTGAATGTCTGAACAGCTGGCCTTCATGACTGCCCAATCATAAACTATTTTATACTTGCAAATTCACAGAAACAACATTAAAACACACCATCTGTCTTGTGTATTTGGCTATGGCTGAAACACTGAAGAAGCAATAGAGTCAAAGACAACAGAACAGAGACTCGACCCGTAGAGCAGGACCGGTAACTGGACACGTTTCTCAAAATGAACTATTGATTCAACAACGCTCATTACGAGATGCTGCTCTTAATGCACAATGTCATACAGAAAATGACCTTAACGTGCAAAGTGGAACTGAAATCCTTTGACAAAGACGGAGCTTTGTCAAATCAGTCTTCATTAACGGGAACACGACCGAGACTCAGACCCCGCAATCTCTACAACATATCTCGGGTGTTAAAGAAGAAAAGGTCAACTTTCAAATGGTCAAATTTCTAAACCAGAACCTCAGACATACTCCGGTTTGTTGTTGAATTACTACATCATGTGAAGAACATGAGTAACATGAGTATATCCATTTAACCTCTCCTAATCCAGCACAATCTCTTGTAACGCCCTGCTTCACATATTAACACAGTGCAACAACAGCAAATTCGGAGCATCACTGCAGCAAGTAGGAGTTCAAGTGCCTTGCTCAAGAACACCCAGCAGCGGTTTACTGAGGGGAGGGAGGGTGGAAAGTTACTCATTCACACCACCTACATTTGCAAAACCAGTGTGAGGATTCAAGTTCGGCAACACTGACCCTTTGTCAGTTCCCGGCACTCTCCGTCTCCTCTACAGCGGGGCACCACAGTCGTCAGCATATCATACATGACAGCTGAACAGCCAACAATAGTGACAGCTGGAGAGGTTAGCGTAGCAGCTCAATAGCATCAGTTACATGACAACTGAAACGTATTTTAAGAAGCGCAAAGAACGACGCTGAAAGCTTATTTTTGAGGAAAAACTATGTTTTTTGCTCGTCTCTCTGGCTTCAGTGAGAGTTTGATTGACAGATGGTTCATCCAATCACCTGCCAGGTATTATTTGAAAGTGCCTGCCCTTTTCAAAAAAAGGTTTACAATGACGGCTTCTAAGATGGTTCCGTGTAACAAATCCTTTGTCGGGTCAAATTTTAAGGCCTGTTGCATAAGCAGGAAACAGAAATTTACTGTAAATGCTAAAAGGTTGCGTGTGAGACTCCATGCTGGCCACTCAAACAAGTACCTGTGTCCACTCTGCTACGTTCTTTCATGCCCAACCCATGCTATTAAATGCAAGCTGAGCCAGGTTAGCTATTTTAAGTGCATTGTTAGTAGACTGATACGCCGACTAATTAGTCCAGGGTTATATTACCACTAATACAACAGCTGAAATACAACAGCTGACAAACGTCTAACTTTTGAGGACGTGCAGCACTTTTTGGTTTCTCCACCGGTCACAACGAGTGACACGGGATCCAGAAAATAAATAGTTTTCACACCGACTTTTTTCATTTTTGGATATTTGCAAATAACCTCTTCATCTTCTCCTCTTGAGACTCACCTTGAATATTGAGTGCACCTTAAGTTTCTCTATCTGAACTGGGCCTAACAGTCACCTCGTCAGGTTTCCTGCTTTCCTTTGGAGACCTTTTTCTACTGTAGACTTACCTAATATATACTGCGTGAAGATGAATGCTAAGTGTGTTGCTTGCTTATTAAATGTATTTTTGAAAAAAGAAAAAAAAAAGAAAAGCCTGGTACTTACTGCTCATAACTACGTTCTACACAGAAACAGATGAAAATACAAAAAAAAGTATCTCTGCCTATTGCAATGTGCGGAACACTGAAACAGGAAGTGGAGAGAGAAGAGGAAGCTGCTCCATTTGATAACACAAAGTGGTGCAAAGACACCAACAAATGTGGCACATGCAGAATGCGCACACTTGTACCATTAACACCTGTGAATAAGGGCAGACAGCAAAAACCTGGATGCAACATCTCAACCTTCATAATATAGTGTTGACTGAAGAGACGTTGATGTCAAGACACAAAGAAAAGACACAATTCAAACATATCCGGCCTAGCCGATCGAGGATAATCAGGTAGCACATTTAGCTTGCAAAGCAATCGACCAAGTTTCTATCAAGCATCATAATAAAACACTAAACACAGCAACTACGTTGCTGCACTACACACTACAACACTAAAGCTTTAGGGGAGTTTTTTCAGTTGGAGGTTTTTCTGTGGTGCGTATAGAGCATGTGCATCCCTGCAGATGACTGTAGACGTAACACGATACCGTATGAATCTATATGTTAGCATGGAACTAGCAACTTTGAGCATACAAAATGGACATTTGCAGAAAACAGTACATTTGAACTTGGGAGCTGAGACTTACGTGGCATGATCCCTTGGCTGACCAGTTCCTCTCTTGTACGTCTCTGCTGGAGTTTGAGCTGGAGGACTGCATGGAGACAGGAGAGGTGAGGGGGCAGAGAGAGGAGAAGAGAAGAGTCAGTGTCGGCCGGCGAGAAGAAGAACCTGCAGCGATGGAGGTCTGAGCTGTTGAAGCTTCCTTATCGTCTCTCATTGGCCACTGATCAGCAGTCCATCTGCTACGTTCACATACATAATCATGTACGGGAACCTAAACGCATTTGGACTGCCGTTAAGAGGACCTGCGCTCTCTGACACCACATTCATCCTCTCATTTCCCCCTTCTTTCATGCTTTTTTTTTTTAAAGCTTGGAGGCGGGTACAAGTAGGGCGTGAGCAGCTTTCTAGACACTTCCTGTTTCTTGACTTTTCAAAAAAAAAAAAAATTATTTCTGTGTGCGCTGATGAAAATGAAGAAATCTATTATTAGAAGTGTTTGTAAAAGATAAACTGCAAGAAAAGCAAAGAAGTTGAGAGAAACCAGAAAAGGAACCGTTAGACTGAAGACTGAAACAAGACCAGCCTCCATCAGAGTAGAGAAACAAATATGATCGCACCAAAAACAGGAAGCGCTTGTTACATAACACGCTTGTTTTAAGGAACACGGCGGCGGACAAAAGAAGTCGGACCATGTTTGACCTTCTGGGAACACAAAGTTTCAGTTGTTGTGCATTGTGTAGCCCCGTCGTTCTCATCTCGGTACCTTTTAAAGCGAAATGTATTATACGTTTGAAAGCTCATTCTAGCCTCAAGGAAACAAATTAGTGTATTAGGTATCTGCAGCTTCAAAGTTATACACCACAAAATCACTCACTTCTATATCCACCACCGTCCATGTTGGAAAAAGTGGTCAAGTGTCTTTAATCTATGACTAAATGAAAGGAGTCCTCAGAGAGAGGACAACCTGCTCGGTAGAGTTTTTCTTTGGGAAACAGAGATAACAAAAGAAGAATGTGAATATAGCCGTGAAGCCCAGGCTCAACGTATTAAGGCCAGATTTAGAGTCCGGCGACACAAATGGAGAATGTGTACCAATGTTTCCTTTTTATGCCAACAATCCAGAACAACGTGTGAAATGCAATGTTGATAGAGGCTTGATAGAGTTGATAATAGGCTTGATAATGTTGATAGAGTCCATTTTTCCGTTTCAAGAATTTTGGAAAAATGCACTCTATCACAAATAACTGCAGCCAAACTACCACAATGTCCAAAACTGTGTATTCTTGGTATTCCAACAGATTAACAGCACCAAGAGAAAAATGTTGTTTTCTCTCTTCTTCTTACCATTTTTAATTACAATCATCATAAGCAGTTTGTTTTGTATTTTTGAGGATATCTATTGACCTGGTTTACTAAAACAAATCTGATAATTGTATTATGTAACATCTATTATATTTTTGGATCACGGACAGAGGGAGAAGGGGTGGGATGAGGGTGACGTGATGCATTTCTAGTAACAAAATGCCAATAAATATATTCATTTAAAAAAAAAACACCAATTGTATATGGACAGCTGCAACTGACAGTTTCACTACAACACAGCAAGAATTTAGGGAAGTGACCCTCCAGTCAGTCACACAGAACACCAACCAACTACAAACACATCACCGACCACGACAAGAATGCAGAGAACAGCTACAGGGTCACTGCCGACACTCGCTGGTGGTCGGATGTTTGTCCTGAGGGCGATAAGTAACCGATAGCGCACTATACTTCCACTGTGTGTCTTTGAAATAAGTGTGCGACACACTTACTGTTCATATTGGTTTTAAGTTTACGGTGCGTCGTAGAATCAGAGGATGGAATGAGATTGTTGTTATTATTCCAAATACTAGTCCCCCCCCCCCCCCCGACACAGACATTCAGCTTAGCTTGAGTCAGATGAGGCTCCTGTTTTATGTGTCCCAGCTGTCCCTGGTGAAGGGCTATGTGCGTATGAAGGGTAACACACCGGTGGGGTTGTGTCTGCTACACAAGCAGCACCTGTTCCTTCCCAACAAAGTGACATCATTCATGCTCGCAGGCTAGCTGACCAGCTAGCCGTCCTGCATAGCTGCTGCTGAGTTAGCCCTCTGTTATGACAAACATTCCAGGCCTGGACAGAAACGCTACGCAAGTTCCATGAATTAACGTCAGAGTGTGTGCGACTGAATGTCACGCTTTGCCTCTGTTATACTTACAAGAGTGCATGCTCGACATCGCATCGTGAGCGACTAGAGACTCCCCTCCGAAAGCAATAACATGTCAGAGGTTTAAACACAGAGAGCTAAACACAGTTCACGTATATGTCGACAGCTAAGAGGTCATTTTTCCCCCCCCACACAGCGCCAAACACACGGGCAAACGATTAGGAGCCTCACGTGTTGCCTGAAACCGCACTCGCACACAAAACAGACGCACAGGGACACACATGGCAGAGTGCAGGGTAGGATGCCGAAGCCACTTGGCACTTCCAGGGAAGGAGGTTTATTCTGGGAATGAGAATCTTACACTTTCCCTCTATCCCAGCCTCACATGCTCCTCGTCTTGTATTCTCTCACACAGACGGTCGCAGGACACTCCAGTTAACTTATTTATTCTCTGCTGCACTCCCTCCTCCCTGTATCCCTCTCCTCTGGCAGGAGATAATGGCTTATGTCAGCAGTTTATCGACCGAATGAATTGTTAGGTAGAGACAGTTTGTACATAGAAAAAAATAGATATCAGCCATCATTTTCATAGTGGTTTGAAAAATGTGCAGAAGTCTCACAGTGACACCTCGTACGTTCTAACGAAGGTGCAAAAGCGTGAAATGCTGCGGTGGTGATAAAAATGTAGGCTGATGTGAGGAAACCAAATCATATGATAGTGCAGCAATGACTCAAGTATCTAAGAATTTAGAGAAACCTGGTTAACAACACAGTTAAGACTTCTGCTTTAATGTCACCAGGTTATTGCAGTGCATTTAAACACGTTATCTGACATGATCTCTTGCTTTAACTTTTCTCACAGTAATCTGGTTTCCAGTTCCTAAATTGTCAATGAATTGGTGATTGAAAAAAAAAAATGATGATTAAATGAGACAATGCCTTCATCTCAAAATCAGGTTTGGGGGCCATTTTTGTTAACTTAAGAAAAGGATGAAAAGGCAGGGCAGCTTTATCGAGATGCTAAGCCACAGCCAGAACTGGCCTCTGCACTCAGAGAGAGGAAGAGACGGACAGCATTTACAGTTCTTAAATGAAGCAGAGGAAACAATGGTAGAAAGCCCTTTTCTTATGTAACCAAAAAAGAAAAAAAGCAAGCAAAGTGTAAACTATAACCAGCATATCTTTGATACAAACTATGACGCACTACACAGCAAAAAGTTGCACGGTAGTTGTTTGAATAGTGAAACAATAAAGTCAGATTTCCTGTAGTTTGCAGACCTACAGTATTAAGACATGGAAGTTAAGGAGTTCTGTGTGCATACAGCGACACAGAGATCACATGCATGACCGTCCACTTTGGAATGAGACACTTGATAATGTACAGGTAGCGGGCAAAGAGGGATCCACGGGGTTGTTTAAGGTTAGAGAGGCGTCAGCGAGGGAAGAGGTCATCGAGGTAGAGCCAAGTTCTTGGTGGCCAACTGGGCCAATCCTGCTGTGCTCATTCGTCACTAGATCTGTCCCGAGTTCGTCACTGTGCCCAAAGACCAGCAGAACGGTGGAACGCTCCGTGCCCACACTGGGTGAAACGGTGGGCACGAGGGTGGAAACGCACATGATCCACACTACCACACACCCAGCTAACGAACACGAGTCGCGACGACACTCTGAGCCAAACTTCACGCTTGGCATTGGCGTTGGAAAGCCTGTTAACGATCTTCTGCGTGAGCTCATCGTTCGCACCGTTGCAGCGTGACCGCATCTGTTGAATGCAGTGGCTCACCACAGCAAATGTTTCACACATCAGTGAGAACGGAAAGAGGCTAGAGGGCAGGAACAATACAAGTTCAAGGCCATTCGCACCTTGGAATCACTCCCACTGCCTTCGCAGTGGCCAGAGGGGCCGCGGTGAATATTACTGACATTACTTATCTTAAGAGTTAGCTTTATGCAGTTTCTGTCACTCACACTTTCGCTAGACATGATGCGTGGCTCCTTTGAAGGATTTAGCAAAGGTTAGCGGTTAGCTAAAGCAGCTGGAATAATAACCGACGGCTGTAGTGTCATGTCTGCAGTGACACTGCAACACGTCAGCTGGTTCTACGGTGCTGTACGGTGCTACGTGTAGATGCTTTTGAATTCTTTCGCCTCACTTTTCTCTTCAATCACTTGAGCCTCATAGGAATGTTTAGTTTCAGCTGTAGTCAGTCATCTATGACTCTGAACCGTGCTTGTTATGTTGGCTATAAACAAACTGAAGTTTATTTTACTGCTGCACCGACTGCAAACAATTCCAAATTAGGCTGTATTAGATATTATTTCACTGTTGGCTGTCTCGAGTTTTCCTTTCAATGGAAAAATGTTTGTCTCTCCCCTCGGACCGTATTTGTTCTCCTCTCGATTTTTATTTGAGATATTTCCAAACCACATGCACAGAGGCGGTGAGTGCCATACCATCACATTTGACACAGCCTAAAATACACAACTACTACGAAAAATGAAAAAAAAAATAACAGCAGCAACTTCCAATTCTGCTGAAAATTATAGTTCACAAGTATGAAATATTAGTAGCTAGTTGGGTCATAACTTAAAGCAATGTTTATGTGAGCGGGTCCCTGTTTTTGTTTGGTGAAGCCACATATACGATCCCTCCTACAGTCTCACACTCTTCCACTGATCTACACGTGGCCGTAATGTGCCAAGAAATGCATCAGCGAGCCAGCAGAGGAATTAAAGAAGACGACTGCCGGCATGTGAAATGGGCGCACGATGGAGGTTTCAAAATAAAAACTAAAAAAGGTTTAGCAAATGTTTTAGGGAGGAAGGAGATACATTCAACAGGTTCTTTAGGTCTCAAGGATGCACACAATGAGCTTTGGGGAATAAACATTAAAATCCACATTGCACCTTTAAGACTGAAGTAAACAGGCTCAGTCATTTACACACTTCCTAAATTTAACATAGTGGTGAAGTCTGTCAGTCTATTGAACAGGTTCATCAGAGAGAACACTTAACCACTTCTACTTCCTTCCTTCCTACACGGGGCAGTTAACCAAGTTGCTTAACTTTAGAAAAGCCCCATAAACTATTCATGTGAAGCCATAAAGTCCTGATATGAACCTGTTGAATGAAGCACATAAAACACAAATGGAATCGTCTCTACTGACTATGTGCAGGTCCGGATCGCACACCTTCTTTCAGGCTGTGATAGACAAGTCTGTCGTGGTCCATCGTCAGTCCTGCCTTCTCCATGTCTTCTCCCATTGGAGGAGAGCCCGGGGGGGAGGGCTCAAAGGACAGGCAGTGGTTGGTGTCCAGCATTGTCATTCAGAATGGAGATAAATTATTTTGTAAACATTGAACTTCTCCTATAAAAGCGGTCCTCCTCCTAAATGTTGGCTGCTTTGGCTGAAGAGAGGAGGAAAGAAGAGTCCTTGATGTGTCCTAACTGCAACAGCTGTCCTCTCCTTCCAAAGGAAGGACGGAAATCAAATGCGTCGGATGACCCCCATACACGCCAAAGAAAATCTCCTCTTGAACCAAAACGTGAAGGAAAAATGCTGCTGCCGCCTCTCCTCTTTTCTCCAAACGCCTCGCTCTTCAGTATCAGAGGAATCGATTGGTCCGTCTCAGACTCTCTCTCTCTCTCTTCTTCCTCCTGCTCTCTCCTTCCCTTGCAGTGGGAGCCGACGAGTCACGACAGCCCTGCTCTGCGAAAGGTTTCCCAGAGAGACGGGGAAAGAAATCCTCTGGGCGAGTCGTGGATGAAAAAAAAAACAATAAGGGAGCAGAGACGAGGGAACTGAAAAGAGGCCAGTGGCGGAGGACGAGAGGACGGCAGTGAGCGCGGCAGAGAGACTGCTCTGGTTGCAGCTCCTCTTGATTCTCTCTCTCTCTCACACACACACACACACACACACACACACACACACACACGAGCAGGGAGTGCTGCCGATAAAGTTCTCCTGCTCAGCTGTTGCCATTCATTCACTGTTACAGACTGGGGGGGGCTGCCACATGCAAACTCCTCATACACACAAACACAGCATAGGGAACAATCACAGCACTACGAAGGAAAGAATCCGTTCCGATCACTTTCTAGACGACACAGGCTTGCTCTCAAAGATGGTGACTCATTAAATCTATGAAGAGCTCATGTTGGCTGAGTGGAAACAGCAATAACTGTTTTCAGGGATGACCTCATCCAACATAATCGACCTTTGTCAGAGATACTTGGGTAAATCTGATACTGGGATAACACACACACACACACACACACACACACACACACACACACACAGTGATTGAGTGATACCCAACCACCACTGCAATTTCGAAATATTTTATTTCAACAGTCTGCCCTTGAGGAAAGGTGTCTCATTCAGACTGGGACACTACGACACATTTTTTTGAGCAGGAATGAGATTCCTATTGGACCGGTGCGACCGGGGAATCAAAGCTAAAGCATCCTAATCCTGTCCCACGTCCCTGGTCGCACCCCCTCCCCCTCCCCCCGCTCTGTTTTAAATAGCAAGGCCAGCTGGCCATAAGGGGGCTATATTCAGCTTGGTATCACCTGTGCACTCGCAGGGTAAGGTTACTTTGAGGTACACATACACACATATCACTGCCTTCAAATACACACACGCGCGCGCAAACTTTTAAGCCGCATTGCCCCGGACTGAATCAATGTTTTATGAGGCGTGACACAAAAGGATACATTGCTTTCCTACCTTTCATTTCGCGATACATACAGCACAGAGAGGAGTCAACCTATTAATAAAACAAAAGGCCTGGGTATGAATATCGAATGTGAAACCTCAGCACACTATGCGACATCGTGGCTGACCAGTACAGAACACCCACACACACACCCACACACACACACACACACACACCTGACCGCAGTGCACCTGAAAACACAGACGACACCTTGAACAAACAGTGACTGCTATCTGCAATAACTGTCTGTTATGAGCGTGTGATTAAAGTCCACCTGCTGTTATGATTCACAGTCTGGGCAGGAAACACAGAGATGACAATGCACATACAGGGATTAGGATGTCGCCGCGTGGGTTGAGCCAATCCCAGCAACACACATGCACATATCATCAACTGACACACGACATGTCAAACATGTCTATTTGTTTTCATCCTCATGGCTTTAAATCCAGTCACACTTGCAATCGAGCAATTTTTCAACTCTGATTTTGTGATTCAATCTGTGTTTTCTACATAACAAAAACACACGGGGGTCCTGATTCCCGTGGCAATACAAACATCATGAGAGGACAACAATTTACAGCTCAACAGGAACATGTACATTGTGTGTTCCTTGATAATTGTAACCTTGACCAAAAGAGTGAAGCAGCAGTTTGCAGGGGAGTTTTGGTCATAGTGTGTGGGAAGTACAGTTATGTTCTTTCCCATGACTTGACCACACTGAAATCAGTACTTTGTGTGAATGGAGGACTAAGTAACTGGAACTATTAGAGCCTACAGTCGTGCTAGCGGCTCTGTGAGACGGCACATAGGCACAGCTGGGCTTTGAGCTAAATGCTAACACTTGGAAACAAGCTCGCAATGATAGTTCTAACTTGTAGGACTGCCTGATTGCCTGGAGGTCTGCCAATTTGAAAATGTACTACTACTATGTGATGTTTTTTCAGCGTGCTATTTGTGTTAAGTATTCTGGTCCGGACCATTACACTGGGCGGTGACGTTAACGTTCAGCAAGAGAAATTAGCTGTCATGGTTCTGGCTCTGGGAACATTCCAGTGAGGCTATTTGGCCTTGGACATCTTTATCTGGGTCTGAAAAACATTTCTGGTAATGAAACAAAAAGAAAACACTTCAGGCAGGATATAATTACTGTTTGAATGTCTTGCAGAAATAGTGACTCAAAGACTTCCTGTGGATGTGTAAATGAACGGAAAACTCCCCCACAGCTCCCAGTCGGTCATTGTAACCTGGATCCCCGGGGGCATAAACATCTAAAACATTGGTGGTCTTCTTGTAAAATGACATCTAATCATGCTGGTTTTTGGTATTGAGATTTTACAATAGTCACAGATGAAAATCAAGACGGCAGAGTAACATACAAGCAACCGCCACAGAGTGTTGGTCTGAATGTTTCAGCACTGGCTGTGTACTGTGTCTCTCCAATCAGAACATACTGCAGTATGTAATAATTTAGGAGATAATGAAAAGACAAGGGTTGACTGGGAATGTCGGACTTGATGCCAAGTTTAACCGTGCACAGGGTATCCTCACTTTTTTGTCCACTACTTGCTCCCAAACATTAGCTGCAAAATTAAATAGCCAATCAAAATATGACCTTCAAGTTGCTTTTTGTATCTTCAAAAATGGGAAAAGGTGACTGCAGCCTAAATGTTTTCTATTTTCTACCCTTGTGGCGGAACATCATGACCCTCTTTGGCACAGCGTGTCCTACGCCAGGACCTGCCCAAAACAATTACCCCACCACATTCCATGACCCTTCCCACAACAATTAGTTTCCACAAACCTCCCCTAGTCATCACTAAAAAACAAGACCAGGCAAGCTTGTTTCAGGTGAACCACACATGAGGAACATTTCAGGAACTGTTTCCATCCATAATTGCCACTTGAACTTAACAACATGCTCTATAAACACTATCCAGATCCATGCTGGGCTCCTGGCTGCCCTCAGACCTCCTCGTCCAGTCATAGCTGAGAATGTTTGCGATTAAATATCTCTTTCTACCTCTGTGGCATTTGTCATACTTCCACTTACTTAAATTAGATAATAGAACATTTAAAAAATGCTTTTTGATGTCACTACCCAGTTAAAAGTAAATCTACTTCCATTTCAGCAGAATGGCACTGGTGTCGTAGCACCATTTGTTTTATTCGTTATATTTACTGGCCAACAAACTTGTGTCTAACGATCAAAACCGGATCTTACAAAGCAGATATTGTGATTGCTTGCTAAAAGGAAGGTTTACCACTGATTAGTCCTGGGCACATATATTTGCACTTGACAGTCTAGAACATTAGCAGGGTCAATAAATGAAAGTACTTTGGAAAACAGCATCTCTTTCACAATATGCCGGTGGTCTAACCCAAAGGTCTAAAGAGAGTTTGTGTACCATGACATCAGCTTTAAACGAAAGGGAAAACATTACATATTCACTTTTGGTCAGTACTGACCAAAATCTGTCAGTAGCATTTGTAATGAAAAGTGTATCCAAGGTTCTTTGGCACACTTGTTCTTTAACCAGATATTTCCTCATCTAAAAGAGGAAACTTTTAATTTGATGCTACACAAAGTTTTCCACTTATTCTAACTTATTCTAACCCTTATTTCCGCATATTCTGTTCAGGAAATTTGATATAACCCAAACTAAGGAGCCAGGAAAGGTATTGTTTTGTTATCTGTACAGAAACTTAACTTGGGTTACATATTGGCAACACGCCCAGCAATACTCCCCACTTATGTTTTTTCCCAGGATGTCGTGGGTTTTGAACTGATGACCCTTAAGTAAGACGGACAAAGCACGTGTCAAACAGACTAACCAAACAAAACGTGAACTGCTGAGAAACCAACTGGGTGAGGTGCCAGTCTACCACAGATCAGATCAGCCATTAACAATCCAGCAGGGTAAACAACAAGGTGTTTTTCTCCCTTTACTTCCCGGTCTCCCCCTCCAGCCTTCTGTGGAATTTACCGGCAATGTTTGCATTTGGCTGTGACTCAACACTGACATCAGGCCTGTGATTTCTCAGTGTTGATCCACTGAAGTGCGCAGAGACATAGCCTGAGGAATGTAGTTTATAATATGTGAAGCAAGGGGCTCACACCAAGGAGACTGGTAGCCATGTGTGTAATCATAGGGAAAGAAAATGAACCTGGGGAAAAAAACAAAAAAACTGATGTACATAACATAACGGTGCTATAGCAAGCTAGCACTTAATCACTTACTGCACCGTGCTCTGTGATTGTACAGGAAGAGTTCTAAACTCTGCATGTGGTTGCAGATGAAGCAATTGTACAAGTCCTTCTGGGGTATCAGATGTATAATCCCTCGCTGACCCAAAGCCACACTTATGTTTTCAAGAGGAATCATGTTATCTTCTACTACCACAATATCAAAAATATACTTGGAAGGCGATTGGATGAACCATCTGTCAATAAAACTCTTACCGAAGCCAGTCGGCAGAAGAGCGAAAACATCTTCTTCACAGAGAAAAGCCTTCAATAACGTACTTTGCTCTTCTTTCACGACAATGCGCTCCAGTTGTGATGTAACTGATGCTATTGCAGCATCTCCCCCAACCTCCTCAGGAGTCGCCATGTTGTTTTGAACCAACAGTCGCCTCTTCGTGTCGTCCCCACTGTAGCTGCCGGCAGCTCCTCACAGGACGCCGGTTGGTCCGTGCTCTGGCTTATCAGACACAAACGCATTACTTGAAGCCTAAAAATATGTTTTTTTGCATATGCGATTCCCGTGAATCCAGCTCCAGTGCAAGGGAAACACTGCGGTACCTTGGATTTCAATATTTCACCCAATTTATGCACCATCTAACTGCAGTGAAGTGTTGGACCAAGCAGATGGAGTTGTCGCTTTCATTTGATGTACTAAAGAGGGAAAATCACAGGGATCGTGAGGCTTCAAGAAGCTTGAAACAAGCACACCAATAACAACGGAGCCTTCTGCACAACAGGAAACAACACCCAGAGCACTGTGGGAAATGAAAGCCACATGAATACTGCTAAATGTTGTGAGTAAAGACCTCTACGTGGTCAAAGGTTCTTTGTTGAGCGGCCATTGACCGCGCTGCAGTAGCACCCGTCACCGTGTCACACCTCGTCATTTAAAAGTAGTCCAACTATGGCCTAATTGTACACTGTTGAAGGAGAGAGAATGAAAGGAGAGGCATAGACCAGCTGGCAGCTGTTAGCATCTGGTAACATAAACCTTCCTAGTAAACCAGAAAGCAAGGAGAGGGGGGGGGGGGGGAGAGGAGGATGGTCATCAAAAGAAAGATTTTCAGAGAGGAATAAAGGGTGAGAGAGAAGAAGAACAGAGCCGGAGAGGGGTGTTCCCTGTCCAGTGATGATGACGGCTTTGCACAGACCGTTACATAACTGGAACATCTGAAAATCCTTTTTATTGGAACAAACCTCCTAACCTCCTGCCCCACTTAGAGAGGAAACACTGATTTATTTTCTCCTTTACGACAACAACAGACTCCTGAGCCGACAAAAAAAATAAAAAATTAAATCAGGCCAAAGCAAACTAGCACAACGGAAAAGACAAATACTACAAAATCAAAGTGAGGGTGAGAACATGTGTACAGAGTGTGTGTTGTTTTGGCCTGGATGTGAGTCTCTCTCTTACACTGTAAGTGTGTGTTTTCCTTCCGGTTGCTCTTTGGGGTTTTAGAGGCCTCTTCTTCTTCCTGCCCTTCCCTCCTCTCCTCTTTCTGTATACAACATCTAATATAAGCCTGGCAGTGAATTTGCTTCAGCGACCAAAATGGCAGGGTTTTTATTAGACGCCGACCTTTCATGGAGACACAGGTTTCATTTTTTATGAGAGTGTTTAAGTGAGATGCTGACGTTAAATGACGGGTATATGAGACAAGATGACGTAGAAATAAAAGGAAAAGGTTCTGACAAATTCTTTCCCCTCCGCCATGCTCATTGCTTCTCCCCAAGTACGGGAATCTACTCAAAATCAATCTGATCAAGGAACTTTTGGTAAACTTTTGCTCCCTATCGGACGATTTGTCATGTGTGGCGTTTGTTTATCTGGTTTATCGATGTCACAAATAGGATAAGTTGTCCGTCAGATGCATCAGTAAGTGATTTTTATCAGCTGTCCTCACAGTGACCCCCGTTAACGACACAAAACATGGAGGTTGGCTTGTTTCTACAGAGCTACCGTCGCATTACTGGAGCTGAAAACAAGAGTATGTGAACACGAGAATGACTACGAGTCCCTGATGGCCACAAGCATCTCTATGCAAGCACAAACCGCTGTGCTCTTTAGTTTGCTCTGACAGTGGACACACACACACACACACACACACACACACTGGTGGCCATGTTTGCCTGGAATCGCTGGAGTTGATGCTATCTATCTACTGTTATCAACAAAGTTCCCCGTTTGTGGGCGAGAGAGACCGCTCCATTCGCACGCTTACTTGGGACATCAAACTATTTCTCAAGGATTTTCATTTTGAATTTGACTCCTTAAATATGCTTCACATGTAGCCCAAATAAAGTACGACTTGACCGCGTTGCTTTCCCCTCATGCTGTCACCAACACTGAATTTTCTTGTGCACATGGCTTGGCCTCTGAGTCTCTCTAACGACACACAACAGGCTCACAGTGAGCTCTGCTTCATTCATCAGCTAACGCTAAGTGCGCCTTGCTCGGTGTTAGCAGGTGACTCACAGGCTGATGGCTGTTCTATTCTTCAGAAACACCAGACTATGTTGAGTTGGAGACGAGCCACAAAGTAAACCAACTGTTTGTGTTGGTGTGTGCTTGAGAGTTCCCCGCAGCACCAGGTTTGTACCTGTCACTGCGTGAAACTCTCGTTCACATGTTGTACAAGTAGAAGGTTTGTAGTGGATAGTGTTGGGTTAAGTTGGTTTAACAGCAGAGTAGTAAAGTATTTAGATTTATGCGACTAACTCTTTGTTAAAAGCAAAAACCTGAAAGTAAATCCAGTACTTTTCAATAAAAAACATGTGGTAGCATTACAACTTGTGTTGTGTTACAATGCAATGCGACTGCCGGGATTTCAAAACATCGTGTTGTAGCATGTTGTCTGCACAGGATGCTGCATGAATTTCTAATAAACACTGATGATTAATGTGCATACCTGTGTGTTTGCTGCAGCTGTGCCCGAACCACCCACCAAAACATGGTTGAATTTACAAAAATGAGTATTACAGGTGTTGGTAAACAAAAGTAGAAATGCACGCAGTGTGATATCTGACGTATGTGTGTTTGCACGCTCAGCTGCTCCATGCTGAATGTGTTAAGACTGCTGCTTGCATGTTAAAACAATAAGTGTGTGTGTGTGTGTGTCTTTAAAGATCACTGAGCTACATGAGTGGGCTTGTACTACCTGTGCAGGCACCACGTTCCTGTTGCTACTAGCAGACCTACGAAGCTGATAAAGCGCGATTCTTTAGCTTTGGGCTACAGATCCGAGGCCGGTCGGTGTGCGCTCGCTCACTTCTCATTATCTACAAGGAAATTTACCGGCTCACAAATCAAAAGATGAGAGTCTGATAGTGCTTGTTGCAATGCTGTGCAGTCAGGGCACACTGTGAAAATGGAAGGCTACCAAAAGCCTGTGAGTGCATGTCCAGGTCTCAGCGGCGACATGAGTTGTGAAGTGTGAGTTTGTGTGCACTGGTGAGTCATGCGTAGTCTGTGTGGGTGTGTGTGTGTGGGGAGTGCTGGACACATTTAAGATTTAAGCCTCTCGCAAAACTTGCCTCAGTTGCATAAATATGTTGCGCGTATGTTTATTAAGACTGAAAGCTGTTTACATTCTCCGAAGCCTACGACATTTTCTCTCCTGTTGTTTGGATTCAGACCGTTTTGTAAAGTCACTCGAGAGCTGAGATTTGAGCTGCAGTTCAACATGGTCCGACACGCAGACATTCTCTTATAAGATACATGTACCGATGTACGTACTCAAACTAGAAGTATAATGGGTCAACAATATGCTGCCGTCATTACATGTTTTGGATTGTTTTGGGGACATGGAGATTATCTAATGCCACGACAGAGTGACAGGCAGCTGGATTATGTTTGCTGCTGTGTTTGGATGAGACTGGAACTCCCTCCCCGTGTCGTAAAGTGCTTTTTATGGTGTTATTTTTCAATTCTTCTTTCTTTATTTTTTTTTTACATTTCATGGTTTGCTTTCCTTCTCTCCTCTTTCTTGCTATCCATCAGTCCCTCTCTGTCTCCGTCTTCCCTCTCCTCTGCCCTCCTACTCTCAGCCTGACAGAGTGCTGTTGGGCCTCTGCTGCTGGCAGCCTCCCAATCTGTTACATAACAGTACCATCAGCCTCCCTGAATCACTGCTGGGCTAGGCTAGCCTCGGCCCGGCTATATATCTTGCTGTATATCTTAAGTACTGCCCCAGCAGAAAATCCTCTGTCTCTGTGGTGCTCAGATTTCTTTAACGTTGTTGACTTCTGAAGGCAAACGGATCACTTGTGGCTCCCGTCGAGCAGAGCCCAGCACTGATGACACAACACGGCAGGGAAAGCTACGGCCCATCTATTGTCATTATGCAAGGGTGGGGACGAAGAAGGACGTGATCTTTATCTTGTTATGTTTACAAGTCTGGATGATGTAATCAGACAAATCACAAAGTCAACTAGCTCCTCACCATCATCATTTCGCCACACAATTCTCTGTTATAAATAAAATCACAGCCAGGATGATTTTAAACTTGCCTTTCTGCCTCACACGACTCTGCAGGTGTTTTAATTCAAGCCACACACTGAAGCAGACAACTTCTTTGATTAGTCCCTTCAACTGTTTTGTACAGTAGGTGCAATAATCAGTGAAATCAGCTGACGTAGCGGTTGGTTGGAACAGTAAAACCTGCAGACTCTCAAGCCGCAGTGGCTCATGATTAAGAATCACTGCTCAGGCTTCCTGAGGACAGGGCTGCCCGGCACACAGCAGATAAGCTGTCATGTTGCATTCATCCTTCACAATCCGCTCTCTAGCCTCTGTTGCAGTAGTAGCAGTAGTAGTAGTAGCCGTAGTCCGTGACATGACCTGGAACAATCTGTTCTGACTGAAATGAGTAGTCTGTGACTAACCCGGGCTGAGTTCTCTGTTCCTTCTCCCTCAGCTAAACCCAAACTCTCCAGCCCCGTCTGGATCCTGGCCCCTGGCCTGCAGTGAGTCCTCGGGGAGTTTCACTTTCTGAGAAAAGAAGAATTCATCAACCGCACCTTTTGACCCCTCATCCACCCACTTCAGCTCAAGAGTGTTCCCCGCAAATCTGGCCTCACCGGATTTACACACATAACAAAAAGGACCCCGCCTGGTCCACTCTGAGGCAAAACCCTGAAACTGCATTTACACACGACATGGTGTTTGGTCAGTTTGCCACTAACTCAGACGTATAAAGGGACCGGCTCTACAACATTGATGACATTTGCAGTTAATTTCTTCTTTTAATAGAAATCTGATGTTAAAATCTAAACCTCATTATGCACGCTTCCAATGAAGCCATGATCAAGATTATCAGTTTCCCAAGGCTCTAACATGTCAAACTAAAGATCTGATTGGTTGAAGACTATGATAAAATCAACAATATCGTCCCCATTCACTTAAACTTCAAAGGGATTCACTTGTGAGTCTACAGGCCTCCAGGCAGATGTTTTTAACCTGGAGACACAGAGGTGAAATCTGATTGGATAAAAGCTCTACTTAAAACAAGCTGTGCTGGAAGCAGAGCAACTGAGGAAGGCAGTAGCTGTGCAATGAGAAAATAAGATAATGGGAATTTTTTTTTAGAATACTTCTAGTGTATTTATAAAAAATTATTAAATTATAAAATAGCTATAACTTTGTGATTCTGTCTAGGAGAGAGAAGGCTTTGCTGGCCCTGACGGCCCGCCTCTGTGTTTGGGTGATAGTAATAAATAACTTTATTTATATAGCACCTTTAAAAACAGAGTTTACAAAGTGCTTTGACAGACAAAGCAGCAAAAGCAATAATAACAACAGAAAAATCAGTGAGACAGTCGATACGATAAAAATAAACTAATACATAAAAAAAAGAAGAAAAAGAAATTGTAAAATTATTTAGTAAAATCAACCAATAAAAATAAAACAGAAAAGCGACGACATTTCATAAAAGCCAACTTAAAACTGTTTTAAGAAGTGATTTAAAATGGTATGTGTGTGCAGAAAAGAATGTTTAAAAGTTAGTAAGTACATTTGTTTGCAGCTATCAATACAGTAAACCAACTCTTAAAGCTGCAGTGTCAATTCACCGAACATTTACTGCCCCATGCATGCGCTCACACCACACGCCTGTAGTAAGCAAAGCTCAGCTTAACACACACACACACACACACACACACACACACACACACACACACACACACACACACACACACACACACACACACACACACACACACACACACACACACACACACACACACACACACACACACACGAACTTTACCTGACGTGACAGTCATTTCCCTCTGCACCATGCTGAGGGGAGGCGTCACCCGCCCGGCAAGATTAAAGATTCATACTCCCAAAATAGGCAAAAGGAATAGTGTGGGGAAAAAAAATAAACACACACACAACAGCGGCAGAAGTCTGAAGAGAAGTCCAGCAAGAGGAAAGCCACATTTAAAACACGTTTTTCCTTCTCACCGGCAGCTGGTACTCCACAGGTAGCAGTGCACCTCACATTCCCATTCTCTGGATTGTGTCTGCCTACAAGTGTGTGCACGCCCCGAAGGAGAGGGCGTGTGTGTAGGTCTGTGTGTCTGCCCCTTTGTGCTCCTGGGATAACAACAAGGTCCACCCAGAGGTTTCCGATCTCTCCGTTGCAACACCTTTGTTTCGCTCCTGCCTCCATGTACTTAAAAAAAAAAAAAAACTTTTGGTCACTCCTCTGCAACTCCCTCAGCCAGTTATAAAGTAAAAAATTGGAAAAGAACCAAAAAAACAAGCCGGTGCCAAGCCTCACATCCACAAGTACCAGTAACACACTTCCTCCTCTCTTGCTTTGCGTTTCCTTCTGTTCCCTCTCTGAGAAGTTATGCAATGCTGCCATTTCAGACGCGACCTCCCCCCTCCTCTCTTCTTCCCTTTCCTCCTCCTGCCCACATTCCCACTCTTGCTTCTCCGCCTCAAAGTTTTGAATGATCTCGGTCACGTTAACGCAGCGTGGCCGCCTCGCTTTGCTCTGGAACAAGTCAGAGGCAAGTTTGTGATGGGAGCACATGACGGGAAATGTAAATCACTTTTATGTCCGTTCTCTGTTATGTCAGCCTTTTAATGTCTTGAATCAAAGCTGACCATCTCTCACACACACACTAATGTGTATGGACCTTAACATCTGTCTCTGATCCTCATCTTGAAAAACACGTGACCTCTACATATACAAACACACACAAGTGTTTATCAATGAATCTCCCAGCGCTTCAGACTGAGGAAGCAACCCTGTGCAGTAAACTCGTTGCATAACCTGGTGTCAGAGATAAAGCTTAGATAAGCTTCACTATGTGGGCATTGCATTCTCTTGCCCTTAGCACAAATGCATGCGCGTGGAAACAAACATGCAGTCACATGCAACGCATCTCGCTAGCGCTCTGAAAAGCATCTTCATGCGAGACCGGCTGCAGGAGTGCCTGCAGCAACACGTCTGCTTCTGGCTAGCATA
The DNA here is from genome assembly GCF_910591455.1 of Pholis gunnellus. NCBI lineage: Eukaryota > Metazoa > Chordata > Actinopteri > Perciformes > Pholidae > Pholis > Pholis gunnellus. Next base: position 6,398,287 of record NC_136548.1, read on the forward strand.
ATGAAACGCGTCGGCCAACAAGAGCAAGGGTTGTAAAAATTCGGGAGTGGTGGCCTTCGGCTGAGTGGGAGAGTCCTCGCCTTTGTGTGCCTTTTGTGTGCGTCGTCTCTGTGACATGACAACATTTCTGAAATTATGTAACCATCACTTGAAATATTCATGTCAAATACAGAAAGTCTCCCGTGTTTGTGTCCGTCCCATAGCAGGCTGTGGTTAAAGCTAGCTGCACTGTGTCTCGGATTCTTTTTACCAACGTTGATTTGTGTTGTGCGAGTTTGTGTTGTGCGAGTCGGCCACTGTTGGGTCCTCTTAAAGACGGTAAATCATTTACTGGTCCAACCCCGTCTGACGAGCAGCAGGTCAACCTACTGGGACTCCACGAAACCGAGTGGCCAACGCCCAAGCTGGGCACAATGGACAATGAGGCCGACTATTCTGACAAAGCAAGGTGCGTGTATGCGTGGTAGTAACATTTGGAAGCTTTGTTTTATTGATCTAGGTCATGCCAATGTGTAACTACTTTTACATGCGTGCAATAATACGCCTTAGTTTGGGCTTAAAGCGGAGGGTGCATTCCCACCAGTTTAGTAGAACTTGTCTTGATCTTTACCAACCTAGTCTTTAGAAATGACAACAAGAAACAACCTTGAAACAGGTTTTATGGGTATAAAAGGAGACCGATATTTACATCTGCAACCCAGCAATTAGATGTGCTTGGGGAATAAAAACATGATAACACAAACCATGGACTAACTGCAACTGCCCGGTTGTTTTAATTGTGACTTTAAAACAAGCGGGCCATCCGCAGCGTAACTTCCCAGAGCTCAAAGGGAGTTCTTCAAATGTCTTCTCCAACAGTCGAAAACCCGAAGGTATTGAATTTACAGGGAGAGTTAATCTGTATTGCACATTTGAAAAACAAAGCAATTCAAAATGTTCACAAAGAGATATAGAGTTTGACATTTCCAATTAAAAAAAAAGACTTAAATAATGAATGTGGTACAGCGAAATCGACTAAACCGATTAATCGGTTCAGCTCTATAGGCCCATGCATATTCAGCTGTTACTCCGGGATATTAAGCTCAATTTACAATTACTGGATTCATTCACTCTGATTCACTTGTTATTGGCTGTGTGGACCTAAAACAAACCAAATACATGACTGCAGCAAAGTCAGCGTTTCCACCATGATTCAAACCAAAAGGAGGCTGCTGCAGCTCTGAGCGAACTGCAGGCACAAACCAGGCCTACAGAGTTTTACGTCTACACAGCGACGGTGCAGCCCGGTCTAATCTACTGTAACGAGAGGTCGGACCAGAGGAGCAAGCCAATTAGGTACAGCAGCTTCTTCACTCCCTTCTTTCTGGATGACGTCACGGCACACAGCCTTGTACATAGAAACACACACACACACACACACACACACACACACACACACACACACACACACACACACACACACACACACACACACACACACACACACACGAGCACTTGAATCTCCATGTCTGGTGTTTCTTGAACAGTGAACAAGACGTCCAGACACATCGGACATTTAACTTCTGCCTCTCAGATAAGTGCCCCCCCCCCCACACACACTTTCTAGTTAGCGCTGGCCTGCTACGTCTGCAGAGCAATGGCCGTGATTCCTGTACATTCACTCAGCAGCTCAGACAAACAGTGGTCCTATAGGCAGAGTAAAGTCTATGAATACACAGGACTCACCGTTCTTTCTCTCCTGCAGAGGCCGCGGGATGCGTCCGGGCTGAAGGGACAGCTCCTGAAGCTCGGTGGTCACCGCCTCGCTCTGAGGGCTCGCGACCAGGCCCGGCGCCCCGGAGACTTCCATGCTACCGGGACTCAGCTGCTCCCCTGTCTGTGGGTGTAGCGATGCCAGGGTGACGGAGAGAGACCTGTGACAAAAAAATAGGACATTAATTAAAGTTGAAGGACGAATCAAAAGTCTGGAATTCTGAATTTTAGAAAGGTAATATTTCACTGGTTCTCTGAGAAAAATAAACAATAAAATCCACTACGTGCTGTGAATTTGGTTTAGTTTTTTTATCAAACATCTACTTTAAGTGCATCAAGGACTTGAGACTTAACTGATGCTGAGTTGGCTTTTAATTATCCGACAGGTAAGCAGCTTATGATCTAGCTATGGAGCGTATAAGCTTGCTGGCTGGTGTTCGTCTTTGATGCAAAACATCAAGTCATCACAGCATCACACCCACAAAACACTTCACAGACATCCTGTGGTATTCTCATTGTGTCTTTCTATCCACTTCTATGCACAGGCATGAAATACATCGATGGATCTAGAAAATTAAGTCTCAAATTCTCCTTGGCCCCACCACACCGGAGTCAGTTTGTGGAGGGATACTGTAACTTTCCGTGTAAAATGTGGTGACGTTTAGTAAATATGCCTGTGGGGTCTATTTTCTGAAGTCCTAGTCATTAATGTATCCGGAAAACCATGAAATAAAAACAAATACAGATAAATGATACTTGGGGCTATTTACAGGCTGCAACAAGTCTACGAGCTCGTCCCAGGAAAGCGAGCAGCACTCTGCGTTGGTCTCTCTGCAGGGCTGTAGACTCGGGGATTAAATCAGCCATCGGCGAAGAATTTGCATGTTTGAGCTTTTACAACTGTTGCTGTGGCCGCTGCTTTAGAAAGGCTTGAGCTCTGTTTATGGATTGTTTTTCTACTTCTTAACAACCTCAGGGTGATTTCCATACATTTAAACCGGGTGACAGCTTCAACAAAAGGAAGCTATAAAAGATGTGCATGTTGGTGTCTGTGTGTGTGTTCTGTGTCGCATCTACGGAAACAACACATTTCCTCGTTGGGGACAACGGAGTTTAAAGCAGAGGTGAAAGTTGAAACAAGGCTTACGGTTCAGACTAAGTTTCGTTGTTGGTGGTCACACAGCAGCACATTTCACAAATATATAAAGACAAAGCCACCGCCATATTATCCCAATATAAATACTGATATCTTCCGCTGTTACTATCTGACGTATCTGCAAAACCAAACATAGACTGATGTTGAAGGCAATAAAGCTAGCTGTGCTCTTCTGGTACTAGAAAGCCCCTGATCGAGCTATGTGTATGTGTCAAAGATAGATTTTCAGAACTAAATATCGGTTTTACATAATCGCTTTCTCAGCATCGGCCCGATCACAACACACATTTTTGCCTCGTCATGGCAGGAAAGCACAGGAGTTACTAACAACCTTTACATTGTCTCCTTTCTATATACCGTGACGGTGTGACAGTGACCCAGCATGCACAGCAGCAGGACCCTGAACCTGAAGCAGCTAAATGGAACTCAGCCATCGTTCATTTAATGTGCTTTTACTGCCGTGACAAGACAACATGTCTTCTGTGAGAAAGGCCTGGTATTAATTCGGAGGAAATGAAACTGTTGAGCAATAACATCTCTTTCATTTTTAATTAAACGTCCAGCCCTACTTACGTAACATGAAAATGACACCAAATGTGTCGGACTTTTGACATGTGTAGCGATGCAGTTCATCCCCAGAATGTGTTAACAACACTGCGGTTCAGACGGGCAGGTACCTGTCCGAGCGTAGACTAGTGCGGAGGGGAAAACGGTCAAATGTATTCACACCAGCTTTATTAAACAGAGTCGCCTGATTAAATCAGCCATCGGGGAAGAATTTGCATGTTTGAGCTTTTACAACTGTTGCTGGGGCCGCTGCTTTAGAAAGGCAGAACTCTGTTTATAGATTGTTTTTCTTCTTCTTCTCAACAACCTCAGGGTGATTTCCATACATTTAAACCGTGTGACAGCTTACCCTCAGAGCTGGAGGGTTTTTCAATAAAAGGAAGCTATAAAAGATGTGCATGTTTGTGTCTGTGTGTGTTCTGTGTCGCATCTACGAAAAACAACACCTTTGCTCATTGTGGACAACTGAGGTTGAGTTTAAACACTCCTCTGGCCAGGCCCAGAACAGGCCCAGTAACTTGGGGCGGCAAATTGCTAATTGTTATATACAAAAGGCAGGCCTGCAGCTAGCTTGTGTGTGCTGAAATCTCTCTGCGTAATATGTGTTTTCAAAGCCGTGGGGTTGTGATGGGGGATTCTGCCGTTACTGCACAGCGGGCCTGAAAACAATGAGGCGGCGTTGTCTGAGATGTCACTGTTCTCTCTCACAATCAACCGGCCTGCACACACGTCTGAATAGCGGCACACTAACCACATGACGCCCCACATGCTCAGTTGATGCTGCCGGCCTCAGGATGTCTGGGAGTTTCATCATGTCACATTCAAAACATCATTGAACTTTCTGGATACTAGTGACGTTTTTACTAAAAAAGCTCTTTTGTTTTTATTCAACAAAAAAGCCAAAGTGTAATATATAAGAACTGTACCCTGAACAATACGCAACTTACAGTTGGAAACATTATGATTTCAAACAGTTCTCGATATCTGATATTGCACCAACTTGATACCATTTTGTACTTAACGTTACACGAAGGACAAAACAAGTATTGAGGTTCAATACGCAGCCGTACTGCCCTTGTGAGCTGGTTTGAGTCCCAAAACTGTTCTTCCCCAACTAATGAGGTGTCAATTAGTCATATGGATTTGAGAGTGATTATGTACGGAATGAAATAGATTTCGATAAGATTATGAAGATAAGATGCTGATATCAAAACAAATGTAATATGAGACAACATGTCACAGAAACCTTTCGTCACCCTCCCCTGATATCCTGCGGTGAAAGACTTTGCAACCGAACTGCCATGACATGAATGTGCAAATCCTCAAAGCATGCAGAAATGAGTTATATATAGCGTGTACATTTCAGCCTGATTGGAATTATTACCACCTTGAAATCACATGTTAATAAACCAAAACAGGCCTAGCTAAGGGAGTCACAAGCCTTTCCACTCAGACGGAGAAAAGGGAAGGAAATAACATGACGGTGAACTTCAGCGGCACTAAAATCCCGGGGTCAGACAGCTGCGGCATGACAAACCATTTCTGCAGAGAAATTAGGCGAGCCTAACACTGGACAATGCATTACTCACAACTCCAGCGGGACAGACTGTGTGCGTATTAACGGTGCAAGATACTGCGATTTGACAGCGAGAAATTGTTTGCAGGGCCTCAAGTCACACGTGATCTCCGTCTCAGTGCAACACATCACTTTGAGAGGCTTATTTCCTGTCTCCAGAAATCCTGATCAGTTTTATACAATAAAAAAACATTAGTGTGACACACACACAATGACACCACAACACTCCTATATTGACATGTACTTCTATTGAAACACATTTGATCGCACTGAGACTAAGCGGTTGCCTCATCCTTACTTTCCCAGAGGAGGGCCGCTGTTCAAACACGCACTGTGTGCTGTTTGGGTGCATTGCTCTTTCTGCAGACTCCAGCATTCCTCTCTACTTGCCCCCACTAGCCTTTCAGATATGTATCACTATTTCACAGGTAAACACAGAGGCACACTGTCCTGACAGACACAGACACAGGAAAATTAGAATTACCATACCAGTTGAGTTAGCAACACTAAAAAGGTAACGAGGACGCGTCGTTCCCCCACCTGGCCTGTCATGAAGTAGCCTTAATGGCATCTTGGCTGGTTGCTTACCTGTATTACTCAATCTTGAAGGGGCGTGTTCCCATTTCAGCAGGACGGAGCTTTGAACGGTTCTGGTGACGACAAATAATAAAGAAAATAATTAATAGAGAATAACTGATATATTTCCCCTGCAAAACCCCTTTTCTCTATTCTGGTCCCTTATTCAACGGATTATGATGCTGAGTGGCAGTTTAAGTATCAGAGTATAATGTGCAAACAGGCCCTCGTGGAGTACATGAAGTTAAAAATAAAAGAAAATGCGTAACGTTGCTGATAATGGGGGCTAGACTAATCCACGTTGCAGGAGGCCTCTCCACAGATGCCATGGGGCAGCAGCAGCCTACTGCTGTCACTGTCCAAAACACAGACAAGCTAGCTAAGCTATTGTTAGCCTGTCTGGGTGGGAGTTAACGGTCTAAACACAAGTTAAAGTGAGGCTGCTATTTATAATAGCACACAAACGACACAACGAGCATGACATCTTACCAACTACAGAATGACGTCCTTATTGTTGCTGCTGGCTACATATGAACAATCTCGTCGGCATCCCCGCTGACTGCAGACAGTCAGACACACCAAGTTAGCTATAGCTACCGTTAGCATGCCATATCTGCCAAGCACTAGCGTTACCACTAGCCAGCGGCTCGCTGTTCAGCTAACGTTAGCTAATGCCGTGACGCTATGTGTTGAATGTATGCATTTACGCTTACTTTTCATGGTCGCCACTTTTGTGTTGTGTCTGTAGGGATACACGGCGTTGGCATACCACCGACACTTCCGAGTCACAAAGGAAACTTTAACCGGAAAACCCTCCTCTACGTGGGACGCAAAGACCCACTTCCTTCACAACACCTTTACGAACAGTTCACTGTTATTATTTTGTAACACGAGGTAATACAGCCCCGCATGTCCGCATATATCATACCCAATACTGTCTCTAATAAAATGTGTATAGCGTTTAACTTAAAGAAAGAGAAAATAAAGTATACATATATATATAGGTATATAAACTACACACATCCCCTGCACAGTCTCTGTCTCCATCTAGTGTCAAACTACATGCACTTCAGGAGGCAGAGCTACAGGTTTGTAAATCACTGGTTGCAACCCCGGACCCACTGCTGATTTGTTTCAGTTTTTTTAAAGAGTCGAACTGACTTGCTAATTTCTTAATTTCAAACACAAATAACTGTGTAAATATTAAACATGCAAAACATTAAATCACATGTTCAATTCGCCAAATAAAGCCACCTCAGATGCTTTTTAATGGTCACTACTTTTGTTGAACACGTGTTTATTATTATGTCTTATTACTTTAGTGACTGGATTATGCTCTAAATGTACGACCACCGTGCATTTTTTTACTATATGTTGAATGTTATAATGTATTGATCTTCTGTTAGTGTTTTGTAAGTTGCGATTTACTGTTTCATGCTTTTCTGTATTCAATAATTGCCTTACTGTAGTATTCATCATACACTAAGCAACAGTGCCAACCCATATACTTAAATGGCGTTTACGGTCTGTATTACAATACGTATTAACAATAGTAATAACATATAAAACATACTTTCACTCTTCAAATTGCTTAACTTTTAATAAATTACAGAGGTTTTCTATCTGTGTCTGCTGCCCATTGGCATCATGGTAACATGGATTTCAGGCCAGCCAATCAGCTCCTTCCAATCTAAAAACTATATTTCAGACTCTTTAGTCATCTACTATTAAGTAGAACTAATATTATTATTGCCACACGATAAAAGCGTTTAGGCAGCGTCGGCTATCGAACAACGATCTCACACGTAGCAGAAAACATTTGCATTGCACAAGTAGACCAATAAGAATGGGCATTACCCCTAAACTGATATTGTTCATTATACAACGTGAACAATGACAAATTCATTAATACTTCGTGGACGGACCGTTTTTGATGATTAAACGTGGAAGTGAATTGTCTTGCTTGAATGCACACTTTACTGCAGTGTAAAGATATGCACCTATAGTTATGTAAGATACACATATTCACTGTTGGTAAGTATTGCTGTTGTAAAATAAAATACACTTTAACTAACAGTTCTGTGATTTCCTATTGATTTCCTATGATTTCGTGCAAAGGACCTTTATATTAGGTACTAATCATGAGGAGACAAAATCCTTAAACAGTTGTGTTGATTTAGTTTCTGCTGGTATTTCTTCAAAAGAACTTGCTATTTTAAGTAAATATTCATTGAGTTGTCATTTACAGTAATATTAAAAAACTTAAGTGTCCATATTGATTATATTATATACTTTCTTGTAAAAAAGCTTTTACAAATCAGTTAATTTGCAGGAAATAACTCAATGAAATGATGGGGCCAGTAATACAAGTGATAAACCTTTATTGATAACATGTCAAAAATCAATCAATCAGTCCATACATTCATTTATGTCAAGTGGGAGGAGCCAGTTTCATGCTATTTAAACCTAATTTGCATATAGAATGCTGAGATGTTGACATTCCCATAGAATCATGATGACACTGATGGAATTCTTCATTCCAGTTAAACAGCTAGTCATTAGGCTTGCACACACACACCAAACGGTTTGTACCTCTGATTAATAAGGAACAAACATTTGAGCTCACGGCATCAAGGATTTCTACTGATCGTGTTTTTCCACCACAGAAAGAACAAGTAAGTTACCAGCAATGCTGCACACTTGACACATAACATGTCTGATGTAGGATTTGTCTTAAAACTTGAGACTGAACCGCTTTAAGCCTTGACTTGTCCGTCTGTCACTCACTCTCTGTGCAATATGTATGTGTCCATGCCAATCAAGAAGACAGCATGAATGATCAGGCAGTACAAGTCAACAAACATGTCAATACTTTTATCCTATTTTTGTTTTTATTCATGTTAGTATTATATAGTTTAATGTACCTTCTAGCTGTGTATTACTGATAGGAAGAAGGAAGGCGAATGCACATTCTGTATGCTGTTAATTGCATTTCCTAGCTGTCATTAATTCCATTACGTTATTGTTCATAGTGACAATATACACCATTTGTAGTAAAAACAAGTGTCTGGCTGCGTCATTGTGTGTTGCTGACTATTCACCTCTCTGTCTTTCTACCCTTTTCCAGCCATGTTGAGGAAAAGTGCTCGTCTGCAGAAAGTTGGCTATTACACAAAGGAGGGAAGGCCAACCGTTTCCTACAGGGAGAACTTGTACAGGTACGTTTGTGAGCACATATTGTGTCTTGTACATATGCTGTGGGGTTAGCATTGTATAAACCTTCACATGAACGAGTCTTTCTAACATCTGTCGCATCTTTCAGGGTCAATCGGAGGAGGAAAGGTCACGGCGGGGGTCAACGTCATATGGACTCCGCAGATCATCTTGAGTCAATGAACCACCACCACGAGTCTATTGCCAACCGACTAAGTTCACAGAGTATCAACACTACTGACAGGACACAGATAATCCCATGTTTCCTGCTCCTGCTTCTTCTTGGTGTCGGTGAGTGATTTTAAAATTTTTGCCACAATCATTTTTAGTAAACATGTGAATCCTGGCTCAGCTGGTTTTATTTTAGTCAAACTGACATTTCTAAATGTTGTGCTTTGTGTCCCTCAGGATTCACACAGTACACACACAGGTGTATTCAACTGAAAGAGGTCCAGCAGGAGGTGCAGATGCTCAATCAGTGGACAGACACGCTTGGTCCCCTTGCAGACACGATGGAAAACTTCGCCTTAGAATCGCTGGGTGAGTCATCGTCGTCATCTTCATCATCGTCTCATCGCTATTCATACATGTGCTTTATTGTGGAACTTGTTCGGAGGTTGATTTCTAACTTTGTATGTGTGTCTTTTACTTGTGTGCATGCAGGAGCCAGAGTTTTACGTCACTTATCGTCGGACACATATTGCAACAAAGGAGCTGGAGCATGGGATAGACTATTCTTCGGGAGCTATTCATCCAAAGCACAGCGAAGAGTGATCCAGGTAGGAATTACAGCCACATTGCTTCACAGTGTCTTGTAATTACACTTTTGAAACTTCTGGTATTTAATATGAAAGAACATGGAGGTAACAGTTGCAAAATGAAATTCTCTCCCCCTTAGGGACAGTCACCGTTGCTTCCAGGACAATGCTGGCCCTTTGCAGGCAGCCACGGGCATTTATTCGTCTCCCTGTCGCACCCAGTCTCCATCACTCACGTGACACTCGGCCACATCCCAAAGAGCCAGTCCCCCGATGGAAACATTTCAAGAGCACCGAGGCAATTCTCAATCTATGTAAGTCAGACATTTTCTGTCATCTTCCTCGACATGTCCTGCATACTTGTCAGTGTTGTTCACACAGCGCGCAAGAAAAGGCTCAACTCATCTCTGTGTCTTCTCTGTCTCTTCCAGGGAATGAACTCCACGGATGAGGAAGGCACCAACCTGGGGACACTGGTTTACGGTCAGGACAGCGCAGCATTTCAGACCTTCAAACTGCCCGTGAGTATGATACAAGTTAGACAGAACAGCATTCATGAACGTTTTATTCGGTCACATTCAAAAAGGTTACCAGATGACTCCACAACAAGCTTAATAAGCAGAGATTAGCTTTAACTATGTATTGTTCTCCTGAGAATGAAACCTCGTCGCGCCATGTTAATGGCTGCAAGCTGCAGTAGTTTAACTAACTATTAGAGATTGAGGTGGAGCTGCTATTAATACTGTAGATTACAAACATGCAAAGACCGTGTGGTCAACACAGACGCCAGGAACATCTGGAATTAAAACAAAATGTCTTCTTTATCGCTGATGTCCTGTACTTTCATTTGTGTCTCCGTTACATTGCCTGACTCTCTTTATCCATTTCTCTCTCTTGTCTCTGACCAGAATCCAGACATGGGGGTCTTCAGATATGTGAAGCTACAGATCAGCAGCAACTGGGGACACATGGAGAAAACCTGCCTCTATAGCTTTAGGGTGCACAGTAACTCGAAGGTATAGAAGGTAAATCAGTCTTAAATTCATCTTAATTAGGCTTAATGTAATGTAATGTAAGTTCAGAAAGTTCATACGATTGCATTATAATCAAGGTTAAAATTTAACTTTATTTTAGTGACCACAAATTCATAAACACAAATCAATTTGCTTGTTCCCAGATGTTTTGAGGCTCCCTTCTCATCGGGCAGCATTGTGGCTCAGGGGTTGACACCTCTGTTCTTCCATATCCTCCCACGGACCACACATACCAGCTAATTATTGAAAATAACAATAAAACGTTATGTAAATACTATGTTCTATGTATTCTATTCAACCATGAATGCTATTTTTCCAATGTTCCATCAAAGTTAAACTGTTCTTCATCTCTTTTGATTATTAACAAGGATTAGTGTAAACATTGAGGTAGCTTTTCATTTTTAGCCGCAACTGGTCAACACTTTGGGCAGTAAAGACGACACTTGGCTGACACTTTTTTAATTAACGTAACGATAATTCTGTGAATAAGATGATGACAGGTCCAAACTAAACCTTGCTGTTGATGGGTTTGTGTGGACCGCCACCTCCATTTATCCAGCGGGGCAACACATTCTCACTCCAGCTCGTCACATACGGACGCCTTTGTCAGACCCCTAGACTTATAGTTTAAAAATCAGGTGTTCTATCTGTCCACGTCTTCCCCAGTTTTTTTTTTAATCAAACCATGACGTTTGTGGCCACGAGCCATGGAGTCCAGGTTGATCCTGTAGGTGGATCAGGACTTTGGTTGATCTGCTTGTTGGATTTCAGACTTGTGGCTCTTGTGGTCAGAAGGTGGCTGGGTGTCGGACTGTGACGGGTCCGCCAGCTCCCGCGGTTCAGTCCTGGACTCTGACAGACTCGGCGGTTGTCCTGGCTGAAGCAGCTCTGTTGGACGTTGGACTCTGGTGGGACTTGTGGATGCATCTTAGACTCTGGTGCGTTGGGCGTTTGCCGAGACTGGCTCTGGTTCTCTGATGGGTCTGGTGGTCCTCTGTGTGAATCTAGACGCAACTGTCTCTGCAGCTCCTCTGCATTGTGGGCTAACATGATGCTCACCTTCCTCTGGTGGGCCAGAACCTCGTCCTTGTCGTTCAGCTGCGGCAGGAAACACAGCGGCAATGACTGATGATAACAACGACTTCATGCATGATGACCTTTTACGAACTTTAGCTCAATAAAAAACTCTACCACAGAACAGCAATCGTCAGTCTGAAATGTGGTTTAGAGGTCATGCTTGAAGGTAGAAATTATGTTTTAGATCGCAAACAGGTGGATGAATAACAAGTTAGTGAATACAGGAAGCTCTGTAATAGGACTTCCTGTAGGTCCACTTAAAGATGAGCATGCATGCTGATCATTGTTGAGTAATTGTCATTCGTGATAACAAAATGTGGTGCGGTGAGCAAGGCGTGAAGACCATGTGGCCTGTGTACAGCGTCAGGGCATGACCCCTGGTTATCGTTGAGGCCTTCGTGACTGCCAGTCCCCTGGAACAAGGCGACATTCCTCTGAACGTTGGGTCCAGTTGTGTGCCGAAATAGGCCGAGGGCTGCTTATGCTCACATTTTTTGTTTGGTCAGGACAGCATTTGCAAATCCTTGTTTTTCAGCTGCCAACAAGTGAAATGGTTTGGAGTAATGTGGGTTCATCGGTACTGGTGCACTGCATGGATCAGACTTTTTTTTTAACAGTTCATTGAGCGGGAGACTAATAATAATAATAATAATAATAATAATAATAATAATAGAAAAAAGCATAATATGTATAAGCCAACAGTGAAAACAAAATCAGAAATGATACTAGACATTGAGAAGGCTATAGAGCACACTATAAGTAAATCAAATACAGTCCATTCAACATTAATTTAAATGTCAATGGTCTAATAAAAAAAAAGAAGACATTAAGAAGCGTTCCCATCCACGAGGAGAACAAAGAGTTGACTGTGGTGTGCTGAAGCCCGCTGTTGTTTATAGCGTAGTAACCCCCGCCCCGTCTCCACTGCCTTCTTTTCATTTGCTGCTCTTTTCATCCCGCCTGTGTGCGCCGCATCCATACCAAGATCCTCTGACTTTATTCTCCACATGATCCTCGCAGCTTTCACCGGATGTAATAACATAATTGAGCTGGTTAGCGCCTTCGAAAAACACGGGACCAACACATCGCGTCTGACTGACAGCTGATCGGCGCTTTTTTGACGGTAAGTAATCGCTCGGTCGATCGGGCTCTTTTTTGTTGTTGTTGTGGGTGATTTGTAGCGTGGCTCACATCCAAGCCTTTTATTCTCCCTGTCGGGCAGACGGACGTCGGTTCAAGGCAGCATTGTGGTGAAATGTCGGGGTGTCGGTCTTTAACTCCGAGCACAGATTTACAATCTCGCCCGTCATCTCTTTTTTTTGTATGTGTGTGTGTGTGTGTGTGTGTTTGTGTGTGTTTGTGTGTGTGTGTGTGTGTTCTAGCCCATGTTCATGTCGAGGCGCATTTTTTGGCGTCACCTTTTTTTGGCATCAGTTGAGCATCAAGCTGCCACAGTATGAGAATGTTCTGGAAACAGCCCGCCTGCAGGGCTTTTATTTTGTATTGAATTATTCAGGATCTGCCGGCCTCACTTTCACTTTCAAACTAATTCTACCATAAAACAAAGCAATAAGGCTAATTTAAAGTTTAAAGACAGGCTGTGTGTGTGTGTGTGTGTGTGTGTGTGTGTGTGTGTGTGTGTGTGTGTGTGTGTGTGTGTGTGTGTGTGTGTGTGTGTGTGTGTGTGTGGAGGAGTTGACGTGCCTCCCATGCTGATGCAGAGAGGAGCACAGACAGCCACAGTGCCCTGGTTTCACAGGGAGCTGCTTTTGGCCTTTTGTCTTGTCTTTTCAAAGCTCCTCTAGCTCTCTTCCGTTCCCCGGTCCAGTCTGACCTCTTTCTTTTTGCTTTTCCTTTTTGTCTCCCACCCTCCCGATTACAATGTTTTAAAAAAACTCATCTGACACAGAAGCAGTGCAGACTCACTGAGGAAGTCCGTCTGCTGGCTTATCTCTGGGCCCTAGTGAAAGGGCCAATGAAATAGGAGCTCAACCAGTCAGGTTGCTGAATTATTTAGGCTACATATTTATGCCTTGTCATCCATCAGTCATGTTGTCAGTCCTCTCCCCAGTGCCACCATGATGACAGATGTGTGTGTGTGTGTGTGTGTGGTCATCGTTACTCTCCAACATGAAACCAGGAGGATAAAAGCCCTTCTTATCATCAGCCATTTGCAGCAACTTTCTTCCAAATGATCTCGTAAACTGGAGAGATTAAAGCCTCTCCTGTGGTCATGCTGGGGACCTTTGGACACTTGTACTATATGGACGAGCCTCAATAAAGAGAGGGGGGGGAACAAATCTTACAATTGGATACTAGTCATCAGCTGACAGTCACATTCAAGGAGAATCATTTCAGCCCAGCGGGTGGGGGCTGAACCAATGAGGAGACAGACGAGGGTTAGATTTCTGAAAACAACACAGAGGGAAAGTGAAGGATCGCACTGATGAAGTGTGTACACATCCCAATGCAGGAAGCATCAGGGGCCTCGGGAAGCTTTAAAGCCTCCAGCTTGTGACCCCGCTGTCCAGCATGAAAGACAGCTCCCACCTCTCGCACACACACACACACACACACACACAGGCTGACAGAGTGTGATATTGAATGGAGCCTGTGGGATTCAGTCTGACACACGCTGAATGCATCAGTCTTTGTCAAACATTCAGCCCGCAGATGTGACATCAATACTAACGTGGCTGCTCATAATCCCAATAACACAATCCACCCACATCTGTATTTGCAGGCTTCAGTGTAACCTCTGCAGAACAATGCCCTGTAGGGCTTTTTGTTGTGGTTGTAAGTGTCAAAATGATGAGCCACCTAATGATACACACACACACACACACACACACGTCATAACTCCCAGCTACAGCACGATAATTGGGTTTGTGTCATGGCACCAGTGGCGGAGCTCATTCGTCCTAAAGATGACTGTCGGAATCGCTTCAGAGAGCAGCTTGTTGTTTGATTACACACAGCAGAGAGCGATCCTGTAATGGATGTCAGTCTTGTGCGAGTGGGGAATTTTTAATATAGTGTGATGAGCCGAGCTGAGCCGAGGCCCTCCGGGGCAGGATTGTTATTTACATCATCTTGGGACCTTTTCAAAGCCGGAGCAGTCTGGCGCTCGAGAAATCAAGTTGCTTTGAGTCTCGCCTCTCTCACAGCAGCTTCCAGCTGTTGTACGGCTTGTTTTGAAATCAGCTATTAGTCATTTTCAGAGCTGATGTCTGGGTCGGTTCGTGATTCATTGATTCACTTTAAACAATTTCTTTCTCCTCTAAAGCTACAAGTCTGTCTGGAAACCTTTAAATTCCAAAGCAGCTTTTGTGTCACTCCCTCATAATCAAAGACATTCACTCAGTGATAAAATCAACTGTACAAGATGCACTGAGAGGTGTCAGATGACATGTTGTGTTTTGAGTTAGACTCTCAATTAGGGTGTCATCCATTGTGTCATTACGAACAATATCATTAATATACATTATTTGTCAATTAAAGGTGCACAAGTGTGCTACTTCAGCTTTATGAAAATGCATTTTTTTTAATGGTTTATTTTATCCTCTGAAGTAAGAGATTTGTCTGAACTCATGAAGGAGCGTTCAATCCTTCTGTTGATCTGGAATGTTCAAAGTCACCATATTTGGAGATCGCTGTGGACAGCCACTATAAACGAGCTTGTGTGTGTGTTGGCAAAAAAAACATCTAAATCCCCCCCGCGATGATTGAAGGGAGCCAGTTTTCCCTTCTTTGTATTCACTAAACCTTCGGTCGAACCAACAGTGTGATAGTCAGCAAGTTACAGAAAGCTTTCATCACTACATTTACTACGTTTCCGGTACAATAATTCTACTTATCTCTTTGAGTTACTGCAGGCGTTTGGGAAGAGGGTAGTGTGTGTGATAGTAAGACAGGACAGGTAATCAATTAGACAAGCACACAGTTCAACTGCAACACATCAACAAGACTGGCCACAACAATTACACCTGCAGTGTTTGTCACCTTTGATGATTAATACAACCCTTCTTTTCCTGTCCTCCCTTGCTCCTTCATTGCAGGGTATCGTCGCTCCACCTATAAGTCCTCCCCTCTGAACGTCTCCTCCGGCTCTCTCCAGCGCTCTTTGCCATGCAGGAGGTGTAACCCTCCTTCCTCCTCTTCCTTGTGCTCCACCGGAGGAGACCTGAAACAGAAAAAAAAGAAAAATCCCCAACCTGTAACCAGTCAAGATGTCAGACCCCGCCGCCTCCTCCACGGCAGACCGCCCACTGCCGCTCACCTCCCCCCGGACCCCCCTGCAGCTCTCCTTCCCCTTCCTGAGGGAGGGCAGTCGGGTTTGGGAGAGGGAGAGGGAGAGGAAACCACCGCAGCCCGGAGAGCTGCCCAGCCCGCTGCCCACCAAGCGCACCCGCACATACTCAGCGTGAGTGGAGATGCAAGCCATTATATCCTGTTCAATTATATTTACTTGTGATAGTAAGTGTTAATAGTTAACGAATGCCCACAACCACAATCCAGAGATACAAAAGCTTTAAAACTAATCCTAGACGTTCCCCTCGCTCCCTCTGATTCCATGTGTGTCGCTCTTTCTCTGCAGGACAGTGCGAGCCAAATCAAGTCCGGTATATAAAGGGGTGTGTAAAAACTTCTCCAGGTCTCAGGGTCATGGATTCATACGCCCCTCCCACGGGGGAGAGGACATCTTCGTCCACATCTCTGAGTGAGTGGATTTGCTTTGTTCACGGCATCGACTGTCTTTGTTGAAAGTTGGCCTTCTGTGTAGGTTCTTAGTGTAAATATAAATATAAAAACTGAAGCTTTTACTCATAGAACAGTGTGTTTAACATAATACGAAAGACACAGGCTTTTACCAGACAAGGAGGGTCTCTGTAATCAAGTTGCATTATGGGATACCCACACTAGGATATATTTGCTGCATCCTTTTTGATCAACCGTCTCTAGCAAGTCCCCCAACTTCATGGAAGTGCAGACAGCTGAGACATCCAATCTTAAAACATTGCCCATGAATGAGTTCATCCCGTGTGTGTTTCCTGGACAGCATTGATGGAGAGTACGTGCCTATGGAAGGGGACGAGGTCACGTACAAGGTGTGCCTCATCCCTCCCAAGAACCAGAAGATCCAGGCTGTCGAGGTGGTGCTCACTCACCTGAATCCAGTCACCAAGCACGAGACCTGGTCAGGTCAGATCATCAGCTCCTAGACCGCCGCTCCAGGCCGCACCAGGGGACAAGGAGGGTTTAGATTTAGTTTTCATGTTTTTTTCAGGGTGTGAGGTTCGGGTGGAGCTTTTAGGAAGAGGGATCGGAGCTTGGTGTGCTGCGGAGTTCGGGCTGCGGTGGCAGGAAAGTGTGTCGGTGAAACGTTTGTTTGAGGTTTGGGAGGTCAAGCTTTGAATGTATTTGTTTGAATGTTTTCCTGTGACGGTCATCATGTTTTTATTTGGGGTTTGAAAGTTAGGGTTCAGGGCTTGGTGGTAGATTTCTTTTACTCTGACCTGAGGAATATATTTTAGCTGAGATCAGGGGTCGTTAGGGAAGCGATGTCGTCAATGAGCCGGGATGCTAGAGAGGCCGAATCACATTTTGAGCAAATCTGACTACAGTTCTGCTGCATAGACGCTTAATTTGCACACGACAGACAGGAGAGTTTAAGTTTCACGGGACCAGCTCAATGGAGCTCTGTGCTTCAATCCCGCTTTTATTTCCCTTCTTTCTATAAACCACCGACTGATGCAAACGACATGCCAGCACTGCCACAAGTCATGTGACAAACATCCGATTGAAAAATGCACAATTTAGCCATGTCATGTTGTGTTGACAAAGACTAACGGAGATGGTTGAATCACAAGAAAATTACATTGACAAAATTGCATTTTTCATCTCTGTTGTTTATTATCAGACTTAAGGGACAGCTGCTCAGATCTGCCTTCATCTCACTGCCTTCAGAAAACAGAAACACTTTAAGGTGGCTTGAGGTACCACAAAAAGCCTGCTGGTACACGGCTGCCAAACGGAAACAATCAATGCACTTACAGCGTAAAGCAACTCTGACACAAATAGCTCTTAATGCGCTTCGGCCTCGAGAGCGGCGATAAGCTCTATGAATAAGGAATTATTTTCCTTCTTAATATTGTAGCACTACTCTATTTTGTCTACTCGGCAAGTGTAGAAATCCAGTATTGTTGTAGCCATCTCCTATGACTGTCTTCAGTTCTGGTGGTAGAGACAGCAGCTGGATGGGCCCGCCTGCTGAGAAACCAGGCCAGAGGGTTTTTGGTTGGGGAAGTAAAACCGCAGAGAGAGGACGGTCGGGGGAACGGGCAGAGGATGGAGTGATTATCTGTAGATGCACTTGAGCAGCTTGATTTGAAGTGACACAAAGCACGTGTAATCAGGAAGACCACGATTAAAGTCAAATACGCCCACATAAAGGAAACGAGAATCACCACGTAAGATTTTAAAGAGGAGGGTCAAGCTGAGGAAGATGAACCGCTGATTTTTTTTAGGTGGAAAGTTTGACCTTTGGAAATTTCCAGTAAGTTTCATACGTCACGGCAAACGACTGTGAAAACAAAAAGCTGAAAGGCTTCCTGGTGTAAGTTTAAAAAGACTTTATTTATTGACTTATTTATTTTCATTTGTAACTATGAGACCATCAGGGTTTTGGTAATTAAAAGCTGCATTTATAAGTACTTGTGCAAAGTTACATTTGAATACACTGCACACCTCACTCTAATGATACTACCCTGTTAATATCCCTTTGCTACTGTCACGTTATCATTGACACAAAAAAAAAACTTTTCCGAACACAAGTTTCTAATTCATAATTCTTGTCTAATTTTTAATAACTATGTGGTGTTCGAAAAATAACAAGCAGTTGTGTTGTTTTGGAAATCGGGCATGTTCTGTACCTTTTTTTTTTTTTAAACGGAGAACGCGTTGATTCTGTTTCATCATGCGGTAACGCAGCCGGAGCCTTCAGAGAGGCGGCGTCAGGTCTCCCGTGCATCTTCAAAGTGTCGCCATGCGTGTGGATTAACATATTAGCAACACACGACATCTGTTTGGTTTCTGTACTGTGAGACAAACTGTTCGATTGTGTTCGCAAGCACTTTTATTTCTGTCAAATCACTGTAACATTGTCTTTTGTCATTAAAGTTTGAATAAAACTTACTACTGGATTCACAGACCCTGTGTGGAAACATTCTTTTGATAATATAGTGCAGAGAATGTTCTGTGCTCTTTTTTTTTTTAGTTTAGCCCGTCTAGTCCTCACTGGTGTCGGTACAAAGTGTAATAACTAGGGCGGTTATTTTGAGAGGCCCTCTGTGACAGCGTTTTGCTGTGAACTTTGTCTCAGTGACTCAGACAGCTGTTTGGGATCTTAGAAAATGATCCTCATATGTCTCGTTTTGTCTCACTGGAATCCGTTCGAGGGCGGACCAGCACAAATAATTTGCTAGTTCGCCACATAACTCTCAAACACACGAGTCAATGGACATCAAAACCTGTAAAAACAACACACCACAAGCAGAGATGGGCAAAAATACATCAACATGTATTTTGATACAAAATGCCCCCAAATAAATGTATTACAACAAAATACAAAATACAAAATACTGGTGCCAGAAAATGTAACAAAATACATGTATTTTGTATTTAAAATATAGGAAATACTTTTTTCTGGATTTTCTGTATTCTCACAATGTGGTAGAGGAGAGCATTCAGGTTTATATAATGTACACGAAGCTCTGGTGAACCCCACAAACAGGAAGAACAGTCACAGAATGTCAGTTTAACTAAGCAAAGCTATTAAAAGACAACAACTTGATTATGTATATATATATTTTTATTAATGGGACTTAACAGCCCATAAACTTTGGCTTTGTATCAACAAGAACATATTCATCACATATGACATACAAGCTCCCAATCTCCCTCTTCCTATAGCTAGCTACTCAACTGATAAGCTAACTTGCTAAACACTGGCTATGCACTAGCCTAGACCGCATGCTAGCGTCATTAGCATGTTAGCATCGATGGCTAGCTTGATATTATAACCATCACCATGTTTATACAAGAGGCTATGTAGCCAGACCCAGACATGAATTATACATCAAGCTAGCTGACATCTGTCACACTCAGATAAAATATTTACCTCGGCAGACAATCCGTTGAACTTGAAGATCTGAAGACTGAACTCGTGAACTGTTTTTTGATTCGTGGAGAAAGTATTTTGAGTATTTTAAATACAAAATTACTCCACTCTGAAGTTATTTTGTTACAAATTACGTTCGACTTTTAATCGGCCCTATCAAATACAAATTACAAAATACTCAAAAGTAATTGAAATACGTATTTCAAAGACAAGTAATAGAAATACTGCCCATCTCTGACCACAAGTGTACAAAAGTTTCAACTCCTTGGGAAGAAACAGGCAGCATCTGACCTGACCTGGCAACCCAGACACAGCAGACTGGATTTAGACTTCTATCAAAGACAGTGGAGAAAAAATAGTGAGGTCATAAGTACAAGCAGCATTAGCACAATGTGAAAAGACTAAATTACAAGTAAATATGTAAGTATAAGGAGCAAAATGTGCTTGAGGTTATACAAAGAAAAGTCCTCATAATACAGTCAAATGGGCGCTGGTGTGTTTCAATATTGCTATATACTATATTATTGGATTATTATTACTGATGAATTAATGTGAAAGGATGGTTAGATAGGTCTAGGTTTAAAGATGGGGCCTCCCCCTTTTACTTCTCTTTTGTAGAGAATGTTTATTATTGTAGTTGGAGATATAAAAATGAGTAAGAGAGTGATATACAATCTGCAAACAAGTCATTTTCCAATTGTGTCAGTCGAGTCAGGCAGTTCTTCATTTCACAGGTTTATTTATTGAGTATCAATGTGGGAAAAGTACAAATTAACATCTAGCATGAGTTATTCTTTTGCTGTTCCCAGGCATCCAGCGGACACGACACACACACACACACACACACACACACACACACACACACACACACACACACACACACGTGTTTCTCTTTGATAGGACCAGAATCTGAGGCAGATGTTAGAGGTAGTCAGTTCTTTAAGAAGCTTGTTTTAAATGCTCTGTTTTGATTTTGTTCAAGCTCAGACGCAGACGTTCACATGCTGACAGACAGCGAAACAAACAGTGACTGAATGATTGAAAATGTAAAAGTTTATTGAATACACTGGAAAAAAAGAATACACTGAATAGCTTTACAAGGAAAAATAATAATTAGCCTGAGACCATAAAACTGAGCATGTTTCAGGTGTAATGACAAATCAATACAACAGGCAATGACAATGAAACCAATGAGGAGAGCAAACACAACGATAAGCATAATGAGGCGGCACAGATAGGACTTTGGTCAGATTCATACAGTCTTTCGTTTGTTTAGTTGTTTTTTTATCGACCCATATCTTTTAAACCTGCAGACTGCAGCCATATGTCACAGGGACCAACACAAGTGTTTCAAGTGTTTTCATTTGCACCGCAAACATGGGATTTTTAAGCAATTTACATCTAGTTTGGGCCAATCGGTGTGATCACAGAGGAGGTTGGGTAAAAAAAATAAAAATCAATCCCATCATGCTGTTTGTCCATCAACATGCGGTTACAACCTGTTTGTCCATTTTAAAACAAAACAACAAAGTCCTAAACAAATCCTTTCCCCAGCCCATTACCATCCCAGAAACGGAGGAAATGTTAATTATGATTTCAATAATAGTGAAACAATATGCTGAGAACAGGAGCAACACCACTGGATAAAGATATATGAAGAGAATGTAAGAGGCATTTTTATTGATGTGTTCTACTTTTGTTTATTATATCATTTTCCGTCACTACATTACAATGACATTGCAGACATTCTGAATATGAAGCAAAGCAAACACACACACACACACACACACACACACACACACACACACACACACACGCGCGCGCATAACATTTTTATTGCCAGCTTCAGGTTGGTTCCCTCGATGTCCCAGTGATAGATGAGTAACATTTGTGTCATCGAGGAAGCATGGGAAATCTGGTCACCCACTGATAGTTTTGACTGAGTGTGTCTGAGTGCGTGTGTGTGTGTGTGTGTGTGTGTGTGTGTGTGTGTGTTAGGAGAGATAGAGAGACACACAGACAGAAGGTGCCTGGAGATATCGTCTGTGAGGTGATTGTTCCAAGTGATGAGCTGATAATGAATTCCTGTCATTAAATTGTGTGTGTGTGTGTGTGTGTGTGTGTGTGTGTGTGTGTGTGTGTGTGTGTGTGTGTGTGTGTGTGTGTGTGTGTGTGTTGCCTTGATGTCATGCTCAAACCAAAGAGGTAGTAATTTAATGAGGACATTGTTAATTTACATCATTCAGGGTGTGTTTGTGTGTTTGGTACAGATAAACTGAACTGAACCACAGACGTGTGTGCTGTTTTACAGCACGTTATCTGGGATGAGTTTTATGGCGCCGACCAACCTTTGCTCTTCTCTTTTCTCCCCTTGCTTTACTTTCCCCAGGCTGTTTTTCAGAAAATGTACAAGGTGTGTGTCTGTGTTTGCTGTCTGCCCATCTCTGACACATACAGCGAGAGCACACACACACACACACACACACACACACACACACACACACAGTGGTTATAAAAAGGTTGCCACACCCGAATGAGGTGGCAGGTTTTTGAAATGTAAAGACAACGCAGATGTCGGATTTGTTCTTCTCTTGTTGTGATCCAAGTAGCTGATTATTAGGATCATTTAGAATCAAACACCTTGGTTGCTTAAGTCTTTGCAGCCTTTTCAAACGGTGGCTCAGAATGAAGACAGCTGTTGCTGTAGGATTCTGCTGAGAGAGCCGTGGTCCACAAAGAGTTACCAAAGAAGCGGCATGATGTGATTGTTGAAAAGTGCCAATCAGAGACGGGGCATAAAAGAATATTGAATGCATCGGATGCACCATGAAGCACTATCAAAACCATTACCAGTAAGTGGAGACAACGTGGCACCGCAGATACACTGCAGAGATCAGGACGAGTCTGTGAAGTCAATGAGAGGGAAAACTTTACAGGGAGGCTCCCAAGAGGCCAACGGCTGCATTGAGAGAGGGAGTTCTGGTACTTGTCACTCCTAGAATGGGACCAACATCTCCCATATTCTGCACATGTCGAGGCTATGGCGGTAGGGAGGCGAAAACAGAACCCTTTTCTCACATAAAGGAGCATCCAAGCCCGTCTGAATTATGCCAACAGACTCATTCAGTCAACCCCAAACCATGTGGCAAAATGTGTCACGGTCTGACGACACAAAAGGTTGAACTTTTTCTGCATAGAT
Organism: Pholis gunnellus; assembly: GCF_910591455.1. Classification (NCBI taxonomy): domain Eukaryota; kingdom Metazoa; phylum Chordata; class Actinopteri; order Perciformes; family Pholidae; genus Pholis; species Pholis gunnellus. The sequence continues at coordinate 6,421,374 of NC_136548.1, forward strand.
ATATAAATTGATGCAGAGCTTCACTACATCCCGGTATGAAACAAGTGTATTTAGATAAAAATGTCAGTGTTGTAAATTCCTTCTGTGCTCACTAAGGAGCAACATGACTCTCCTGATAAGCTTGAGAGACTCCAGGTGTGTGGGCTGACCATATCCAGTTATCGTGTCTTTCATTAGCTGAACCAGCATAAGGTCATTATAGGTAAAAGGCTGATGTTACCGACACGCTCACAACCAGCTACAATCTGTGATCTGTGTGTTTGAAGCTTGTAATTCACGCAGACCTTGGCACGACACCAGTGAGAAGCTTATATGGCCCGCCTCTGTGCCTTTAAAAGGTTGTATATTAACAACTTGATGTGGAAAGGACAGGTGAGCAGCCATCGAGTGATTGTGAATGTGAACGACTCAGAGAAGAGCACAGACGAGGAATCAGCACCAGGATGTTGCTCTTGTAAATTCAACTTTCCGTTGCGGATCAGACAGCAACAAACAAAAGTTCTTGGAGTGTTTGGTGACCTAGCTGCACCACAGACGCGCTGAGCTCTGGAAGAGAAGAAGTGAAATAGACGATCAGGAAAGCCTTTAGCAGATCATGGACTCTCTTTAACGGCTCAAAAACTTCAGAGCTGAAAATGGGAACAGGGTGGTGGTGGTTGTGCGTCTTGGGGGTTGTTGCTGCTCCGTGTCGGGGCGTTAAAGAGTGTCTGGATGGGATTACAATCAATGTGATCCTGCTGGAAGATGAAGAGTCTCCCTGGAGTCTGAGGTATGTGAAGGACGAAATACTGGAGGCCATTGAGACGGACTCAGCCATTAACGCTGCAGAAGGTAATGAAGTACACAAATACTGAGGAAAACAACACTAAGACATCTGCATTTGTTTACAGAATTATGTTAAAATATGGACCCAAATGATATTAAACTGCATTGCTGTGGATTCTGCAGTACAGATTTGGGACTATACAGTAAACATTTGCAAAATAAATGTTATTCTATGACACTACAGGTAGTGTCATAAAATGATGTGTCTGTGTGCAGTGTGAAAAAACTGAGCTAAACTAGTTTGGTGGTAAGCTAGTTAGCTTGAAATGCTAACATTCACTGCTCGCGCTAAGGCAGACAAGTTGTTGTGCTTCATGTTTGCTTTTTTTGGTTTGCGAAAGTGTAAAATTAAAAAAAAAGGAAATGAACCTTCCAAACTCTTTATAGACACATTATTGCGCTCGCTACAGCAAAACAGTCCCATCCACACAGCTTCAACATGCAGACCATCCAAAGCGTGAAAGACCTGCTGTGTGTGTCTATTTATGGTTACTAAAATATGACAATTGCTGTTTGGAGAAGAGATTTAACGAACGAAGGACACTCATAATTCAGTTGTTTTTTTTGTTTTGTTTTTTTAGGGACAGGGTTTAATCTCACGGCTCAATTTGGCGGGTTCAGACCGACCTTTTATCGACAAAGAGGCTGCCAGAGCAGCGCGTGTGAGGGAGTGGACGAGCTAAAGAGCCTGATTGTAAGTAAACACCTTCATCCAACTTAGACTCATGATAATGATAGACTTGCTTTTCGACACGTCGGCATAGACTTGCTCGTGTCCTCAGCGGCTACCTTGAGGATTTAAAGCTACATCCACTTGGGGTCGGACCAGAGGCTGCACCATTATGATCTTGCACAATGTAAACAGCTGAAGAGCCACTCCAAAGAGCTGCTACAGTGTTAATTCTAACACATACAGTCCATTTCTGAACACGTGTTTACAGGGGTAGCTATCACATGGAGTTAAAAGCAAGTACAACAGCACGCCTAAAATAAACTCAAGCTCATTTGTATTCCCTTGCAGAACGAAGGCTTCCTGGGATGTGCCGTGCTTGGTCCCACCTGCACCTACGCTACTTTCAACATGTTTGAGTAAGTGCATGTGTTTCCAAGCTCAACTCCACATTAGTGCAGATATATTTAGAAATCATTGTTTCCATATTCAAACAGTGTTTGACTTGTATAACTGTGGTAAAGGACAGTGCATGTGGGATCTACTCTTGAACACATTAGGTGGATCCACCTTAACCATCGTGTACCCCCATGTATGCGTCATTCTTCTCGTTTTTCTCTCTCCGTCAGTGCGGAAAAAGGTCTGAAGCTCAGCACGCCCATCATCTCGGCGGGAAGCTTTGGTCTCTCCTGCGACTACACGCTCAACCTGCAGCGCCTCTTGCCGCCGGCGCGCAAGATCTCTGACTTTTTCATCGAATTCTGGAAAGAGGACAACAAGCTCAAACCCAATTGGGAGACGGCCTATGTTTACAAGAAACAGAGCAACACTGAGGATTGCTTCTGGTGAGTCACCAAGAGAAGTCCTTAACCAGTGGAGGTGCTGTTTGGGATCAACCTTACATTTTGCTGCGTGTGTGTGGCCAGCAGTGTTTATAGGAGGGAGACGCATAGGTTATGGCATGTGTGTTGAATTGATATAATACACATCCGTTCTATTAAGTGATGCTATTCCCCAGGTATATCAATGCACTGGATGAAGCCTCGACCAGATTTGCCCAAAATATTCGGAGAACGGTGCTGCGCAGACCAGATGACCTGAAAAAAGTACTGTCGTCACCCAAAAACAGGACAAGCAACCGTAAGACTTTTCTTTAAAAAGTGTACAATACATCCTCGTGTCCGATTTAACTGCAGTATTTGAGTAGTACTGATACAGGAGTGTAGTCAGGGTTGCCAACTCTCACGCTTTTGGCTTGAGAGACCAATTTCTTGAAATGTCCTTCCCCTCCCCAATACAATGGCGGTGTATGGGATTGAATTTCTGCAGCTCGCAGCATTAATTACTTTATTATATAGTCGTATAATAAGGGATCATCTCTTTCCAGTATCAGTGGGCAATATAATGGAGATAAATGGATAATCCACGGGTCACACTGACAATAGTTTTCACCGGAACATTGACATTGCCCTCCATATTGTATTGGGTTGAGGCAAAAACCTCAGAGATGAGGATCTCAGGGGACAAATTGGACGCAGGACAAATTATGTCTGAACAACCATTGAGACCTGTGATATAGCCTGGGAGGGATACTGTTTGATAGAAATGTTAACTTGTGCACATACCATAGCTTTTTGTTTCTCGTTGATGCATCTGGGGTTTTGGTATTTTGGAGTCTCATGGTTCAAGCCAGAGGGTTGAACAGAGCGTTTGACGCCCTCCAAGGCTACTATGTTAAAAAAAATGCATACACTACCGTTCTGTGGTTGTGACATACAGCTTCTTTGTTTGCAGTGATTATCATGTGTGGATCACCAGTGGACGTGGTGGAGGTGAAAACGGGCTCAAAAGAGGCAGACAACAGCGATATCATCTTCATCCTTATTGATCTTTACAAGTCAGTGCTCTTGATTCATTTGTTCAATCTCTTTTTTCCATCTTTTTTCTGATCTTGGTTCTTTCTGCAGGTGTTTGACCTGTGAACATGTTTGCACTTATTATACTGTTTGGTTAAATATCGCCTCCCCTGCCTCCTCCCCACAGTGATCAATACTACATCAACACAACGTCGATGCCATCCATGAGGAACGTGCTGGTGCTGACTATGCCCCACACCAGAAACTACACGATCAACGCGGACCTGAAAGACAACGGCACGGTGAGGACAACCATTTCCAAATGACTCGACTCCCTTCTCCCTTTTACTGCTGTTCAAAAGGAGTAGTTTGACAATGTTGGGGCAATTACGCTTACATTGCCTCTTTGCATCTGTACTGTAACTCTCAGGAAAATCAAACAGGAAGTTACGGTCAGGAGATGGTTAGCTTAGCTTAGCATTAAGGCTGGAAGCAGAGGGAAGCCGCTAAAGGAGTCTGCCTACCAGCTCACTGACCAACATGTTATATCTTGTTAGTTTAGTTTGATCCTTAAACACAAACGTATGAAAAGTCTCCTTTTTTCAGGGGTTATGTGTGGGACGAGTGACTTCTTGGATTCTTATTGTCACAGTGGAGTTGCTACAGTTGCACTTTATCTCACTCTAGGAAAGTCATAGGTAATGGTCATAGATGGCAACATGTCTCTCCAGCATCAGTGTTCCCGTTCCTCTGAATAATCTACAGAGCAGTTGTTCTTATAGTGACTATTATCTAGAGAGTAGTTCCAATCATCAATGTTTCTCTCTCTGTCTCCGTTTCTCTGCAGATGAATGATTACATGGCCGCGTACCATGACTCGGTGCTGCTGATAGGCGAGGTGATGAGGGAAATTGCGAAAAAACCTCAGTCAGAGATTCAGCAGATGGAGTTTGTCAATGTGAATTACTTCAGAAACATCTCCTTTAATGGTAAGGAAAGAGGGAGATCGTGGGAGGAAGGGAGAGAGGAGATGAACCTCTAATGCACTTAACATTCCTGCCTGCAGTCAGTATGGTTGTAACGTTGAATAAATCATTTTGGATCAATTTCTGGGATGAGACAAAAACACTTTGATAAAAGAAACCAAAGAGGAAAAAGAGTGAAATAGATGTATTCGGTAGAGGGTTAAGTGAAAATGCATTGATTAACAGAGACCAGACGAGGCTGTAGAGAGGATTTTTGAAATACTGAAGCCATCATTACAATTTTAATTTTTCAAACACTTTGGTTTAAGTCCAAATATCTGCTAAACTAAAGACTTTCCCATCAGTCTCACCTTTACTTTGTGTTTAGTGCTAATTAGCAAACATTAGCATGCTGACACGCTGAACTGGTGAACAAGAAAATATACTCGCTAAACATTATCATGTTAGTATTCTCATAATACTGCAGGAATCACTGCTGAAACCAGGAAACGAGTTTTCATTTTTGCACGTCCGGTTCCCTTGTTTCAAAATCACATTTCTTTGTTTTTTAATGGGTTTTTGTTAGATCCCTGAAATAAGGTCTGTTCAGTCTATGGCCTGTGGTTAACAAAAGCTTCAGGGATTTTAATGTTTTGTGCTACGGTAAAAAATACATCAGTAAATACCCCTCTCGTAAATTTGGAAGCTTTTATTCGTCTTAAAAAAAAGGCTAAATGGGACTATGAAACGTCATCACGCTGATCGGTCCGCCTTTACAGCCTTGTTGTGTTTACATGTGCTCATGTGACCGAGGTGTAGTTTGTTTACAGCCTAACGTTAGCTTTTTATTATAAGTGTAAGTGGTGCTCATTTGTGAAAACGATCTTGCTGAACAAAATGTGTAAGTATCATAAACTTGTGTTTATATTCTGCAATCATCCAAAATCTAATGGAAAGAGAACTAGTGAGACGCTAACTTCCCGGGTTGGCCGACAAAAACACATCATCCCTGCAGAACTCTTATATCTCTGCATATTAGCATGTTCATGTTAGCATTTAGCACAGCCTCATGGGGTAGCGTGGCTGTGGACTCCTAGGTCTGGTTTAATTGGGCCTAAAAGTTCTAAACATATGGAGTCTATAAATACTGGAAACAGCTCGTGAAGTACTCACAAGGTGCGAGGTTGTAGTCGCTGAAAACCCCCAAAACTTCCATTGAAAACGCCGACGACAGGACCTCACAGTTGACATTGGTTGTGGTCTTGTGTGAGGCCCAACAGATGGAAGCTGTCACTTATTTGTATTTCTCACTGACGAGAAGAAGCGATGAGGTGCTATAGCTTGCAGGCAGCAGCTGTAAGTAGCATGTGTGTAATTGGGGGGTGAGCAAGAGGAGCTGTCCTTCCTGTCAGGCTCTTTTATCACTGCTTTTTTTTCTTGGTCAAATGACAGAAAAAATCAAACTATTACAAATCTAATGAGTCGACAGGACACTAGTTTACAGTAGGCGGATTCCTGAGGACGTTGTGTCTGCCATATGTTTGCGTATAAAGACGTTTCTATGGTTCTTCTCAGGAAGTGCCGGAAACTACAAGCTGGACGAGCATGGAGACAGAGACGTGAATCTCTCAGTCATTTACACCACAAATGACAACAAGGTACACTGTTCTCCCGTGTTCATCGATCCATTTAGCAGTGAATATTAAAAGAAACGCAGATCTCTTCTACAATCTTTAGTAATTAAACATCTGTGCTGAATCTCTTTGCTGTCGTACCGTGTCTTACTCCTCTCCTCTCTTGTGATCTACAGTACCGAATTTTATTCTCATTCGACACTGAAAGCAATATTACGAAAGTGGTTGAGACGGACCCTTCCTTCATCTGGGGAACGAAACTTCCTAATTTCAGACCAGAGGAAGGTACGGTGTAGGTGACGCTGTTTATCGACCATTGGCTGTTTATTACTGTCAGTAAGATGAGATTTCAGTGTGCAGATGTGTTATAAAGAGTGAAACGTTTTATCCCTTTTCTCTAGAGAAGTGAGAATCTCACATGTACACAACAAACAAAATTTCAAGACAAATACATAAATATTCTATACTTGAGTAAAGTCCTTCAAGACATAACCCTATACGTACCTGTACAATGCCCTAGATGAGTCTGGGTTTGCTATAATAAACAGTGTTTTTGTTTGTTTAATATGTGCTCACTCCTTTTAGGCCCGGCATATTATGACATCATTGTCATTGTGTTGGCTGTTACCGTGGTTGTGGTGGCCACCGTCGCTTTCATTTTCTACAGGTGAGTCGCAGACCAGACGGGCAGATGTGTGCGCCGGTAAATTATTGAATGAACAAAGAGCTCACAAATCCGAGAGTCCGAAATCAGGCGTGTGTAGTATTTTATGGTGTGTGTGTGTGTGTGTGTTTTTTCTCCTGTGTAGACAGAGCAAGAGAGACCGCCGGATCAAGATGCGCTGGTCCCACATCTCCTCTGATCTCGTCACACTGCTGGAGAAAGACCAGCTCAACGTCATCTCTCTGAAGGTAAATGAAGCGCAGACCTCTCCGTCAGCATGGAGGCTCCTTTTCAACACACTCTTTATTAACTTGTCCTGCGGTCAGAAATCTACGATCACATGACTTTGCAGTACAGCACACTGTAAAATAAAGGAGTTTGGACATGCTTGCTCTGTTAACTTTGCCCTCCATCTGCCCCCCCCCCGTCAGATTGAAGACGAAAAGAGGAAAATCATGCAATTCCAGATCCGCCGTGCGCTCTACGATAAGAAGGTACAGCCGGACACAACGGTCGCTTTTTTCTAATCAATCAACATGCTTTCGCGCCTGTAGATTTGATTGCTGGTGTGACTGATGATGCTGCGATTGTTTTCAGATCGTGATTCTGAAGGAGCTGGAGTACTCAGATGAGGACGTTACACGGATGATAGAACTTAACGCGGTAAGACACACACACACACACACACACACACACACACACACACACAGCAGGTGGTTTGTGTGATGTCAGCATTTTACTGATTCATCGTCTTTATGCTTCCAGTCCTGTGTTTGTGGGTGTGCCCATCCTGTGTTAATGTTTTTTTTTTCTTCCCCCAAGCCAGACCTCTCTGCCACTTAAAGAAGCTTCTGTTTCGTCTTTTCTCTGTAGCTTAAGCAAATCGACTATTACAACCTCACAAAGTTTTATGGCACAGTGAAGATCGATAAGAGTGTGTTCGGAGTGTTCGAGTACGGAGAGAGGGGGTCGCTCAGGGTACGTACGGCAGGCTCACCTGCAGCTCAAGTACACTCATAAAATAATGCAATCGTTCCACCGAGATTTCTTGTCCCTTCCTCCTCCTTCCAGTATGTGCTGAATGACAAGGTTTCCTACCCAGAGGAGACCTTCATGGACTGGGAGTTCAAGATCTCCGTCATGTACGACATCGCCAAGGTCAGACAGACACGCTGCTGACGAGCACTATGCGACTCTGAAGCGCTGTATTGTATTTGGCGTATGTGACATCGTACGGAGCTTTATGAATAGCTGAAGAGAGGGCGCCATAGATGTGCAGCTCCACACAGACACAGACAGCTCGCACTATGCAAGACTCAATTAGAGTGAACGTGTCAGAGATTATCCGTTCCTCTGCCTCATTAAAACAGTGACTCCAATTATGTTTTTTTTACTAAGACACAAAAGCTGGTACTTGTGGCACAATTGTTGAAAGCACTTACTTATGTATCTATACACAGTCATCTACAATAGACACATACATTACCACACTCAATTATCAATCGCCTGCAATCAGAAAGCACCTGTGGAAACACCTGCAACCAATTAGATCACTTAGAAATCAGAGCTTGAACACCACAAATAGGGTTCAGGGCAGAAAGAGCCCTAGTTTCAGAAATGGTTTTCTGTAATGTAAGCCGTTATTGCCGGTTGTTACTTCCTAAATTGTAATTGTATTACTTTTGCATTTCTTGAATATGTATTTTGACATCAACATGTATTAAGAAAACCGATTTAAAAACTAGACTTTTAAATTATAACGGGAATATTTAACTCATTCCTCTCTGATGGATTTATTACACCATGAGTTCCTTTATTATTTATTAATCTAAATAAAATAAAAGTACATGGTTTTCCTGACATATATTATAAGAAGCATAATACAGTAGTACTGTAGACTGCATACAGAATGTAACACAACTTCTTCATTCATAATATTCTGATTAAATCATATTTTGGAGGGCTTATAAGGTTCATATCCAGCTGAATGTTTTAGACTTGAAAACGTGTTGTTGCTGTTCCCCCTGAATGCCAGTAGAGGTCAGCAGAGCTCACAGATGATTGACTGTGTGAATCCTCTGTTCCAGGGCATGTCCTATCTCCACGCCAGTCAAATCCAGGTGCATGGTCGCCTCAAGTCCACCAACTGTGTGGTGGACAACCGCATGGTGGCGAAGATCACGGACTTTGGCTGCAATAGCTTTCTCAGCGCCGGCAAAGGTAAAGCAACAGTGCGTCTGGTCCCTCGCTGACTTTTTATGTTAATTTTATGGTCAATCTCATCACTTTCTCACATTCCCCTCTCTCTCTCTCTCTCCTCTTCCTCCTCTTCAGACTTGTGGACCGCTCCGGAGCACCTGAGGAGACATGGCACCTCTCAGAAAGGAGACGTGTACAGCTTTGCCATCATCGCCCACGAGATCGTTCTCAGAAAGTGCACCTTCTACACGGAGGGCTGCTCCGAACGAGCAGGTGCGACACGCTTTACACAACCGCTGTCCCAAAAACGAAGCCCTCACACTCGCACGTTGAGCTCCTGGAAAAACCAAAAAGACTGTATGAAAATGTTTGCTGTAAGTAACTTTTGTGGGGAATTAATCAATTCATATATGTGTTCGCACACAGAAAAGCTTGCCAAGGTCATCATGTCCTACTTCAGACCTGATCTTAACTTTGAGACGGCTTCGGAGAAAGAATTAGAGGTGAGTTGATGCCGGTCGTGTGCCAACTGTATCTGCCATCCTGTGTGTGTGTGTCTGAAGTGTCTTTAAAGCTGTGTGTCCTCTCGTCTCGTAGGTGTACATGTTGATAAAAAGCTGTTGGGATGAGGATCCAGAAAAAAGACCTGACTTCAAGAGGATAGAATCCTGTCTGGGGAAAATAATCAGGTAATCGCCGTCTTTAGTTTCGTGGGTTCTCGTTGCCGTTTTAACCTCTAGAAGATCTGAGAAATGTATCACATCTTTGTAGTTTTGTTTTCATGAAAGTTCATGTTTTTTCCCCCCCTTCCCTTCCTTCATCCTCCTCTTCTGTTGTCCTTTTTAGCAAAATTCATAACCAGGACAACGAGAGCTACATGGACAACATGATAAGAAGACTGCAGATGTACTCCAGAAACCTGGAGCGCCTGGTGGAGGAGAGAACGACCCTCTACAAAGCCGAGCGGGACAGAGCGGACTGCCTCAACTACATGCTGCTCCCTGGGTCTGTTAACACAGATTATACAATAACAAATACGTCCTACCTGAGAGGTAGCCCACACGGGCCAAGTCTGGCAACGCTTTGTTGGGGTGTACATCTGAAAAGAAGCCGTATGCGTCATCGTGTTTCCTCTGCGTTGGTGTCTCTCTGTGCAGCCCGGCGGTGAAAAGCCTGAAGGAGACTGGCGCGGTGGAGCCAGAGCTGTACGAGGAGGTGACGATATACTTCAGCGACATCGTCGGTTTCACCACCCTGTGCCAGTACAGCACACCGATGGAAGTCGTGGACATGCTCAACGACATCTACGGGGGCTTCGACGGCATCGTGGACCACCACGACGTGTACAAGGTATTGTAATTCAATGGCGAGACAAATATAGACGGGCAGCGCGGGACACCCATCGTGTCTTCCGTTCCCAACACTCAGGTGGAGACGATCGGCGACGCCTACATGGTGGCCTCCGGGCTCCCAAAGCGAAATGGGAACAGGCACGCGGTGGACATCTGCCGCATGGCGCTGGAAATCTTGGCGTTCATCGGTAACTTCCAGCTCCGACACCTGCCAGGTATCCCGGTGTGGATACGCATCGGCGTTCACTCAGGTAGACGGCACTTAAACTCTGGACTGTGCTTTAAAGTATTAACTCTGTTTGCAAATGGAACTGAACACTTTAAATTGTCTGTCTGTTGTCCTAAATTGCTTTAAAAGGTCCATTATGGGCCTTTTAAAGTGCAACCATTCCCCGATTCCTTCTGAAATCTCCACTTCCTTTGATCTGTCCACTCACACTCATCTCCTTTTATCTTGTAAACCGTTACAAATCGATGATAGAAAACTGATTTGTGTGTCCAGGTCCCTGTGCTGCAGGTGTCGTGGGGATAAAGATGCCCAGATACTGCTTATTTGGAGACACAGTCAACACGGCGTCTCGCATGGAGTCTACTGGACACCGTGAGTGGAGAAATTCAAAAACACGCATTCATGCTGCCAACTAGTGTGGTCCAGTTCCGTACTGCTCATCCCTCCCATGCATTTACAGAAGCTACCTAATGAAATCAATTCAGCACAGCCAAGCTTTGGCAAAAAACAGACGCCTGTTGTTTTTTGTTTTTTTTTATCTTTAATATCCTCCAGCCCTGCGGATCCACGTCAGTCAGCCGACTATAAATATCCTGCAGAGGACAGACTGCAAGTTTGAGCATGAGGTCAGAGGAGAAACGTATCTGAAGGTAAAGATCTTTACATTTACTAAACATGTCAGACGCAGGAACCATTTTTTAAACAGAACCTGGAAACACTCATTTTTGCAGAAAGCATCGAGTGAAGCGCGGGCGTCTGCAGACTTGGATGAAAAATGGTGTGAATGTGTGTGTTGTTTTTTTTCAAGGGTAAAGGCACAGAGACAACCTACTGGTTGACAGGCGAGACGGGCGAAGACTACGACCTCCCAACCCCGCCCACAACGTAAGTAAACCCGCCACCTGCTGAAAGGTATTCCCCCCCCCAAATACTTCTTTTTCATCAGGCTTGATCATTTTGCACAAATTCAATCAGCAACGTGTTTTTTTGTAGCCTGTATTACAAAGCTGTTTTTCACTCTTCATGCACCGGTTCCTGCTTTTCCCCAGTGAGAACTTCCAGCGGCTCCAGCAGGACCTCGCCAACATGATCCTGACGTGTCTGGAGCGGCGCTCTCGGGGCTCCATCCGGAGGAAGAAGCCGCTGTCGAGTCAGAGCAAGGAGGACGACGAGGACCGGGAATCAGAGGTGGAGTCTGAGAGCGGCCACCCGGAGTACCTGCACCTGGCCGCCGTGGATAACACCCTCAGTACATTCCTGTAGCACAGACCGATACTGTAAGAGTGCATTACTGTCACAGTCATCCCTGTCTGCTATTGCACTATAACAGACAGTAAGACTGGGAAAGGCAGAGGTGGAGCGGGAAGAAAAGGACTGTGTGACTGGTTTTAAGTCCACCAAGCAGAGATTATAATTGATCAGTTCCCTCCATTCGAGGCTAAACTGAGGCTCTGATGAGCGTTAATGTCCAGACTACATCCAAGTAGTGTTAACGTACATGTGGACCGTTCTCCTGCATATTCTTGTCAGGTTCATTGATAGTTTAAATATGGAATTTTCTTTTACTGCTTGGTCTAAAACACTTTGTGAATCATATTTTATGAGAGGCGCTATACTAAATAAATGTGTTATTATTATAACACTTATTAGATTTGGTTTAAATCTATAGATATGATTAATCACATGTATGCTTTGAGCATGAATAGCCCATCACACACACACACACAAGGATTAAACCTGCTGTAATGTAAAACATCCGGACAAAAATGCTTTCATTCTTTTACTGGTTACTTTATATTCACGTGTGTTTCATAATCAAGTGACATGACTGAAGACTTTTGTGTCTCTGTGGTCAAAATATTTCAACCTCTGAGATTACTGCGCCGTTGTGACGGTTGTATAACCAGCTTTGTTATTTCAGACGTTCACTAAATACTGGTGTACTCGTTATGTCTGCCATGGAAAAAAATGAGATTTTCAATTCTGTATTTTAAAACAAAGGACAAAGATTTATTTTGTTGAGAATGGTGACATTCATTTACATTAAATTAAAAAAAAAATCACCTCCTGTCCCCATTGTTGTCAAAATGTGTGTTCAGGTGAAAACAAAAGTTAAATGAAATCAAAACACAGCGTTTCTTGAAGCCTGTTCAGGTTCATCTGAGGCGTTACAATGCGTGTGTCACATTGTTTTATGTGTACAGACAAGAAGAAGAAAACAGAAACAAAAACCTCCAGCATCAGATTAAAATAGTTTTCTAGCCACAGCTGCCTGAAAGACGTTTGTTTTTTTTTGCACAGAATAATGACTTTTACACATCAAATACAAAGTGAAAACACACTATTGTACAGCAGAAACAACTCAACACATACAGTGTGCCAATAAGAAAGTGAAGAGTGGATCCAGCTAAACAAACAAGGAAACTGGACATGCACACGGATGTTTTATAAAACTGACCCAATGGTAACACGTTGTCATTGGAGAGTCCGTTCAGCTTCGTGAGCTAAAACCCAAAGCTAGTGTATTTAGTAAACCTGATGAAAATCAAGTAGAAAAAAAGATAAAGAAAATAAAGTCACCCATAAGACTCCCCCACCCACTTAAAAAAGTATTTTTGACCGTGTAACATTCATAAAGAAACAGCGAGAATAAATTAGATAACGGAACGTACAAAAATAAATGAAAAACTTATGACTTTTTATACAAAAAACGCTCGAGCCTTCTGCAACGGCTGCATGAAAACAGCTTCACCCAGCAGCAGCAGCAGCAGCGTGTGCTTCCTGTGTCTCTACTCCAACACTTTATGAAAAATTAAATCCTCAGAACAAACAAACACGCACTGGAAGAAATGTACACAAACACCAAATCTGGACTCTCAGTGAGACTGTAAACTACCCATTCGTCGACTAAAATATTAAAACCGCTATTTAAAAAAAAAAGAAGAAATGCATGTAATGACACCTGTGATCATTTACACATGTCGGTCGTTTGACGTGTCAAGTGTTGCTGCTGAAACTCAAGGCACCGAATGGCCCCGTGTTAATAAGAGCCACAAGGGAAAGCTGTAGTGACAAAACAATAAAACAGTCTTCTTATGATTATCATAAGCTTGATGTGTGACGTCACCATTCTAACATCTATTGTACTCTGCTCATCCGGCTAATAAAGTATTTATTGCAAGGAGCCTTACATGCCCGGGACATCGGTTTCTATTTTACACTTTAAATGGACGAGACACTTCATCTCACGCACGCACGCTCAAACACACACACACACACACACACAAGGTTGTATTTGCGGCCTGTTTTTTTTTCCCTCAGATTTAATTATCAAAATGTTATCAAAAAAAGTCGCAGACTATGATCTTAATTCTTGATTGTCTCAAGTTGAAACTTGAACTGCTTAATGTCTGTATAAAACAGCCCGAGTGTGTTTCCATACTACATGTTGCTGGTCAGACAGAGTTACACGGGAGCTAAACAGCGGGGGGGGGGAGCAGCCATATTGCCAACCCTAAATATGGCTGTGGAAATCTTCAGAGGCAGAAATAATCTCTCTGCTCGAGGTTAACCTCAGCGGTCAGAGCCAGAGAACTGCAGTTTGTTTCCAGGGTTAGTGCAGGACAGCCCTAATGACACACATCTGGTGCTATTTCAGATTTTTTCTTCAAGTCAACGAATTCCATAAAAAGACCAAAAACCAACTGTGACATTATCCGGCCATTTGCGTTTTAATCTTGAACCCCGAACAAACGCTGTATTTACTTTGTTTGAGTAACGTTAGCTAAAAGCTAACAGAGCCCAGCTGTTATAGGGAACGTTTTCATCCCGCGGTACAGGATGTTGGAATGCTGCTGACCATCTTATCTAGACAGCTGCTGGCTCTGTAGTTTTTGGACAACTTCAATGTGGAATGTCCGCTGGGTTAGACATGTTGCAGTGTTTGTGTTGTTGTTGTTTTTGGCCCCTACCACTGCAGATAAACTCAATTATTTTGAGTTATTTATGCCTCCAAGAAATGCTTCAAGCGAAACCCTAATTCTTGCCGCTTCCGTCAGCATCTGTCCGACAATGAGTTCTCTATGTTTTATGTGGTTAAATGTTTTCTGACGAGCTACGACATGACTCTCGTAGATGTGTTCCCGGCTATGTTTCGAGTAATAACGGCCCGGTTATTTCCCAGCATTCAACCACCACACCTCCAGCGTTTCCAGTAAATGTGCTGTCGAAACCTTGGGTGCGTTTGCTGAATGACGCCTAAAAATGAATTCATGACACAGCATTATAAAAACGGTCTGGGGGGGGGGGGGGGGGTTGTTGCGTGCCACAGACTTGTGCAGGGGATACGACTTTGATCCGTGGTGCAGTTCCTACAAGTTGCCAACAGAGGCTGTTAAAAGTCCGGCCTGATCCAACTGCTTCTCAAAAACTCCCTTTTTCAATCACACACCTGCACTGCGGCAGATCTGCTGCTCCTTATTTCACAGGCAAAGATGATGACAAAAGACATTATGTGACTATCAAAGCTGGCTGTGGATCTCAGCCAAAGGCGACAGACTGAGACGACGCCGACGCCGCTGCACCGGCACAAGCTGCTGCAGGTGTGTATCAGCGCGCGACAGGGAGTTGGTGCAAGGGGGATAATGTAGAGCAGCGTGTGTGTTTGTGCAGGTGCAGTGAGCGTCCGCCGGCCTGTGGGAAGGTTTGTCCGTCTGCAGCTGCGTCGTTTCCATCTGTCACTTCAGGGCCAACTGAACAGAGAAAGAGCTGAGCTGACATCTAATACGGTGAGATCAGACCATCAGCGCTAACCCACGTTCACACTGAGAGTAAACAACTCGTCCTGCATGCTGATAGGCCCGGGGTCGACTCACCCGACGCAACACAGCACCGAAGGCGCACTTGACTCACGTTCGAGAATATCTCTACATACATACAAAAACCAGCTTTTGTATGCTTTGTATCTGCTGCTGTGGAGCACAATGAGATCAAACCGCCCAAAAAATTAAATGACCATCATTATTTCTCACAAGCTTAAAGACCACGTAAAGTTGGCGCTGGCTGAATATGTTAGCGGGTCGACAGCAAGTTGGATCCCTTCTGTGTATGTTTTGTTTCCCGGCCTTCCTCTCGAAACCTCTGCCTCAAGTGCAAACTAAATGACGACGGTGTTGTGTTAACATTAGAAAACGTAATAATCCAAAGATGCGCCGAAAGGAAGAGATCTGATCCTTTCACGTCCTTTGTCAGATCACGGCTCCTCACCGGGTAACGAAGACGCTTTCTTGTGTCATAGTCGGGTTCAGCACCGTGGTTCAGCCAGCTTTAATCTGGATCTTTGGTTAGAATTTACTAAGCTCCACTACTGCCCTTGGCAATATGACGTTTGATGTTTAATTCTACTGATTGAATTAGTTTCACTGAAAACTATTTGGGAAGATCTTGCTGTGCCTGACTGGGATATTTAGGATTTGTTGATTTTTTTTGGTCATCTGGTAATGTTTCTAACTGGCATTTTGTCAATGAACTGATAATGCTACAAATCTGTTTTGATGACCGTCCATTGACGCACATATACACCATGACGGAATAAGCCGAGGAAGAAAATAACTTATAGTTCTACATCCGGGACCCATGGAGCTGGAAGAGCTGTGGAATATGAGAAAAACAGAGATTAGGGAAAAGTAGATCCACGGCTTTCCAATCTATTAACATTTAATATGATCTATGCTGTGGTATGGCTGTGATGATGCCGATGATGAAAATGGTGACGGAATGAGAACAAATGACTCCACTGACATGCATTATGGCTGGGAACATCGACAACAACACACACAGTCATGTCTTCACCACTTACTACACGTTTAAGATGTGTGCCCCTTGAACATTGACTTGATTCTGCATGTTTTAAACAGTCTGCGTTTGTGCGTTTATTACGTGCTGGGTGCGACTGTGTGTGGCTCTACATACAGCATGTACACAGACTGGGAAGGACATCTGACGCTGCTGCTGCTGCTGCTGCACTGAAAAGGTCGGAGATATTTCATGTCGCAGCATCGGTAAGGAGAGCTCGGAGAGACACGCGGCTCAATCAATATCTGGTCAGGCTGCCGTGCCCGGGCCACTGCTGGACCAGAGTAAGCGTGTCCGTGTTTACACACATACAACAAGCTGGTGCAGATCCCCACCACAAACAGCATGTGGGGGCTTTCTTGACCAAGTGTATTTGACAGGGACCACGCATTATAAACTTTAACACTTGAAATCTGATGCATTATACAGATAAATAAATCTATTTTAATCGCCACTCCCCCGGGCAGTCCTTGCTAGATACAGCATCCGGACTGGAGGGTTGTGACGGAAACAGTGATGAGATTTCTGCTACTTAGTGTCAGTAGAGCAGCCATTAGTCATCTTTCTATACAATTTATTATTGAATTATGAATTATTATTAAATTATCTATAACCTAAAATCTCTGAAATTGAGATCTAAAATACTGTTTCCACTTTTTTTGCTACGTGATTGACGGGGGCGGCTGCCCAATGACAACCACAAAAACAATAGGCTTTTCAAAATAAAAGCGTCGGACCAGAAAGCGACTTATATATAAATAACTATATTAAAGCCTTGTTTGAGCTAAGAAAAACTTCAGTGTACAGTTATCTCTCATACTCAATGCAGCGCCATGAAACAGCCCAGATCTCTGTGGACATCACACACACACACATGTAATATATATATATATACATACACACACTAAAATCTACGAGGTCTACCCAGTAGTACATCTATCGCACAGTTCCTCACCCATTCCCGCCTCTCTTTGGAACAAAGAAACATGACTCCCTCATTCTCTATGCCACTCATTTGGTGTGGTACCTCTCCCTCCCTCCTCCTCCTCCTCCTCCTCCTCCTCCTTAGCGGCCTCCTCTTCCTGCGTCTCCGCCGGCTTCATTCAGCATGAAGGATGGAGGGGGGGGGGGGGGAACACAAAAAAAAGAAAAAAAAAAAAAAAAAAAAGACAAAAAACGACAAAAACATGAACAGGCTGATGAGTGGATTGTGAGAAGCTTAGAGGTAAATATAGAGAAAGGCAGATATATATATCTATATATCCATATGAGAGAGAGGAAACAGATTGATACAGTGTCAGAGATAGACAGGAAGACTAAGTGAGGGATTGATAATAGCCGGAAAGAGTGGGAGAGCTGTGTGAATGATGGAGTGAATGTGTTCGTGAATGACATTTCGAGGGCAATTGACATTTGGAGCTTTCAGTGTCGAGTGCAGGATCGAAGCACAACCGCTTCATTGAGGAGGAGATAACCCCCCCCTTCTCTTTCTCACACACACACACACACACACCACAACAACAACTCATCGACCCCACCATGTGCTTCGGAGACTCACCTTGGTTTTGTGGCTCTGCTCCGTAGCCAGGCCGGATCCCGGAGTGTGGAGCTCCTTGGACACGACGCACAGAAACTCGGCCTGGTCCTCCGTTCCGTAGCTGTATGACGAGCCGATGTTCACCATCTGGAGGAGAGAGAGAGAGAGACGTGGTGAGTGTCGGGAAGAACTACAGATCCCAGCAGAGTCAAAACAGAAACCATGAGACGGAAAGTAACGGAGACAGCTGACATCCAACTACAGAGAGGGAGGACTTCTTTTGCTCATGCTTGGGGGGAGGGGGAGCGGGAGGGGGGGCGCAGCCTGCTGTTCCAGCCTCGGCAGTGGACTCAACAACGAGCGTCTTCTACTTGTGGGAACGGCACAAACGACTGGGGGTCAGCTTCCGCAGGGAGCTGTGCGCAAGTCAATAGCTGTGCAGCATGCAGTGGAGCTTGGTGCCGAAGCTGTGGGAGAGGAGGGGGAGGGGGAGGGGGAGGGGGAGGTCTACATGTGACTTTAGGCTACATTGTGGATAGCCTGACCTATTATTAAGACTCCACCAGGCTCTGAAGTCTGGGAGTCGCTGTCGGAGAGGGCGTTAATGAACTGCAGCCTCTCAACTTAAGGGGCCAGTCCTTCACTTCAAAAGATAACCTTAACACCGACAGCTTTTCTCCCCCTACGCCTGACATTACAGTGACTCCAAAGATCAATATAATCGAGTCTATTTTTACTGTGTGATCACACTGTGAGCGGTGGGTTGCTCTCTTCTATCAGACTGCCGATGGTGTGACCGTTAAGAGCTGGTCAGCAGCATTTTAAAACATTCGTGAGCCAGTTTTTCACTCTTAATAGAAGGCTGAAAATATCATAAAAACACACGCATCACAATTGCCCAGAGCCAAAGGGGACATATTTAAAATGCTTATTTTTGTTTAACCAGTTTAGACGACCAACAAAACAGCAAATTTGAAAAGTTCAGATCAAATTTGCTTAAAAAAAACAACAACTTTATCAATATTTTCTGAACATAAGAGAAAAGTTATCATAGCAAAATGTGACACGTCTCAAAATAAACGTAGTGGTCGGAGTCCCTTGCTGGTTGCGACATCAGAACATGGCTATCAGCTCAGCCAATCACAAAAGGCTTCATGCGTCCACAACAGAAGCAGAAACTGACTATTTAGTCTGTGACGCAATTGATTTTGTAGCTCACAATGTGAACACACTGTGTTATTAACGCTGTCCTGTAACCTATAGCAGACTTAATAAACACATCTGGTTGTCTATGACATTAATAAATAAACAGTAAATCTACCAGCTGTAGACAAACAAAGACAATGACCCGGGAATACTCCAGAACCAGCAGGATATCTGGGTTCTGAACCCTTCGTACAAGGCTGAAGGTAAAAGATACTGAAGCTCGAGTGCTGTGCCTGCCGTGACATGATGTCTTTGTGTAACTAGAAGTGCAACGGACATTTGAATTACGAAACAAATGTCAATATAGGTCACGGACTCACTAGATAAGTCCTACCGAAGGTAAATAAATCAATATAGCCAACGCAAACTAATGCAATCTGGAGAGTCCTAAACTCAGTTGGGGAGTGCAGATAGCAGGGCTCAGGTTTCGGGGGGGCCAAGGGGTCAGACCAAGGGGGTCAAGATTGAAGGGTCAGCAGCAGTGAGTCCAACCCACAGTCCAGAGCAGTCCGGTGCGGGGCTTTCTGCAGGCGCGCACGCTGACCTGCTCAAACTTCCAGCCGTCCGACATCGTGGAGACCATCTGGGTGAGCTCCTCCTCCTGGCACTGCAACACTCGGTACACGTGCTTGGGGGGCACCTGCTGGGGAAAGAGGAGGAGAGAGCGAGAGGGGGGGGAGGAGGGGGTGTTGAGAAGACAGCAAACACATGTATGTGCCTCGACCAAACCCGTGGACAGCGAATCAAAGAGACAAAACAATAACGCGGTCGTGAGCTAGCTGCGGAATAAGCGCTTTCATTTTCTTGGCACTATATTTAACACCAGCAGCGTGTCCAGTAAAGTACAAGTGGAACGCAGAGACAGTGGGTGTATGTTGGAGAGGGCAGTGAGATTATGTAAGAGCGAGTGCAACCAGCCTGAGAAAAGAAAAGAAGCCTTATTGTACAGCACAGCTCTCCTCAGAGACGCACGGGAGGGTGAAATCACCAACAAAGACTGCAGCACTGACAGCCATCGCACTTACACCACCACCATCACCATGGTGTGTGTGTGGGTGTGTGTGTGTGTGTGTACACTCGATATTGTAACCGCCACATGGAAAAAAATAACCATTATGTTTAAAGAATATTAACACAACTGTTGCGTTACACTGCATCTTTAACATTACACACACATGACGCGCTGTGTCGGTTTCATTAAAAAAAAAGCGACGACTGCAGCGCCTGAGGCCATCTGTTGGGTTGTTGAGTTCTGCGTTTACCTGTGTGGCTTTGGAGTCCCTCTCCACGATCCGCTCCTTGATCAGTTTGATCAGCGGGGTGATGTTGTAAAACTCAGCCTCCTCCAGGACGCCTTGAAAGAAAAACAACACGGATCAGCTCCCCTGTGCATGCTGAACGTCACCAATCATGTTACATACGTGTTCATTTGAACAGATTTAAACTAGATATTATTTAAAGATCAATTATATACACTACTTTGGTTGTTCGTTGCCGATGTCATATTAAATGCTGTGAAACATTAACGTTTTTTGCATTCATTTGAACGGCCAGTATAATTTGTATCTAATAGTTAACGCTGCACAATTACGCCCTGGTACAAGTACTAGCATGACAATATACAAATAGTGTATTTCCACAATAACGAAACTAAAATCTAAAGGGGCGAGAGACCCTCAGGGAGAAATGACATCACACGAGGCAGTATGGAGGCCCACAGTGTTTTTCTTATTTCCACCTTGCCCAACAAATACACCCAACCCATGCACCCCGGACCCATGTGAGCAGAGTCAAAGCCCGTCAAAGACCTTCTTCAGCCAGCTCCTTGTTGTAGACCAGCTTGCCGTGCCGCAGGTAGTTGAGGATGGGGCCGAAGTAGGTGGGGTCTCTGTCAATCACGTAGGCTCCAGAGTCATCCTGCAGCAGACGGAGAATCAGAGAGACGACACCATTAAAGCGTGATCACATCTTCATGTATTTACATAGCTGCAGAAAAGTCTCCTCTTGTGTGTGTGGTGTGTGGTTATTCTATTATAAGCTGTGGATGTTTTTAAACTTGTTATAGTACTTCTTTTTGTGGTCCTGTGTAACGTCTAAACATAGGATGTGGCCACTGTTATTTTTGGACCGCACCATTAATGGACCTCTTTTGTGATATGTTGCAGTATTTTTAGACCCAAAAGGTTCACGAGCTGGAGAACAACATCCTGGTTTGGCTTTTTTTTTTTTCATCTTGCGTATGCAGCGCTGGCTGTTCAGCACTGATAATAAAAAGATGTTTTCCCAAATATTCCATTAAACCCTGTTACCACAGTCCCGTTACTGCTCACTGGGACTCCAGAGCAGTCGTTGCCGACTTTGTTCACACACACACACGCACACGCACACGCACACGCGCGCGTGTCGACAGCCTGCTTCACTCCCACTTCCAGGCTTCTTCTGCCGAGTCTGCCTGGCTGTTATGTCATGAGTACTGCCGCTCCAACATATACAAACACACAGAGAGACGCACGCACGCACGCACGCACGCACGCACGCACACACACACACACACACACACACACACCCTGCTCGGATGATCGCTTGAAGCAGAGCTCCCTTTTTAGAGCTGACTTCAAAAAGGGCCATTTCTGGGGGGTTAAATAATAACATCAGTCACATCCGCTGAGTGTCATTAACACATGGTTCAGTGTCCCTGTGGAGAGGAACAGGCAGCGGGACAGAGGCTGAGAGGCTCACGTACACACATATTATCAGCTCCTGGCCTCCGTCTGACTGAACTGTAAACGCAGGCTTATGGTTCACTATGAAAACATGAAGCTAGACTTCTTCTTGGTCCTCCTGTATGGAGCTACAGGCTTTCGAGTCTCTCTGAGGAAGTGGCTTCTTCTGGAATGTGTTTGCTCTGAGGAGTCTGAAGGGACACTTGAACTGAACTTTAAGCCAGAGGTTCTCTGAGGAACCCTTACAAGACAGAGAATATACCGGGAAGCTATGAAGCACATTTTATCGTGATAGTTTAAATGAAAACATCTGAAAACGTTTCCCAGGGTACAGGCCCCCCCCCCCAGAGAATCACTGCTTTAAACAGCCTGCGGGGGTGAGGTGCATGCTCCAGTGCATCGGCCGTCTTTGTCTCCTCCTCATTGGTGCAGCTGCCATCGAGGTATTCCTCCTTCAACCCTCCTGCAGAACCACCAAACCCCCACAGTCCTCATTAAAGAGGTCATTTAAGAGGAACATGGTCGACTCATCTGACCTCACACTTGGAGGCATTTTAAATGATTCTTTAAAGACAGATTCTGCATGCCAGTAAAGCATCATCATCATCATCATCGTCGTCTCCAGTGTGACTAGTGAGAGAATTCAGCCGCAGTCGAGCAAACAGAATCGGGAGAAATGGGGCAGCCAGGAGACATTTCTGAATGGTCGATGGTGTGTGTTGTCGAATCATTTTAAAAAAGAGGAGTGTCTCCTTGTCCCCGACACTCATCTCTTCAAGTCCAATCTTTTGCTGGCGAAGCGTGACGGGAGATTCCGATGAGCCGTTCCCAAAACGAACAAACAGACGTTTTCAGACTGTCAAGCAGTCCGGAGGATGTGCGACGCGGCTCCACGAGGGACGGATTAGTGGAGGAAAAAGACAAAACAGGCGTGACGACAAGAAGAGACCTGCAGACCGACATGAACAGCAGGGAGGCATACGAGTGAGTGAGTGTGTGTGTGTGTGTGTGTGTGTGTAGAAACACTTTGACATACTAACCCTCCCATCAGAAACAATGTGTAGGGTTTCTGTGTTTGTGTGTGTGTGACAGAGTGACACAAAGAGAGGATCAGGACAGACCGCATTGGAGGGGACGGGATACGAAGACCTAAGAGGCAGCATGCGTCTGCACCGACAAGCCCAATGATTACGGAAAGGTTGCAGACTGATGCAGGCACACACCAGCCGAAACGAGCGGAGCCGCAGTGGAGGACGGAGCGACGCCTCGTCAACGTGACTTGACTTGACGGAGGGGGCGTGACAACAGCGGGGAACAGCTTCCTGCATGCCTCTCTCTCTCTCTCTCTCTCTCTCTCTCTCTCTCTCTCTCTCTCTCTCATGCACACATACAGCATTAGCATCGTTATTCAGTACGACAGTACAATTCAGTTGAGTTGATGGTTTGCGGAGCACTTGTTCAGGGTAATGAGATGCGAGACTCCACAGCATCTCCCCGCAGAGGTAAATACGCCCCATGTGCGATCACCGATAGCCAGACAAAAGCCCTGCTCACCTCTCAAAACACACTCACACACACACACACACACACACACACGTGCACGCCTGCCTGCATTCTGCTGCTTGCTTGAGCATGTGTTTGATTGCAGTAGGTTTTGTTTGGTGTGGCATTCTGTAACCTCACTCATGTGTATGCCACTTGTTATCACTCAACAGGCAGATGTCAGAGAAAGTAGGGCAGTCGTTCAATTCTCCGGTTGGGTCGACACGACACACGCCCATTGATCGGATCTAATCAACGCTGATCGATCACTCCCTCGTAAAGTTGGGGCAACAAAAGGAATTTAGATACATATTCAGAAAAGTGTTTTTAGGTCATGGTCCATTTCAACGTCAACGCTTCTGCCACAAAGTGATTTTTGATTCTGCAAATGTCAAAATTCAACACATAGTTGCTTGAAATCAGATAGATTTAACTGTTAAGCTCAACTTTGCCCCATTTCATTGTGTAATTTAACACCTGCACGCGCTGTGACGTCGATGCTGAATAGAGAAAATAATGAAAAGAAAACACACATTTGGCCGTGATTCTGCTCTCCCGACTCTGACATGACTGTGATTTCTAATTAGGGATGAGCCGAATTTATCATCTCCGGCACCACAGATGGTCTGGCTGAACCACCGACGTCTCAGCGTCGGTGACATGTTTTGATGTAGGAGGCGTCGCAGCGGCTCGTCACTGATTAACACGTTTAAGTTTTATGTCCTTCCGCTTCCTCGCTGGGTGAGGGGAAAAGGCTTTGTGGATTAAAAAAGGATGCTTTCTTTGGACGTTGCTTCAGCAAAACTTTGAGCCAAAATGGCAGCTGCAATTTATTTTACTTCCATATGTATTGACTTTAATAAGAAAGTAAAAAAAACAGCAAATGATCAAAAACTGTGGTGATGATTTCTTTCCCTGATTTCCAGCCCTGGATTGTAATAAAGTTGATAAATGGATTCTTATTCTTACTCATGTACCCTGGGGAGGTGGAGCGGGGACAAGTTCACACAACTCTTTTTATTCAAATAAAAACCTTTGGCTCCGGCATTGTTTCCATGATTACTGGTCTCTGCCAACGCCTCATATTTCACATCCAACTACGCAGATAACAAAGCGAGTCCAGCCATGTTTCGTGGGAATTCATGCTGACACTGTGAGATGATGCAGAGATTTGAAATATAAAAACAACAACAACAACATCTGAACATTTTCACAGATCAACCCCGTCACCGCATCGGGCCATCACAACTCATATGAATGAAGCCACTGATGATTGCAAATCCGTGGTAATAGGATTATGTGGTTATAGCCCACAACTGGCCGCCCTGTCGCACCTGTTCAACTAACATCCTCTCTATAGCATCATCATAACCCAATCTAAGCCACATCATGTAATTGGCGTGGGACGCATTAACGGGGGGGGGGGGGGGTTAATCTCATTAAATACAGTCGCGCACAGCCAGACAGTCTGTGGGTTTTTAAAATAAAGACAGCCTTGAACCCCTGAGCAAACTTAGAACGCCGGCGGATTAAAAGGAGGACACGGGCTGAAGCAGCTGGCACAACGAGCCCCTTCAAGAGACCCTCCGTGCTTTTCACAGACCACATTTCGGGGCACAGGATTCTGCTGTGTGTTCACTTTATCGTTTCCCCAATAGAACGAGGAAGGTTGCAAGACAGGATTTCCTCAGGAAGAAGGAGAAGAAGGTGGTAAGAAGCCCAGATCTTGACCCATTTATTTTTGTAGAGGCCTGAACAAAAGCAACAAAGGCTCTCCCCCTCCCCCGCAGGTTGAACGTTTTCTTTCATACAAGCATGATTTCAGTGGCGGCGGAGGGAGAAACATGTGCAGTATGTCGTCTAGAGTTTGTCAACGTGACGCCACACAACACCGATCCACGAGTATTATACATGTAGACATCTGTAGAGGTGTGAGGTTTATAGTCAGCTGGTCTTATGGCAGATAGGTTGGCTTCATATTAAGATATATTATTTTCACAGTTCAAAATAGCCAGGGATTAAGGTAACATGATATATTACATATCTCTACTATACACCACTGACTTTACAAAATAAAAAGGCACAGACGGGAACGGACAAGTGTGCGATAAGCATCCGGTGTGAGTCAGCTGCCGTGAGCGAGGACGAGGAGAGGACAAGAGTGAAGGAAAGAAGGACAGAGTGAAGGAAAAAAGGACAGAGGTGTCGGTGTTTGTGTGTGACAGAGACAGGTTGGTGTCTTCGGGCGGTGCAGAGGGAGCTCCCGTCGGGCCGCGGCTGAAGGTCACGTGGGAATGTTTCTTTCCACGGAGTGGAGCGGTGCAGCAGGGGAACGTTTGTTTTGGGCGCTTAGTCACCTTGTAGCTGCTCTTCAGCTGAGGTTGTTCCTCTGCAAACCATGGACGCCGGTTAAAACCCTCCACTGGATAACATCTAAGCTGAGCTGATTAGGATTCAGCAACATGACGATGTGTGAGATGATGCGAATGTGTCAGCAGTCAGATATTCTGCCACCAGTGTGTCCTCTGGTTTAGTATCTCTGTGGGTGCATTAGATCACTACGGGTGGTGTTGTTAACCAATGAGCGGGACTGTTCTATAGTAATAATACATTTATTACAAAAATGTGTTAATTTTCTGACATTCAAGTTCAATTTAGCTGACATTCTGTTATGTCAGATACAGTTATTTTACTGTTTTTAAAATAATATTTGCAATTAACTATTATTTTCATTATCTATTACTCCAAAGATGAACTTCTCAATGATTTATTTTAAAAAATTCAATAAAATGTCAGCAAATGTTGTCATTGTTTGTTCAAAAGTGACTCATTTTCCTCTCTACTGTGAGCTCTCTGCTATGCTATAAAGGCATACGGTACAATGGACAACACACTCCACATACATGGCTGCTGCCGTATCACACTCCACACATCCCCATCAGACACTGTATCCATCCCCTCCTATGGATCATCTTCTTACTGTCGCTAAGACAGCTGGCGTTTTCAAGATGAGAGCTTTTCACCCGGCAGCAACACAGATGTCAAGTTACAGTAGACTCCGGGCTGCAAAGGAAGACCTGCCCCCCCTTTCCTCTCTCTGTCACACACACACACACACACACACACACACACACACACATACGCATATCAAAGGCATAATAGAAACCTGCATCATTCATGAGTCTCGCCTGTCTTTACAGTGTGTTTAGTCTACATGTGACTAGAAAACATATAATACATCTCTCTCTCATTAGATGCCAGCTGCACAGCTACTGACTGTGCAGCTCCTGCAGAAGAGGAGGCACGTGTTCATCCATCTGACTAAAGCTACATTCACACCACAAAAGGATGCTGAGACACACACACACACACACACACACACACACACACACACACACACACACACACACACACACACACACACACACAGATAGAGGAGAGAGCTCCATACTGCAAATTATACAGTACATCAGCTGGTCATTAGACAGCTCTATGCCTGCTCTGGAGATGCAGCTGTGCATTTCCGGGGCAGAACAGACTTGTAGTAGATTTTGGGAATGGCGCACAGATAACACAGTAATGTAGTTAAGGCGACTGTGATACCTTTGGAAGGTAAAAAAACATCACTCTGCACTAGTCAGTCATTAGCAGTGTACCATTCAGTCTCTACGGGATAGATATATATAGATAAATACTCCCTTTAGTGAGATGAGAGAAAATCACCCTTTCAAAATAAATCATGGTGATATATTCTGTAGGGTTGCACGTGCCCTTCACGCACAGCCACTACCAGCCCTTCTTCTTTAATATTAATGTATGTATAAGAAACATTAAACACAAACACATATCATAATACAACTTTAAATGTAGGCTAACCAACGCGAATCATGTATGAAGCGTTCAACGTTAGTACTGACTGCCCCCCCCACACACACACACACACACACACACCGTAAAGACAAAGGGCTGTTGTGAGTAACGGTCACCGGGGGGTTAAAGTGTCCTGACTGGACTCACCGTGTCCGAGTGCAGGTCCTGCTGTTGGCACAGCCGGTACAGGAACGAAGTTTGTTCTTTGAGGAGGGTATGCCGCGTTGTGAGGAACACCGTGCCACCGACGTTCAGCCGGACCCACTTCCCGTTATTCCCCCCGTTGGGATTGATGACCGAGCCGTTACTGATGCTCTGCGACGCCTGCCCGCCGGGTTCAAACGCGCTGGCGGTGGCGGTGGCGCTGGCGGACGTCGCGCTCTCTCCCGCATCGCTGTCTTTGTTGTTGTTGTTATTGTTGTTGTTGTTGTTGCCGTTGAGGCGGCAGCCCGGGCGCGTGGACAGCGCGGGGATGTCCTCCGGTTCCCGCTGGTCGTCCGCTGTCGTTGCCATTTGGAAACCGTGCCGCTAGACACGAGAAGAAGACGAGCGAGGGCGTCCGACCGTGTCCGCTGTTGCCTCGGCTCTTTCTCTCCGTTTCCAGCGGAGCACGCTCCGCCCCGAAACGCCGCACAAACTCAAAGATCAGCCGCGTGAAGGTACAAGAAGTGAGGCATAGCACATCCGAGAAATACTTTCAAAATAAGAGCTCTACCCGGTTAACTATGGAAAGTATGCATTAAAAAAAATCTAGGTAATCTAAGTATTTTTAGATATTAAAGCAGGTGGTACCTTTGTATGTGGGGTGTTTGTGCAGTAATCTTACCTCTCATAGCAATATAACTTCAAAGAATGTATAATAGTAAAAAAATAGGCCTCTTGCTTGATGTATCAAGTTCACAAATACTGTCACAAATTACATATTTCTGTTTGATAATATTTACAGTTATTTTAAGATAGTTTTAGATAGTTTAAATGTTTACCAGACTTAGTTGACAGCCTCCTTTTTGTAAAAATGAGCATGCAGTGTATATATTCATCCAAAGTAACAAATTAAATATATATTACTGAAGTAATGGAGGAGAACCTGATTAGTCATACAATCACATGTTGTATAAGTATGCTTCAATAAGTATAAATATCAAGTTATGAGTTTGATTCTGTCCACTCTCTATGTAATTGGTTGAGCTTTTAGAAGTTAATGAGAAATATTATTTTTAACGTTTTATTCTGAAAGTTGCTTGATTTTCGGTTGTAGTCTAGTTCTTTCTGGCAATTTGACAAAGACCAAAACATTGCGTCTTGTAGTTTTTGTGAAATTATTCAGAATATTAAATAAAGAAGAATACACACCTCAGTTTACAATACATGAATACTTTACTACCAATAATATTAAGTAAGATCATTTCATTTCCACACTCTATAAACCTGAGGAAATGTTGCATAGAACTTAAAACAAAAACAACAAGACAATACATTAGTATTCATTTTAAAAAAGTAAAAGCACTCCCCTGAAGGTTAAAATCCCACATTTTGAGGAACACACTTTTACACAGTATGTGAAAACACTGCTAATAAATTAATAATTATCATGTTAATTCAGCTGACACTCTTGGATGGATACTGACAAATGAGAGCAGCAGTGATTCCAACAGGATCATCTTTCTGTGTCTACTGGCTGGTGTTCAGTTGAAACAAGCAAATACATTTCAAAATGCAATTTAGGATGAATGAATTAGTAAATAGTTTGATCAAGCCCCAGGCTGGCATCAATCAGCTATATAAATACATGACTGTAACATTCCAGCCAAATTCATATTTGACGATTAATTAAGTCATTCAGATTGTCTCGTGTCTTAATCTTTTTTTTAGTGTGAACATTTAAAACTGTACTTATATTTCAATTATATTTTTGACCAAATTAGAGGGACATTTTTTATCATAATTTCCAGCTTTTGCATTTTGCCCAGTCGGGTTACAAACATTTATACCTGATTTGAACAGGAAACCTATTCTTCCTGGATTGGTCGTATCTGCTGCCTCTCAGGGCCGATGCAGTGTGGGCCTCATAGTGACGAAGGGAAAGTTGTAGGTGTGCGGAAGGCCCCGGTGAGTCGTGAGGTTGAACGATTGCCATGAGAACGGACGCAGGCCTCCCTGTGTCGTGGGGCCGTTTATTGCCTCCGCGGCCAGCTGGACAGCCATCTGGTAGTCCGTCACCTGTGAGACAGATAAGGGCAAGAAAGGGCAGAAAGGAAGGAGTGAGTATAAACTGAGGCCAATTAATAAGGTTCAAAAGAAAGTTCTGGAGCCATTAATGGAGTTTAGTCATTCAAAAAGTGCACTTCACTTATTATATTTTGGGTTCAACCAATGTGGCTTCTATGACATTTGAAAAATGCTGACCAAATCAAATTTGACCTTTCTAAAGCTAGAAATGAAAAGGATTCATTCTTTTCCATTGGAGTGGGAAAGCCTCTGGAGAAAGCTCCAGACCAACACAGTTATTTGCATGTTAGCAGCTGTTTCATGCAGGAAACATATCCTGAACTCTGGATATTTGATTGAAAAAGATCAGGTAAAGAAAAGAAAATATCATCGCAGGTTTTACAAAGGTTTTAGGAAGTTGAGAACAGAGAAGACCCGTGTGAAAGTGATGCCAATAACCAATGGTGGCAAATTGACAAAAGAGCACATTATTTCTACACAAAAACGCATAAATGCACCTCTAAACAATTCATCATAATGTTTGGTAACAGCACTTTTTTTATCCCAGATCATATCTCAAACTTGATGCTGGCACTCATGTGCTGATGACCTCTGACCTTAGTGTCATAGCAACCTCCTGGCCGTGGTCTCCTTGGTCTCAGGTCGTTTCGGCAGCAGATGGTTTTACATGGATGGCCCTTGGAGTAGGGGTCTCTCTTGAAGTCTGCAACAGAACCCGTCTGATTTTTTAGTCATGCTGCTTACAGTCTGAAAATACCCAGAATTACTCGTGTGCGCATGTTTTCTGTTAGGATATAAATATGAGTTATCGTTGCACCTACTGTTGTATCTCATGATGTGTTTGAGGGAGTGCAGGTCTGACACCTTGGCCTGGTCCCGGCGGAGGATTTTGGCTCGGGGACAGAGGTCGTATGAGAAGTCCTCTCCGTATCTCTTCCACATCACACTGTACCCACTCAGGTTGTAGACTTCAACATGAAACGGTACGTTGTAGGATGGCCAATAACCTGCCAAACGTATAGCACAGAGAAGGTGGAGGTCGTCCAGACACGTTACCACCTGAAACAGCCCTCCCGGATAAAAAAACAACAACTATGTCGATAGATGTTTGTTTCTTACCTCTGCGTAAAGCTTGAGTCTGATCAGAGTGCATCACCTTCCCGGGAATCTGCTCCACCACAGTCAGAGCTCCATCCCTGATACTGTGACCCAGAGAAACCCTGTTCAGGTCCACCAGCATGTACTGGCTGTTATACGTACCTACAATACAGAGGGGGACATGCTCTGTTTGCTGCCTCACAGACACAGAAAACCCACAAGGGGTTTTGAAAGTCAGTAAAGGCCATTTGCATTCAAATCCACTTAAAGAAACTTGAGCTTTCTGTAAATGGGCAAACCATCCCAGTCAACACTTTGTTTCCTTATTAATTAATATTGGTCACGGTGCCGCCATGATTGTGTGGAAACACAACAAGACTTAGATTCTACAGCCACACTAGCAGCTCTGTGTGGCTGTGCTTTGAGCTAAAAGGCCATGTCAAGTATTGGACAAATTTAAAGAAATTTGACCGACTGATGGTGCTAGATGAAGAGTCAGAGGATCAACAAAATCAGTAGCCTTCATCCTCTGGGGACCATGAATGTCTGTAGATGTTTTGCCAATCCATCCATCAGAGATATTTCCCAGGACAAGCAAACATTTCAACCTGCTGGTGGTGCTCGAGGAAAGGTCAGAGAATCACCAAAGTCATCGGGATTCATCCTCATGGGACCATGAATGTATAAAATGTCACTCTGATCCATTAAATAGTTATTGAGATATTTTCGTGCTGTACCAAAGTGATGGACCGACTTTGACATTCCAAGAGCCGGGCTGCTGTGGCCTGGCTAAAAGACTCCTGAAGCTGGCTGCCAAACACAACGATCTTCCAAATATCTGATGCCAACGCACCCTTGAACAAAAAAAACGTAGACTGTCTCTCTGCAAGTACATTAATACTGTATTGACATAAACTCCTGACTTTCTAGAAGGAAGGAAATCAATTGTAGAACTACTATAACCTTTGGGAAAGTTCGCATTAATATAAAACATACATGATTTGGGCAGTATGGCGGCTAAAGACCTATAACAGAACGTCTCATCATCGTCTCATCATCATCGTTGCTGCTACTGGCACAGGAAAGATAACATGCACAGTCTCGCATGCGCCTGAGGGATCTGATACAGGAGAGAAAAAAACACGGTGAACTTCTGGCTTCCCCTGAAATAAAAAAAAAACACCCAACGGTCGGTGAAGGCTCTCGTGTTTTCTGCCCGCAGGCCACCACGACCGCTCGGCAGGACGGGGGAGTAGGAGAGCGGAAGCTGACGGGCAACGAGAGGACTGTCAGTCTCAAGAACACTCTGTCCTGTTCTCCTCTGCCCTCCCATGGCAACATGACGTGAAAGATCGAAGCAGCTGCCCAATTAACACAAGGCGTTGTGTAATGAGAGGGATGGTCTGTTTGAGAGTCTGTTAAATCTCTACGGAAATGTGTCCTGTGGATTTTTAGTCAGGCAGTTAGTTCCAGACTAAAGTAATCATTCATTCCTCTCTGCAAGTCTCGTTTTCCTCGTGTCTGCTCTCATTTCAGACTTTTCCTCTAGCGCACCATGAGGTTGGCATGTGGTCTCAAGTGAAAATGGTTCTAACTATTATATAAATAACCATGAGCCCTTTTGTTTATTTAAATCACACGTGTGGAAGTCTTTCATGCATTATACCTGGCAGGCCACCGTCAGCTGGCCCCCGAGTCATGGTCCAGCTGTGGTTTGTCAGTCATTTCTTTAATTGAGTTTGGAGATTGTGTGATCGAGCCAACATTATTCATGTCCCACCTGAGTTGTATCTGGAGAAGACGTGCGCCCACTCCTCTCCGCTGTGCGCCAGGCTGTTGGCCAGGCGGACTCTGTGCCAGGCCAGCAGGCTGTGAGGGCTGAGCTGGGAGAGCAGAGAGACGTTGAAGACGCCGATGGAGGTCTGAGTCATCAGCAGGCCGCTCCCGAGCAGGTAGAAGTCGTCCAGGGACATCAGGAAGCCTGGAGGCAGGAGGAGGAAGTGGTGGGGAGGACGTTTTAGGACAAACATTAGAGAGGGAATGTTTGAGATCATGTCGTATCCTCAACTACAACCTGCAGCTTGCGTGTACAGTAGACCTTAAACAAAGTTTGGTTTGGATGTAGCTGTATATTTACTTTACTGTTAAGATTACGACATCAAGGAAGAAGAAATACTTTTACTTCTTTTATATTCCTACTATACACTGCTATTGCTACTACCTCTATCCTCTTTTACTACTTAATCTGCCACTGCTTCTATTCATAATGAATATAGAAATACGACTGCTGCTATCAATAATGTAAATCATAGGCAGATGGGTATGCCGCCACCCCCGTGTCCACCTCTACATAAAGCAATCGGTATCTGACCTCCTGTGTGTGCTAAATGTGTCACATTGTCAGAGAGAAGGCAGCTTAAGAAGGCAGCAGGGGTGCGTTTCATCTCTTCATTTCAATACAGTGAAGTGATATCTTTGGCCTATAACGGCCTCTGGAAATAGAGCATTAAAACCGCTTGTGTTCTGATTGCAAAGGGGCCTTTAAGAGGATTCTTTTACGGCCTGGACCTCAAATCTTTGCCCAGAAAAATGACTCGGCATGCGAGGGAACTCATTTCGTCACGGCTCAGTTTTTGTTCACTGCGCTGGATGTTTCCCCGTTCGCGGACTAAGCTCTGTGCTTAGCAGACAAATTACTTTCGGTGGAGAATGCACATTGAGGATTTGGGTTAAGTCCTTGATGTCGGTGTTTATATTTCCCAAGAAGAAATTGAAACCGTGCGGATTAAGGACAAAGCATGTTCACCTCAGCTCAGGGCGTTTAAAATTCAGGTTATATGCTCAGAAAACACTGTTTCGTCTATGAGCTGTGCATCTCACTTTTTCCAAATGACCCAATGCCATGTCTGCTGATCTATTTGAAAAATGTGTAAATCCAGTGTGATGTGATGTCAGTGTGAGTGCGCGTACCAGGGTAGCTGCTGAACGACATCTTTCCAGTGGCCGTGTGTGTGTCAGACACCCTGAAGTCCCAGTGTTTGTAGATACGCATGGTGGCCGCATACGTGTACCAGCTAGAGTGGCCAAACAGCAGGTTCTCATAGCCTGGCAGCACCTTGGACGCAGAGGAGGGAGAGAATGGGTTGTGGTGAAGAAGTGAAACAATGAAACAATGGACTGGTTAGGGCATGTGTGCTATTTTCACTGAATCACTCTTGAAGTGTTGCGATCGCGTTCTGGTGACGTGACCCCGAAACTTTTCATCTCGCGCCCTCGTCACGTACAAAATGTTATTCTTCCATATACCTGCAGAACTAATGACAATCCCATCAGCTGTAATTTGTGTTTAGTGCTAATTAGAAAATGTTCCTGTAATCAAATCAGATTAGAAGAAATAAAATCTCGTTAATTAAAGCCTAATGACGTAGGATTTTTAGATTGCACATTACCCAAGTGTCCTCATTCCATTTTTCACTTTGTTTTTGCCCAAATGATTATAGGAGGAGAGCATACATCCTCCTCCCAATGGCCTTCTGCACTTATTGACGCACTTAAAAAGAGGTAATTGCCAATGCACAAGCGCCCACAAGAAAACTAATTAGGCGCTGAGGCCTACCAAGTGCTCCCTCACAGCTTGAGCCAAATGAGCTTGGCCTAACCTTGATGAGAGCAGTGCAGTGGCCCATTCCTGGCATCCTGAACGCGCCGGCCCCTGTGGAGGAGTTGGAGCGAGGCTTCAGAGCCGGGACGAGGTCCAGGAGGTCGCCAACGCCATTCAGAAACTGGAGGGCAAATGCTGATAGAGGCTGGGAGGAATGTGTGGAAGTGGCAGAGATGAATGAGAGGATACTGTGACAACTCTCTCACCATGTTTCGCCAACACACACACACACATGCACACACACACCTCTCTGTGTTTGCTCTTGGCCCACCGTGCAGCTCCGGCGTGGAGTCCGTCCAGCTGGGCCAGGATCAGTCCCAGGTGGTTCCACAAGGGGTCGCTGTGTCTCCTCAGTTTCACCTGCTCTCTGGCCCACTGGTCCTGCTCGCTGCGGATCATTCCACACATTCCTCACAGCCAGAGGTGGGCAGTATTTCTATTACTTGTCTTTGAAATACGTATTTCAATTACTTTTGAGTATTTTGTAATTTGTATTTGATAGCCGATTAAAAGTCGAACGTAATTTGTAACAAAATACTTCAGAGTGGAGTAATTTTGTCTTTAAAATACTCAAAATACTTTCTCCACGAATCAAAAAACAGTTCACGAGTTCAGTCTTCAGATCTTCAAGTTCAACGGATTGTCTGCCGAGGTAAATATTTTATCTGAGTTTGACAGATGTCAACTAGCTTGATGTATAATTCATGTCTGGGTCTGGCTACATAGCCTATTGTATATTCATAGTGATGGTTATAATATCAAGCTAGCCATCGATGCCAACATGCTAATGACGCTAGCATGCTGTCTAGGCTAGTGCATAGCCAGTGTTTAGCAAGTTAACTTATCAGTCGAGTAGCTAGCTATAGGAAGAGGGAGATTGGGAGCTTGTATGTCATATGTGATGAATATGTTCTTGTTGATACAAAGCCAAAGTTTATGGGCTGTTAAGTCCCATTAATAAAAATATATATATACATAATCAAGTTGTTTTTTAATAGCTTTGCTTAGTTACACTGACATTCTGTGACTGTTCTTCCTGTTTGTGGGGTTCACCAGAGCTTCGTGTACATTATATAAACCTGAATGCTCTCCTCTACCACATTGTGAGAAAACAGAAAATCCAGAAAAAAGTATTTCCTATATTTTAAATACAAAATACATGCATTTTGTTACATTTTCTGGCACCAGTATTTTGTATTTTGTATTTTGCTGTAATACATTTATTTGGGGGCATTTTGTATTTTGTATCAAAATACATGTTGATGTATTTTTGCCCATCTCTGCTCACAGCTGAGAGACACTTTGGGCTCTTTCTGTTACTAACAAGTGCATTTGGCTGCTGTCTGCGGGCTTGATTTCGCTGTGTAGATTCAGAATTGCAACAATCACTGCATGCATAAATGTGTTTTTTTTGTGTTTAATATATAGACTAGTGTCAATACTGCTGAAGCTGACAATATTTCATCAATCAATGTGTTCATTTTTTCATTTCTACACAAAATAAGAAAACAAATAATCATACAAATATTGAGTATATCTGTGTAGTCAGGTGAAGAGGCCTTTGATCTCTCTTGGACATCATAGCTCTTCATGGAAACTCAGAATAATGACATTCTCTCCTTCCTTGCGAGTTTGACAGACCTTTCTTTCTGTGGCCAAAGGGAAGAACCTCTTTAAGAATGTACCTTAAGAACCTCTTCAGGGGATTCAACACACTCTCATCCTTCAGGAGTTGAGGGTACATGTTGGAGTAATGATTGAACATCTGTCTGCGGAGAAAGAATAACAACAGTGGGACTTAAACCACTTCTAATTCACTAAGTAACGCACAGTTTCAGCGAATCACACCAACCCAGTGATGCAAAAAGGTATTCAGAATAATATTTCCGATATCTGTACACAATGAAAATTGGCGTTGTGTAACATTTTCTGAAGATGTAAAAACAGCTGACGCATTTTAAAAGTTTTTTTCATCCTGAGTATTGTTCTAGTATTTTTCTTTGCTTTTAGAATATGTTAACCCTGATAGGTAAGTCTTTTATATCATATACGGGCCTTTTTCAACCTATCAAAGAAGGAAATACTGAGGTATAACTTTGTTATACATTGTAATCATTCTTTTTGTTATTTTGACTGATGTAAAGTGAATATATAAAATATTTTTGCACATACATATTCAACATTTGAGACACCCACAGGCATAAAGTCTATGGAGTCTGTGGTCATTCAAATGATGCTGATTGGCCCCGACAGGGACGGTCATGGGGGGGGGGGGTTGGTTTTCTAGTTACAGAGCAAATACGCCCTTGAACAGAATACATGTTGTGCTACTTCCTGATTCTGATTCATTATCTAACACACACACTTGAATTGATGACATTTTCAGGTCAGTTTGACCACTGATGGTGAACTACAGGTGATTGACTCTGATATTTCAGACACATTTGTTTTGTTTGCAGTTCACTAGAAGACGACCTGCGACACTCACCCAGCAGTGAGATAGCCTTCCAGGTACCCAGCCAGGAAGAAGGTGGTCTCATCTTCCTGTGCGGTTCCTCCATGACCTGCGCAGATCTCCAAGACGCCCCATCCAGAGAGGAGCAGAGTGTCATTGAAGTACCCGTAGGCTCCCCCTTCTGTTTCCATCGCCCCTTCCCTCAGGATCACACTTTTCTGGGCAGCATCCCAGTACACAGTGGCCACTCGGAGCTCTACCATTGTAGGAGGATGGGCAGGGTTACAGGGTTGAGGTTGGATAACACGCATTATATAAGATAATGCCATCACACCAATAGAATGAACTATAGGGAAAACGCAGCGCATGAATAAGATTACTTTTTCTTATTTGCTACTGGATTGTTTTTTGTCAAATGAATATTAAACTTTATAGACTAGCACAGGGGTTCCCATTGATCTGTGCTGTTACTTGGTGATTCATGATTAACTATTTGAAAATTATTGTATGGGTTAGCATACAAGGTTTTCTCCCAGCAAATATAAGTCAACATATAATGTATTATTTAAAAAAAAGATGATAATATATGTAAAATACAATAGAGTAGGGCAGAATAGAATAGAACAAAGAAACAATCCATTACATCTTGCATATTGTTGCTAACTATATATGGTGGTCATACGCAATTCCATATAAACAAAACAGCCTTAAACTGAATTATACTGGATTAAAACGAGCTTTCGTCATTTTCAGACACCCGAAAGGCAACATTACTCACGGTAAGTTTGCACAGATGCAGCCAGAGTGCTCAGCAGTACGCACAGTTTGATGCTTTGCTTCTCCATGTCGACTGATGTTTTCTGGCGAATCTCTGCCTAACATGTACTTGAAAGAGTAAATTTTGTTCTTTGAGAGACGGCGGTGAAGCGTAATTTCCACAGGGCGAATATAAAGCCTTGTTTTTGGTTGCTGCTTTTTTTAATAGCATGAGACAATATCCGTGACCATGCTCATGCTTTTGATGGATTGCCTTAACTTCAGAAAAAGCAACCACCCCAGATGGGACTCGAACCCACAATCCCTGGCTTAGGAGGCCAGTGCCTTATCCATTAGGCCACTGGGGCACTATGTAGAGGGGGAGGAGTCAGTGTGATTTATATTCCAATTTATCGCAGTCCGATCCGGTCTGTATTTTCTTAACTAACCTCAAAACTTCCATTTCACAAGCTGAGCCCCTGACATAACTCTTTGTATTGATTTCATCTGTTCAGGAATAAAAACTTATATGGACCATGGTTATGTGCTCAGGTTTCATGGATGGTTCCATTATCTCGCCTAAATAGGGGTATTTATATTATCCTAATGAGACTTTGACCATTACAAAATGCATACAAGGGCCCTAGATATAATATTTAAGTAAAGAGTTAAATTATAAATGTCGCAAACCTACTTGCGTTGGCAAATCTCTTACAATTATGTTATAATAAAGCCCTGCAAGATGTCAGTGTCTATTTTAGACAAATGGAACATTCACACTTGCGCAGTGGCAAGTATGGTTTTGTTTGGAGAGAAAATAGTTTCAACCACCACGTTAAGAATTTAAATAAATAGCCTGTATGGAGGTAAATATATTAGAAATCCACTCTCAGTGAATAAACAACTACTAACCCACCTGTGAGGCAGTCGACCGTTTCTATTAAATGTCAGGTAACGGTATGAGTTGCTAGCGAGTGTTAGCCACCTAGCATTAGCTCGGTAATGTAGCGATAGCAACGATAAACAACAACTGTGGCTACGTGATATTAGCTGCTAATGCTAATGCTACCATTGGTGTACCATCTTTTATACAGGACCTTAAGAAATCACTAAAGATGCCGCTCTTTGGAAACACGTTCAGTCCGAAGAAGATTCCCCCCCGAAAATCTGCATCTCTGTCCAGCCTCCACACGGTGAGAGAACTGATACAGCAGCATCATGCACCAACAATAAACACACTGTTTTAGTTGCACTGGTGGATGAATTCAAATAGAGCCAGCACGCTTATTTCTCATTGCATATACCCAGGGGATAAACAAAAGTAAAGGAATTAAATAAATATCATTTTGAGACCGCTGAGGTGTGGATTGTGCTAAGTGGGCTGCAGCTCGACATTGTGTTTGTCCTTGCATGCAGACTGATTTATCGCTTCCACCCCTCGTCTGTTTAGTTGGATCGTTCAACCAGAGACGTAGAATTGGGTCTTGAGTATGGACCTCCTGTGATGAACCTTGGGGGTCAGAGTTGGAAATTTGAACAGGGGCAGTGGATATCAGGTAATGAGTCTGATAACGTCGCAGAATGCAGACCAGTGCAGTGGCTACTTTGTGTTGGTTCCCTGAATAGCCAAAGCAACATTAACCCTGGCTTCTTTTTCCTGTTTTGTTGAAACAGAATCTGGTGGAAATGGGTCCGGTAGGGAATTGCAGCGGCTTAAGAAAAGAAATGTGCAGCTGGAAGAAGAGAACAACCTCCTGAAACTTAAAATTGAAATTCTCTTGGACATGGTAAGAAGTGAGCAGCTTTGATTTTTCCCTTCCATTCACTAAAACATTAAATATGCTATGTGCAAGTTTATGGAAGTACTAGGAAAGTGTATTTTGGCCTCCTCCTTCTACCCCTTTCAGACGGATGCAGTGATCTTGGATAAACCTGTTTGTTATGTAAATAGATAATACAACCGTCAGTCTCCATATTCATTTCTTCAGTTTAGAACATGTAACACTGCTTAGATTTATAATAAAGGCTCGCTCAATACATTTTGATCATACACTTAATTACCAGTTCAATGGTTGATGTAATTTACTCTGTTACCAAATCTTTTAAATAACAGATATGTAATCTTTTCCTTATAGCTGACAGAGACTACTGTGGAGTACCACCTGATAGAGAAAGAAGTGGAAGACATAAAGACTCAACATCGAAGGAAGAAATGAAAGATCTGATGCCTTCATCACAAGAGATGTTCTTCATGCTCAGAGAGCTTGAAGTTTGTTGATTTAAAAAAAAGAGCTGTTACTTTGTTTTTTGAGGATTTTTGTGCCGTAGGTCTCGGCCCTGCTTGTATTTAATTGGAAAAGCAGGTACTCCTTAATCAGGTCTTGTGTCTACTTTTATTTGTTCTGTTCTGCATTTGTTACTGTAAATCTGAAACAACTGTGAACATCTTTGTTCAAGACACTGCATCGTTTCTACATCTGTATGGCAAGTACTGGCCAACATTTTCTTTTTACGATTTTTTGTATTTATTGTATTTTCTATTCTGATTAAAAGTAAAAATCCATCACAGAGAGTGTGGCGTTATTGTCATTCAAAGTTTTTAAAAACAATATTACCCTAACATCTTATTAAACTGATACTTAATTTAGTCATAACCATTGACAAATTCACAAGAAGACAAGGATTAATCTGAATTCCTCAAAATATTTCAGCAGTAATGTTGCCTGTTCTTGTATAATATAATCCTAGTCATTGGAAATATTATTTTTACCATTATTACCTCTTTGCTTTTACACTCGGTAAGTGGACCTTGAGCAATGTTTTTTGTGATCAAAATCGTTGCCATTGTTATGAGATCATGACCGCAAATATCTGCACTTACTATTGATTTTTTACGACCTAGGAGAGTTTATTTATATATAGTTATTCTTCTCCATCACCAATATTGCTGGTGCATTTTTAAATCCTTTGTGAAATGTAGTTTGGAATATACTTCCAAAAAGTTTTTTCTTTTCTTAAAGTAGATCTGTTATTGATCATATTCTGTATTAAAAAGGATGAATGGTTTTCTGTGAATTAACGGTACGGCGCTTTATAAATTAGTTTTACTCCCTCTGGGTTGTCCTAATTGGTAGATGCACATGTCAGTCAAGTGCTCCTTGCAGCGAGTGGTTGAAGGGTTCTAACTGCGCATGCGCATGCGGTCGTAAGTTAATGCAGCGTTTCGACGGTTGTGCTTCCGACAGCGGGAGAGCAGAAGTAGTGTCTACTCTAGCCTTTACTTTGAGCACTTTAAACTGCCGGCTTGGCCTGTACGACTGTCAGGTTACTCAGCGATATAGAAGAGGACTTCATTTGTGTCCACTTGACTTTTAATAATGCCTCGGGGCGGTGAGTATTACGAACCTAAATGTGACATGCTAATATTTAGCAAGCTAATTCTAGCTAGCGAATTGTTAGCTAAAGTAGTATGGTTTTCCGTTGAAGTCTCACATGTTTAGCTATTAGCATGCTAACTGGTTAGCATGGTGTGTATGCGGGTTTAAACGATTCAGGGAAGACGCGGCATGTACCAAGAGTGAGTAGCTAATGAACACGAACACTTGTCGGTTTATTTCAGTCTCTCAATGGTCTGAACGGTTCGCTGTTTTGACCATTTTGTGTTAAATTGCCAGCGTTACCATATGCACAAGTGACCGCTAACATAAACACAGTATTATCATTTATTTTTAATTCCTTGCAGATGGCGGTTGTTACCATAACCAGATCCGTTAATAAGTCCGTTTGTTAACATGATCTCTTACATGTTCACGTCTTATCTAACTCTCACTAGCTATGACATTTTGCCGGTGAACCTAGCTGGCCCTCGGTGAACGTCATGTGTGACTCATCTCCCACCACACGCACACTCTCTGAAACCTTTTCAGACTTTACAATCGCATGAAATCTTAAATTAACTCTAATTTGAACTGTATTTGGGATCTGTGATTCAGAGTTGGCTGGGGACAGATGTGTCTATAAAATCAGCTATACCTGCGCCACACAACGCCGTTCAATATTACATCACCCCCAACTCTGACTGACGAAATTGTCACGGTGTCCAGTTTAGGCCTCTCAATTTCAATAACAAGCGTCACCAAGGCAGTATTTATCAAGGGCCACAAATAGTCACATGGCATTGTAAAGTTGTTGAGTGGAGTGAATGTGTCCCTGCACTGAAAATGATTCAGCAAACGTTTGCTCGTTGAATGACAAACTTAAAAACAGTGGGATACAGCTGATCTGCCTGTAACAACGCTTACTTCTGTGTTACAGGGAAAAGGGGCCACAAGGGCAGAGGGAAGCAATTTAGCAACCCAGAGGAGATCGACAGACAGATGAAAGCGCAGAAAGAGTTGGTGAGTGACCGCTCCTTTGTTGCAGACGTGGAGTCACCTTTAATCGAGGCCTGTTGTGATCGAATGTCTTTTTATGTTCACAGGAAGAAAACCCCAATGCAGAGAAGGTGGACTCTGCCGATTCTGAGGATGAGAGCAGCAGTGAGGAGGAAAATGACGTGAGTGAGAGAAGGGGTGTAATGCTGACTGAGCAGGGAAACTACTTGGTGGGGTGGAAGGACTTGCACCGCGCCTAATCTTGCTCAAATGCATTTAGCTTAAATTCCATTGTAACTGCTGTTAATATTGTTATGTAGCGTTGTTTGCTTTTGACACAGGGAATAAGGAAATGCACATTGAACAATAAAATGTGTCTGGAAATGTGTTTTTGCAGGACGAAGCTACACTCAAAACAATGGTTATGTTGTAGTTGCAGGTCGACAAACAAGTTGACCAGCCTCTGCCATCATTTACGAGCTCTGTAATGATGTGTTCCTGTCTTCACTGATGTTACAACGGTGTTTCTTTTTGCACACAGTCCAGGAAAAAATCCGGAGTGGAGGGGCTTATCGAGATTGAGAATCCCAACCGTATGTCTCAGAAGAGCAAGAAGGTGGCTGAGTTAGACGTCAGTGCTCCCAGAGAGCTGTCTCGCAGGGAACGGTAGGTGGCGCGCCCAAAATGAACGTCCGTATTTGTGTTTATTTACCAGGTCTCTTGGTAAGTATTGTTTTGTGCCCTCCTGTTGTCTCTGTCAGAGAGGAGATAGAGAAGCAGAAATCAAAGGAACGCTACATGAAGCTCCATCTCGAGGGGAAGACTGAGCAGGCCAGGGCCGACCTGGCCAGACTGGCCATCATCAAGAAACAGAGGGAGGATGCTGCCAAGAAGAGAGACGACCTCAAGAAAGGTGATGGAACAGTTCTGTAAAGTTAAAACTTTGTGGACTAAAAGTGGAGATTGTGCTTTTAATCAGCATGTTGCATAGAAACAGCCCAACTCGGTGCTGCCCACACCGGAGGGGGAAACAATGAATCGCTCTCCGTTGACTTTGTATTGTGTGACGGTACCTTCTTGTCCCTTTTTGGTCTGCTAGCAAACAACAGAAAACACGTGCTTTAAAGCTGCTGTGTGGTGGGATGCACCACCAATAGAGTAAAGAACTAAGTTTTTATAAGCCACTGAACCTTTTAGGAAGACAAAGGTTGATACAGGCAATAAGACGTGAGGTATCAGCAGGAACAACTGATGGATCCTGTCACTCTGTGTCCCTAACGTCACATGTGCAGCAAATGTCAGTTTTAGGCTAACTATATATCTGTAAATTAAGCTAAAACATTTTGACAAAATATGCAACTGTTCTCGTAGCATGTGGATACATCAGAAAGCTATTCACTATTATGCTTGCCAGTGCCTTTTAGCTAACTAACTTACTGCAGCGTACACATAGCTGACAGTATGTCGCTAACGGCTAACTTGTCCCATCAGTATTCTAGTTATGAGCTGCACCCCTGGTGGATTACAGGCTGGAGATATACAGTGCTCCAAACGGACGCGGGATACGCGAGGCAGCAACACGTGAACACGTAGTTTTAAAGCAATAATATCTCCCAATTATTTCTGACAGCCGTGTAATCATGCTGCTTTCAGTCACCAGTGAGGTGAGCTCCAATGCAAAAAGCTACCGATTGTGGAGCTTGAGGAGTTGTGAGGTTTGTTGGTACATGTACTGGATACTTACTGTGTCGTTCGATGTCAGGCCAGAAAATGCAGATGTGTTTAAGTTTAGAGAAGAAGGCGGGAACTTCCAGCTAGGCTTGGGCGATATATGACGAGATTACCGCTCAACATGACATTAGTTGGCCAAGACGCCTGTGTGCTTCACATGTTGTTTGGAGCCTCACACTGTTCTCTGTGTTGCTTCTTGTGTTTTTTTATCAGATAAAGGTACTGACGAATCCAAAACAAAGCGCTAGTCCTCCACCTGAAAGCTTCGACATGCACTTCAGTCTCAGAGGGCCGGAGATCTGGAGGAGGACAACGGGGGAGGGGGACCAACACGAGTGGCATCAGATCAGGGGCATCAGATCAGGGGCGATCCTGAACTCCTGTCCGTCATTTCAAATCAGAGGGGCGTGGGTCTTCCATAACGGCGCGGTCTGGACAGGTGGGGGGGGGGGGGGGGGGGGGTCAAAACGGGTGAATCAAAAGGGAGCCGAAGAGGAATGCAACATTTGGGATGCCTCTAGGTTTCTTCCTCAAGAGGAGACGGTCGCAGGTTTTCCAAGTGCTTCACTGCCTCTTTTGCTCTTCCCCTCCCCGCCAGGGTTTTAATTCTGAAGCTGCTGAAGTTATTACTATTTCTTTCCATTGATTCAAACATTTGTACACTGATACCTAATACGAGTTCACTTAACGACTGGACGGTTTTACAGAGAGCGTGCATGGGGGGGGGGGGGGGGGGGGGGGGGGGGGGGGGGGGGGGGGGGGTCTTTGGTGCTTTGCTTTTCCTTCCATCTCGCCTGATTTGTAAGAATCAGTGACAGATGGAGAAAAAGAACACTATTCAGAGGATAAA
Source organism: Pholis gunnellus (assembly GCF_910591455.1). Classification (NCBI taxonomy): domain Eukaryota; kingdom Metazoa; phylum Chordata; class Actinopteri; order Perciformes; family Pholidae; genus Pholis; species Pholis gunnellus. Next base: position 6,465,652 of record NC_136548.1, read on the forward strand.
CTGATATATAAGAATTATACAA